>NC_141605.1:56244620-56844620 GCF_047967505.1 Dipteris shenzhenensis | reverse complement strand
AACACACCATGTTCCCCGTTTCCAGTTACACTCCGCTTCCCGGGGCTCCCAAAGGAATATAGAGCCATCCTCCCCTCCATTGGTCGAGCATTTGGCACTGTGCTAGAGTCTCCGCCAAATTGGGCCACATCAGTGGTGACAGACGAAGGGGTCCCTAAGATCAAACTGGTGGTTGAGAGCCCAAAGTCCCTCCCAAAGTTGATCCTCCTAAAGACCCTTCAAGGGAATACACTTCACCAACGAGTGGAGATTTCTGGGTTACCATGGGTCACCTAGCAAGAGATTGCCCCCACGGCCAAGGCCGAGCTCCTTCCCCCCACCCCCCCTCCCCCGCAGAAAGAAAGAAAGAAGTAAAGTTTATTAAAGTCTTGGGAACACCGATGGGTCTATGACATTGTGAAAAAACTAGGTACAAACGAGCTATGGTGGTGGAGCTACTAAAACGAGCATCCACACCAATGCAAATGCAAAAATGCAGAATGTCAGTACTAAATCCTAAGTACAACATAGTCATGTCGGTAGTCGACTATCTCAACATCATCATCATCATCATCATCAACATCAGGGCATCAAGGTGGACGAGGCAATCGGGGCATGAAATCGGCAATAGAGTATTGTCGGCCACTCAAAGCTGCAGCCCTGGCATGTCTCTTGGTCATAGCTCTGCGTCTAACTAGGGCTACTGTGACCCCCATCGGGCGAGACCCGACTCTAAACAGTCCGGGGATGTCCCCAAGTGTGATATGCATGTCAACCCTCTATTTGAGCTATCGGGTCACAGGCTCTGTGTCACGGTTATGTTGAGGCCTCGTCCCATGGGTGTCCATGTGATCTGGCTGGAAAAACTCTGTGATAGAGCTCTGAGAGGGATCAACCAAGGAAAAAGTATGCTCCTGTCTCCGTGCTCGAAGTATCCTCTCACGGTGTCTGAGTGCCTCATGTTAGAAATTAACCAACAGAGGGTATGCACAGCGGAAGACTTATAGTAATGCCCACGAGCTCACAGTGTGCGTGTGGGGTGTGGAATCACAAACTTCTTTACTTAATGTGCGTCACATAGATTAGATGTGCAAACTCATCAATAGACAATGAACCAGCCAGATAGAGAAACCACCAATAATATATTTCCATCCAAAACTATGGCCACAATACAAAAGAGAGAGATCCACAGTCCCACCAATGGCGTGATCCTCTGATCTAACCACAAGGTCCTTCTCCTATCTGCTGGCTATCTCTAGACTCGAGCCCACGTGCTCCACCTCGAGCGTAAGTAGACTTTTCGTCCAAAGATCTCAGCACCTTGCTGCGCTTTAGCCCCAAGTGAGCTCAGTCTGCAGCAACTCTGGCCCTGCTTTGCCTCCTGGATGTAGGCCCAAAGATCAGGCTTCTGCTGCTCCTGCTGCTCCTATGTTTGCTGACTTGCTGGATGATTTGTGAGGCATCAACCCTCTCCTTTTATAGGCCTAGGGGGCCTGTCAAAAAACCGAGCAGCCTGCCCTAATCTGGCCGACCAGACTGTGGCTGGTCCAGCCCTTTAAGGGCTCACAACCCGGGGCCTTTTGGCCCACACTTCTAGGGCTTTTGGCCCTCCAATCTAGGCAAGGGCCCAGCCTATATAAAGCATGTCACTGCCCACTAGCAGCCTCATTTGCTGCTCCACCAGACCCCAGCCATGTCAGCGCCTGTTCACCCTGCTGCTGCTGGTTCTGCCCTCTGCCAGGCTCTTCTCCAGCCACGTGTGTAGCACCGTACTGAACCGTACTGCTGCTGATGTCATCGCATCCTGTCATGTCAGATCTAGGGCTTGCTGTCCCCGCCTTCTGCTCCTTCCACAGGTTCCATCCTTTGCAGCCATGCTTGTCTCTGTGAGGTGCTGCCCATGTGGCAGCCCCCTCTTTTTCTTCTCTCTTGGGCACATCTTGCCCTAGGTCTCTCTCCCCCACACTCCTCATTTGGGGGCTTACAGATGGGGTGGTGACCTTTCCAGCACCCCCTCTCACCGACACATCTCAGCCCAATGCCAACACATCGATGATGATGAAAAGATAGCTATGATCAGCTTTTGGAGGGTGAGGTGCTATGCTAAAGTCAATGATGCGAGATGTGAAGGCAGGGGATCCCCTGATGTAGTCAACAACACTGGAGCCTCCCCCATGTGGAAAGCACGACAAATGTGAAGAACCATATTTCTCAAGAATGCAAATGTGTGCAATGCATGAAGAATTTGAATGCCAATTGGCCCTCCAATGGGGGAAAAGCGCCCCCATGAGAATACTTGTTCCTCTTGTCGACCTACAAGCAAGGTGGGGGAAAGATGGCAGATGAAAGCAAGGTGGATAGAGAATGCTACACAATGAAGGGTGATACTCTTCCATTAATGTCCCTTGAAGTCACTCAAGTTCTATCTTCCCATTTAGACCTACCCTTAACCTATGACCCATGCATCTACCATTCAATGCTATCTAATGCACCCTTCCCTTTCCTATTGCCCTGAGAACCTAGACACGTGGGTGCACATCTTTATTAATAAAATAAATGCTACATGTCCAAATTTGATGACGTTTGAAGCAGTGGCTCCAGCTCGACAACCCATCTACTCAGACAATTCACCACCATTTTGATATCGGTCGCCGTCCATCATAAATACAAATACATGTTACACCATTAAATTGGCGTATGATATATATGTTCTAATGTCTACTAATCAAAATTTAGTGATTTCTCATCATGACAAGTTGACAAAAAGAGAGACAACACACAGCTGAGTTTGAGATTTGTAAAACAATTGTGCATTGTCAGTCTCTTATTCAATGTCTTACGCACACGACAACGGAAAAAAAAAAGAGATGCACATCAGTCTGCGATGCTTGCTGCCACAAGTTGGCAGAAAGAGAGACATTGCATAGCTGAGTCTAAAACAATGCAAATATTGATCTCCAATTCAATGACTTGCACCCATGACAATGGAAAAAAATGATCAAGGAATTTGTGGGGTTGGGATCACTATGGGATTGGACCGGATTGCAATATAAAAAGAGGTGCACCACCATGCTCAATGAACATATGCAAAGAATCAATCTTTCAATTCAGCCTATTAGGGAGGCATAGAGAAAGTATGGATGGATGAAGGTGTGAGGGTGGGATCACCAAGAAGATGTAGCTTTCTTCCAGAGTGTGGACCCCTTGCGCTTCACATTGCCTTGACCTATTGATGGAGGACATAGATATACCTTTGTAAGACTAGAATAAGTCCAATCATACAAATTTAGATTTTTTGTTGTTCTAAAGACCAAAAATCTACACATAACATAAAAGGGAAAATGAAAGAGAAGAAAAAAGAGGTTAACAAAAACTTTAATGAAAAACAAAAGGAAGACATATTTAGCAAGCAAAGCAACACTTGATGGAGGACAGTGGTATTTGTTAAGAAAAATCCCAAGGCATTTTCCGTGAGTACTCAAAGTTGGAGATATGCAGCCCCCAAGACTTAATTCGCCTACATCTTGGAGCAATTGTATGCTATCCACCATGACTTGCGCTAGACAATGGGATTTGATTAGTGGATACATTGGGACAGCTCTAGGGACACAAATGCTCTTCATGTGCAGGTCTCTATTCTTGATACCTCATATGGCAGCAGATAGAGGCCATTGTGACTGCTTCGAGGTCACTATTTGTGATGTTATGCGTGACATTATTTTCCATAAGTACTCAAAGCTGGAGATACTACAGCCCTCCAAGAATCAATTCGCTACATGTTTCTTGTCTTGGAGCAGCTGTATGTTGTGTACCATGACTTCCACCGGACAGTGGTATCTGATCAATGGATGCATTGGAACAGCTCTAGGGGCACAAATACACAAAGAGACTATGTTTACAAGCGCACTATCCAAAAATCTTATTGGCTTGGTTTTCTTTCTCCTCATGTACTAGAGTCTAGATCTCTTTTATGATGTGGACAAAAATGGAAGTAGCTCTTCCTATTACCACTAAGAAGACAATAAAGCAAAGCTTTCTTGTTCTTTTCAAAGATACACAAAGACAATTTTCAGCAACTAAGAAACACAAGAAATCTTCATCGGCCATTCCATTCTCTTGGTCCAATACCACTAAGACTCCCTCTTCGTGAATGCTATCATTTTCATCGAATACGAGAAACGAGTTTCATGAATCACCAAATGATTCACCACCCAACCATAAAGCTCTTCCAGCTCACCCTCACATAGAGGTCACGAGGGAGGACTATGGCTTGACCCTAGCTCAATAGCCAAGGCCACTGCTAAATATAGCTTGAACAGCTTTTTACACCTTAGCCCAACCTTAGCCCTAGCACCTTCCACCCTAGGGTAATCACCTTGCCCTCCAGGATTTCCCAGAACCCTAGAGACAGTTTTGGCAACCCATGGATAGCCATGGATGTAACGGTGCGTATTCAAGATCCCAATCCTAAGGTCTCCAACTTGCAAATCACAAGACCTATGAGAAAGCATCTACTCTCAGCAATATCAAAATGCTATTTATTGACCTTAGCCCTAGGGCCTTCCACCCTAGGCTGATCACCTTGCCCTCTAGGATTTCCCATAACCCTAGGAGCAACTCTGGCAACCCATGGTTAGCCATGGGAAGATCCCCATCCTAAGGTGTCCAACTTGCAAATCACAAGACCACACCCTGAGAGAAGGCATCTACTCCCAACAATATCAACCATTGAAAACATATGCTCTTGAAGCATGAGTGTATTCACCGAGGTGCCTGCTACAACTCTTGCCTTAGGATCAGCCTTTGACGCTGCTATCTCACATAGCCATAAACCCAACCTCATTCTAGCTCACTATTGACCAACTCATGGGGATGGACCCATAACTATTATCACCTTTGTTGTGGGTATGAAGAGAAGGTAGGAGATAGGGGGAAAGGGAGGGGGTGGGGTTTGGGGAGGGGGGACGTTTAACTAAAGATCAAGGATGAGGAGGTAAATGGGAAGGAGTGGTTGCATTGGAGGGTAAGGGAGGATGGGGTCAGGGTATCTAGGCTTTATATGTGGAGTGGTATTGCCTCTCCCATAGGGAGGTCAGAGGGCAGCATATTGCTGTCTCTCTAGAATTATCTACCATACCTGGCAAAGGCTAAGGCTAAGCAAAAACTCATTTGCATTACTCTTGGCCCTGGTGGGTTTCCATTGAATCCTTGGCTTTCTGTCATCATAAAGCCCTCTTTCTCGCATTCTTTTCTTTGCTACACATCTGCTTTTCTTTCTACCCTGATCCTTGGTCCAAACCCTACTGGCCAAGCGAAAGTGCATACAATCAAAACAAGAATGGCCCTATATCCCCTAGGGGCATGTCAAGGTGACTGGAAACCATGGCACATGATGCTTGTTTCCCATATCATCCATTGTGAATCCATGGTACGAAGGAATCATGAAGACCAAACTCAAGCCCAAATTGGGTCTGGGCTGCCAGAGTTGGGGCGAGAATACCTCTCGTCCATAAATAGTGGCATCCAAGAGGTGATCATGGGCTCACCGGAAAGGAATCCAAAACCTAGAGCCATTTGGGATTAGGCCAACAATGCAACCTATTACAGCCCTGTCTTGAAACTCCTACACAACATGCTCTACCTAATGTGTTGTCCGAGATGAAAGGGAAATTCACATGGTTGTGAGTCTGAATCAAATTCCTTGAATCAGAAAAATCTGCTTTTGGGGAAGCACCAAAGGAAGGCAAGGGATTAAGAAAGGGAACAAAGGAAAAAGCAGTTAGGAGTATGAAGAGAGAAGACAGCGACATGTGGAAAAGGCAAGAAAGGGAAAATGGAGAGCAACGGAAAAGAAGAAAGAGTTCTGCGCTGGTCTCAACTCCCCACCTCTTTTACTGCGAGGTGGTTTTTCTCCCCTTTAGCCACCTGAACAACAGCTTACCTAGAGAAAAGAGAAATGGAAGCTACAACCATTAGAGAAGAAGGAATGTCTGGGAAAGTAAAGGACATGTTGTACCTTTGGTACATCAAGGACAATCTTAGTGTAAAGACACTTAGGACACCCTCACCTATAAAAGTTAGAGCTTAGGCTCATTTGCGAGAATTTGAGACTGGGCTTCCCAAGAGCACTCGACTTGATGAGTTGCCCATTAAGGCTGGTGACTCCCTAAAAACACCCATGCTACATGGGTGCGGTTGTGTGGTATGGGACACCTAGGGTTTCTTGGCCTCTAGCGTGGAGGTGATCCTCATGTTGGGTGGTGATACACTAGCCACACTGTATCCGGTTTCCTTTTGACTAGTGATTGCCTTGTAGGTGGGCTTATGACAAGAGATCTTGCTTAAAAATATGTAACATTTGGTATCAGAGCAACTTGTCACGAGCTTTGGAGTTTTGTCAAACCTTAGAGGTAGAAGATGATCCGTTTCACGTGTGGATATATGTATAGGTGTCGAGCAAGTAATGTTAGCTCCATTTCCAATTTAGGTTTTGTGGAGATGATAGTTGGGAAGCTTTGATATTGCAAAATCTCTAGCTGGAGTTGTGTCTCTCTCTAGTAAAGATTTCATCAGTTTTGTGGCGACAGAAACAGGATGCAGCATCTTGTATCCCTCACCTCAGATACACAGACCTTTTCGACGATGAACTAGAAAGATTACAAGACTGTACCAAACAGAATGGTTTCAAACTATGAGTCAAATGGAAAGATCATTTTGAGGAGGATAGCTCTTGGGAGAGTATGGATACCTTTCGATGTAAATTCCTAGAGTTTATCTCCCAAACCTTCTTTAAATAAGGAGGGGAGAATGTTGTGTCCATGAGTGCGCGTAACATGGCTGGTTGTGGAGGTTAGGAGTGTAGAGACATCGATCCTAACCTTGGCAAAGTTAGGATATTTTGTACCTTTGGTACATTAAAGACAGTCCTCGTGTGAAGACACTTAGGGCACCCTAGGCTATAAAAGTGAGACCTCAAGCTCATTTGGGGCATCTTTGGATCACACAGCTTCATGAGTTGTCAATCAAGGGGCTGATGAGTCCCTAGCAATACCCATACATGGGTGGGGCTGTGTGGTGTGGGACATGTAGTCAGATGGATGAGGGAGGAAAACATGCAGACAAGAGCAGAGTATTGCTCAATTCAAGGAGGTGGACGACCATCTTATGGTAATCTTACAACCCATTCCATATTGCATAATTCTACAGCGACTGACAAAAGAAGTTGCATTCATGTCTAAAACTTTGCACACATTGAAGTTGCTATATAATTATTGTTTTTATAGCTTGTGTGAAGTTGCTACATGAGGTCCTTTATGTCGCTCACTATTTTAAAGTACTTTATGCAGCTACATGAGATTCCTATATTCAGATCACCAGGTTAAGATGTAGAAAAAGCCACTCTGTAAGAGAAGTATGCATCAACTATTAAATGTATTGTGTTACAAACACTTGAAATCAGGTTTATGACCGACAAAATCTACCTTCATCATCTTCCTCAAAATCAAAATCAAAGGCACTTTTTAGCGCCTTGAAAAAGTTACTCCCTGCCCCCCCCGGCACATCGTCCAATGATCCAAAGCTAACACCATTCATCTGCACGATTAATACAAAAACGAATCCTCAATCACGTAATTTTACTTCAAAACACTTTCAATTTTTACTCAAGAATGACCAAAATAAAATGCACGATCACCAAAATCCTTCCTAAATTTCTGAAGCCAACCCTTCAGTTTGATACAACAGAAAGTTATAATTAGGCACATTCTTCAAAAAGTGAGCACCATGAATATGAAGCTAATGTCTCCACAATGATTGTAAAAGTCCTACATTTAAAAAAAGCAGCAATTTTTAGGCAAAATTGTGCTCCAAACTAACACGATATTGCTAAAATTTTAAAATCTACTTCTCTACTGCAAGTCCATCAGATCAATTTCAAACCCTATTTTCAACTGAGGCTCGAAGGGGGAAGTTTATTCTGTAGCAATCCAGTGGCTTTGCATCTCCAGGTCAATAAAGCACGCAATTTAGAGAAAGCACTTTGTGGTTTAAATGGCCTTACATGCTTTGGTACACTAAAATGATAAGCAGTGTTTTTCCCTTTTAAATGATCAGTACTTAAGATGCATTGATTTTCAAAACAGTGCAGTCAAAACATTGATTTCACACAACGTCTAAAGGTGGAGATAGACTTGTCATGATCAATCTATATGTGGTAGATTTGTTGAGATTGATCTATGAGGATTCATTAAGGCATGTGAGCAGTGTATTCTCAAGTACATGGGACACTACGAAGCAACCAGAGAGGGAAAGAGAAATTCCTGTTCAGAAATAGGAGGGAATGAATCACTCAAACCTCCAGCCAAGATCTCTCCCGCTCTTCTTGACACTCAACTCAGATAACTGATCACAGATGCAATAAACACTCACTCAGAGATAACTTAAACACAGAGAGAGAATATATTCATCCACCGGATGGTGGGCAGAAAACTGGCTCCAGAGGAGCAATACAAAACTCAGCCAAGTGCTGCTGAGAACTGATGGAACTCTCTCTGTCAGACTAGACCAGCTCTGAGTGCACAGCACAGCCTATGACTGAGGCTTTCTGTCCTGCACTGGATGCTGGATTGAAGGAAAGAGTGGGCCTTTTATAGGCACTGCCCAGGCCTTCTGGACTGGCCAACCAGCAGGGTCGGTCCCCTGACTGGTGGCCGACCAGAATGTTCTGGAAATCCGACCAGGGTCGGCCCTGGTCGGTGGCCCTGAATGGCCCGACTGGCCCTGCCACAGGCCCCTACAAAAGGGTGCCCTGTGCAGCCAGTCCATGGGACTGTTGATGCTTCCAGGGAGGCACAGGGCCCCCCCTAATTCTCTGCTGTTTGCAGACAGCAACCAGCCCGTGTGCTGGTTGCCTATGATGTCTGCCTGGGTCTCTCTTTCCCAACCCTCCTACCTCTCACTGCCCCTTGTCCCCTCAAAACGGGGGCTCACAGGTGGGCACAGTGAGTCTCTAACACCCCCCCTCAATGTCACAACTATGGGCCAATCCCCATGCGTTTGATGAGGTGCTCCATCTGTTCTCGAGGGAGTGCCTTCGTGAAGAGGTCCGACAAGTTGTCGGCAGTCGGGCAGTAGATAAGCTCGATCACGTCGTCGATGATGAGCTCTCGAACAAAATGGTAATGAACTTCGATGTGCTTGGTCCGCGCATGGTACACTGGATTCTTGGCAATAGCTATGCAACTCTGATTGTCACACATCAGCACTGTCGCATCCTCCTGACACACGTCCATGTCCTCCAGAATCCACCTCAACCACGGTATCTCACAAGCTGCTGTACACGCGGCTCTGTACTCGCCTCTGTAGATGAAAGGGCCACTGTGGGTTGCTTCTTACTTAGCTAAGAGATGGCACCAGATGCAAGTAAGAAACAATATCCTGTTGTCGATCTTCTGGTGTCAGCATCACCTGCCCAATCACTGTCACAGAACCCGCCTAGTTCGATGCCTTTGGTGTAGGTGATCCCATAGGTGCAAGTACCCTTCAGATACCTCAACACCCGTCAACCTGCATCCCAATGACTCTTCCTGGGAGAAGCAGAGAACTGGCATAATAGCCCAACTGCATAACAAATATCATGTCGAGTATTGGTAAGGTAAAGCAAACTTCCTACCAATCGTCGATACAAGGGAGTATCAACCGGCTAAGATGTGTCGTGAACACTTAACTTGAGCCCGACCTCCATGGGAGTTAATGCTGTTCTGCAATCCTCCATCTGAAATCTCTTCAGAATTTCTCTGCAATATTTCTCCTGTGAAATGAAGATCTTGTCTTTGGCCTGCTTTACTTCAATCCCAAGGAAGTAATGTAATAACCCCAGGTCAGTCATCTCAAACTCAGACATGAGTAGCTCCTTAACCTGTGAAATCGTCTTGACATGATCACCTGTCAAGATAAGATCATCAACATAGAGCATGAGTACCAGTCGCAATCCCTTCTCAATGAACAAGTAAAGGTTTGCCTCAGAAGGACTCCGACTGAGCCCTATCTTCTGAAAGAATATATCAATCCTTTGGTACCAAGCTCTGGGGGCCTGTTTCAGCCCGTATAATGTCTTCTTCAACCTGCAGACCTTTAATGGGGACCCTGGATCTTGAAAGCCCGATGGCTGCTCCACGTATACCTCCTCCTCCAAGGTTCCATTAAGGAATGCGGACTTCACATCCATTTGAAAAATAGGCCATTGGAATTGGGCAGCAAGAGCAATCACTGTCCGGATAGTAACCATGCAGGCAGTGGGAACAAAAGTTTCATCAAAATCCATGCCTTCAATTTGAGCAAAACCTTTCACCACTAACCTTGCTTTATACTTATCCAAGCTGCCGTCGGATTTGTATTTAAGTTTGTATACCCACTTAGTGCCAATGACTTTCCTTCGCAAGGGCCTGGCCACTAAGTCCCATGTATTGTTCTTCAAGATAGCATCCATCTCTGCCTTCATGGCAGCCTGCCATTCTGGATTGTCCTTCGCCTCCTCGAAGGTCCTTGGCTCATCAAGCTGAGCCACCAAAGCAAAATTCACGGATGGGGCCTTTTGAAGACGTTGAGACCGACGCAATCCGGAACTGCTACTCTCAGGTAATGCAGGGACCCGAGACTCTTCCAATGCCTCCTGGGGTTCAGGTTCCTTTTCCACGAAGACAACATCCCGACTAATAAGTATTTGCTTCTTTACTGGGTCGAAGAGGCGGTAGGCCTTGGATTCTTCACTATACCCAACAAAGATACATTGTCTGCTCCGAGAATCAAGCTTGGTCCTGTCTTCCTTGTGCACATGCACCCATGCATTAGAACCAAAAATGCGAAGATGAGTGATAGAGGGCTTCTTACCATAAAATGCCTCATATGGAGTCTTATCCTTGACGGCCTTCGTCTTGGTCCGGTTGAGAATGTGTACGGCTGTATTGATAGCTTCACTCCAATAGGCTTTAGAAAGATTCCTCCCTCGGAGCATAGCAAGCCCCGTCTCTGTGGTGGTTCTATGCTTCCTCTCGGCTACCCTGTTTTGCTGAGAAGTATGTGCCGTGGTGAGTTGTCGCTTGATCCCATGCTTGCGACAAAATGTGTTGAACTCACTTGAGGTGAATTCTCCCCCCCTGTCTGTGCGGAATGTCTTGACATCCTCCCCTGTCTCCTTTTCAACTCTGGCCTTCCATTCTTTGAATTTCTCGAAAGCCTAAGACTTTTTAGCCAAACAATATACCCAGGTCATTCTACTGAAATCATCCACAAAGAGAAGTGAGTACCTGGATCTTGCCCACGATGCTGTAGACATTGGACCACAAATGTCGGCGTGAACCAACTCAAGTGGTTTGCTGGCCCGAAACGAGGCCTCTTGTGGGAACTTATCCCTGTGTTGCTTGCCTTCTAGACAAGCCCTACAGACATCATCCTTGCCTGTAATTGGTGGAAGTCCATCCACCATCTTCGACTTTGATATTTCAGCCAAGATTCCATAGCTGACATGACCGAAGCGCTCATGCCAAAGTTTGGACTTTCCGTTGTCTTCATGAACCAACATTGCACTGAGACGATACAGTCCATTCTCTTCAACGCCTTGAGCCACCAGCTGCCCATTGCCTTTGGATGTTATGGTGACCTTGCCATCTTGAAAGAGAACTGCCATGTTGTTTTTGTCCATCTGACTTACAAACAGTAAATTCTTGCAAAGGTTGGGTACATAAAGTACTCCAGAGATATCCTTCTCCTCACCCGCCGTTGTAATGAAAGGAATGCTACCGATGCCCTTCACAGGACATGTCCGACTATCCCCGATAGAAACTTTGGAATCCGGGTGTGTACTTTCCATGGTTTTGAACCAAGTCCTTCTGTTGGACATGTGCTTGGAAGCACCACTGTCAACATACCAACCCTCTTTACCTTCACTGACTGCATATGCTGAACAACGTTCACTCAGTAAAAATAACTGTTCAGTCGTCACATTGGCAGAATCATTCTTAGGCTCTTCTTTGTTCTTGGCTTCTCTCTTCCGCTTTTGATCCGCCTTCTTCTTTCGGCATTCTTTGGCGGAGTGGCCAAGCTTTTCACAGTAGAAGCACTTCATTTTCTTCTTGCGTTCAGCGTCCTCTGATTTCTTGGAATCCTTTGGCTTGCCTTTTCCAGGCTTGTCTTTGGCAACCAATGCCTTCTCGTCGGTTTGCGTAAAGAGTTTCTCTCGAACCTCCTCCTGAAGTAGGAGTGGACCAAGCTCCTCAAAGGTGATTGGCTTAGTCCGTTGACCCGCAGTGACAGTAGTCACAAAACTTTTGAAACTCCGTGGCAATTTGTGGAGTGTGAGCAATGCCAATTGACTCGTGTCCACCTTCTGACCAACCGCTGCGAGCTGGTCCCGCACAACTTTCACCTTTGTCAGATGATCATGCACACTATCACCCTCATTCATATCAAGATTATAAAGCTGATGCTGAAGTGTAATGATACGAGCTGTATTATCGGTTTCATACAGCTCCTTCAGTATGGTCCATGCCTCTGAAGACGTCTCTGCCAACTGGATATGAGGAATCACAGCATCTGCTATCGTGCCTATAAGCATTGCTAAGGCTTGAGCATCCCTCTCCTCCCATGCACAGAGTTCATCCGCATCTGCTTCAACTAAAACTTCACCTCTTTTGTCCACAAGATCCTCCGGCTTCTCTTCGGTCCCATTCACAATCTTCCACAACCTCCGTGCCAACAGATGGCTTCGGATCTTGACTTTCCAAATTGGAAAGTTCGTTCCATCGAGCTTTCCAGCTTCACCGAAATTGGGGATAAATGAAGAAGGAAGATGACTGGAGAAGGAGGAAGGACGAGCAATGGATGTAGAGGCTTCTGAACGCTGATCCATCTCGGTGAATAGCAAAACTGAATAACTGAAACAGAAATAAATGTACTGACCTTCTGTACTAGCCTAAGCTGAAAACAGAGTCGCCTTACTGCTAAGGGACTCCTTCCTTCAGAGAGTGCTTTGATGAGGAAGAGTCGAGAGCCTATGGCTCTGATACCATGTTGAAAAATAGGAGGGAATGAATCACTCAAACCTCCAGCCAAGATCTCTCCCGCTCTTCTTGACACTCTACTCAGATAACTGATCACAGATGCAATAAACACTCACTCAGAGATAACTTAAACAGAGAGAGAGAATATATTCATCCACCGGATGGTGGGCAGAAAACTGGCTCCAGAGGAGCAATACAAAACTCAGCCAAGTGCTGAGGAGAACTGATGGAACTCTCTCTGTCAGACTAGACCAGCTCTGAGTGCACAGCACAGCCTATGACTGAGGCTTTCTGTCCTGCACTGGATGCTGGATTGAAGGAAAGAGTGGGCCTTTTATAGGCACTGCCCAGGCCTTCTGGACTGGCCAACCAGCAGGGTCGGTCCCCTGACTGGTGGCCGACCAGAATGTTCTGGAAATCCGACCAGGGTCGGCCCTGGTCGGTGGCCCTGGTTGGGCCGACTGGCCCTGCCACAGGCCCCTATAAAAGGGTGCCCTGTGCAGCCAGTCCATGGGACTGTTGATGCTTCCAGGAAGGCACAGGGCCCCCCCTAATTCTCTGCTGTTTGCAGACAGCAACCAGCCCGTGTGCTGGTTTCCTATGATGTCTCCCTGGGTCTCTCTTTCCCAGCCCTCCTACCTCTCACTGCCCCTTGTCCCCTCAAAACGGGGGCTCACAGGTGGGCACAGTGAGTCTCTAACAATTCCTTGTACATTATGAGATGATATGAATGTATTAAAGTCCTCTTGAGACCCTTCAGGATCTATGGGACTGGTGACTACTGATAACCTAGATAGTGGCCCCTTACATCCATTGAAAAGAAATCTCTATGACACTTTCTATGTCGTGAGACCTTGCTGGGCTATTTTCTGTGCTAGCCCAAGGACTTTGTTGCAGTGCTCCAGGACTTCTTCTAGGTAGCTTCCAAGTTGTTAAGCTGGCTGTTCCAGTAGATTTTTCCGACTATCCCTGCTGCCATTATACTTTTCTCGGATGTGTGCATATGCTCAGCATTTGGAAAGCACGTGTTGTTCACCTTCTATCTCCCTTGTGGGGCAGAATTTGCATGATATTTCCTCTCTTGGGGTTCTGGGCCACGCCCATCTGCCCTTCTGCACCTCTAGGTTATGTGAGCTGGTTCTTATTTTGCAAACTAAATGGTTTTTAAACATTGAGATATCTGTCCCAAGATATTTCTGCATTTCATACCTATCCATCGGGTTAACCTCTTGCTTGTAGAACAGCATTTTTGTTGCTGGGTCTAGCCAATATTTGCTGTCGCATTTTCTGTATTACTACTCTGATTTCACTTGGGTCTTCTGGTATATCAGCAGCCTTTATGCCCCAAATCTCCATACCTTCTTCTTGTAGTCTCCATGGCTTTGTGTGGCATCTGATTTGGATCCATTTCCCCAATTTTGTTGAGGATCCCATGAATTGACATAGTGCTTTCCCCTCCAGTGGTAGCATACCGGTCTCAACCGGTAATATGGGATAGGGTGTCTGTGCCTTAACCCCTATTTCTCTATAAGGAATCGTTTATGCAATGTCAGTTGGACATCCATATAGTATCACTGTTTGCACAAGCATAGTGTATAGAAATTTGCTCATTCCCAATTCCACAGGTGTGCCTTCCTACACTTATAGATACTCACATTTTCCCTAAATGGAGATCAAGGGCTTGTCAATATACAGTTGTCGGACATGTCTGATATGTTGGGATGTGAGGTAAAGCAGAGGGTATAAGAAGCCTGCCACATGGGCCGTGTGTGTGATTGTCACATGGACAGGCCCACAAATGAGGAAAAGCATAGGGTATAAGAAGCCTGCCACATGGGCAGTGTGTGTTATTGTCACATGGACAGGCCTGAGCATACATGGGCTGTCACATGGTAGCAAGCTGGCTGCCACGTGGGCAGCCAGGTGAGTTTCATGCAAGCAGCGATTGGTTTCAAAAGGACAATAGATCTATCTTGGATCTGGCTGCCAATGTCAACAAGGACAAGCCATGAAGGCTGGGTGGCTATACCAGCAACAGACCTAACCAGGGGCTGCACAAGCAGATTGGGGGTCACAATGAACTGCAGGCTAACCAGGTTGGCCATACTGGGCCCTAGTAGCCCTGTTTGAAGGTGGAGGTACAGATCACCCTCCCTCATCTACATAAGGGCCCCCTTGGACCTCTTCTTTTTCTTTTTTGGGCAGAGGAAGGAGGGAAGGGGGGGCGAGTGGGGAAGGGGGGGCGGAAGTGAGCTTCCCTTGGGCCATTGTATGGTATCCCTCAGCCTTTTCCCAGCAGCCAAACAAGCCCCTCCAGTTAGAGCATGCCATAGGAGGAGATTGCAATATTAGGAGCAGCATATTAGCACCTTTTTGGTATATGATCTGTAGCTTGGGCTGCAAGTGTAACATACATTGTGGGGATAGTTGCCTCGTGTTTTGAAATGAAACGATTGGAAATGCGGTAGGAAACGTTTCGAAAAAAAATTAAACATGTTTCATGGCTGGTGCACGTAAAAAACATATGCCCAGTCAAACAATACGTATGTGTGGGTCTTAAATTGCAAGCATGACAGTAATGGTGGATAAACTCTAATAAATTAGAGATAAGAAGAGAACATCAGCTCAAGAGAGATTTGCAGGCTATGCACAGGGACAATGGTGGAGGACGAAGCCCGCATTCGATCCACTGCAACAACTACAAACAGATCACAAAGAAGCTCAACAAAAGTTTCAGTCGCCTGCCCTCTGTCACCTTTTCCAAATTACCTCCCAAGCAAATTGGCATCTATGCAACGAAGAAGTGGAACGAGAGAAGAAATCATTGGAAATTTCTGAGCTAGAAAACCCAATATTGTAAAATTTGTTATGTTTGGTTTTCCCAAAAAAATGTAGTCCCAGTCATGTAAAGCTCCTAGTTGAACCACCAGCACAGATTCTATCACTTCTAAGTATAAATGTCCCATAGATCCTGTTGGAACTCACGAGGAAGATAACAATTCATTTCATTTCACTTCGTCATACAAATTATTCATGAATAGAGGAAGCCAATTCTAACATGAGAAAAGATTATACAAACATTGAGGAATACTATTGACTGCATAATTAACAAACACTTACAAATTCAAGGGCTGACCTGAAAACTCGCGAAGCTCTTCGCTTCTCTGGCTTATCTGGGAACACCTAGTGAATATATTCAGCACAAAACAACCATAAGAAGTCACCAAACACAAGGTGTACGGAATTTTGTTCTGAAGCAAATCCTACTCGTGGAACACAAAATCCAACCGGAGTGCTTGGAAAATGCATGTCTCTTCACCCTAAGCAAGAAACGTAAAGTCCCAATAAAGGTGCATTTTATTCCTTTTTGAAATAGTGGTAAGTACTTACAACGCAGCAAGCAATGCCACGCCTTTCATACAATTTTCGAATAAGTGCTAAGACCAGCTGAATATTGGCATCAATGAACTCATCGGAGGTGCCCTACTTGTTGAAACCAACAATAAAAGTCATCCACATGGATCATTGTCAAAATCACCATCATTAATTTGGCGTTGCACTGAGCGTAAATTTTGAAGGTAGGGAAGTATGAGCTGTAAACCTTATACCCAGATATACTGCTCGGCAATGGACTGGAAAAACAGTGTTCAGCGTGTATAAGTTCGCATTTGTCCAGCAGATTCCAAGTTGTGAGAAATGCAAGTAGGAAATCGATTGTTACTTTTAATATGTTTGGCATTTCTGTTACACAAAGCCTCAAACAACTATATTATATTTATAGCTGTCAGAAACTTGGCGTGAGGTTTGCTTCACCCTTAGAGTATACTTCCATGGATAACATGCTATATAATACTACAAGCAAAGAGGGCTAAAGGCATACGGAAACTCAATTTCGAGGCGCAGCTTATTCTCGTCAAGTGCACATGTAAGTGCCTTCGCAGCATCTGCAAATGACCAAAGAAATCCAGTGACTGACAGAAACGATCAAAACAGAGAACCACCACCACCACCATTCAAAGCCTTCCTTAGTATAAGACTACAAAAAGTAGGCATGGTTCTATGAATATGCTGGCCTGACTGAATGAGGGATGTGTATGAAGAATCCTCAATCCTGGGATTTACCAGATACCAGGACTTGATAGGAAGAAGGTCTGTACGTAGCCACTCCAGCCCTGAGCTTAGCATCCGGAATGTCTTGTGCGGCAGCTTCAGTCTCGATGCTGGCCACGAACTTACTCCTCTTTGTCTTGTTTGAAAATGTACTTCTACGTAAAGTTAGAACGCTGTTATTGCCAGGAAGGCATTTGGTTCTAAAGCAATGGGAAGGTAGCACAGCAGCAAGGGGGGGAAGATGATGAGGGACGGAGACGGTGGTGATTGTTGCAATCGATGCCATGCCGAGAGCAAGTAATCCTAATAACGGCAGCTTCTCTTCAAATGCGGCAGAGGTGAGATACTTTCAAGGAAAATCTTGAGAAGGAGTGTTGGATTTACGGACCGTCCACAAAGATTCTCAAGCATTTTCAGCAAAGGAGTGAGTGAAGTTATTCGCACGAAAATTTCTGTGATCGATCAATGGGCAGTGAACTGAAAGAGGTAGTGAATTGGATGAGGTTGACAACATCTTTGCCCATTTCTTAATTTTGCGGCACTCAATCGTTGTAGATAACTTTATAACTTAGTGGCATTCAAATTTCAGCATTCTTTCTTCTTCTGTTTTGCCCTAAAGTGAAGCCGTTTGAAGTTCCTAGCTTTCGCGCCACGTGGAAGCCATCATGCCATCGTGCAGCACGTGCGAACCGTCCCGCGTCATATGGGCTCCGGTCATTAGTAGTTGCCTGCCACGTGGCCCAATGTCCTCTGGAGACGGGTTCTTCCTTTCATATGGACCGCAGCCAGTGCGATGAGCTTCTTCCCTGTGCTCCCGATTGCATGGTGGTTTCCCTGCTTTGTATCAATAGTATCCGCATTGTCTGCTAAGATCTAGAGGCTTTGTCGGCGCGTCTGGAAGCACAAGCGGGTTCCCTGCTTTCTATCAACTGCATATACATTCTCTGCTGAGTTTGGACGCTTTATCGGCATCATCGTTCCGGGTATGTATGCATCGATCCGATTATTGGACGACTGGGAACGGGCAAGAATGATTCCAGCCGTCGATACCTATACATGCATCGATGGAAGGAGTTTTAGTGTCGGTTCTTTTACATTCGTCTACAGCGCGTCTACAGCGCATCGGCTTATGAGGGAAAACCATGGGCAAACAATTACCAAGTCTGTAGGCTCAAGGAGGGAAAGGTATGGGTTATGATCGGAGGTAATAAACCGAAGAAAGCGGTACGGGGAAAACCTTTCCCAAACGAGATTTTCGTTTATAAAAAGAGGACCTGTTGGATCATTTGTCCGTGGGATGCTTTGGTTGACGAGCTTGTTGTCTACTTATTAGCGAATCCTTTATTCTGTAAAGACGTGATATTCTGTATGTCAGTAGCAGAGGCAGACCTTTCTGATCATGGATCGGTAGGGTCCGGAGAATCGATGGATACTAGCAGTGGAAAATTTGAGAAAGGTCCTTGTTCGCATGGTATTTCTTCGTTTCTATTCGAGTTCTGTCCAATTTGCGTACGTGCTCGATGGAATGTTTCTTTTTGTACCGACAGAAATCCAGATTCTCTTTCTTGTTCACCCATTGCCTTTCTTCTTTTATGGTCTTTCTATTCTCCCTTTCGATCCGACAATTTTCATTCCTGGCGTGTATTCGAGATTTATGTATCCGGATGTCTGTTTGAAGGCTTGATGGATATGGTGGAATCCAAGAAAATGGCTTCGAAGGACGTGCATTCGATCAGGCGAGGTATCAACTCTAGATTTTTGAATCGCGATAGGAATTTTGAAGCGCTTCTGTTGAGTGGGTTCGATTTGCATGCATTTTGTTTATGCTAGTATTAATTATGTCACAGAAGAAGTCGGGGAATGTAGCACCAAGAATTGTAGAATTCGTGAACGTTTACGGGGTCCAAAGGATGATTGTAAAGAAAATCCCGAAAGCCAACATATAGAAGCTAGTCGAAGTATCTATGTGACAGAGCAAGCTGGAAAACGTCTCGATGTAGTCGATGGTCTATCAACGTATTTGTATTGATTTTCTGTGAAACTGTAACTCGCAATCTCAGCGAGAGGCTTTTTATTGAATCCCACCTTTGGAGAAAGCCGTTTCTCTTAATAAACGCCTCTTTTTTATTTTCTGTAGATGTTTTGATACATACAGGAGAGTCTAAAACATATCCCGAAATATAGTGGCACCGATTGAAGGTTTTGATCTGACGCAAGGTATTTTGGTTTGATTTTTCTTTATGTAACTGCCTTTGATTACTGCTGTGTTTGTGGTATCCCTGAAAAATTAGTGGTAGTGCAGGTTTTGTCCACCAATGCAAGAAGCAATCCAAGCTCTTGCGCAACAAGGGATTATTTCAGCATCGGGTACATGCATGATAAAGACCTCAATCCCTCCTTCAGTGTCGGTTGCATCTTTCCCTTTGGTCTTGGTGCCCATTAAAGAAGGTGGTATCCGGAAGAGTTCCAAAAAGAACTTGAAGACTGCGTTTTATGCAGCTGCTAAGCAAGCCTGTGCCGAAGGTATAGCATTAATTTTTTGCTAGGTTTTTGGTTATTTTGGAGATATTTACATTTGGTCTTGATTGTCCAGTTTGACAAGTCGTTCGCGACAAAGGTTGCAACATAAAAAGGAAGTGTCATAATATATATATCTTTATATAAGGCCTCCAATTGCGGAGGAATATGGGGCCTCTAAAGTCATAGACGCCTAATGTGAACTTAGGAATCTCTACATGATGTTAACTCGCATATACTTTTTGAATATTTACAGTCCTTGTTATGAATATAATATGTTTAAAGCTATTAACTACTAGAATGTCTAAATTTATGTACACATACATTGTACTTACACTAACTTTTCTAAATTACAAGCCCATTTGAATTGATTAAATGTTTTCTTTTAAGCATGGATATTTTCTTCTAAGTATTATGTTGGTCAAGGGATGTAATTTGTAAAGAAATAAATGTCTTGCTCTCTTTTTTATAGTTTCGTGAGAATAGTACTCTTTCATTTTCTATGCACCTCATTTACAATGCAAGTTATTTTAATGAAGTTATGTACAATTGTTTTTATTCTTGCTTTCTTTTTCTTAAAGGCAAGACTCATTTTGTTTTCATATTTTTTAAGTACAACATTGTAAGAAAGAAGAGCCTTTGTTGTTATAAAAGTAGATAACTGTAGATTACAATGGGTTCAAAGTCACATTCTTTTATATATCCTTTTTCTAGTTTGCTATAGAGATTATCACAATAAACTACAATTTACAAAGTCAAGTCATTAGTAAGGACAGGATCTGACTTGCTTTCATAGTCACATTCTTTTAGATTTGAGATTGTAGCATTGAAAGATATTTCCTTCTCCTAGATTTCTATGAAGAGCATTTTCAAAGTTTTTATTGTATTTTCTCATTTAGCTTTTGGCAAATCAATAATCCTCATGTAAATGATAACAATATTTTCTAGGTAGTTCAAATATTGGGACACAAGCTGGGAAGAGCGTTTGTAAGATTGATGTGGACCCTTGCAAACCCAATCGGAGATGTCTTCATTCCAAACGATGGAAGTGGCCCTAGCAGAACCAATCTTCATGATGGCATTAGCCCTATGCTTTGCCAACCCTATCAATAGGGGCACTATTTAAGTTTGTTTCACATCGGTTTGCCTTTGAAGGAAAGGCTTCGACAAACTACGAAACCTTCAAGGCAAAAGATGGGTCATATCTTGTGTACATGCGTATAGACCTCACTGATTATGCATGCTCAGAGACCATTACATTACCTCACACATATGTTTTAGATTTTAAGGATGTTTTCCAAGTTGATGAATTCTATAAAATTGAGGGCCCTACCATTACCAAACGAGGCTCTGGTGAGGAACATGCTCTTTGTCATTGCGTGTTGATGCAACTACAACGGTCTTGAAGGGCGAACCATTTGATGGTGCAATTTCTTTTGTTCTGAATACAATCATGTGGCGATATGCACCTTGGGCAACAAACCAAATAGAAAACTTGAGAGCACTGTTCACATATGTCATCGACACATTGGCATTTGTGATTGTGAAAGTCGGCCTCGATGGACCACCAATCGATCAAATAATTGTTGCAGACGGACCAAACCCTAAAGATTGAGCGACGGTAATAACCACATCTACAATCTATAAGCTTTTTAAAGCAAATTTCAATAGTGGCTTCCTATTTATTACTTTCGCCTCCATGCAACAATTGTTTTTCGTTTCGCTAATAGAAGGAAAACCCTTGCTCGATTGGTGGACGAGTTTGTTGATGAAGGAATCGTGATGTATGTTGCTAAGAATATCTCATATATGTGTCCAAGGCATGCATTGGGTGTGTTTGATTTCACTATCTTGGGAGCAGTACCTGAAGGGAATCTCTGAACCACATTGCATGATGCCTTCATACATCAAGTATCTCAACTAGGTTATGGAAAGAAGGTATGAATAATCTACCTAGTAACAAAGGCAAACACTATGAACATTTCATAATATAACAATTCACACTGCTTTCTTTGTAGGTACAAGGAATTCTGCACTTTGTGAGCCTCAATAACCCTTTGGTGGAGTACCATTGCGAAGCCTATGGTGGCTGTCGAGTGAGCCGGGATCTTATGCGGCCGTATTGCTATAGTTGTGATGGAGTCCAAAGTGTTTCTCAGTTGCCCCTTTTGAAGGGCTATGTTGTTTTGCGTGATGCTACCTAAGTTGCTATACAAGTATGTGGTCCTCATGGGGGGTTAGGTTCTGGATCTTCATTGCCTATTCCTGGAATTCCACAATCGGAGCATCGTCGCAACATGATCCATGCTACTCGAGAAGAGAGCCACTGGGGAATTTACCATCAACACTTTAGGCTTTGTGACCTCCTTCACCAAAGCCAACTAGCTTGGAAAGCCATCTCATGTATAGACGTTTGTGTATATCTTGCCAACGTTTGTCTACTTCTACTCAGTTTGGCTCCTACTATGGTTATGCCCTACTTCTCATATTTTCTTTTTTGTAGAAATCTAAGCTTATGCATTTTCAGACCGGCACTTGAAGGAAACCCTTGAGGTTCCTTTCATTGTAAATACTACAAACCTAAGAAAATTATGTATAAATGCCTGATGTCATGTTTGTTTTCTATCTACTGTGATACATTAAAATTTGATGCTTTCAAATAAATGTGTGTAGCCTTTATTCTGCTACTCGATATCTACTTCCCAGAACAAATGTTGGCCTCATAAGCATAATGTGATGCGTGTCTTCTCGCTCTTTGCAACATTTCCACATGCTACTTCAAAATTCATGCCTTCAGTCTATGTTTTATTGTTCATTTTTCTCTTCTAAAGAGAAACCTTACTCTCGCAAACACTATCTGCAGTTGCCACTACTCCATTTTTTCCAAAACACCATGCAGTAATTAGACAACACGTTGTCTCTATATATGAACAGCATTCGAGCATAATGTGTTGCACTTGATATATTTTCCGATTGCTTTGTTTTGTATTACACTCTAGCTCTGTGTTTGTCTTTCCCTCTTCCTATTTTCCTTGCCCATCTGTCTTTTCATATTTCTTGATTGCGCCCTTTCCAACTTGGAGAAGGCATACCATAGAGTCTTTTTGGATAAGCAACACATTCCGAGGGATTCCAAAATCAAACAAGAAACATTGGAGAGACAAAAGTACGACCACTGTCAACAAATCAGAGAAAATTTCGGAAAGAACATCAAAGCAAGAGGTTCATATGTGTGGACCCTTTGGAAGAGATAACACAGCTTTCTCATTCTTGTGGACAGTCTGGAATGAAGAATTCAATACCTAAAAAACCTGTAACACTAACTTGGATTCTTGTTTAATACTATCAATCCAACATACACGTACGACATGAAAGTGTAGATTTCGCGCTACAAAACTCCGCAAGTTACCTACTCTTGAACTTCCATTGCCTACAAATATTGCATCAACTATTGCATCTCTCTTTTTCTATCCTTCTTCTTGATAGTCACTTAGTTATTCGAATAATGGAGATGACTAGAACAAACAGCGAGAACAACCAGGCTTTGTGCCAATAAATCAAGCAACAACTCCTGCCACGATTATGCCCTTGGTCAGGACGCAGAAGAAATGAACATACAATATTTGGACAAGCCCCGAGGAAGCAGAGTTGAAACAACTTGACAAAAAAATGTATATACATCATCCACGAAAATTGCTGCCCTTCACATGCAAAGCAACCATGAAAGTAAGCACACAATCGAGGCGACATGCAATAAAATTTACAAAATGAAAGCCATGGCTCTCCATTCTAATAATCCAAATGAAACGTAGAACGCGGTACAAAGCAAGGAGGTGTTGGAAAGTCAAGCATCCTACAATCAAAACTCCAAGAAAGCCATTTCACTGAAGCGAAAGAGACGGACACAAAATGCACAGAACATGTACTACGCAAAAATAAATGACACGCCAAGTTATGCTTGCTTCACCTGTGGTTGGTTAACTTTTAGATCAAAAATGAAAAAAATTAATGTTGAGACAACCACAAGCAATGAAGACAACAATAATACACCAACCCAGAGACAAAGTTCTTGTCTGTTCACTTTGTTATTACAATCAAATACATTCACGGGAAAAACTCAAGTTCTCAGAGGAGAACATCTCGACCATCAAAAAAAACATCCACCCTCGATAAAATTGAGGAACACTTGATTTCGATAAGAATACCTTTCACACAAATTAGGCAATCAACATATGAAGGATAGCTTGGGCTCCATGGTAGTGTCATCAATGTTTTTGTGGATGTTGATAGAGCACAACAAGTTCTCCCGCGGTTCATAAGTGACTCCGCCACAGTAACAGTGTCAATAAAACAATCTTTGCATTCCGATCATAACTACATCAGTGGACTAATACGGTGAGAACATATATCTAGATGAATCCAAGAACATGCCCAAACTGATACCTGTGTGTGTGTGTGTGTGTGTGTGTGTAAATGAGGATGGATGACAAAGGATACAGTGAGATGAACAAGAAGAGTTGAGTACGCTTTGTTATTGTTATCTCAACTTGTCAAGTCAAGGCTCTATTTTGATCATGTTTGTTGTTCTCGTTTTAACCCATCAATATCAAAGCTCGTGAAGCGGTTGGTAATTTGTCCATGATCTTCCTTAGAAGAACCCCTCAAGAGGCTTCTTCAACTCCTCTCTACCCCCCCAAGAAGATTCTCTCTAATATCCTCTTTTTATGCAATCTCTCTCTCTCCTCATGGAGCTATTAAGCATGCCATTGATGTCACCCTCCTCATAGAGTTATTGAACATGACATTCATCTCATCCCTTGATCTCATAGATCGATTGACCATGCAATGGTCTTCATCCCTTGATCATATCTTCTTGATAGACCTCTCTACTAGTCTAGACTTGGAAAATGGAGAGATCAAAAGACACATTGAATAGCTACTCTCATTAGGCTACAATAAGCCTTCCCATCCCCTTGTACAATCCTAATTATCCTTGTGATCAATAAAGACAAAGCTCTGCATTGACTATAAGGAGCCTCTGCTGTAGCAGTCCGTGTTGAAGTTGATGCTACTGTAGTTGATCTTGGCAAGCCATCTAGGCCAGGTCTGACTAGCTCCTGTATAGCTAGTCTACTTTTGAGTCAGCTGGTCAGCCTCCTGCTGCCTTGTTGTATGTAGTTGCTTGCTAAGCATTGCTTGAGTTGAGCTGGCTATTGGGAGCCTTAGCAGCTTTGGCACTTTTATAGATGGCGCTCGATGGTGTTGAGTCTTTCATTTGACCAGCAAACTGAAAGCTAGAGATTTCTAGAACCAGAGATGTCTAGAACTAGAGAAGCAAAACTTGTACAACCAAAACCTCTCAAGACATGAAAAACTCATGAGAATGGATCACTCAACTTGAGATAGAAGTTTCGAATGACGGAATCAGGAGATTTTTGGCTTGCAACGGAGAGTGAATGGAGCTCTACAAGGAGAGATAAAGAGGTGATGAAGGTGCCCCATGGGGAGGGCTTGTCGCCTCAACGAAGCAAGGGCTTGACACCTTGACAAGGGCAAGGGATTGTGCTCTCTCTAATGGAAAACTCTCTCAATGGAAGATTCCTCACGGAAGGAGGGCTTGAGACTCATGAAGGGAATGGGAGCACCATCGGCTCTGATACCATGATAATGGAAGTGAGAGAGGGAGAGAGAGAGGAGTGCACATGATATAGTTTCCTGTACACTAAGTTGTATTGAACGTAACATGAAGATATACATGTGAACCCCTTAGGGTTAGGGTTAGGGTTAGGGTTAGGGTCAGGGTTTGCCCCTAATGCCCTAGAGGCATGGTGCAATTTACACCATCCTCAAACAATAATGCCCTCCATCTACTGTACTACCTCTATTCACTATTTCAAATATCTCATGGGTATTCACCTTCACAACCTTCTCCCCATGCACAAATGCATCCATATCTAAAGCTCAATTAATGCTTTGTTCTGTTTCCTTGGATATTGTTGACCTATAATGGGGACGTCATGAACTTGTGGCCATTGCTTGAGCTTGTTCATTGCAATCATCTTCAATTGGTGGGTTGGTTGGTTTCTCTCTTGCCTAGTTTCCACCTCTCTTGTTTCTAACTTAATCCCCAACATATTTACCTCCTCTTGGGTAAGTTTTGTGCCTTTATCCACAAGCCATATACTAGGAACTCTTGCATGCACAGGGGCAATGTTGTTGTCCACACTCCAAGTATATGTCTATGAGGTATTGCAAAACCACATCATTTGTGCTATGGCTCCTCCATTTGGGTACTCCCTCATTGAAAAGAAGCTCGATACAAGACAACCATTCCTCAATTTAGATATAGGATCAATGCACTTTTTCCTCTCTGGTGTCCATCCTAGGCATTGTACACAACTTCCTGCTCTTGTTCTCCTAATTGCCCAAAATGCCTAGTTCACTTCCCTCCCCACCACAATCAACAAGTTTTCTCTTTGACTGACCTCCAGGTGACGATCTTGAGTGACATGGTCAAATTCAGGCCTATGGTTGCTCCCCTCTTCAACATCTATCACTATTTTTGGCATTTTGCCTTTATGGATTGTCTCCCTATCACCCTCCAAGTGTGTCCTCTTATGGTACATGGGTATTCTTGCAATAGTTTCCTTCACAATCTATACCATAGATGGTGTATTTGCTCTTGCTTCACTGGCCCTCTTTACAAGCATGGACAAGCTTGGGCCTTGACCTAGATGCTTTCCCCTTTCATAAGCATATTGCTTTGCACTTTGACCAAGCTTGGTCCTTGACCAAGCTTTCATAAGCATGGCCAAGTTTGGCTTATGCTTTCCCCTTTCATAAAAATATTGCTTTCATAAGCATGGCCAAGCTTGGCCCTTGACCTATATGCTTTCCCCTTTCATAAGCATATTGCTTTGCACTTTGAATCAATGCATTGGCAAGGTCGGATATAGCTGCATCATATATATGATAATTTCACCTTTTGGTTTGTGCTAATTGCAACAACTCATCTAAGAAGTTACATAGTTCCAGGTCTCCAAACAATGTCCCCTTATTTGGAGAGGCATTCATCACCATATCATGGATTAGATCCTAGTTAATTTCCATTTGAACTTTGCGGGGGCCAACACTCCTATGTGACTTGATGACATCCTCCACTAGTGCACGTATATTTTTCATGTTCTGTCTAGATGTTCCCATTTGGACCTCATGCATGAACACCCACATGGATCATCAATATTGCCAAAGAGAGTTCCCTTGGCATTACGTGATATACATAACGCGAACGTGAACCAATGCATTTTACAACTTCTTGCAAAATGGCAAGTCAAGACACTTCCTTGCATTGTAGCTAGGTTTCCTAAATCACACCTTTTTTATAAAAGGTCTTTGAAAATAGCATTGTTGGCTAAGCACTTCTTCATGAAATGGGGGCATGAAGGATTGTAACTTTCAAATACCCTTGCAAAATAGGTACCTCAAACAACTCTGTTGAATGCAACATGCCTTGTGACAGCCCTTGTCCATATGTGACCATCATACTTCCGCTCCATCCTCTCCATTCTTGTGCCTTGGCTTGATGGTGATGGTAGCTCAAACACACAATCACCATTGTAGGTTCTAGGAATATCTTCAACTAGAACAATCTTTGATGTCTTGTTAATCAACTTTCCCAAGAGTGTCAATCCATATCTTGATTTAATAAGTGGGATGGCACTAGAATCCTCTGGATACTTTATAGAAGACTTGGCAACATCCAATCTTACTGGATTGTTGTGAACAGTATTTTCCCATGGTGGTGGTGTGAGATAAATCTCTTCATTATCACTTGAAAGACCCTATTTGATTGGAAACTTTATAGGAGTGTTTGCAACATCATCTAATTTTCTTGGATTGTTGTGATGAAACAATATTGCCCACTAGTGGTGGTGGTGGTGGTGCAAGATCAAACCCTTCATCTTCACTTGATTGTCCTAGGTCAACAACATCAATACCTGGTGTCCTTGAAGAGCTAGGGAGATCCTACATTGAGCTTGATTTCTTCGCAAGTTGCACCATGTACCTTTCTGTAAGGTTATTATGAACAATCTAATGAGAATTTCCTTCTAGATTAAAGTGTTGTGGCAATGGGAACACTGATTTCACATCAATGTCATATTGAATCACTCAGCCCAATGATAGTGTCATTTCCCACAACTTGGCAGTGCTACTCATTCCCTCCAAACTCAGCTCCTCATTATTGAACTCCTCTTCCACTCATTCCCTCCACACTCCTCTTCCACTCATTCCTTCCACACTCCTCTTCCCACTCTCTTCCACTCCACACTCCTCTCCTCCATGCCTCCTCCACTCCACACTTCTCTCCTCTCCTCCATGCCTCCTTCACTCCACATACTTCTCCTCTCCTCCATGCAGTCCTCTCCAACACTCAACGTAGTCCTCTCCAACTCTCAATGCACTCCACTAAATATCCTCCACACCTCCTCCATGCATCCTCTACTCCAAGGATCCACACAATCTACTCCAACAAGCCATGCCATCGATGCCATCCATGCAATTTGCTTTCCTCCATGCAGTCGTTGCCATCATCGATGTCTCTGTTTGCTGAGGTATTATGCTCTCATCCACCTTTCCTCAATGCACATTTCTTGAAATAGGTTGTCTTGAGGGGCAATTTTTTTTTCCTAGAAGTGGATTTCACCAAGCAAAACCCACTTCTTGTGGCTAGGCAAAAAAATTTGCCCTCAAGCTCTAAACAAGACTTTCTTATGCTAGAAAATGTGGAGCATGAGGCACCTTGGGTGACATGTTTTGCACAAATATATAATCATGAGGACATGCTTGTCCTTGGAATCAAAAATTTTTTCCCTGGCCAAATCTAGGGCAAAAAAAATTGATATTTGTACAAAATTTTTCATTTGGAGTAAATTTTTTTGCCTTGGCTAGAGCCATGGAGTGGGTTTTTCCCTACAAAACCCACTCCCTGGCTGGGCAAAAAATTTTGTTGTTTGAGGGAACTTTTTGCATAGATGCAAATGTTTTGGCCTTGCAAGAAGTGGGTTTCTCCCAATAGAACCCACTTCTTGGCTGTAGCTAGGGGCAAAACATTTGCTTCTTCTTGATACATACACCTTTTGGCCAAGATCATGTCATGTGGAAGCATAAGATCATCTAGTGAGAATATTGGATGCTCACTGTGTGAGTGCCTCATATTTATTCCCTTTCTATGTTAGCTTGGCAATTGCTAGGATATTTTCTATGAGTTGGTGGGTACGGAATTCATGCTCGGGATTGGCATTACAATGATTTGAACTAGGATGACTTGACATTCCTCTTAGTACTATGCTCACTCTTGCTATGCCCTCTCGATTCTCACTCTTGCCTTGCCCTCTCCATAGTTCACTCCATGGTTCCAAGAGCTTGGCCTCATAAAGTGCTTCTGTTGGAATTGGAAATAGGCAAAGCTTGAGTGGCATGGGGTAGAGGCAAGGCTAGAATGGCATAGGGTAGCTCATCTTGACTTTGCTCAATGTTGGCTAAACTTGATCATTTCCCTTTGGCCATGGACTGGTTTTCATCATAGGATGGTAGTTGGGTCCCAAAGTGACATGGCTTGGACATGAATTTGGAGGCAAAGTCGTCCAAAACCTCGGGTTGACTCTTGATTGCATCCCAAGATGAGGATTGTGGAGGGAGTGCCATAATCATGAAGCACTGCTAGGATGATGCTTCCCTTTGCCTTATCTTTATTGGTACCATCTACTTAGATATCATGGATGTTTGGCCCTACTTTGTGGGTTGGGATTGTGAGAGGGGGTGACTAGGTTGGAGGTGGTGGAATGAGGATTTTGGGATCTTACAATGTCATTAGGGTCATCTAGAGGGATGCTCATCATGGACTCTTAGGCCTTAGTACCTTGGAGTGATGCTGACTCTTAGGGCTTGCGCTTAGTCTTGGATCTTAGTCTTGGATCTAGTGGAGGGCAAAAAAAATTGATGTATGAAGAAATGTTATCATTTGATGCAAAATTTTTTGCCTAGCTAGAGCCAGGGAGTGGGTTTCATCCGACAAAACCCACTGCTCCATGGCTTTGGCTAGGGCAAAAAAATTTGTTGTTTGAAGATTTTTTTTCCATTGGATGCAAAATATTTGTTGTTTAAATAAAAATTTTCCATTGTTGCGGCCCTAGTTTTTGCCTCTGGCTAGGCTCTTTGTCCTTCAAGGTGTACTAGTAGAGCATCATGTTCTTTTTGGATCATGTGAAGTTCTTGGGTGAGCTTGAGCTCAGCCTTGCAGCATACATTTGTTAAGATTGAGCTCAGCCTGCTTGCATGGCCATAGCTTTCTTTCCTAAAATTTGGCCTTGTGCTCATTATGTATCAACACTGGAGCATGTCGAAGAGCATGTCATGCATATCCACCTTGTAAAGCAAATGTCTACCAATTCCTATGAAAATCCAATTGCTGATGGCCCCCATGTGACAAAGTCAAGGTTCGAGGAAGCCCTTCAAATGGTCTTGAGTACCATAGTCCACATTGGCTACACCTCAGTTTGGGACTCCATTAAAAGCCCTCCATTTGTTGGAATTTAGAAGAAGAAATTGATGCATTGTGTCAAGTCTTTGTGACGTTTATCAGCTATAGATCACCATGCTCCCTAACCTCTTTTTCATTTATGATTCATGAAAGACCAAAACATCTTTGGCATGGAAAAGATCTCAAAATAGGAAATACAAACATAAGAGCAAATCCCAAAGATGTTATGGAAACTACAACCTTGCAGCAATTAAACTAGTAAGACTGAATAATTAGAACAATTAATCTAAAAATGCCAGTTTGGCAAGGAATAATGCCAATGAAGCCTAGACTTCCACTTGATAAGTTCTCCACATAGTTCCAAGAAAAACTCATCAACTGTCCTCAGCCATTAGTGATGGACCTGTGCACTTGTCTGATATGTAATAGGCATGTTTCCCTTTTGCTACTTAATAATAACTAGTTGCATTGACAAAATTTGTATTTATATTCATCACATTTTGAAGAAATATGAATTCATCTCAAAAAGATGGAAAATATTCATTGTAAAGGTAAAAAATGTAGACCATATGATCAATGCAATATACTATGGATAACCAAACTATGTGAGATCCAAGTACAACAAGCAACTACAAAAGAGAGCAACTAGTTGAAGACTGAAAAGAGCTAGTGTAACCAGGGGCATAACTAGGATATCTCATCTATAATTCTCAATCATTCAGGTCCACCACTATGCTTTGGATGATAGAAGCAATCTCTAGGTGAAGCCTCTACTACTGCTTTACCTTAAGTTTATAGCTGAGATTCTAGCTACTACATGTTCTCTACCAAAATCCTCAAATCTTGTGAAGCTAACAATGAATCTCAAAACCCATGTATAATTGAACTGAAACTGATTCCAGGCAAAGAGCATAGGACATAGGCCCTAATGATGGTCCAATGATTGCCTTTCATCCCTTGAACATCACTTAATAGGTAGACATCATAGCTACATTGAATCCAAGTAACCTTTTCCAAGGTTTTTTTGCCTAAGGACAAACCATGAAGAGATGGTAGACATCCTCTTTAACTTGTGGACACCTCTTATAAAAGGCATCAAATTTTCTATTCTTGAGGGATCTATTATCAGTCTAGATAGCCTGCCACATTATCATCCACATCAAAATGCTCTACTTCTCTAATATTGTGCTATTTCCAAGCATTTTGAATCTGTGCTCCCATTTGTAACTAACAACCAGCTTGTTCTAGCTTCTTATGAAGTAGCTCTCTCCTCTTTGACTAGCTCCTGTATATCCTCATGTGTGATAGGCTAATCTTGGACCTATTCAGGAGCATCCAAAGGCTATTTTGCATGAATATATGTTGACAAGGGAAGTTGCCACAATGATGTCTGAATCAAAGCCACTTTGCATGATGACAATGTGCATCCTCTTTTCCTTAAGTAGGGCAGCCTAGCCAGCCTACAAGTACATTCATTTGGCTTGCACAAGCAATGAGAATGCCAATAAAGGTGACCTTGTTGAGATGCTTGGTGCATTCGGTCAAAGAGTTGGGCAATAGTATTGCCCTCTTCATGGTTGACATCTCATTTTTGTGACATCTTTGGAGTCTACTTGTTGCCTTTGGTTTGAGCTCTTGGGTTGGCATTTTCAAAAAGATTATAAATTGGCTTTCTATCTACACCCTTTCTTCATTTTTCCCTCGATCTCCTTGCCTAGTGGAGCATCTTTTGTAGCTGTTTCCTGTGCCTCTTCATCCACTATAATGAATTCAACAAAAGGATTCAATAAGGCTTTTCATGGGACCATAAAAGATCGAGAATATGATCACAAAAGACCTCTTTTCTTTGCAATCAATAGGAACACTATTAGAAATTATTTATCTAGATATTGTGTGTTAGTTCCTTTAGGTCTCCACCTACATTGATTTTACCACCATGGATCACTCTGTGATTTTTGTTTTTCTCTTTTATATCTTTATTCTAAGACTTTTCTACAGGTAGGGAAGCATATGAAATAAAAATTATGGAAGAATGCAAGGAAAAGTTTTCAAAACATGCACACCAAGTTTTGGCCCAGCAAGCACACTTTGTAATCCAACCCAGCCTCATTTCTTTTATATTGCATCATTTGGGGAAATTTTTTCTAGAATTTATAACAAGTTCAAGTTTTGTATGTTTGCACATCAATATTATTTCTAGACATTAGAAAAAACTATGTCACTAGAGTCACATACCATAGCTTTTGCTTGTCTCTTCTCCCATATTTGATTTGTGTGCCATAAAAATAGTGGTCCCAATAGAGTCATGCATAGAGGATGTACTAAGGACCAATAGAGTCATGCATAAAGGATGTACTAGGACCAAACAGTATTCATACATGACTATGAAATGTGTAATACATCCTAGTTTACTTATACTTACAAAAAAATGCCTTTTTTTCTACAATAATTAAGGAATTTCATGTCAATAATTGTAGTTCATTCCAATCCATGCTCATAGAAGAGGTTTATTGAAACTTAAAATGTCTATAGAATTAGATAGTAACTAAACTATCTAAATGGTCAAAGTTTAGAGAAGAAAGTAATACAATCTATTGTTATTTGGGCCAAATGGTTCAATTTCGACCTAATAGTCAATATTTAGATTGGTAGTAAGTTTTTAGTTTACTTCATTCAATCTAAGCCATCAAAAAAATATTACGTTTAGTTTACAACAAATAAATTCTAAGTCATGAAGACAACAACAATTGTTGCTAAAAAATAATGATGTGAACTTGGATTTTGGAATTCGACATTGCATGAGGGATTGATATTTTCGTCAACGGAGTGAAATTTCCATGCAAAAAAAGGGAAAAAAGCAGCGTTCCAAAATGTGTGAAATCGCACTTCCATCCAATGAAAATTTTAGTGCCAAAATCTCTTAACAATGAAAAACAAATCATCCAAAAATTCCACTGATGGAAAAATTTTCGTCCGTTATAAAATTTATGTAAATGGGAATTTATTCCATCATCAAATCGGGATTACGTAATCCCAAATTCCATCGATGAAAAAGTGTTTACGTCGATCGACTGAGATTTCCATCGACGGATTGAAATTTCTGTTGACGAAAATCTCAGTCCATTGACGAAAACTTTTTTTTCGTCGATGGAATTTGGGATTCTAGAATCCACTTAGATTCTGGAATCCCGATTTTGATGATGGAAAAAATTTCTGTTGATAGAAATTTTTTGACGGACAGAAATTTTTTCATCAGTGGAACTTTTAGATGATTCTTTTTTCATCAGCTAGAGATTTTGGCACTAAAAGTTTAATTGGATGGAAGTGTGATTTCACACATTTTGGAACACTTCTTTCCCCCTTTTTTTGGATGCAAATTTCACTCCATCGATGGAAACATCAATTCCTCACAAATTTTGGATTCTAGAATTGAACTTCACATCACAATGACTTGGATTGAAATAAAGTAAATTGATAAACTTAAAATCATGACTATTTACATAAAAAATATACTATTTGATCCAAATAATGTAAGATGATAAACGTCTTTAGTTAATATTTAATTCTAAAAACATCTTTACATTCAACAAACAACTCCATATAACTACCTATGTTAATATTGACATATTTTCAAATTCAAGCATTGGATTAACACTATATAAAAATAAATATTTTTTTAATGACAATGCATTCCTATAGGTTCATGGATAGCACATTACATACAACATGACATATATTGGTACAAAACTTATACTTGAGGGCAATGTTGTTACTTGTATGGAAGTAATTTATATAAAACTCTCTCAACAAAAGTGCTCAATGGAAAGTTGATTTAAAGATGCTTTTAAAAAATAAAAATAAAGGAAAAGTGGAATTCATCAATGTATAGAATTGTTTAAAATACAAGTTGTAGAAATTGTTGTGTATGGTGTTGGCTTAAAAAAATTTTGGACAATTAAGCACCAAAAAATAATTGGTATTTTAAAGCAAAATGTCCAAGGACTTTCCCAGTTGAATAGAATAGTTACTTCTCCTTTGTAATTTGTTGTGTTTTCCAAATTATAGGTTAGAATACTTTTACCAATTCATAATATTGGACGTTTTTAGGTTTTAGCGTAAGATGTAAGTAATGTTTTTTCCATAAAAGTACTTTTTAAAAAAAGATGTTTGACACAAAATTGCTTATTTTGTCTCTATAGTTTGTAAAACACATTTTTTTTTTCGTTTTTGTTCGAAAAAGGAGTTGTGTTGTCGTTTGCATGATTTTGTTGTCTTTTTTTATGACTCCCTATTGAGAGAAAGAAGAATAAGAGAGGAGTAGAGGAAAAGAGAAGAGAAAGAGAAAAGAAGAGGAAAAAGAGGAGGGAAAGAGAGGAAAAGAGTGGAGAGAAAGGGAGGAGAGAAGGAAATCCAAAAGAGAGGAGAAGAGGAGAGGAAGAGAGCCAAAAGAGAGGAAAAGAGGAGAGGAAGAGAGCCAAAAGAAGAGGAGGGAAAGAAAGAAGAAGAAGAGGAAAGAACAAAAGAAAAGGAAGAAGGAAGAAAGAAGGACAAAAGAGAACGAAGGAGAGAATAAGAAGGGAATAAGTAGAAGAAGAAGAGATAAAGAAAGAAAAGGAAGAAGGAAGAAAGAAGGAGAAAAGAGGAGGAGAAGAGAATAAAAAGAGGAGATGAGGAATAAGAAGAGGAGAAGAGGAATAAGAAGAGAGGAGAAGAGGAAAGGAGAGTGAGAAAGAGGAAAGAGAGGAGGGAGAGAGAGTCAAGAGAGAGGAAAAGAGGAGAGGAAGAGAGCTGAAAGTAGAGAAATAAGAAGAGGGAAATAGGAGGAATAAGAAGAGAGAAAGAGAGGAGATAAAGAGAGCCGAGAGAGAGGAAAAGAGAGAAGAAGGGAATAAGAAGAGAGGAATAAGTAGGAAGAAAAGGAAGACGAGAGGAATAAGAAAGAGGTGTAAAGAAAGAGGGAAAGAAGAAGACAATGAGAAGAGGGAGGATATAAAAGAGAAGAAGCGGAATAAAAGAGAGGATAAACGAGAGGGAATAAGAGAAGAAGGAAAACAGGAGAGGAAAAGAGGAGAAAAGGGAATAGGGAAAGAGGAGAAAAGAAGAAGAGAAGGAGGAGAAAGAAGACATAAAAGAAGAAAGAAAGAGGAGAAAAAGAAGAATAATAGGGAAAGAAGAAGAGGATAACAAGAGGGAGAAGAGAAAAAAGGGAAAGAAGAGGATAAGAAGAGGGAGAAAGAAAGAAAACAAGAAGGAAGAAACAAGGAGAAAAGAGGAGGAGAAGAAAATAAAAAAAGGAGAAGAGGAATAAGAAGGGAGGAATAAGAAAAGAAAGAAGAGGAAGAAGAAGAGGAGAAGAGAGATAAGAAGAGAGGAGAAGAGGAATAAGAAGAGGAGAGTGAGAAAGAGAGAAAGAGACGAGCAAGAGAGAGTTGAGAGAGAGGGAAAGAGAAAAGAGAAGAGGGAAAGAAGACGGAAAAGAAGAAAGAAAGAGGAGAGAAAGAAGAATAAGAGAGTAGTAGAGGAAAAGAGGAGAGAAAGAGAGGAAAGAAGAGGAAAAAAGGAGGGAAAGAGAGAAAGACAGTGTAGAAAAAGAGAGAAAGGGAGGAGAGAAGCCAAAAAAGAGGAAAAGAAGAGAGGAAAAGAGGAGAAAAGAGAAGAAGGAAAGAGGAGAAAAGAAGAAAAGGAGGAGAAAGAAGACAAAAAAGAAGAAAGAAAGAGGAGGGAAAGAAGAATAAGAGGGAAAGAAGAAGTGGAGGAAAAGAGGGAGAAAGAAAGAAAAGGAATAAGGAAGAAAGAAGGAGAAAAGAGGAGGGTAAGCCTAATAAAAAGAAGAGAAGAGAAATAATAAGGGAGGAATAAGAAAAGAAAGAAGAGGAATAAGAAGACTAGAAGAGGGAATAAGAGAAGTGAGGAGAAGAGGGGAGTAAAAGTAGAAAGAAAAGGAAAGGAGGAGTAACACAAGAGCAAAAGAAAACAAAAGAGAGGATAAAAGAGAGGGAATAAGAGAAGAGGGAAAGAGGGAAAGAAAGAAGAAGAAGAGGGGAGGAAGAAAGAAAAGGAAGAAGGAAGAAAGAAGGAGAAAAGAGGAAGGAGTGAATAAGTAGGGAATGAGTAGAAGAAGAAGAAGGAAGAAAGAAAGAAAAGGAAGAAGAAAGAAAATTTAACATCCATTTGATAAACTAGCCACTTTTTATGAGTAGCCACAGATAAAACTGTGTGAATAGTGGTCATTCTAGTAGTCGGAGCGAAAGATTCTTGAAAATCAAACCCTTCAACCTACAAAAATCCTTGTGCAACCAATCTGGCTTTGTACTTTTCCAAAGTCCCATCGGCCTTGTACTTTACCTTCCAAACCCACTTGGTGCCAATAACCTTTTTGTTAGGTGGTCGATCTACCAGCTCCCAAGTTTCATTCTTCATGATGCTATTATATTCTACTTGCATAGCATTTTTCCAATCTCGGTCTAGAAGTGCTTCCTTCAAACTCGCAAGCTCCTTTACTTCTACAATAATCTCAGCCACCATGAAGGCCATATTGACTATGTGATTAGAAGCCCTCCTTTGCTCCTCGATTCTTTGAGACCACCTTGGTCCATCTGCATATGCTGCTCAACAGACATAGGCATCTGGTTATCATGGTCATAGAGCTGCCTTACCCATCGCGGCAATGGCTTTTCCGATGGTGTAACAATAGGTTGGTGACTTATACCTTCATCATTTGATATTTCCTCCTCCTTTATAGCTCCTAGGATAGGTCCATAGTGAATTACCTCTTCGCTTGATGATAAAGTGGAAGAGCTCTTCTCTGCCTCCACTGCATGTGGCTGCTCCCTAAACACCACATTGCAGCTTGCTATGATCTTCTTTGCCTCTCGGTCATACAACTTATAGGCTTTCTTCTCATCACAATAGCTTAAGAAGATACATTTGGTGCTTTTTGGTTGTAGCTTGTTTCTCTCTTTTTCTGGTACATGTGTATAGCATTCACACCCAAATGTTCTGAAGTGGGAGACAAATGTCTTCTTACCATTGTAAGCCTCATGTGGTGTTTTACCCTTGAGTGCCTTTGTATAGTTGTGATTAAGGATGTAAACCACAGTATTGACAACCTCAGCCCAAAAGTGGTTTGGCAGTCCAGCACCTTTCAATATACACCTCCCCATCTCCACGGTGGTCTGCATTCGGCATTCAACAACTGAATTTTGCTGAGGCATATGTGGTGTCGTCGTTTGTCGCTTGATCCCTTTGCTCTTGCAAAAATCTCCAAACTCTATGGAAACAAACTCACCACCACCATCCGATCTGATTTTCTTCACTTTTCTCCCTGTTTCATTTTCAACAAGCTATAGCCATTCTTTAAATTTACCAGAAGCTTGAGCCTTTTCGCGAAGAAAGTACACCCACATCTTCCTACTATAGTTGTTGACAATCAATAGAAAATAGGAAGATCCCCCCAAGGCCTGTGTAGGCATCTTACCGCACAAGTCAACATGCACCAACTCTAGAGGAGCATTTTCTCTATTCTTGCTTTCTTGTAGAAATGCCTTTCTCTGTTGCTTTCCCATCATGCAAGCTTCACATGGTTCTTTGATTTCTGCTAATGCAGGTAAGTGAGCAACCATACCTTGCTTTTGCATCTCCTTTAGCACTACAAATCCGATGTGGCTGAATCTTTTGTGCCAAAGTCTACTTGTGCCCACTCTAGCGGTGGGTGTAAGAGCACTTAGCTCATACAGATTGTTCCTCCTTACTCCTGCGCCAACAAGATTGCTTGCACTATCCAGAATTTTTGCTCCTATCTTATTGAACCTCACCTCATGGTCAAGGTCAGTTATGGAAGCAACTGATAGCAGATTTCTCTTGATTTGTGGAACATATAGCACATTAGATAGTTTCTTAACATCTTCATTTACAGAAACAAATGGAACCATACTTGTACCCTCAATAGGGCATTTTGCATTATTTCCAACCGTCATGGTGATGGGTTCCTATACAGGTTGCATGGAACAATCTAGACCCTTCTTGCAGGTCATGTGATGGGAGGCACCACTATCCAACACCCATGAATTAGTGGTTGATGCTTCTTAAACTGAGGAACACTTTCTCAATGGCTAGAAATAGATCCAACTCTGCTTCTACTGTGTTAGCTGTCGAATAACTGCTTGCATCCGAGCAACAAAAAAGTGTGAGGCATAATCCAAACCAATGCGTATCTGATGAGAGAGAGGCTGAATAGCATCAGAGACCAAGGCTTTAAAGTCAGCATGCTCCAGATAACTATTATTAATCAGCAAAAGCCTTCAGCAAGGCAATCTGTAAGTGGGAAATTCATGTAAGGAAAGCCTCAACCAAAGAGGAGCATGATCCGAATGTGTGAAAGCATGATCAACCCAAATTTGACAAGTAAAGGCATCACAATGCTGTGGATCAATCTGATACCATCTGTCCAAGCGTGCCTGATAAGAAGATTGAGCATTGTGTTGAAAGGTATAACCCGAAGTTATGGGCTGTAATTCCTTCTAGAGATCAACCAGGCGCAACTGAAGCAAAAAATCAGACCACGCCTGTGTTTCAGAAGCCAACATATGAGTGTGGCCTGAGGTGTTGTCACTCGATTGAGGGGCATTATTAAAGTCACCACAAATGAAGGCATGTTGTCGCCATGGATAGGTATGCATGGCAACCCAGATCAAAGCTCTATCACGAGAAGACTAGGGAGCATAAACCGATGCAAATTCAAAAATTTCCCTTTGAACAAGGCATTGAACAATAATCCATCTACCATGGCGATCATTGAGAGCCACAATAGGTTGAAAGTCGTGCTTTACCAAAAAAGCCACACCAGAAAAGGAGTGCTCTCTAGCATAGAAGATATCATAACCAGCAAAATGGCCTATTTGACCAGCATACATATGCTGATTATGCTCTTGCAAAGCAATTATATCAGGCTGCAATTGCCTGATATAGATCCAGACCGATATCAAGAAACTACATTATAGAGTATTGGTTCCCCTTTGATAATTAAGATACACCATTTGTTGAAAGTGATGCACAAGATATCTTCTCACTTTGAAAGTCATCAAACTTTGATGCTATATTTTGACATGGATCAAGTCTATTTAGATGATACTCAATAGTTGTGTAGCTCCTATCAAGGGTCATGATACATTTTTCCATATCATATTCATACTTATTTTTTAGAATCCAAGTCCTTGATTGCCAACAATGAATAATGCAACTCACTTCCACTTCAACCAAGTCCTCTTTGTTGCAAATCCATTCATGTTTCTTTTGCAAACAAGCCTCATAAAGTTATTTCATTGTACATATTTTGGGAGACTTTTCAAAGGTTTTTGTGCATATCACAAAGCTATGAACATGCTAGGGATTCCTATTTCACCCCTTGCTATGTGAATGGCCTTTGCCACCTAAATTGGTCCACCATGTTCATCCAAGTTTGATTTCATATCAGGTTCCCAAATGATAACAAAAAGACCATCTTGGATTTTGTTAGATGTTTCAAATTCTAGGAAGGGCTTATCAACCTTCCTACCATGAAATATATGAGGTAAAGGCATTGGTAAGCTTCTTTCATATTTATAACTCTAGGATCTCTAAAAAATTCAGACCCTCTTGAATCATCCTCTTGTGGCGAAAATAAATTTTAGTATCCTATGCTCAATAATTGTTCTTATCGTTTTAGATATCAAACAACGATTCAATTGAGTTGATTATCTCCATTCTTTTGTTTGAATACTCTAGGTATTTTTGCATCATCCATTTAACATGAGAAATGAAGGCTTGCAAGCCTTTCATTTCATCTATTTCAAGTTCTTTATGGTGGCCAACTCTCTTTTCGGATGTGGTTGAATTTGTTAAATGTTGTGACCCTTGCCAATAATGAGCCCCTATCCCCCACAACCAAGACTATATGCCCCTAAAAAGAGTCCTTATAGATAAACCCCTTTCAAAAGTGGGGTATCAACTTTGTAGGACCAATCAATCTGGTAGCTAAAGGGACTCAGGCATGATATATTATCATGGCCACATATTATTTACAAAGTGGGTAGAAGCCAAGGCCACCAAGAAGGTGGATGTGAGGATAGCTAAGTTCTTGTATGAGAATGTAATATCACACTTCGGCAAACCATTAGAAATTGTGATTGGGTAACCCACTTTATTATTGATATGATCCACATTCTCATGAGTGAGTTACTCATCATTCATAGGAAATCCACACCCTATTACCCTAGAGTAAATGGCCAAGCTGAGAGCTCAAAGAAGACGTTGTGCCACACCATGATGTGCATAGTGGAGGCCATTTGTAATGACTCAAAACATAAACTCATCATGGCACTTTGGGCATATCGAATGGCATATAAGGTCACCACCAACTGCATGCACTTTAGCCCAGCATTTGGGGTTGAAGCAGTTATGCCTATGGAATTCATAGTTCCAAGCCTTAAAGTTGCAATTAGATTATCTAAAGATTATTTTCTTTAGATATATTATCCAAAGAGGTGATTCCAAAAAGCCTAATTGAGCTTGATTTTACAAGGTTAAGAGCAGCATATGGCATAAAGGTCAAAAAATTATGTCAAAAAAAGTGGTTTGACTACAACCTTTGGAACAAGGACCTAAAAGAAGGAGACCTTAAATTACTATATAGTGTAAGGAACACAAATTCTAAATTGAAATATCGAGGTTGGTGAATACTGGGTTGTGGAAGCCACACCATAAGGATCATGAAAAAATTCTGACCCTTGATGGCATTGAAATGGATGGTTACATCAATGTCAGCAAACTCAAATGCTATTATGGTCCCCTAACACTCCAAACATTGTAGGCCATCCATTGGGAAAAAGAGCTAAAGAATGAATATGAAATAAAAAGCAATAGAAGAAGCTAGAGCTCAATAGACAAAAAATTTAAGGCTAATAACAATTTGCAAAGCATCCATGGAAGGGTTAAACATGGTTAAACCCCATGGATGATCTCACTATTGCCCTGACTAGGGTACAAGCAGGCTTTCAATCATGCAGGGAAACTATTTGCTTAGTGGAAGCCTTTGTTGACCTTGGAGGAAGACGTAATCTCATGTCCAATGAGATGTGCACCTAGCTCCTAACTTTCAAGTAACCCTAGACCCCACTCCTATCATGGTATGCGTAGGAATGGGAAGATCTCACCTACAATAGGTTATGTGGAATTGTCCATATTGGTAAATAACCATAGCATGGCCAATAGATGTTATGTTATGCCTATAGGTGCCATGGATGATCGCACTATTGCTTTGACTAGGGTACAAGCAGGCTTTCAATTGTGCAGGGAAACTATTTGCTTAGTGGAAGCCTTTGTCGACCTTGGAGCAAGACATAATCTCATGTCCAATGAGATGTGCACCTAGCTCCTAACATTTAAGGTAACCCTAGACCCCACTCCTATCATGATACATGCAATAATGGGAATATCTCACCTACAATAGTTTATGTGGAATTTCCCATATTGGTAAATAACCATAGCGTGGCTAATAGATGTTATGTTATGCCTATAAGTGCCAGGGGTGATCTCACTACCCTGACTAGGGTACAAGCAAGCTTTCAATTCTTTCAATTGTGTAGAAAAACTATTTGCTTAGTGGAAGCCTTGGGAAGATCTCACTTGCAATAGGTTGTTTGGAATTGCCCATATTGGTAAATTTACATAGCATGGTTAACAGATGCTATGTTACGCCTATAGGTGCCATGGATGATCTCACTATTGCCCTAACTAGGGTACAAGCAAGCTTTCAATTGTGTAGGGAAACTATTTGCTTAGTGGAAGCCTTTGTTGACCTTGGAGCAAGGCATAATCTCATGTCCAAGAAGATGTGCACCCAGGTCCTAATGTTTAAGGTAACCCTAGACCCCACTCATGTCATGGTATGCACAGGAATGGGAAGATCTCACCTGCAATAGGTTATGTGGAATTGCCCATATTGGTAAATAACCATAGCATGGCTATAACAGATGTTATGTTATGCCTATAGGTGCCATGGATGATCTCACTATTGCCCTGACTAGGGTACAAGCAAGCTTTCAATTGTGTAGGAAAACTATTTGTTAGTGGAAGCATTTGTCAACCTTGGAGCAAGACATAATTTCATGTCCAATGAGATTTGCATGGTAACCCTAGACACCACTCCTGTCATGGTACATGTAGGAATGGGAAGATCTCACCTATAATAGGTTATGTGGAATTGCCATATTGGTAAATAACCATAGCGTGGCTAACAGATGTTATGTTATGCCTATAGGTACCATGGATGCAAAGGTCATTCTCTGCAAGACTTGGTGCTAGGCGGTCAATTGCCAAATTGACTAGCATGAATGGTGAAATTGATGAATAAAGATGCACCTTGATCACCTTGATCGACTCTAGGACCTCAAATCCATTGACAATGTGTAAGTCCAACAATACACTAGCCCGAGTCAACAAGGTCACTGGTCCACTAAATACAACCAAAGATTCCTCAACCACCTCTAGTATTATTAAGGTAGTGTCTACATCCTTCAATGGAAACACCACCTGGCACCATGGCATTAAGTGGAGAAGTAAAGGGCCAAATGTAGCTATGCATACATTGTACATCAACAGTCCCTCCCTCTGCCCCTTCCTCTAAGGGAAAAGAATCCCACTCGATTCCAAAAGGAGTACCTCTAGCCTATATTCTACAATCTTTAGAAAACCAATCTCAACATGCGGCTTCACTTCCACCCTTGCTCCCTACAACACTGATTCAGTTGCTTGCAAGCTGCAAGCCCAAGAAATTCTTGGGCAAGAAGACATGCATCAAAAGGCAAAAAACAAAGAAGACAGCCTAGATGGATTCCAAAGAGGCTATTCCAAGCCCAAGGTTACTAAGAGCATAATGAGTATATCATTACCCTAGGTGCCTAAAACCTGCACCCTAACCACTCCCCTCACCCTTGGAGCACCCATTGAGACCATGCCCATGGGCAAGGCAACAATAGTACCACAACAACCTATCCCTAACACCTATTTCATAAATTTTTTTTTTCAAAAAGAGACTTCTATTAAGTATTAAAGAAAAACCATTAGAGCAAGCTCCATACGGGATCCATACGGGATACATCATGCAATGCACGAAAAGCTCAAGAGCCAAAAAGAAAGGATTGAGGCTGATAGTGCCATCTCAATCCGATAGAAACCTCCGAGAAAAAGGGAGAACCTCTCCAAACTTGAAGAAATATAGTCCTTCTAGAAGAGGCTCCCCGTGAAGGGCCCTGCATGCTAGCCCATATGGCTATCAAAGTGTGAACTGTGTTAGACCAAATACCCATGAACACCTATAATGGGTGTATCTGGGTGCCATCCAAGGCCTCAGTACATCTGGCTCTCCAAATGTGCCAAGAGGAAATGCTAGCCAAAATCTCCCAAGAGGTGTCCACTGAAACATGAGAAGCTCTGAAGGGAGTAAGTGGTACATCCTGTAGAGAGAAGGGCTCTATCAGCTGCCGGCAGACTGAGAGTGCCCAAGAAGAAGGCTCACCCTCATAAAACACATGGGGCCTGGTAAGAGATAACCATGTGACTGAGCCCCAAGTCATGAAGAAAGGGGAAGTGTGAAAGATGCTGAGTATCCGAGCAACCCCTTTCCAAACAATCCTCGCCTGACTGCAGTCCCAAAGGCAATGTCACACTGACTCCTCTATAGAATGGCATCGAGGAAAAGTGGGATCAGCCCCAAATCGTGATCTCCACAGGTTCACTGAAATCCCTCCATGAATAGAAAGCCAAAAGAAAAGAGTGATCTTTCTATTTCTGAGGGATTTCCACAGCCTCCTCCAAAAATTTCTACGCAAGTCTGCGGTGATGCCCAATGGGGGGCTCTAGAGGGAATCCAACCCCTACTATTCTGCTAAAACCTCCTGGCATTACCAACTGTGAAACAAAGGAAGGGAATCCCCCTCTCTCGGTGCCCATGATCTATCCATTCCCACTCTCCTCGGTCCCACTGCAAGCACCTGATAGGTGCACCTCCATATAACCACAACCTCCAGGATCCCAAGGCCAAGAGCAGAGGGTCAGGGTCTAAGTACCACTGCAAGCCCGCTCCAAGGTCCACAAAACCAACAATCCTGACAGGCTAAAAGGCAACCTCAAGAAGAATGCCATCCTTGGATGTAGAAAGTAAACCTCCATCCCAAACATCAAAGACCAGTGCATCTTGCCCGAGACCTCGGAGAGCGATCACCTGTAAAGGAACTGATGTCCTCGAAAAAGCCCCCATCCAAGTGGTGGAAGTAATAGGCAGCTCAACTGTCCATTCCATCGGGATGGCTGCATCTATCTGCTGAATCCTGCATGCTACCCCTCGGAGGTGACTCACAGACTACAGTCTCTGATCCTCAGGTAGCCTGATAAAAGATTTCCAAGTGCCTACTGTGTAGGTGGGGCCTCTCTCCCATTTAGACCACTGCATGTAGTGGGAAGTGCCCAGTGGTCTGGCATGCTCGTCAAGAATACTATCATTCCAAATGATCGGCTGCCTATCAATCTCTTCGACGGTAGAAGGTGGAATCCTTCAAAGAGTGTTCCTGAAGCTCCCCCAAGCTTTCAGGATGGCAGTCATGAGAGGAGAGGCAGGAGATCTGAGAGGGGCTGATGTGAAAATCCATCGAGGGCTGTCCACCCAATCATCTCCCAAGGTTGGTGTGCAAGCCTGAATGCGTCCAAAAAAGAAATCCTTCCAAGGTTTCTGCCCAAGCATGAGTCCCCTCACCACCACTTTACAAAGCAAAGCCCTACACTGCAAGTCCGGGTCAATGACATTAAGGCCCCCTTCACATGTAGGGAGAATAATAGTCTCCCAGGCCACCCTTGCTGCAACATCTGTTGTGCCATCAAGTCCACTCCATAAAAAGTTCCTGACTGGTTTGATGAGCTGAGTGATGCAATCCCTAGACCGGCACCAGCAAGAACACACAAACCAGGAGGTGGCCAAGAGAACCTGGTTCACTACCACAACTATAGATGCAAGGTCGAGTTTGGCAGAGCTCCAGAAAAGGAGCTTTTTCCTTATACTTTCTAGTACTGGGGCAAATTGCTGTGCTAGAGAGATGTCCAATCCTACCTGGCATCCCAAATACCTGATAGGAACACCCCTCTAAATCCAAGAAAAACCAATGTCAACTCCCCAGCTTGGAGTGTCCTCATCACTGATCCAAAAGTCAAAGGATTTATGCTAGTTAATGTGTGCCCCTATAGCTGAGCAAAAAATATCCAAGGTTGTCCAGAAAGAATCAAGTGACTGCAAGGAGGCCTGAATAAAAATAGCAGTGTCATCAGCCAACTCACAGTCAAAAAGCTCCTGCTCCTGTCTCAAGGGCAGTCTCAGCCCAAAAAGCTCAGCCTGAGATCTAAGGAAGATATTCATAGCTTCTGCCACAAAAAGAAAGAGGAAGGGGGCTAAAGGGCATCCCTGATGAATTGATCGGGAAATCTGAAACCTGTCACCCCTTACCCCTCCAATCAAAACCTGGTTGTGGGATGATCTGTAAAGGGAGGCCACCCCTTTGATCCAAGCATCTGAAAATCCAAACCGTAGAAGAGTGCCCTCAAGAAAAACCCAATCTACTCTATCATAGGCTTTCTAGAAGTCTAAGAGTAAAATTGCTAGCCTCTGTCCACTCTACATAGCCCACTCTATGGCTTCCCAAAAGGAAAAGATATTATCAAAAATGCTCCTGCCATGCACAAAGCCTGTATGAGTATCATGGATGAGATCTGGAAGAAGGGGCTATAGTCGGATGCTGATCACCTTGGCAAGGATTTTGTAAAGAGTGCCCAAAAGAGTGATGGGTCTCCAATGGGATACAAAATTCCTATTGCCGCCTTTCGGGATAAGGTGAATGAGTCCCTCGGTCAGTGAGTCAGGCATCTCGCTCGAGTCCCAAATGCCCTATAGGGATGAAGTAATATGATCACCTATCATATCCCAAAAGGCTATAAAAAAAGAGGGAGTAAGACCATCGGAACCAAGGCACTTGCCCTTATGAAGGGCAGAAAGAGCAGTCTTGAATTCTATGTTGGTAAAGCATCCATCAAGTGAGCATAACATCTCTGGGGTGACCAACACAGGTAAACTCTACCAAACTTCATCTCTAGCCACCTCTCTGGCCTGTGAGTTCTACGGAAAGAAGGAAGGTATAAAAATCTATCGCTAAATGCATGACGGTCTTCGGATGGGACTTCAAAATGCCATCAGAGTCAATAAGCTGCCTGACACTCTCTCTACTATGTCTGGGGCCAAGTGTAGAGAAAAAGTGTTTATTGACTCTCCCTCCCATCTGTATCCAAAAGGACTCCCGTGCATGGAAGGCATACTCTACTCTTTGATCAAGTAAGGTCTACAAGTGAGCCCTTGCCGCAGCAAGGCACTCTTATATCCAAGCATCTAAAGATCATTTTTGCTCCTCCCTCTGAAGGGCTGCCAACTGCCGATAGATACCGATCTCTCGCTTGAGTACCTCACCACGCCAAGCACTAGCAACTGAGTGATAGAAGTCACCGATACTGTCAAGTTCTGTGGCCACGTGTGAAGGACCGGCCACCCCCCCTGCATATGAGAAACTCAAATCTCCAACACTGCCTCTGTGAGAGTCTCATCCGTGTATAAGGGGTCTGGGATCCTGATACTGTGAGACCATCCTCTCAGATGAGGCTCTGAAATGGACAAAATTATTGGAAAATGGTCTAAAGTGGAAACACCGGGTGCAATGCAAACTGTCCCCCCTCTATCAAGAGCCCAGTGACCCACATATAATCTGTCAATCCGAGCATGGATAGGCATCTGCACCCTATGGTTCGACCATGAAAACAAAAGTGACTGAGACTAAATAAGAAATGCATCATCTGACCAAACATCTCTGCCATTGAACTTGAACAAGAAGGCATCCCAGGCTGCTCTCTCAAGGGAGTGGATACCACCTTCTCTACCCCCTTTCTTATCCGAAGGTGCCTTAACCATGTTGAAGTCACCTCCAATAATCCATGAATCCACAATGTCAGCCAATGAGAGCAACTCTTTCCAAAACAAAACACGGTCCCCTCTATTGTTCGGAGTATAAAGGTTGAGGAAACCAACCTTACGTTCGTCAATCAGAAGTAAAACCCACTAGGCCATGGAGGGGGTTATGGTACCATGTCCAATGACCAAAGGGAGAACAGAGTCTGAAACTGAAATGCATGTACCTCCTCTGGTTCCCAAGGCAGGAAGCCAAAAAGTCCGGCCTAAGAGCAGCTTACCTGCAATCTCTAATATCCAGTTTGTGTTCCTAAAGAAAAAGAATGTCTAGGGAACCGGTTGAAACACATGGATGGAGCTAATTCTTGATCAGCTGCCTATGACGGTGATGAGGGATGCCACCCAATCCCTGTATATTCCAACTGGCTATCCTCATCGGCGGGAGGAAGTGGGTTGGAATACCTTACCTGACTTGGTGGCGGAAACAAAAGCCTCTACCGAAGTAGACCTCCTGCCATGCACACGAGGTCCGAGGGGAGGAAAGTCCACAGGTGAGAGAGAGAAGGATCTCTCAATAGGGAAGCCGATAACTGGCTCTCCAAAAGTAGAGGGTACAAAATCATCATCTGGGAGGCTAGAGAGGTCCTCCAAAGTGGAAAAAGAGTTCCGCTGAGCCAGTCCTAGGGAGGGGGTATGAAGGATTCCTACCGAAATAGGAAGAGAATGTAAAATCCCCTTCCCTCTGTCCAAAGAGGGAGGCACTTGTACTGGATCCTGATCAAAAAGTGGTGCAGACGAGGTGCCAACAACCTGCATTGCTGAGGAAGGTACAGCCTGATCCAAGGGTAGATTCGAACAAGGCTCCTGAACAGTAGTCTCCTCCTGAGGCTCCAAGGGGGTAGCCTTTGAAGAGGTGGAGGAGTGAGCTAGAGTAGAGGGCCTAGCCGCGACCGACACCCACCGTGGGCCAGAGGTGGCGCGGGGTGCCGAAGGGACTCGAGTAGCCCTAGGAGAGGGGGGAGCCCATGTCTGAGGCCATGTTTGTGGAGCGGTATGTCCTGCTCTAGCTCTCTATTGTAAGCTAGTATGAGTTGGTTGCTTTGTGGGCCTCTTTTTCTTCTTTGGGCAATCTCTAGCAAAGTGCTCTGAGGATCTGCAAATCCTGCACTGGTCCTGCTGACCTGCAACCTCAAATCTCTGGTAGAAGAAAGACCCATCAGGTTGCTGTAGCATGATGTGGTCATCTGAAATATTGGGGTCCTGGTTATGACCCTAACCCTGGGAACCCCGTCCATCCTGACCGCCTCAGCAGTTGAAGAGGGCTCGCCAGGGGGGGGGGGATCTTTGCCACCACACCAAACCTCTTGCCAATAACTAAAAGAAGTCGGTGATAAACTGAGGGAAGACCAAGGAACCTGATGAAAATAGAAACTCCTTGCTTGTCCTCTTCAACTGGGTCAAATCCTAGTTGGAAAGGAAATAAGAAGATCCTCCTGTAGCCTAGAAGTAGAAACCCGGCCTGTAGCAGGTCTCTCGTGACATACGAGGAATCTAGACACACTTGAAAGAAACCCCATCCCAACAAACGAACATCCTTGAGGTGGGGGGTGAGGTCCTGAGGAAGCGCCGACAGCATCCAATCTCTAGCTTGTAACCTAGAGGGGTGTGAGCCATGAATGCATGTGAAGAGAGTCGTGGAACACTCATGTTCAAAATCCTTTTGCAACTGATGTAGCTCGTCTTTTGAAAAAGTGACAGTTCTCGCGGCCGGTGTGAGCGGAGACGGATTGATTGAATGGGAACCCATTCGTCAATCGAGGTGTGTTGGCTGATTCAAACACAAAAAATAAAAACTCCATCCACTTTCCTAAATCCCAGGAGACCCCTATGGGAGAATAGGGGTAATCCAGAAGAAGGAGAGGGTGATGAACAAGGGAGGAGGGAAGAGGAGGGGAAGACAGGGGAGAGGAGTCATGGCCTCCTTAAGTTGCTGAAAAGACTCTTGTTGCTCCACTCCAATGGAGCAACAAGAAGGAGAGGGTGATGAACAAGGGAGGAGGGAAGAGGAGGGGAAGACAGGGGAGAGGAGTCATGGCCTCCTTAAGTTGCTGAAAAGACTCTTGTTGTCTACTGTGTCTTCGAAGTACACTGGCTCTTCTCTAGCCATGATGGTAGTCATAAGAGCATAGTTGGTGGTTTCCACCTGAATTGCTTTGCCTTTCTGAGAATATGTCAATCTAGCTAGAGGTCTACTTTCCCTAGTAGAAAGTCTAAGCTACTGTGGCTCTGCTTGGGGTGTTGCTAGCAATTTTTGCTCTTCATCATCAACCTATTCTGTAGATGACTGTGAAGTCAATGCTTCTATCTCCTGTGTAGTTGAGGTTTTCCATTCTGATTCCTCATCAAAGATTACATCTATGGAGATGATGACTTTGCGGTTGATGGGATCTTTGTTAGTCAGTTTGAAAGCAGTAGGAAGTGAAGAGGTGCATGAAGTTTATTACTCCCAACTTCATGTCACAACTTTTGGTGAAGATGTCGGGTACGTTTGGTATTGGATTCATCCCACCTTACTAAACGGTCACGGATGTACTTGATTGCATGTTATGCCTAGTATAGGCATGTGTTTTCTGATGTGATAAAGAAGATGCCTGGAACAACTCCTTTAGAAGAGATTGCAGCCCATTTAAGAGAACTAGAAGATTGTGAAGGTGATGCTCAAACTATTCGCATGGTCATCATGATCATATCCTTTGTTTGCACTCTTGAATATGTTGGTGAATTGACAATGCCAACAGTAGGCACAATGATAGATTGGGGATTATTTCATGCACTAGTAGCTTGGTGAGTTGAGTCTTTGGGTAGTTTTTGACTATAACAGTGGAGTAGTGATTCTCAATGCTTTCAACTTCTTTTGCTATGCAAATGATGAAGAGTACAATATCTTGAAGCTGTTATGTGCACTTCCAATTGTGAGAAAGGTGATTCTTGAATGCATGTATACACAATGTCTTCATGGTGCTGGTTGGTCACTTATTTTTGAAGATTTTGTTGAGGATCACATTGTGGAGGGTTTTCAACAAGTGGTTATGCATAATAAGTTAGTCTTGGTATACTAAGGCTCTATGGGACCTTGTTTGGATCTTGTTTGGGATATTATTTGGATCTTGGTGTTTCCTTTTTGTGTTTCATCATGGTGAAGATTCCAGTGTTTCGAGGGACCCAAGGGGAAGACCCAGAGTCTTATCTTTGGGATTTTGTTCGAGGATGCCTGCTTTTTGAATGGTCCATGAAGGATCAGGTGGTTTAGGACAAGGCATTAGAAGCTATGACTTGTTGCCCGACCTTAAAGAAAAGGAATCTCATATCACCTTTGGTCAATTACTTGCTTTGTCTCTAAAACTATGGAAAGAATGGGGAAAGCTAGCAAGCACAAGAGTGTCAAAGAAGAAAAAGAAGAAAAGTTCCATCCCTATTGTTAAAAAGATAGATATAGATGTTGGTGATGATGTACCTATGATTGATGTGATCATTGATGGTCAAGTGATTTCTAATGTGTACATTGATGGAGGTGCATCGATCAATGTCATGAGTGAGAAGACCATGATAGATGCTGATTTAAAATACTCTAGTACTACTTCTCCTTATCGCATCAAATTGGCTGACAACACTAGGGTTAAGACCTTGGGAGTTGTGAAGAATCTAGAAGTGGATGTATGTGGAATTTCTATGCCGACTACTTTTCAGGTGATCCCTACCAAGCCAGATGCACATGCCTATCCATTGATTTTGGGAAGGCCTTGGCTATGCAAGGTGATGGATGTTCAAAAGTGGGATACTGGAGAATTGATTTTGCAGGGAAATGATAAGAAGGTGCGCTACAACATCAAAAGCCACAAAAAGGAAGTTGTCAACAAGGAGTCTTCAACATTAGAGAGTTCGAGCTCTGACTTAACCGATGAAGAAGAAGAAACAGGGTGTAACTTCAAGGAGTCTAGCTCAGAGGGTGAGTTGGAAGGAGTGGCCTTTGGTCTTTGTCTTGGTGCTGATTGGGATGAGTCAGGAGGGAACAAGGTGGTGGTATAAGAAGATCCTATAGAGACACTTCATGTGGAGGATGTGGAGCACACTAAACGATGCCAATGCAATGAAGAGCTTCTTGGTGATTCTCTATTAGGTAGTGAGAAGCTCCAGTACTTGGATATGTTAGATGATTTTCCATGTCTCTTTGCAACAAGCTATTCACAGGTTCAACCAGTCTCTCTTGTGGAGCACAAGATTGAGTTGAAGCCAGAAAGCAAGCCAGTTGTGCAATGCTTAAGGCGATTAGGGGTGATCCAAGCTGAGGCACTAAAGAAAGAGGTAACACAACTACTTGAGGCGGGATTCATCTTTCCTGTTGATGATTCAGAATGGATATCTACTGTAGTTATCACACCAAAGAAAGGAAATAAGTGGCAGGTTTGTGTGGACTTTCGTCCTCTGAATGCATGCGCTAAGAGGGATCATTTTCCTTTGCCATTCCAAGATGAAATACTAGACCAAGTAGCAGGGCATGAGATGTATTTTGTATGTGATGGGTATTTTGGGTACTTTCAAATTCGTATTCGGGAGGAAGATCAAAAGAAAACATCATTTGTCACACCTTGGGGAGTTTTTGCTTATAGAGTGATGCCTTTTGGGTTGACCAATGCACCAGCTACATTTCAAAGGTTCATGAGTCAAGTCCTTGAGCCTTACTTGGGAAAGTTCATAAGGGTGTTTTTGGATGAATTTTGCATTTATTCTCGGTGCATAGATCACATGGAGAAGTTAAAGATGGCCTTAGCTAGGATTGATGAAGCAAAAGGGTGTCTAAATCCTAGCAAGTGTCATTTGGCTCAAACAAAAGTAGTCTTGTTGGGGCATATTGTGTCTGAAGAAGTCCTGCAAATGGATCCTGACAAGATTCAAGCAATCATGGCATTGCCAAGTCCTAAGAGTGTCACTAGTGTTCGTAGAATTCTAGGAAAGAGCAAGCATTATCAATGCTTTTGTGATGTTTTCACAGAGATAGTGCATCCCATGAACTTCTTGACAAGAAAAGGGCAATTTACTAGATGGGAGAAAAAACTATCATGAAAATAGACTGTCAGACACAGAGACCCATAAATTTTTGCAGCAATATCTAATTCAAGATCTAAGAACATACAGACATGCAGCTTGAAGAGAGATTCGTGGTGATATATGTTTCGTAAGAAACAGAGCAACGGCCAGAAAGTTATGGGCAGTTTACTAGATGGTGGGTAAAAACTATCAAACACAGAGACTCATAAATTTTGCAGCAATATTTGATTCAAGATCTAGGAATATAAAGACATGTGTCTTGAAAGGAGCTTCACTTTGATATAAGCTTCATCAAAATAAAAATACCAAGCAGAAAGTTATGAGCAAAATACTAACAGGGGGTCAAACTGTCATAAAAACTGCCCTCCACCCATGCTAATTTCACCTGAGTAGGATGCTCCCTCAAGACTCCACCTTCATCAATGATCCACCACTCATAGATTTTGCCTAGAATAGAGTAAGTAATTCCCTTAGTGGCTTGGGAAATGGATGGACCATATATGTGCAATGAGCGGCCGAATAGAAAGAACTTTTAAGGCTTTGAAAGAAAGAAAAGGGAAGAGACACTCATGAGAGAGAACCTAAAGTGACCTTCATTACCAATATTGCCTGTAGATTCCTTTCCCCATCAATTGCATAAGCCCATATGTCACCATCCATGTTCTTTTTGGCTACTCTTGCCATCTGTCCCATCAAAAGATGCTCAAAACTCTTAAAATATTGAGAAAGTCAAGAGTCTTCCTACATGGAGCCCATAGGGACCCTCTCTTTTCCATATGTCCAAGTCCTCCTTATTCCACATAGGAATTCTAGAAGGATTCCTCTTGACTCCACACTCCTCCACATGCCTTCCACATGCTTAACATGTGGCCTCTCTTATATTATTGGAACACGTGGACATGAGCCCACCTCTTTATATGACTCACTCTTCCTATTTTCTAAAAACCCCATAATATCCCATACACAAATAACTCTCACCCCATACTAAGGTATTTATAATTCGTACCTATGGTATTTACAATGATCCATTCCACTCATCCTCTCAATCCCATAAATATCTTATAAAATAGAAATAAGTGAGAGTTGCTAGGCTATCACTTGCTACTCAAACTCTTATCAAACATAGAAGAAAACAATACCAATGCCAAATAAAAAATATCAATTTTTGGCATCACAGCACTCCTCCACATACTGAACGACAAGTGGTTCTACACCAATAGCTCCAATGGATGATTTTGATTACAGGTTGAATTTGATGACATCAAAATGAGGCTGAATGAGTTTCTTGCATGATCCTCAAATATTTTTTTCACTTTCATTTACTAATTTCACCCTTCATTAGCTAGCTCCAACTCTCCCTCCTCTTTTTATTTGTTCTTATTATTCTTCTTCTTTATGCTTAAACTAGTACCCACTTAGTCATTCGAGCCTCCAAATGTAATATTAATTTTAATTTAGAGGACTTTCCTAGAACCCAAGATACTATAAATGTCTTCATCCCTAGTCATCATTTTAGGAGTTTTTATGGTGTTCTATCAGTATCCTCTTGTTTTGATGACTCAAACAAATAAAGCTCCAGATTGCCGCAACCTTATTGGGCTCAAAGAATTTACCAAGCAAATCCCTCAGTGTAATGTAATCCATGAAATGGATTTAGAAGGAAGCTCTATGTAGAGAAGCAAATACCAAAACCACTTTAAATCAATCCAAATTACTTTCCACACCTCTCTTTTACTCACCTTTCTATTCAAATGTTACATCTTTTCTCTATAATACTCAACATTAGGCAATGGGTAGATAACAAGAGAAGAAAGTGCAATGCAAATGTGCACCTAGAACTCCCCGACAATGGTGCCAAAAATGTGTAGTCTAGTGGTGACCCACATGTCATGGGGATCTTGAAGGAATGCCAATGGAGTACTTCTCCAAGCTACTTTGGGTTGAGAGAAATGCATGCAAATGTTGTCCATTAGTATCACTCTAGCAGCTCTTGGATTATTGCAATTGTTAATCCCATAAGGAGAAGAAGCGGGAGGGAAGGGGGGAGTCGAGAAGCAAGAAGAGAAGAAGAAGGGAAGGGAAGGAAAGGGAAGAAGAGAACATGGCATTTACAAAAGGCACTATGAGGGAACAAGACACAACTTCATACAAGAGGAGGAGAGCTTGTATTCCAATGTGTGCAATTAACAAGTAAAGACTAAAGTCAACCATTTGGCCTTTATACATGCCGCCTTTTGAAGGAAGGGCCAACTCTATTCCATTTATACCACTCTCTTTTCTCATTCTTTACAATCAACTTGGTCCTATTTGGCTCCAAGGCACAATCCTAGCTCTATGGACTTGCCACTATCCATCAAATGACATTGCCCAATAATGTAGTTAACAATTTTCCTTCTTTTGGATACATAAGATTCCAAAATATTTATCTTGATTCTTTAAGCATTCTCTTCTATGCTTAGCTAATTTGGGTATAGATTGGATGATGTCTTTGATTTCTTGCACTTTCTACATGACTAGTGTCTTCAAGCATTTTTATAGAGCTAACATAGATGGGAGATTGGTTGATAGACAAAGAGATGGATAATATGTGGACAAGAATGAACATGGGCAATGTTGTCTGAGAAGTATAGAGCTACCTTGTCTGAGAATCCTACCTTGTGTTTGGAGGAACAACCATAGTTGATCCATCACAGGGAAGAGTTGGTGAGGTAGAATGGTGTCTCACATGCTTCATGGATGCAAATTTTTTAATCCTCAACTAACTAAGCGTATATGGATGATAGGAAACAATTAAAATCCAAAGGTCCATTAATAGGTTTGTTCCTATATGAACTTTGTGGTATGGCAATGAATTCATTATTGGAGGAGGAAGCTTGCATGTGCAAATGGCTAGCTTAGGACCCATCTATTTTGGGGTTCTCCAAGAAAGGGACACTTATGGAATCTAGGATTGCAATTTGACTCTAATATAGGTGAGAGAAACTGCATCTATGTACTACAGAGTGTCTAGCAACATAGCCATACATTTCATAGCTGAAGCATTTTTTTTCTCTCTTTTTAAACCTATACTACTCTTGCTCTGAACCTCTAAAGTGCTACTTTGACCCATTGGATTGTTGCTTTAAATATTTGCACTTGATGTCCTACACTAAACCCTTGCACCTATTATTCTACTTTGTTTCTTCCTCATTGGTTCTACTATGCACTTGTTGCCCTCTTGTTGCCCTACTTTGAATCTTTTCCACTCCACTCTTAATCTTACGACTCATTCTCTAAACTTTTACTACCCTTGACCTTAACCTCTACAACTACTTCCCACCACAGGATCACAATAATATGCATCAAGCACTAGCTCCCCAACATAGGAAATCTAATCCAATCATATGCATGCCTATTCCCCACATTTGGATATCATATCCCATCTACTAAGGGCATTCAAGTTGTGCTCATCTCCAACCATTGGATCCTCACTTAATCTAGTAGTGCATGCCATGTGTCTTGGGTGCAAGAACTGCTCATAAGAGAAATTTTGGAATTTTGGGAAAGTTTCACTATTTTGGCACCATTCTCTTTGGTCAATATATGGAATTTTAAGAGTGTGTTTTTGACATGAATTGATGAGTTAGAGGATTTGCAAAATGGAAATTGTGCACCATTTCTCATTTAAGGCACAATTATTTTCTAAATGCCCTAGATTGCATTAGTTGATGTGCTCCACATCTCCATATGCATTTTTATGGGTGAGGGACCTCTTGATGCTGCCAAGCCAATATTTCCTCCTTTAGAGGTCTTCTTGACTGTTTCTCCCATTTGGCTTCCTATTCCTCACTATTTTCATCATCAGAGCTACTATTTGAAACTCTCCTCTTCCAATTTCTCATCATTGTCCTTGTGCTTAGGTACCTTGGCAACACACTTCTTCCCTTTTTGCTATTGGAAGACATGCGATGCTTCACCATTCAACTTTGTAGTGACTCACTCGCTCAAGTTGCTTGATCAATCATGACATCAAGTGCTGTGGGAACTTTGTCCACTGTTGCCACAACCATCCACAAATCTCATGAAATTCTAAAAATGAAGTACTCATATAACTTCTCCACTACTGGTTGTTGATCCTGTGGTATCTATTGGTAAAACGGTTTGAAATTATGCCACATAGTCCTCACCTCCTGATCTCCTTGCTTCAAGAGCCGAAATCCCTCTAGAGTTTGCAGAATCATTTTATCCTTATGAAATCGCCTTAGAAATGCATTTTTGATAGCATCAAAGGTCACAAAGTGATCTAGGGGTTACTATGCCAACCATCTGGATGCTTTACTCCCTAGGGTATATTTTAACACGATTTCCTACTATAGTGGAACCACCACTCTTGGATTGTTCAAGGCATAAACTTTCATAAACTGTCAGACATGGGAATCCATATCCTCCTTAGACTTCTTAGTGACTTTGTATACTTGACGTGGGTGTTGCCATGGTCACAACATCTGCACCCAAAATGACCACTGCTGCCAAAATGATAGCCCAAGTCAAAACTACAAACAAGCATCAAGTGAGCAAAGTCTTAAAAGTCTTCCCCACAGTTGGTGAAGACGGTTCGCTCACCGCCCATTGGCAATCCAAGGAACCTACACCATCAACGCAAACCATGATCTCCACCATGCACCATAGAGAGCCTCTCATCATAGGGTTATCAAGATCCTGCTAGTCATCAAATTCCTCTAGTGGAGCTCCATCATCCTGACTTGGAAACTGTAGCTCACATCTCACAACTAAGTATGATAAAAAGAATGCAGACATGGAGATGGATGGGGAAGGTAAGAATGATGAAATTGGTGAATACAGTATTGATCATGATGTCAATGATGCTGACACTAAAGATAATGAATATGATCACACTGATGTTTCCTCAAAAGATCTCGTAAAGAGATGACGAACATATCTTTAGGTATGAAACCTTATCTTTACACTTCTATGCTTCTTTAACAAAGCCTTTTTTTTTAATTTAATTAATTGGGATGTGTAAATCTCATAACTTTTTAACATATTCATAGTAAAAGGACTCAGAGAGGAGAATTGATCATTTGAAGAAGAATGCGATGTAGCTAACTCTCCCACTAAGATAAGTCATGAAAATATGACTATATTGCAGAAGTATGAAACCTTATCTTTATACTTCTATGCTTGTTAACAAATCCTTTAATTGGGATTTGTAAATCTCATAACTTTTCTATCTTTTAATAGCAGAAGGAGGATGTGGAGGACATAGCAAGTAAAGAAGAATACGATGTAACTCACTCTCTCACTAAGATGAGTCATGAAAATATGACTATATTGCAAGAGGTTGGAAGTTCATTTAATGTTGCGTTGTTAATTTGACAACAACCTCATAATTTTGCATTTGGCAAAAAGGATATTTTAATCCTCTTGAATCCTAAGAAAGAGGTTAATGACAAAGTCATTACAACCATCCTTAGGTTTGATGCAAACTTTTCCTTGGCTTTATACCTTCTTATTTTGATTAAACCTAACAAGCTAATACTTGAGGTTAGTAATGTTATAGCACAATTTCCTAAATTTATAAAAAGAGTTTCATATATACTCAATCCTCTTATTTTTGAAGTGCTTAGCAACAAAAAAAAAACCATAGAGGATGTTTGCAAATGGTTGAAGCTTGCTCCTATGAATGAGGCACAAGTTATCATCATAGCATAGTATGAGAAGTAAGCCATTTTTAGAATTGTGTCAAACACAATAATTATTCTTTATTGATAATGCAGCTCACATTGGAGTTTGGTGGCCATGGATGTCTTTTCCAAGAAGTGTTTCTTTGCCAATTTTATAGCATCCATTCATGGCAATGTGTCAAAGTATAGACTATCTGTGTTGTTAATTCCATGTTATGCATCATATGCAGTGCACACAATTACTCTTGTTATATTTTATGATGGGCAGGTCAGCTTGAAAGTTGGTGGGTGCTCTCGACGCATTAGTTCAATGAGATCACTTGACATAGCAAATAGAGTATAGTGGCTTGACACAGCAAATAGAGTATATAACATGTCCGATACCACATCAAAAAGATAGCAGCGGTTGTGGATGGAGGGTTAGTTACAATTTCTTGTTGGTGCTTGGTCAAATTTTTGAGATCCAGAGTGAGACCACACTATCAACATATACGGACTTGCATCTACATGCATTTGTAATATGTACCATTCAAGCATTTATTATGGGCATCATTGTGGACCATCCCCCAAGTCAAATAGGTAATGGCTTAAAGGAGTGTGAAATAAATGCTGTCAAAAAGACAAAGAGGATAGAAGAGCTTAATACTACAAATGAGGCTACATTGGAAGAAATGGGAAGCTCTTTTAATGTTAGGGTTATGACTCAACATCAACCTCAGTATCTCAAATTCGGTGGAGAGGAGGTTTTAATCCTCTCTGTTCCTTCAAAAGAGGTCAATTTCAATGTTATGATGTCCATTCTCAGGTCTGATACTAACTTATTTTCGGCTTGATAATTCAATATTTTGATTAAATCTAATAAGATAATATTCATTTATTTGCGATGTAGTACAGTTATCTCATGGTTTCCTAGATCAGTACAGAACCATGTGTATATGCTGGATTCTCTCCTTTCTCCTATACTTAGTGATAGCAGAAAGACAACAACCAATGTTTGCAAATGGTTGTGACCTCTACCTTTAGAGGGCATGCGAGTCTTGTTTATGGCATATCATGAGATGCAAGTAGATCTAAGCCTTGTTTTTCATCTTTTATTGGCAACATTGTGTTAAATCATAGTGGTTCTCAATTGTTTATGTAATGCACATTGAAGTTTGGTGGTTTGGGACCTTGAAGAGAACCATTATTGGTTTGTCAAATTGATTGCAGTCTTTCATGGCTCAGTGCAAATATAAATATGTTCTTACTTTGATGTTACATATCTTATGCAATAGACACACTAAGTTTTTTTAATATGTCATGAAGGGTAGGTCAGTCAAAAAGTTGGTATCTACTATTAGATAAATAGGATAGTACAAAGACTTGCCATATTTAATGGAAGTATTGTTCATATTCTCATGATGTTCATGTGTTGTTCAATGCCATTAATGTCTTATCTCATCTCATATTATTTAAATGTAAGTTAAAATATCATCTCATGTAATTATTGAATGTAATTTTAAGTGTAATGTTGTGCTACTTTTTTAATTGTGAATAACCTATGTCAACCAATTTATAGCAAATCTTTCACTTCACTTTAATAATTATATATAAAGTGTCTCATATCCGGAAGCACAATAATTATACAAGTCAAATTCCAAACCACTATCATCCATATTGTCTCTCTCTTAAGCACTTTATAGAAAATCTTTCACTACTTTAATAATTATATATAAAATGTTTCACATCCCAAAGCACAATAATTATACAAGTCAAATTCCAAAGCACTGTCATCCATATTGTCTCTCTCTTTACTGTTATCTTCATCTCCTTTGCGATGTCCTTTCCTATTTCTCTCATCTATGATTTCTCTTCTATAGTGTTATCTTTATCTCCTTTCCAATCTCTTCTCCTGTCTCTACTCACATAGTCAGTTCAATTTGCATGTCATCTTATCTAATTTTTAAATGTAATTAAAGAAATTAATGAAAGCATTATTCATTTTAAATGAAAATTTGCATGTCATCTTATCTAATTTTTAAATATAATTAATGAAAGTAATGAAAGCATTGTTCATATTCTCAGGATGTTCATGTGTTCTTCAGTGCCATTAATGTCTTATCTCATCTCACATTATTTTTAATGTAAGTTAAAATGTCATCTCATGTAATTATTTAATGTAAGTTTAAGTGTAATGTTGTGCTACTTTTTTTATTGTAAATATCCTATGTCAAGCACTTTATAAAATGTTTTGCTTCACTTTAATAATTATGCATAAAGTGTCTCATATCCCGAAGCACAATAATCTTCATCTCCTTTCTAATGTCCTTTCCTATTTCTCTCATCTATCTTTTCTCTTCTGTAGTGTTATCTTCATTTCCTTTCCAATCTCTTCTCCTATCTCTACTCACATAGTCACTCACATAGATTCACTTGCTCTTGACAATTTCTACCAAGCTGAAAGCGTTAGGAATAGACAAGAAGCATTGAAAGAAATACTATTTGATTTTGTGCATCTTTATGTATTATAATTATACTGATGAAGATGAAAAAAACAATGCACAGGATTGTAGCTTATGTCTACTACTGAAATATGTTTTTTGACATCATATCGCTCTGATATTTACTTGTACTTGGATTTGCTTATACTTGGATCCCTTACTTATATCATAAACTACTTTCACAAATGTGATAAACTCTGTTTTTAATGTACTCTAGTTTTAATAACATGTCACATCCACTTTCTTAATTTGGATTTTCCTTAGCTTACTTTTTGCCTCAATATTTTGTTTCAAGAGCCACTTTTTTTTTCCATTTTTTATCCAAAAGTACCTCAAAAAATGAATTTGGATAGTGCACCCATCTAAACAAATTTAGACCCATCACTAGTCCAAAATTAATGAAAAGGCTCCTCCTGCTCTTTGTTTCTGAACTGCTCCTGCTCCTCCTGCTCCCCTCCTCACTGCTCTCCTTGTTCCCTACTGCTGCTGCTCCCCCGCTCCCTGCTGCTCCTCTTGCTCCCCCCCTCACTGCCCCCTCCCTTCCCTCCTGCTGCTGCTCCTCTCCCCACTCCTTGCTGCCTCTCTCCTCGCTCCCTGCTGCTTGCCCCCTCCCTTCCCTCCTCGCTGCCCCTACTACCTGCCCTCTCCCCTGCACTGCCCCTTCCCCTGTGCTGCAGCCTCCCCCCCTGCGCTGTAGCCTCCTCCCCCCCGTGCCCGCTGCTACCCTGCACTATAGCTTGCTGCTCCCCCCCGGCCCCTGCTGCTGCTCTCCCCCCACTGCAGCCTGCTGCTCCCCCCCCGCTCCTGTTGCTGCTTTCCCCCTGCAGCAGCCTCTCCTCCCCTCAGAGGTAATATATATATATATATATATATATATATCCCCTTAAATTCAAGATATTTGTAAATTCTCAAATCTTGAAAATAGCCTCTCTTAGATTTTAATTGGTTTCCAAACTTCAACCCATATAGATACATTAACAAATGGGTTTTCTGCTGAAGCTAAGTCTAGATACGCTGGAGGAACTATGGTTACATAGAAGATGCAAGAATGAGAGAGGACTAGTCAATATTGAAGCCCCCTAATTGGTCTCAAGACTTTTATGTAAATCCAAGTGTATCTTTGCATTCAGTTGGTGCTGTATTGCTACAAAAAGGAGAGGCAAATAGAATTCAACCCATCTATTATGCCAGCCGACAGCTTATAGAGGTGGAAACAAGGTATGAAGAAATGGAGCAGCAAGCCCTCTCATTAGTGTTTTCAGTCAGAAAGTTTCGCTCCTATTTATTACCTCGGCCATTTTTCTTCCTTACCTCTCAGTCTATATTAGCATATCTAGTTCACAAGCCTAATCCTCAAGGGAGATTTGCAAAATGGTTGTCAGAGCTTCAAGAGTTCTCTTTCTCTTTTGTCACTAAAAATACCACTAGGTCCACTATGGCAGATTTGCTCACAAGACCAGAGGATCTAGGAGAAGAAAAGAAATGTAAGGAGAACATTAAAGATGAAAGGGATACACCACCAACAGCTTTTGTTTTGTATTTTGATGGGGCTTTTAGTCCTTTATGCCAACAAGGAGTCGAGGGGATAGACTTGATGAATTCTGAAGGTCAAGAGGTGTGGGCAAGAGGACAAGAGCTTCCAAGTATCACAACTAACAATGCAGGTGAGTATAATGCTTTGATTCTTAGTTTGCAGGGTTGTCTTCAAAGTCAAGTTAAAGAATTGGAAGTAAGAGGAGATTCTCAGCTCATTATAAAACAAATGCAAGGGCATTACAAGACAAGAAGTCCTCATTTGGAGGAGCTTAATGAAAAGGCTATGGCACTATGTAGTCAATTTGATTTTTGCAAGTTTGTTCATATAAACATAAAAGAAAATAAAAGGGCAGATGAGTCAGCTACTCAAGCCATTGTAGTAAAAGACCAGGGGGTGGTTTCTTTAGTAGACACTGGATGGCCAGAACTGCAAGATGTTCAGCAATATGTGGAAGAAGGCATGTTTCCTCAAGGGGTCCATCCCATGGAGACTAGGAGAATTCTAGAAATGTGTCATGAATGCTCTTGTCATTTTGCTTTAGCAAGCATAGCTAGGAGAATTCTTAATACAGGTTACTTTTGGCCACACCTCCATAAGGATGTATATGAATGGTGTCGAAGTTGTAAAGTATGCCAAAAGTTTGGAAGGTGAAAATTGATTCCTGGGCCCTTGAAGCCTGATGGGGGTTGGACTTTGTAGGACCACTCCCTCGCTCATCTCAGGGCAAGCATTATTTATTGGTGGCCACAGATTATGCGACTCGGTGGGTAGAGGCCAAGGCCATAGTCAATAGCAAGGCAAGCACAGTTGCAAAATTTCTCTTTGATCAAATTTGTTCACGCTTTGGTTGTCCTTTGGAAATTCTCATTGATGGAGGAACCTCTTTTAGAAATGAACTAATTGAAGATGTGGTGCATAAGCTAAAGATAAATCATAACATGTCCATGCCATACTATCCCCAATGTAATGGCTTGGCTGAGAAAACAAATGGATTGTTGTGCAATTCAATGGGAAAGCTTGTAGACACCAAGAAAAGGCATTGGGATAGGCACTTGGCAGAAGTTTTATGGGGCTTATAGAACCACACACAAGCTAGCTATTGGGTTCACACCATTCCAACTAGTGTATAGAATAGAAGCCATTTTGCCCATTGAATTGGAGATACATAGTCTTGCACTGCTATTCCAAGAAAAGAAGGATAGGAGAATGCCTATGCTAAAAGTACAACTAGAAAGAAAGATATTGCAGAAGGAGATTTGGTCATGAGATTTGATAGCCATCTGGATAAGCGGTTAGATAAAAAGTTTATCGGCCGATGGGAGAGACCATATCAAGTCAAAAAGAAGTTCATGAATGGAACCTATCAGCTTGAGGATGTTGATGGCATGCTAATACTCAGACACACCAATTAGTATCGCCTTAAATTCTTCTATGCTCGACCACCTTGAGGGCCAGCAGACCTTCTCTGTCATTATAGAGGATCTGCTGGGGTGGGGAAAGATGTGACGCCAAAAATTGATATTTTTTATTTGGCATTGGTATTATTTTCTTCTATGTTTGATAAGAGTTTGAGTAGCAAGTGATAGCCTAGTGGCTCTCACTTATTTCTATTTTCTGAGATATTGTATGGGATTGAGAGGATGAGTGGAATGGATCATTGTAAATACCATAGGTATGAATTATAAATACCTTGGTATGGGGTGAGAGTTATTTGTGTATGGGATATTATGGGATTTTTAGAAAATAGGAAGAGTGAGTTATATAAAGAGGTGGGCTCATGTCCACGTGTTCTAATAATATAAGAGAGGCCACATTCCAAGTGTGTGGAAGGCATGTGGAGGAGTGTGGAGTCAAGACGAATCCTTCTAGATATCCTATGTGGGATAAGGAGGATTTGGACATATGGAAAAGACAGGGTCCCTATGGGATCCATGTGGGAAGACTCTTGACTTTCTCAATATTTTAAGAGTTTTGAGCATCTTTTGATGGGACACATGGCAAGGGTAGCAAAAAGGACATGGATGGTGACATATGGGCTTATGCAATTGATGGGGAAAGGAATCTATAGGCAGCAATTGTAAATGGGTGAAGGATGGTGATAAAATCTCTATAAAAGGAGACTCCTCTCCCTTGTTCATCAATCTCTCCACCATTAGGCCTCATGTTGCTATAGCTCTAGTCTCCTCAAGCCTCTTCCATGAGCCTTCTCTCCCTCTTGTAGATATTCTCTTATGTAGACTCTTGAGCCCATCTCTCTCTAGTTCGTTCTCTCTCTATGAGTAGTCTTGGAGCTTCCGCTCCCTCTTGTACATATGAAACCTCTTCTTCTCCCTTGTATTTATAGTGTTTTGAGTTGTATTGGAGTGGAGTATCACTCTATTGGTAATGAAGGTCACTTCAGGTTCTCTCTCATGAGTGTCTCTTTCCTTTTATTTCTTTCAAAGCCTTAAAAGTTCTTTCTAGTCGGCCGCTCATTGCACACACATGGTCCATCCATTTCCTAAGCCATCAAGGGAATTACTTACTCTCTTCTAGGAAAAATCTATGAGTGGTGGATCGTTGATGAAGGTGGAGTCTTGAGGAAGCATCCTACTCAGGCGAAATTAGCATAGGTGGAGGGCAGTTTTTATGACAATTTGACCCCCTGTTAGTATTTTGCTCATAACTTTTTTCTCGATATTCCGATTTTGATGAAATTTATATCAGCGGGAAGCTATCTTCAAGCCGCATGTCTTTATATTCTTAGATCTTGAATCAGATATTGTTGCAAAACGTTATGAGTCTCTGTGTTTGACAGTTTGTTTTCATGACAGTTTTTACCTCCGTCTATTAAACTGCCCATAACTTTCTGGCCGCTTCTCTGTTTCTTATGAAACATATATCAGCACGAATCTCTCTTCTAGATGCATTTCTATATGCTCTTAGATCTTGAATCAGATATTGTTACAAAAAGTGATGGGTCTCTATGTCTGACAGTCTATTTTCATGATAGTTTTTACCCTCATCTAGTAAACTGCCCATAACTTTTTAGCTGCTTCTTTGTTTCTTACGAAATGTATATCAGCGTGAAGCCTATCTCAAGGCGCATCTCTTTATGTTTTTGAATCTTTGATATCATGTCTCTACTGAAAGTTATAGGCCTCTGTGTCTAATGACAGTTTGTAGAGTGTTTTGAGTTAAGTGTAAAGGTGTCTACCATAATTCTGCATTCTGCATGGCAGCTGTAGGGGGAGAAACTGCAAGAGCATGGGCTGCTCTTTTCTCAAAAAGATCAAGCTGAAAAAGCCCACGCAGTAGAGTACCAGATAATCTTAAAGCATAATCATCTTCCTTGTCTCGGACAGAATAATTTGTGGAGGTGCAATGTTTCCTCGGAACCTACCCATCCGACCCAATCAGCCCCTTCAAACTCCTTGATATATATCAGTTCATGTCATGTGGAGCCACAAGATCTTCTTTTAACAGAATATTTCTCTTCTCTTTGGCGCAGACCGGCTCACTGAGATCATGGCCTTTGTTGATCCTTTCCTTCTCCCTATGCTTGAGTACAACATCACTTGGGATGTTACCATCTTCATTCTCATTTGAGGGAGGAAAGTATAGTGTGGTATCTTGGCATAAAAGCTTCCTTTTAATGTCCCTTTCTCAATGATAAATATCTTTGTCAGTTAGTTTGAAAGCAGCAAGAAGTGAAGAGGTGCGTGAAGTTTATTACCCCCAACTTCATGTCACAAGTGCCTTAGGATACCGAGGGTTGAAGTGTCTTTGACTAGCCCTAGAGCTTGATGAAGTTATTACCCTTTGTTGGTGAGAAGCTTCTTTCTAGATGTTTTCTTAAGGGCTCCATTATCTTTTGTTCCTCTTTTGTCGTAGCAAGTTCTTGTGGATCTACTCCATTTTTAGGAGTAGGTTCTTGTGGGTTGGACTACTATGGACTTAAAGAGTGGTTTTGTATTTCCTTGTGGGAAAACCCACCAATCCCTTGAACTATTGTTTCCTTGCCCTTTGTGTACCTTTTAGTAGGTTCCTGTGTTTCTACTCCCTTTTTAGGAGCAAGTTCTTGTGTAGCTACTACTGGTGTATTCTTTGTTGTTAGTGTTGTAGACTCAAATCTTTTAGGTCTCTCCTTTGACTATTGTGTCCTTATTATGAAGTTGTCTTTGAGGCAAGCAAGAGAAGGTGGGATGCTATTTTGATTACAATTAAGGATCCACATTTGAGTGTTTCCATCATGATGTCTTGTTGATCCCAACCGTCTTGTGCCTTTGTCGATTAGAGCCTTTTACATGTGTGGGGGTTAAAGTCCAGTGTACCTTAACCCCAGTTATGTACAATATTCAAACACATATATATATGGATGACATAGAAGATTAGGGTGTTTTGAACCCACCAAAACTTGTGTGGCTCTCTCTTCTGGCGCTCCCTCTCTCTGACCTTCTTCCATTCCGCTTCTGTTGTTGAGATCTCTCAACTGGTATTAGAGCACAGGTGTTATAGCAAGTAAATGCAAGGGTTAACTGGCTCTTACTCCATCCTTGGATGAGATTTTGGAGTTGTGGTAGAAGAGAGATATTTGCAAATTTTCTTCCTAAGTTCGATAATGCAGTGATGCCCATGTTTTGAGGCATCTCATGTTCTATTTTCACTAGGCGATCATTGCTATAGGGCTGTGATTTTTGGATATACCTTATGCAAATCACTCTAGTTGTAGTTTGAGACTTGTGTGCTCATTTGTGGTTAGCATTGGGTTGCAGTGGATGCTTTATAGGCCATTTGGATGCATTGAGATCCTTATTGGATGCACTGATAGGCCCAGATTGCCTTGTGGGATGCTTTATTGATAAACGTTTAGCACATAGAGCTATTTTATGTTGAGGGACAATTTTGACACATTGCAGTGGATGCACAGGTTATGCTATGCTCTCTTGGATGAGATTTTGTTAATGCATATGCTCATGGACAACACTTATGCTTGAGGCATTTTGGCACTTATTAGCATTGGGATTTGTTTCATTTGCATCATGGCATCCTCTTCCATTTTTGAAAGGGAGCTTTTTAGCATTAAAAAGTTTGATGGGGAAAACTTTTCTTTATGGAAAGAACAGATAAGAGATGTGCTTGTTCAAAAGAAGTAGATTAAACCCTTGGCAGGGATTATCCGGCTAACCCTACAGATATGTTTGAGGATGATTGGAATGAGTTGGATGCATTAGTGAATTCTACTATTAGAATTCGTCTTGCAGAGTCAGTTTATTTCACAGTAGTAAATGAGTAGACTACGGAAGATTAATGTGAGACATGTGCCTAAGCTAACCAAGAATCTTATTTCAGTGGGTTAGCTAGATGACAGTGGTTATCACACCACTTTTCGCTTTTAGATTTGGAAACTTCAGAAGAGCTCTATGGTTTTGGCAAGGGGTGCTAAGTGTGAGACATTGTATCCCTTGTACATGTACTTCTTTGTGGCATTACAGGTTGGGGCACATGAGCCAGAATGGAATGAAACTCTTATGCCATTTGGGTTATGTACGGCATTTGAGTTTTTCTGATTTTGAATTTTGTGAGCACTGTCTTTATGGGAAGTAGACTAAATCAGCCCATAAATGAAGGGGAAAGAATAAGCTTGACAAGCTTGATCTGGTGCATTCAAATGTATGTGGTCCCATGCCTACACAATCATTAGGTGGGGTTGAATACTATGTGACATTTGTTGATGATGTAACTAGGAAAGTGTGGGATTATGCTATAGCTCGGAAGAGCGATGTGCTCCAGGTATTTCAAAAATGCCTGGCTTTGGCTGAAAATCAGTTAGGTAGAATGCTTAAATACCTACAAACTGATGATGGTGGAGAGTATCTCTCTCATGACTTTCAACATTTCTGTGATACATGTGGGATCAAGAGGGAGATCATGTCCCCTCATACTCCAGATTAAAATCTAGTTGTTGCAGAACAAATGAATTGCACCATTCAGGAAAGGTTCAATGTGTGCTTTCCAATGCAAGTCTTTCCGGTGGTTTTTGGGCTAAGGCAATGATGACTGCAGTGCATGAGATCAATAGATCACCTAGTAAGAGTTTGGATGGTGGTATTCCTAAAGAGTCATGGAGTGGCAAGAAGCCTTCTTACTCTCATTAGTGCATATTTGGGTGTGAGGCATATGCACATGTGCCAAAAGAGCTTTGGAAGAAGCTAGATCCTACGTCTAGGAAATGCATGTTTTTGGCCTGGGGCGCCAACTCCCTTTAGTAAGAAAACCCATCAAAATCTTGAGTATGAGATGAATTTAACAATATGCCATGAGTAGAAATTAGTTAGATTAACATGTTTGTGTTCTACACTAAAGAGCTTCAAATATGTCTTTACACCTTGAAATTTGGGTAACATATGAAAAGTTACATTAATTTGGAAGGAGATGGGTTTTCATCTTTTAGTGTATTTTTTGTATTACCCCCCCTCATTCAAACGACCCCCCCCTCCCTTGGGCCTCACGTATTATGAAAAATATTACAAATCTTAAAATCTTGCATATTTTTCAAGGTATATACATTATATTTTGAGGGTGGGGGGACATGAAATTTTCATATTTTTCCCTTGCAGATTTGAAAATTTTTTAAGGAAATCCATGCATATTATATATGGAACTTGTCCGCCTATACCCTAGATTATGGATGAGGATAGTAACATATAACATATTGAGTTGGTGCCCCAAGCTTTCTGGGTTATGGTGAAAGTGGAGAGATGGGCTATCGTCTCTAGGATCTAGAAGAAAAGAAGATCATACAAAGCCATGATGTGGTCTTCAATGAGAAGAAGATGCATAAGACACCCATGAGAGATGTGGAAATGAGGAGAATCACTTTTCAGTTTGTGAATCCCCCCAAATATGTTGATAGAAAACAAGCTATTCATGCACCAAATGTGCAGGAAACGATGCCACCAGGTACTCCCACAGGTACACAATCAAGGGCAGATGATGGATCATCTATTGATGGAAATGATGAGCCAAATGTGTCTGAAATTTAGGTGGGAGAGCAAGCTGAAATGCCCTTGAGAAGATAATCTAGAGTGTTTAGACCGCCTAAGAGATTTGTTCCAGGGGCAGATTATATGATGCTTACTAATTGTAGGGAGCCTTCTTGCTACAGAGAGGCTATGATGTGTGAGGATCAGTGCAAGTGGGAGTGTGCTATGCAATCTAAGATGAATCTACTCATTTAAAATAAGACTTGGGACTTGGTTTCTTTGCCACATAGAAAGAAAGCATTGCCATGTAAATGGGTCTACAAGATGAAGGTCATAGGTAATGATGTCTCTAAGTACAAGGCCCATTTGGTTGCTAAAGGGTTCAAGAAAGAGATGACCACACTTAGATGTGTACTTGGACTTCTGGCAATAGCAGAGGATATGGAGCTTATACAGATGGATGTCATGACAGCTTTCTTGCATGGGGATTTGCATGAGGAAATTTACATGGTACAAGCGGAAGGCTTTGAAGAAAAGGGCAAACAACATTTGGTTTGCAAGCTGAAAAATAATCTCTATGGCCTTAAGTAAGCGCCTAGAGAATGGTATCAGAAGTTTGATGCTTTCATCCGGTCCCAAGGTTTCAGAAGAAGTGAGATTGATCACTGCCTCTACACTAAAAGGGCTAAGGATAATAGCCTAATACTCCTGGCAATTTATGTGGATGATATGCTATTGGCTAGCAAGAACACTTATGAGCTCGATGCATTGAAGGCCAAGTTGCATGAGGCCTTTGACATGAAGGATTTGGGTCCTGCAGGTCATATTCTTGGTATGCGCATCATGCGTGATCGGAGTAGGAAACTCCTTTGGCTTTCACAGAAGGAATATGTTACAAAAGTATTGTAGCATTTCAATATGGAGGGGGGGAAGGAAGTAAGTACTCCATTGCCTTCATATGTGAAACTGAGTCAGGTAGATAGTCCCAAATCAGATGAGGAGAGGGCCATGATGGCCAAGGTTCCTTATGCATTAGTGGTTGGGCCTGTCTTATGTATGCTATGATAGCTACTAGACCGGACATTGCATTTGCAGTGGGAGTTGTTAGCCGATATATGGCTAATCTAGGAAAGAGGCATTGGGAGGGAGTGACATTAGGAAAAAAGGGATCTCATTTAGATTTTGATATCTCTGACATTACCGGCATGTTTGGAGTAGGCCAAAACCCCTGAAAAAGCTTTGGAAAAGTAGAAAACGGGCCCTCGAAGGCCAAAACTCGGAAAGCAAACTGTACAAATGAAAGCGATGTCCCGGTCCAACTTGTCAAATTGCTTTCATTTGTACGGGTTGCTTTCCAAGCCTTTTTGGCCTTTTTTAGGCCTTGGGGGCCCATCTGTTTCGGTCCAACCTATCAAATTGCTTTCATTTGTACGGGTTGCTTTCTGAGACTTTTTGGCCTTTTTTGGGCCTTCGGGGGCCCATTTTTGGCATTTCAAAAGCCTTTCCGAGGGTTTTGGCCTGCTCCAGATGCGCTGGTGATGTCAAAGATATCAAATTCTACAACCTGTCTCGGTCCAACCTGTCAAATCGCTTTCATTTGTACGGGTTTCTTTTTGGGCCTTTTTGGCCTTTTTCGGGCCTTCGGGGGCCCGTTTTTGGCATTTCAAAAGCCTTTCTGGGGGTTTTGGCCCGCTCCGGATGCACTGGTGATGTCAAAAATATCCAATTCTGCATTGTATGTCAGATATAATAAAGTAGCTCAAGTATCCTCATTGAATGCAAACTCAACTGCATTTCTTTCGTTTTCCTTTTTCTAAAATTTTCAACGTTACGTTGGCCCTCCTTTGATTAGTGAAGGGCTATTTTCTTTCTTAGCTAAAAGGCCCTAAAATGAGCTCCCTTTTTTATCATGAGGTACATGAAGGGTACCAAGGAGTTGTTCATCTACTTTGGCAGAGGAGAGATGCGTGTACTTTGGTACACAGATTTAGACTATGTAGGGCATGTGGAAAGCAGGAATCCAATTCTAGTTATGTGTTCACCTTTGCAGGTGGTGCAGTGTCATGGATGTCTCACATAGAGAAGTTCGTTGCTTTGTTTATAACAGAGGCTGAGTATGTTGTAGCCACAGAAGGTTGCAAGGAGGCTATATGGCTTGATCGGCTAGTGGGAGATTTGGGGATTCATACAGGTGTATAGACATTGCATAGTCATTCCATGAGTGCTATTCAGCTAGCATAGAATCTAGTCTTTCATGCAAAGACCAAACACATTGAGGTTAGGTACCATTTCATCAGGGAGGTACTTGTGGACAAGTGCATAGGCTTGTCAAGGTTCATACAGATAATAACCCTGCAGATATGCTGACGAAGAGTCTACCTAATCAGTAATTTGAGTAATGTCGTGTATTGATGTGCATTGGATAGTATGTCCATTGGTTGTTCTCCCTTAAAGGCACATTGGCCTTTAAGTGGGAGGTTGTGGGAGTTATAGGCCAATGTACCTTAACCCCAATTATGTACAATACTCAAACACATATATATATGGATGACATAGAAGATTAGGGTGTTTTGCACCCACCAAAACTTGTGTGGCTCTCTCTTTTGGCTCTCCCTCTCTCTCACCTTCTTCCATTTCACTTTCGTTGTTGAGATCTCTCAGTTGGTATCAGAGCACATGTGTCCTAGCTGAGCCTAAGTGTGTGCTTGGAGACTGTAGCACATATATATATATATTCTATTTGAGCTCTAGTCATGGACCAATCTTGCACTTTAATGAAAGGTCCACCCAATATGATTTCATAGCCATCCAGTTGGTTGGGGAAGTCCTAGCACAATAAACCACACTTGGTAGGTTAGAACAAAGGTCTTAATCTTGATGTCTCTTAGTATCCCTATCGGTTGGGCTATTGCTCGATCGGACAATTTGGCTATGAGTTTTGTGTTATCCATCTTAAGTCATCCCTACTTGGCCCAACATTGCTTGTGTGGCTCTCTCTTTTGGCTCTCCCTCTCTCTCACCTTCTTCTATTCCGCTTCCATTGTTGAGATCTCTCAACTGGTATCAGTGCACAAGTGTTCTAGCTGAGTCTGAGTGTTGCTTAGAGACTGTAGCACATATATATATATTCTATTTGAGCTCTAATCATGGACCAATCTTGCAATTCAATGAAATGTCCACCCAATATGATTTCATAGCCATCTAGTTGGTTGGGGAAGTCCTAGTACAACAAACCACACTCGGTAGGTTAGAACAAAGGTCTGAATCTTGATGTCTCTTAGTACTCCTATAGTTAGGGGGCTGTTGCTTGATCAGAAAATTTGGCTGTGAGTTTTGTGTTATCCATCTTAAGTCATCCCTACTTGGCCTAACATTTCTTAGTGACTATGCTTACACTAGCTCCTCCATCTAAGATTGCAATCATGCTCTGACCTTGGTAGGAGATGGGAAGTACTGCATGGTGTTATCACTTTAGAAGTACTGGCTCAATTTGTAACAAGGCCAGCGTGGTGAAATCTTCAGAGTCACCTCAGATGGGTTGGTAATCATGAAGAAGAAGCCATGTGGTGCCACTCTGGTGGTTGGTAATTAATTGCCAGCCCGATGGAACCTTAGCCACGATAGATGTGGCTGATGAGAGCCACCACCATTGCACAGTAATTCCCACAAAGGTAAATCATGAAGCTCTAATAACTCATTGCCATGCACTCTAGTTCTCTACTAAGCATGCGAGCCGAGTCAGACTGGTAATTTTTACTACACTCATAGTGATCATGCATGCTTAACCTGGTGGTGGGTAAACGATGGCTAGTAATTTTAACTACCAGTGCAATGGAATCGTAGCCATGACAGACATGGCTATAATCACTCATTACCATGCACTCTAGTACTTTGTTGACCATGCGATCCTGGTGACTGGTAATTTTTAGTGCACTCGTAGTGATCATGCATGCTTAAGCCCAGTGGTGGGTGAGTGATGGCTGGTAATTCTAACTGCCAGCATGATGGAATCATAGCCATGATAGATGTGGCTGATGACAACCATCACCATCAGGCAGTAATTCCCATAAAAGTAAATCATGAAGCCTAATCACCTCTAATCCCTCATTACCATGCACTCTAGTACTCTCCTGAGCATGCAAGCCCGATGACTAGTAATTTACTACACTTGTAGTAATCATGCATGAAAGCCCAATGGTGGTAACTGAAAGCTGAGTAATTACGGGCCACTGCGGTGGCTGGTAATTAACTGTCACAGCCCAGTGGGTCTTAGCCGCCACCACAGACGTGGCTGGGAATCTTAGATGCCACCACCTCTAATTATTCATTACCATGCAAGTTAGTATTGCCGCCTTGAATTAATCAAAATTCAAGCCAACCACCGTGGTGTCTCTCACCTTGACAGTTTGAGTCGCGGGCTACAACCACTACGCTAGCTCTCACCTTGATAGTGTAACTAGTCGAGCTACAAACTGCTATTCCATTCCCTTAACCATTTTGTCTTCCACCCTCTCAACTGTTTTGTTCTCCCTTGCAATCTCAAGCCTCCACTATTCCAATTCCTTCACTGATTCATCTTCAATCCCTCTTGACCATTTCTTTCTCCCTTGCAATCGGATTGCAAACTCAAGCCTCCACTATTCCATTTCCTTCATTGCTTCATCTTCTATCCCTCTCGACCATTTCTATCTCGCTTGCAACTTCTATCCCCTCTCGTAATGGACCCTACACAGTCTAGGAGCTCCTCACACAATCTTTTTTTCCCCTCTCAGTGTGAGAGCCCCTCCTCCCCTAATCTTGAAATTGTGACATATGGGAGCTCCTCTCTCGCTCTTCAAAAGCCAAATTTGGATGCTCTCCAAAACTTCACCAGGTTAGTATAGGAGGTGAACATGAAGGAGGGGCAACTAGCGTGTCAAGGTTAGAAGATTACCATCAATGAAAGCGTGATTGAAAATGCTTCGGAATTTTCAGAGGTAGTTTGCAAGCACACTTTTTTGAGAAGCAGTGAAAGAGACATGATATTCTAGATGTATACCCCAATGCTCAGATTAGTAAAGATGGTGGAGTCAAGATTTTGAGCTTGCCAATAGACCTCCAAGATGTGCTAAAGAAGACCATTCACTTCTTTCCTGATATGAGAGGAAGCTATAAGTTCTGGCAGGTTCAAGCAGTAGTAGAGCAATTGAATGGACGTGATGTATCTTTCTCAAGGGCGATCTCCAAGAGCATGTTAACCAACCTGAAGAATTGTGTGGATGGCAAATCAAATTGTCATCTCAGTCTGTTAGAGTTGCAATGCACCTAATAGCATCTACCCTCAAAGGAATTTTTGAGCAATACGATAAGTAGATGTCTCAGAAGATGACTTTTCTACAAGAGAAATCCACTGATGCAGCAAAGGCACCACAACTTGAGAAAAGTCTCAGGGAAGGTATAGAAGCCAAAGTAGAGGAGGCATAAGCGAGGGCCTTACAGGCACAAGAGCAAGCTGAGGCCGCTATAGAAAAGGTCGACATGGAAAGGAATATAAGAGAAGAAGCAAAGAATTAGCGAATGAAGGAGCTCCAAGATAGGCTTGAAGAGGTGAGAAATGACAGGGACATGGCAGACAAGGAGCAAGAAAAGATGTGAAAGGATCTTAAAGATCAGAGAGCCAAAAAGGAGGGTCTTTACAAATAGCTCTACAACATGCAGAACGTTTTGAATATTGAAAAAGGCAAGATGATGGAGGAGCTGAAAAGGGAGAATGTAGAAACCAGAAAGGTGATGCAGGAACTACAAGAGAGCTTCAAGGCCAGGAAGGATGGGACAGAGAGCAACCGGGGTGGAGAAGATAATGAGGAAGCTCCCTAGACAAGAAGAATGCCAAGAGGAGTCACAGTGGAGCAAGTTGCAGTAGCCATGGTGAAGCAATTTGCAGCAGCCACCACGGTGGGGGTTGTTTTTTCAAAACACTGTTGGAAGTCCAAAGAGTAAGCTACAACACCTTGCAAGAAGATCACGATATATGTGTGCATGAGCTTGCTGTGGCTTTCGACAATTATGAAAAGCAATCCATCGTCTTGAGAGATTTCCAAATTAGAGTGGAAGTCTTGGAAATGGCCCATGAAGATGTTTTTGAGCAATTTACTTAGCTTCAATAGATGCTGAGGGATTCAAATGAAGTTGTTGCACAGAGTGAGCAAAAAGTGGAGGAGATGGAGGAGAACATCCACAGCCTTAGGATGAGGGAGAAAGGAATCAAGAAGCAACTTCATCATGTACATAGCAAGACTGTGGTATTGATGGCTGCAATAGTCAAATCAGAGGCCTATCCTGCTATGCACCAGGGTCCGAAATGCATGTTCATCCATACCCCCATCATAGATGACTGATATATCCGATGGCCAGCATGCTACCACCTTGTGCACGTTTTTTGCTTTGGGATGTTTGTACACACAAAATTGCTATGTAGAGAATGCCATTTGCCATTGCCCAAGTCATGGATAGATCAAATGTGCTTGCCTGCTACTACAGCTATCTACAACGAGAAAGTAGATGCTACAGCTCAATTTGCCATTTGGAAAAAAGGTACAAAAGACAAGAAGCTCAAATTGAAGAAGGCCAAGTCCATGCCTGAGTGCGAGGAAAAGGAGCCTAAAGGGAGGAACCAGCCCCCTTCAAGAAAGGAGCAAGAAGGGCTGAGCCTGCAAAACCAAGAAGCTCAAATCAAGGAAAGAGGAAGCGGCATGAAGGGAGGGGTCAGGCCCCTACAAGAAGGAACCAGCCTCATTCTGGAAAGGAGCAAGGAGGGCCGAGCCTGCAACCAGGGAGCTCAACAAGGAGTCCTTGAGATGTAATTTGAAGTAAAGGAGTCTTTGAGATGTAATCTATGTAATCTGTGTGTAATCTATTGAATTGTTAATCTTCTCTAGAGTTTACTTGGGCAATGTTTTCTCATCTATGTGACTAGATAGTGTCCTTTGATCCATGCCAGCACAGTGATAATAATGAGATGAAAGATTTCAATTTGACAAGTAATGTGAGATAAAAGATTTCGATTAGATCACTAATGTGAGACTGGAAGATTCGATTAGTGAACTAATTTGAGTCGAAAGATTTCGATTAGACAACTAATGTGAGACAAAAGATTTCAATTAGACAACTAATGTGAGATGAAAGATTTCGATTAGACAACTAACATGAGATTGAAGAATGAGAAGGTCGGGCTTAATGAACTCAAAGATTTTGATTATAAAACTAACATGAGACTAAAGATGGAGAAGATCGGTCTCAATGAACTCTCTCCCTATTTAAGTGCAGTGTAGAAATAACTAAGAGCCCATTATGAAATCTAGCCCCAAAACTTTGTACACCGATCCAAACTCTGTACACCAATCCACCTATTGCCGATCCACCTATAGCAAATAAATGGCATACCCAATTAACTTTGGAATGCTTTTGTTCTATCTCAAAATGATGTTGGATGGCATCCTCGCAGAAACAAACCCGGAGATGAAGGAGGAAAATAGCTACAAGGAGGGTCACATGCTTCGGTGGTAGGTGTATTACTTGGAGTCGCCTGAGACATGAATATTAATTTCCCTGGCTATTTTTCATGCTCCTTTAAGGTACTTGTCAAGCTCATGATGTTGGTTTCTTTTGGCAAGACATGATAGAGGTGCAAAGATGTATAGAGTGCAAAGACTAGGATGAAGAGGACCCCTAGGGAAAGGAGTTACTATGGGAATATAAGTCGGCAAAGTCAAGCAAGCAATGTGTAATACAGGTGTGTGAAGAGGTCTACCATTGTGCATCAGACTAGCCTAAAGAGATGGGAGATGCTTGCCATAGAGAGGCTGATAAGATAGTTTGGAGTCTGGAATTTCCTTGAGCCGCAAAATGTCGTTGTATTTTGAGTGCAAAGACCAGGATGAAGAGGACCCCTAGGGAAAGGAGGAGTTATTATGGGCGTATAAGTTGGCAGAGTCAAGCAAGCAGTGTGTAATATGAGTGTGTGAAGAGGTTTGCCATTGTGCATCAGACTGGCCTAAAGAGATGGGAGATGCTTGCCATAGAGAGGCTGATAAGATAGTTGGGAGTCTGGAATTTCCTTGAGCTGCAAAATGTCATATTTTGAAAAAATAAAAATCTTGCTAACATTTCTTAGACTTGTGGACTTTACTTGATTTTGTATTGACTTGCTTCCATGTTAGTACTTAAATGTTTTAAATAGCCCAATGGTTGAAATCTGATGGTTAACGATAACCAATCTAAAGGGCATTGTTTTAGTATAGCACAATGCAACAAATTTTAGGATAGCATGGTAGTAGTGTAGGGATAGCATGGTAGCAATGCAGGATATGTTATTTGCCAGCATGGTGGTTGGTTGCACTAGGATATTAACAGCCACTAGCATGGTGGTTTGCTTCTATTAGTACAAGATGAATGGCTTTGTAAGATGTGTGGATTCGTTATGGGAAACTAGCATGGTGGTTGTTGCAATATACTAAAAACAAGAATGGGATGAAATATGATGGTTAATGAAACGATAGACAGTCTAAAGGGCACTACTTTAGTATAGCATTATGCAACAAATTTTAGGATAGCATGGCAATAGTGTAAGTATAGCACAGTATCAGTGCAGGATAAGTTATTGCTAGCACAGTGGTTGGTTTGCACTAGGATATTATTTGCCACCAGCGTAGTGGTTTGCTTCTATTATTACAAGATGAATGGATTTGTAGGATGTGTGGATTCATTATGGGAAACCATTGCGGTGGTTATTGGGATATACTAAAAACAAGAATGGGATGAAATCTGACAGTTAACGAAACGATAAACAGTCTAAAGGGCATTGATTTAGTATAGCACTGTGCAATAAATTTTAGGATAGCACGGTAGTAGTGTAGGGATAGCATGGTAGTAGTGTAGGATAAGTAATCGCCAGCATGGTGGTTGGTTTGCACTAGGATATTAACAGCCACTAGCGCAGTGGTTTGCTTTTATTATTACAAGATGAATGAATTTGTAGGATGTGTGGATTCGTTATGGGAAACCATCGCAGTGTTGGGATATACTAAAAACAAGCATGGGATTTACCATTTGGGATTTATAAAAACAATTTAATAAAACTAGCATAGTGTGTGTTTGGGATATACTAAAAAGAACCATAGTCTTAAATACAAAATCCATTTTCTAGGACAAGTGGACATATTGTTTCCTTGCGATGAGACTACATACATTTTCTTAGTACTATCTCAGTTGTCCTTGTCTACCACTCCAAGACATCCCAAGATGTGCTCATGCATGTCTAAATCCAATTTGAAGACACTCTTGCCCTTCTTTCATTGTGGAACAGGTTGCATCTGGAACTTAAAAGCTCTTACTAGATGAGAGTACACACATGTTTGTAGACTCTTATGTAGCAGTTCGTAATTGTGGCCTCTCTTGGATGTTTTTCGATACCAAAAAGCTCCGACTACTACATCCCACTTCTCATAGATTGTTCCTGAATTATCCTTAAATGTCTCCTCAACCTTGTGCTTAGGTTTTGTGCATTGCAACAGAAAGTATGGTCCATCTTCCTCATTCTCCCCAGAATCTGCGACAACTACAAAGTTATCCCCCTCTTCCAGACATTCAATGAGGTCATCAAACCTCTCCCCAAATTGTGGTGAGTCATTTGTCTCTCCATTTTTTGCCACTCCATCTGAATGTAGAGGGAAAATTTGAACTCGCTCCCATGGCTTCACAGTTGCAATGTTCTCACAATTGTCACGATCCCCTATGATGCACGCACTGCAAAAACAAGAAAGTTTTCTTGTTTTAATCAGTTGGTTGTTTGAAAAGCCCCATATGCTATGCAGACCACGAACTCCTTTAATTTTCTCGCAATCATGCCAGCTTCTCCTTTGCACTTCATCCACTTTCACTTCATGGAAAACTCTGTGTACTACAATATTCTTAAGGCTTTGTTTACTATATGTTGAATGCGCACCTATGGAGCTTGGTTGGCTGTAAGCCATGTTACAGCATCATGGGCATCATTGATTTTTTCTTGAGGACATGCTAATTGGTTTTTAAATAGAGCTTGCTTAATAACAACACCGCATCCATCATGTTCACCCTTGCCATGGCTAGACCCAAAGAAATTCCACATCATGTCTAGACCGGTCAGGGATTTGAACCTTGAGACGAAGTAGAATCCACGAGCTGATTTAAATTGAGAGGCAGCACCATCTAACCACACCCAATATTGTTTTATATTTTTTGCATGGGGTTTTTCCTTTTTGAGCCATTCCCAATGCAGTAGAAAAGCATGCTACACAAATAAGGTGTCATGTTCCCTATCATCTAAAATGTAGAAATAGTACGTGCATTGCACTGACCTGGACTCCTGTGAGTCAGCAAGTAGATTGGCATCAGGCATGGAAGAATCAAGCAAATGACTATAAATGATATGCACAAGAATTGTTATCTGCTTGTTGTACTAGTGAGCACTTTGTATCTCATCTTGTTCTTGAAATGAATAATTTTTTGCAAAATCTATGACGGATACAATAGTGTAATGGAAAAATTGGCAAGGCATATCGTGAACTGCTTATCCTACCAGCTGCCCCTAAAATTGTGAAGCACATATTTTGCGATGGATTGAACCATGTGACCTACAAGCTCCCTTGGCTAGGTACTTACAATAGCCACCTCTTTTTATCAGATCCTTCAACATTGACATTTTCAAATCTCCTCCATTTTAGAGCAACATGGTTGTCTTCCCTCATTTCATTTGGATAGACATTGAATGTCTTCTTCTTCAGCTTCAAACTGCAATGCTTGCATGTGCCGCGAATGCATTCAACCCTGTGTCACACATGGTCTCCCTTTGGACAAACCACCAGCTCCCACAGAGACCTTAGGCTACAAAACCTGCCCTCCCTTGTAACACATGATGAGGAGTCACAATTTCAATCACAGGGCTAGTTTAGGACATGTATAGGATAGTCAACCAACAAGCTGGTTTAGGACACGTTTAGGACAGTTACAATTTCAACCACCGTGATGGTTTAGGACACTGTCACAATTTCAACCACCGGGATGGTTTAGCCTGATGGTCTCAACTTCACATATTAGACAATAATAAGTATATTGCTTTTCAATTCTGAATTTCACCTTTAAAAAATAACAATATATTGCTTTTCATTAACAAATTTAAGTACTAAGAAACACTATAATTTCAACCACCGGGCTGGTCAATAACTAATGTTTGTTCAACCACGTTGGTTCACGACAATCACATAACTGGTGATTGAGCTAAAGTAGCCACAGTTGCATGATGTTCCAACCACCGGGATGGTTTAGTAAAATAACAATATATTGCGAAATATATTGCTGTTAATTTTTGCTCAACCATTCCATCGAGCTGGACAACAACTAATGTTTGTTTAACCATGCTGGTTTAGGACAATCACATAACTGGCAATTGAGTTGAACCAGCCTACAGTTGCATGATGTTCCAATTACTGAGCTGGTTTAGGACAATCACATTTAGTCTAAGCCTGCTTTAAGAAATGAAACAAGTAAACTATCCCAAACCTCAATCACAAACAACCACCGGGCTGGTTTAGTCACCACTAACCTGCATTGTAAACACCTTGCGTCCCACTCGCTTCTTATAGATGTCCTTTCTATATGGAGAAACTCTCGTATTTTCATGCCAAAACGTCATCACTGTAGCAATGACTTCTGCACTTAGGCTATCTCTCCTTATTGCATTCTGTTGAAGCAGAGAGACTTCTCAGATCGGGATCATTGTGCATTGCTTTTGCTCTATGTTCAACCGCTGGAGCCACTGCATTGGTCCTTCTGATTGATATCTTCAACATTGTGTGCCCAAGCCGTTTCTCCTTTGTTTTAGGGGACACCAACATAGCTAATGTCGCCCTCTTTGCAGCTAGTTGATCCAAGCTGTGCTCTCCTTTTACTTTTTGTAGGCCATTTCTCAGGTTAGAGAGCATTGCCTCTTAGGTGTGCATCTCCCAAGGTGTTGGTAGGGTTGCTACTCTACGAACTTTAGGGTGTAGGCTAAAGCTTGTGAAGACTTGAGACTGGTAATCACTTGAATGGCCTGATGTTATTACCTCGAATGCTCCCATCAATCATGACACCACACCTCGTGTTCTTCGCTTCGATGGCTATGATCGAATGTGTGCATCTGCAACCGCTTCTTGCTACTACTGTGCAAGGAGTCTTCTTTCTTCTCATTGTTTCTCCCTTCACAGATGTTGCAAAAGTGTCTTCTGTTACTGACTTGATACTGTGCCAACACTTTCATCGACCCACACTTTGTTCCTTGTGCCTTGACTTGGCTTTTTAGCTTTCCTATCTCGCAGCCTCTGTCTACTTCTCTTGCAAGCCATGGTGAGTTGCATGTTGCCATTGATGCCATGGCCACGATCAGTCCAGAATAGACCCAGAGAACCTAGCTGGTGAGGCAAGAAAAGAATAGAAGACAACTTACCCAAAAGAAGACAATGGCAAAGCAAAGTCTATGCAAGGTCATGTCGTAGTGCGTGTGGGTTACAGGGCATTTGTAGTGCAGGGGCAGGTCGCAAGTACTTAATCTTCCAAGATTTGATGGGTGGAAGGTGTGAAAATGTGAAATTCGCGAGAGTAGGAAAATTTCAGCCGCCAGTTTTTCCCCCTCTAGCGATACACATCACCAGAATTGGATATCCCAAACAAGTGCGATGTGGCCTAAAATGCTTCAAAACACAAATAGGGCGAAGGGCATGCTATCAGGTTTCATGCTATGTATTATTAAAATGTAATGACCTTTGGCATGCTTATGAACCATATAGGAAGCAAGTGCATGGAAAAATAAACAATTCAAAATTGTAAATAGTGTTGGATTTATTAAAATATATTTTCACATGCACAAATTGTACTTTTCCAACTTCTTCCATTTTAGGGTGAATCTAGATACCAATACCAACAACTATCAATGTTTTAAGACCACCATGCACTAGTCCCACTAGTTTGGATTCCAAATTTTTAATCCATTTTGGTTTTCAACAAATAAAAAAAAAGTTGTGGAGCGTGCCCTCAAATGGGTCTGCATCACTTTAGCACAACATTGGAGGCCCATTAACCCATGCCTAATGTTCTCATTTAGGTGTGTCCTTGGGTTGAGGAGATGCTCACGTAGTGTACTTTTGAATGATTGCTTGGTTGCATGTATATATAGAATAAAAATTTGATGTTTTTGAATATATTGCTATATCCTATAGTCTTGAGGATGCATGCTTCACATACAACATAGCACTTATAATGCTTTAATGCTCTCATCCATGTTTAGGTTTGGAATGTGTACTATAACTTGAAGACAAAGTTTGCCGAATTTCATTGGGCAATGCATAAGTTATGGGTCATGCAAGATACCTATATACAGAAAAGTCCCTGAACCTCACCAAAAATGGCTACACCGAAGCAACTAATGACCCTCATGAAAATATTGAAATTTTGAAGTCTACTATATGTAGATCAAGAGATTTCATGTAAAGATGCTAGGTGCTAGGAAAAATCCAAAAAACAATCAATGCCATGTCTTTAAGCTACTTGATTTGGATCCATCTTTAATGTAACCACTTTTAAAACAAAAAAGGCACAATACTATGTTTCTTGTGCATCAAAGAATGCCATATGGAAAAATGGTCTATGTTAATGGGAAATGATTTTCACATAGAAAAGATTTAATGCAAATAGAGAAGTTGACACAACAAGACAAAGCACCTATAGATGCGCACACAGAAACGTTTTACTGAACTAAATAAAAAACTTACGGGCACATCTATTTGCGCATCTATTTTTACGTCTAGAGACCCATGTCTAATAGCACGTCTATATAGTAGACACATGCGTGTATAGACATGCATTTAGATGCGTAAATAGATGCTCTACTTAAAAATTTAAAAAACAGATAGACGCATCGTTAAACGCGTGTATAGATGCATTTTTAAACGGTCTTATAAACGCCTTTATAGACGTGCAAATAGACTCTTCTCGAACAGACAAATGCATATATAGACACGTTTATAGACGCAGTGATAGATGCGCTTTATAATATTTTTTTTTAAATTTACAGAATGCTGTGTATGTTGTGTATGCTATATAGTTACAAGAATCCCATTTCCACATTGTGTAATTCAATTCTTACAGCCAACCGCATTTGAATTACAATTCCAAATAAAACATTACAACTCCAAAATGCAATAAAATTGAAAGCTCAAAAAGTGCTTGTATGTACATATAGCACGAAGCTAAGCCACGTCATGTGGCTTCAAGTACAAAAAATAAGAGGAGTGTATATACAAGAGGCACGAAGCCAAGCTAGTGGCTTTAAGTACAAAAAAGAGTAGCTAGCACTACTTCTATGACTAATCCTCACTCCCTTCCACGCTCCCTTCTGCGCTCCCTTCTCCGCCTCCTTCCTCGTCTTCTTCCTCGTCGTCTTGTGCAGGGACCTATAAACAAGGGACAACATATATCAATGTATGAAAAATCAAATCTTTACTTATAATATTGACATTATTTAATTACTTTCAAATACCTCGGGGGCCACTCTAGTAGCCTGGATATACTGCTCCTCAGTAATCAACCCATCATGATAGAAGTGCCTCCATGTATCTCCTCTGCGATGGTGGCAGTGGTAGGCTATCTCGACAGGAGTAGGGTATCTGCCCACGATATCAAGCTACAAAACGACACAATTTGCGGAGGGATTAGTACAAAGAAACAACCTCCTAATAAACTACATAAGCAATATAATTTGAGATCGATACTTACAAATTGGGCCTCCCATGAATCAACACCTCTTGCTCCAAAATGCACGCTTCCATATTGCTCCATTCGGATCCTTTGTGCCTCCACGTGCTGCAGACTGGGGTCCTCCCTCGCTGACTTCATTGCTTTCTTCCACTCACGCTTGTGAGCGGTGTGGGGCGGGCCCCTTGGTAGTTAACCTCCCTCGAGCCTGGCAAGCTTCGCTAGTGCCTACCTCTTAAGCGAAGATCTTTCATTGCCAAGTATCGTAACAATCTTTGACTTGGCCCATTTATCTGTGAACTGGTGATTGCGGGGGTTAGGATACCTAGAGCGAACAACAGCGAGGGTCTCATTAGCCAACCTCTTTGGCTGGTCTTTGAAGTGGATAAAGCAATCTCTGTAATTGTTAGCAATTACAGAGCGCATGAAGGCCATGATGTCCTTCCCTCGTGCATCCATCAAGATGCCTCCTATCGAGTGATGTCATAGAATATCGTACCATCACCCAGAGGCATATCTAAATCATCTGAATCATCATCGTCCCCACCACCACCCCTCCCAAAGCACTATGCCATGCATCCCCCACCGCTCTCCCTACTACTACGCTTGCTACCGTGTCGTGTCAAGCTAGTACACTGGCCACTCATAGCTGGAGACTGCACGGGACTACGTGGACCACTTGTAGCTGGAGAACCGAGTCTTGACTACACAGGAGTATGCCGACGGCTCTGCGAGACAGAAGGACCTCCTGACGGCATGGGGGAAGGGGCATAAGATGGCATGGGAGATGGGCCCGAGCTGTGTAGCCTGTTGGGCTGTGCTGACTCCGCTGGGGTGATCTCAACTAGTGTGGGGTGGTTTGGAGTCTGTAGTGCCAACTCCTGGGGGGTGTTTAGAGTACCCGTCATATACCCATATAACTCTGCAGGACTAGGAGGGTGCCCTAAAAGGTTATATAAGTCCCTAAAAATAGACTCCCAGAGATCAGGTTAGCTCGAAGCGCTTCCTGGCCACATGATGAACTAGAAAAAAGAAAAAAAGACGATTACTGATGAGCTAAGAAGAAAGGGGAAGGGAAGAGAGGATTACTGTCAGAGCGCGTCTATAGACGCATCTAACTAGTGCGTCTATTTTTGCATATAATAGTGCGTCTATAGATGCGGCTGTCTGTGTCTGCAAATAGGCTAGACGCACGTCTAAACATGCCTGTAGACATGGTTTTAGATGTGCTCTGAGACACGCCTATAGACACGCTCCGATAGACGGACTTTTCTTAAAAGTAGAAAAGGACATGCGCCCGACACAAAAACGTAACACTGATACCCAAATCATGAGTTTTTTGGATACGAGAAAGTACAAATCCAAAGAGAAACACTTATTTCATTAATTTTGGACTCATATGTCTACTTTTGGACTATTCCTTAAAATCCTTCCCAACTGAAAAGTTTACTTTATGAAACTGTCATTCGAGAATCAAAAGTTTACTTTCTGGCACTATCATTTTCACATAAGACATTTCAAAATATCTCTCTACAATGTTGTACAAATAATGCAAAAACTACTATTAAATCCTAAATTTGTATTTCTTGTTTATAAGAATCATATTCTTAAAATAAAAAATCCGAGTTATTAGTTTAAATCCATGAAAAACCATGCTATTGAGGATTCACAACATTTTAAAAATGTATACATAAGAGACCTGTAAGACTCTATTTACTTTCAATGCAGAAAACTATAACACTCTTGAATATTCAAGAAATTAAAAGGTTTATATACACATGAGACATGATGGAAGCCTCTTTTGTACTCCAAAAAATAGCAATAGCTATGCTTGCAATTTTACATTATCATGTCATAAGTTTTACAACAAATATTGCTCTGGATGAGTCTTTGTACAAAGGATCTCCTGTGGCCTTTTCAATAATTTAATTTTTCCTTTACAATGAGTTTAGTACAAATGGGCGATCCAAACATTTGCTTGTTTGAATGTCCTTTTCTATCATGATCACAGAAATGAGCGATCCAAACATTTGCTTATTCAGAATGTCCTTTCTGTCATCACTTGTCGCTTGGGTGCCATCTTCATTCACTCTCATCTGACAACCACGACCACCTTCACTCTTTCTCGATATTTGAATGGTGTTATCATGGGCATTCTTCATTTGCGCTATCTCCTTCTACTTCCTCCCGGGCGAGCATCTTTGTGAACTCTGTAATGTGCGTAATAATTGGTTGTGGTAATTTTATTTTGTCTTCTACAGCATACCCCATGTGCTTCTTTGTTTTCTTTGACCTTGATTTCCAGGATACTATGACGTCTGTCTCTGTGGAATGTCTTGAAATTGCTTCATGGTTTGGGACCCATTCCTTTTTCAAACAACTACTATACAATGTAGTGTTATCTTGGTTCTCCTTCCTGCCCCTTGGCTCATACCATACCGTTGTAAATGTTGTAGCTCTCCCCCAGTCATCCATGCTCACGTCAACTACTTTCGCAACCCAAAACTTCATGTTCTCATGTTCATCATCCAATGGTCGAACTGCAACAAAACAATGGACATCTATGTCTATTTGTGGCATAAACTCTCTCTTCTTGGGTCCACAATATGGACGTGGGAGCAACGATTCAAACTCATTTTCAAAGAGACCACATGCTGGACGCAAGTCATTACCAACATTTGGCCAAAATAAAGGCCGTTCTGCCTTAACATCATCTTCTCACATTTTTGCAAGGTCCTTTATCAATTGGTAGGTCTTGCTAATTACAACAGTAGTGTGTTCCTTCCAAGAGGGCTTCCAATCAGGAAATCTCCGGAGCATTTCCTCTTTGTATGCAATAAAAGCTTTTAAGCCTTCTATTTCACCTTTGGATTTCTCGCTGAATTCTTTTATAGGAGCCCATGTTGGATGCATTTCTTTGCTCGGGATTGAAGTTAAGAGAGAGTAAGGTTCTTCAGGTTCCCATTTTGTATCAAGAGAATAGTGTTGCCATTGCATCACTGGTTTTTCATCCTTTAAGAAAAATCGAAAATAGTGTGGAGCGCTATGACCAATCAGGGCATCACCACCTTTTTGTATGAAAGGTAGAATAAAGCTCTTCCAATCATACATCCTCTCAACCATTGAGCATATTGTTCCTTCCTTACGGCCACCAACTTGCCTCCCACATTTTCTTATCAAGTCATCCATTGTCTCCATGTCCTTGTGTTTTAGTTCTCTTGAAACTGTGCTAAATACCTGATCGATATCCTCATGTGTGTGCCCAACCAACAAAAACCCAACTTCAATCTCATTGAAAATTCTATGAGCGATTAGCATTGAGCAAAATGCAAAGAAGAGTACATTCTTATTCTCTCATCCGCAATTGTCTGCTTGTATTCTCAAAGTTGCTGGTAGGCGACCTTTTTCTGCATGTACATTGTGAATTGCCTTCATAACGGATGTTACAACTTGATTGCTATCGTGTAGATGCAAGGAATCAATCCATATGTCTGCAAAAAACTTAAATCCGTGCACTAACACTCCACATAGATGCGTCTTTAAAAAGTATTTGCCTTGTAGCTTAGGTGGAGTGTTAACGAATCGAGGTAATGTTGTTGTATTTTGATCCATACCATCTACAATAATGCACATGTACTCATTTGGGTGAGAAATAGCTTGCTCCTTCCAAAATGCATATTTTATTCTAGAATGTCGAACAAGTCCATGATGAAATTCTCTCTTTCTTTTGTAAGCTTCTTTTTGTTCTGGAGATGTTGCACTCTCAAGTGCTCGCTTTAGATCATCACAGTCGTTGCACTTTGACATTTTTTGCCTCTTTGGGATTTTAACATGTCCAAAGCTTTTTTTCCAAAGAGTATACAAAGTATGAAAAGATGCCGGTGCATGCCCTCTTTGCCTCTGTGTTTCTCCAATAGAGTTAAATACTTCTTTTTTGGTCAAACCTATCAGAACATGCATTTCTGATAGATGGGGTTGCGTAAAGCATTTTCATAAATGTAATCTTTCAAAATTGCTATTGCCGCAACCGTTGAGGCTCTTGTTTTGGGCCTTCCTATGTTTCCATGAATGTTAAATTTAACTCCATACTTTGCTTTATTAGCCAAATTCCAATATGTGCCATGTGATAATCCTGTAATAATGCGATATGCACTATTGCATATACTTTTTCCATTTATAAGAGGCCTTATTTGATGTCCTGAACTTTGCCTTCTCTTATCATTTACAAGAAAGCAAGACAATCTCGTGAGTAGGTATTCATTTCTTCTGCTTCCTTTCCTTTGCCAGACATGTTTTCTACAACCCTTGATGTCATGTAAATTAATGGATCGCATACATGTATGCTTACAGCATGTAGATCGCATTGCTTTTAGCATAACATCTTCATTCATTACTCTTATTCTCTTTGGTTGCTTTTCTGGATCTGCCTGCACTCATTGTCTTTTCATGCATCTGTATGTCCGTTTTGGGACCTTCTGTACATTCTTATTTGGATTTGTGTAGTTCTCCTTGTAAGATTTATTTGTCACGTTGTTTTCATGAGATGTTGCATCCTTGATCTTATCACTCTGACAGTCAAATACTGAATATTCCTTTGTTGATGTCATCCTTGCTTTTGATACATTCGTCAAACCATTTGTAACATTTACAAGTTCACAATCAAAGTCAAACACCGAATAGTCCTTTGTTGATCTCATCCCTACTTTTGATACAATCGTAGAACCACTTGTCATAATGGCATTAGAGTGTCCCGAATGATCTTCAAACTCATCTATTCCTGAGAGAACATCACTCATTGATGCACTTTCTATGGATTTCATAACTCCATAGTCAGTGGTGATAGAGTGTCCAGAATGATCTTCAAACTCATCTATTCCTAGGAGAACATCGCTCATTGATGCACTTTCTATGGATTTCATAACTCCATAGTCTTGAAACTCCTCTACTCCAGAGAGAACATCACTCATTATACTATCGTGCATGATTTCCATAATTCCATAGTTACCTGCTTTGACTCCAAGAACTTTATCAGTATCCATGAAGCCATCCATGCTTGAAGATATAACACTTTTGACATCTTTGCCCAAGTTCTCAATGTGCATGAACTCATCCACCCCGGATAAGGCATCACTTGTAAAATATTTTTCTTTCTCGGTACCAATGAACTCATCGACTTCTGATAAGACGTCAGTGCTATAGTTGAGTGCATTGGAATCATCCATCTCTGAAGGAATAGAGCTTGGTACATTGGCATATTCTTTCAATTCTTTGATGTTGTAGTATACATTATGTTTATCATTAAAAACCACATGCCGAGTCTTTCCAATCTTTAAAAATTGCATGCTCCATCTCAAATCCTTACCTACCTCATAGTAGGGACCATCCAATGACATTGAGTTATCATCCATACCATCATCAGTAACTTTTTGAATTCTCATCTGCGCAAATGTCCAGTGTTCAACTTGTTCAAATCCCAAGACTTGACCTTCTGCTACATAATTATTTGTAAATGATAACATTTGTAACTTTGTTGGAAGTATTATAGGGCATAACATCTCCAAGGATTTCCATATCCCCACACTTATGCTTTAGCTCAACATGTGCACTAAGAATCCTTGATACGATAACCGCCACCTTATCTTCGCCAAGTCTTCTAAAGTGACAAATAGAATTTGGATCACTTTCATGGATTGTAGCAAATGCAACTACTTCTCTTTTGCAACATAAAATCACCTCCATCCCCGGAATAAATTTTGTAGCCATCTCCTTTGTGAGTTTCCTTTGCAAACAAGCTGTAACAACCATTATAAAGAACATTAGTCTCTTCTCAATAATCTACTTTATTAATGATTTAAAAATCCAGAACTTGTTTGAAAATTTAATTAGACACTAACCAATAACAACCATAAACCAATAACAACCCTAAACCGTAAACCAAAACAACCCTAAACCCTAAACCCTCAAACCTCAACCCTAACCAATAACAACCCTCAACCCTAACTCCCAAACCCTAAACCCTAAACCCTAAACCCTAACCCCCAAACCCTAAACCCTAAACCCTAACCCCCAAACCCCAAACCCTAACTCCCAAACCCTAAACCCCAAACCCTAAACCCTAAACCCCAAACCCTAAACCCTAACTCCTAAACCCTAAACCCTAACTCCCAAACCCTAAACCCTAAACCCTAAACCCTAAACCCTTAACCCTAACCCCCAAACCCTAAATCCTAAACCTTAACCCCCAAACCCTAAACCCTAACTCCTAAACCCTAAACCCTAAACCCTAACTCCTAAACCCTAAACCCTAAACCGTTAACCCTAACCCCCAAACCCTAAACTCTAAACCCTAACTCCTAAACCCTAAACCCTAAACCCTAAACCCTAAACCCTAACCCCTAAACCCCTAAACTCTAAACCCTAACCCCTAAACCCTAAACCCTAACTCCTAAACCCTAAACCCTAAACCCTAAACCCTAACTCCCAAACCCTAAACCCTAAACCCTAAACCCTAAATCCCAAACCCTAAACCCTAAACCTTAAACTCTAACTCCCAAACCCTAAACCCTAACTCCTAAACCCTAAACCCTAAACCCTAACCCCCAAACCCTAAACCCTAAACCCTAAATCCTAAACCCTAAACCCTAAATCCTAAACCCTAACCCCCAAACCCTAAACCCTAAACCACCAAACTCTAAACCCTAACCCCCAAATCCTAACCCTCAAACCTTGAACCCTAAACCCTAAACCCTAACTCACCAAACCCCAAATCCTAAACCCAAACCACGAAATCCTAAACCTTAAATCCGATGAGTGTTTTCAAGTAATATCATTTATTTAAGTAATAGTTTTAATTAGAATTCATAAGTACTAGTGGAATTGATAGTTGCAAGGGTGGTAGTGGGAGAAAGGGAGAGTGGGAAAGTGGAGAAAGGGAGTGTGGGAGGGTGGTAGTGGGAGAAAGGGAGAGTGGGAGAGGGAGTGGGAATGGGGGCGGTGGGGGTGGGGGTGGGGGTGGGAGGATGGGAGTGGGAGTGGGAGAGGGAGTGGGAATGGGGGAGGTGGGGGTGGGGGTGGGGGTGGGAGAATGGGAGTGGGAGTGGGAGAGGGAGTGGGAATGGGGGAGGTGGGGGTGGGGGTGGGAGAATGGGAGTGGGAGTGGGAGAGGGAGTGGGAATGGGGGAGGTGGGGGTGGGGTGAGGGTGGGAGGATGGGAGTGGGAGTGGGAGGGGTGGGGAGTGGGAGTGGGAGGATGGGAGTGGGAGAGGGAGTGGGAATGGGGGAGGTTGGGGTGGAAGTGGGAGGGGTGAGGTGGGAGGATGGGAGTGGGAATGGGGGAGGTGGGGGTGGAAGTGGGAGGGGTGGGGTGGGAGGATGGGGGAGGGAGTGGGAATGGGGGAGGTGGGGGGGTGGGAAAATGGGAGTGGGAGTGGGAATGGGGGAGGTGGGGGGGTGGGAAAATGGGAGTGGGAGAGGGAGTGGGAGGATGGGAGTGGGAGGGGTGAGGTGGGAGGATAAGGGTGGGAGAATGGGAGTGGGAGTGGGAATGGGGGGGGAGGGGTGGGGGTGGGAGGATGGGAGTGGGAGTGAGAGGTGTAGGTGGGAGGATGGGAGTGGGTGGGAGAATGGGAGTGGGAGTGGGAGTGGGAATGGGGGAGGTGGGGGTGGGGTGAGGGTGGGAGTGGGAGGGGTGGGGTGGGAGGATGGGAGTGGGAGAGGGAGTGGGAATGGGGAAGGTGAAAGAATGGGCGTGGGCATGGGAGTGAGAATGGGGGAGGTGGGGTGGGAGGATGGGGGTGGGAGTGGGAGTGGGAATGGGGTGGGAGTGGGAATGGGGTGGGAGGATGGGAGTGGGTGGGAGAGAGAGAGAAGATAATCTAATAGAGAGGCCAATGGGAGAGGAGATAATGTTATAGAAGGACCAATGAGAGAGAAGCACTTAAAACCCTAGTTTTTCTTATATATACTCTCCTTCTCTCATTGTTTCTCTCATTTCAACAAGGAAGAGCAAGAGGAGAAGCAAAAAGAGGAGGAAGAGCAAAAGCAAGCACAAGCATAGATTTCAACTTTTTTCAAGGTACTTTTTTTAAAATTTGTATTCTTTGAAATTTTATTATAGAGAGAGAACTTAGAGAGAGAAAAGATTTTTAGAGAGAGAATATAAGAGAGAGAGTCTTGCTGCCTCGGCAGCAAAAGAGAGAGAGAGAAAGAGAGAGGGAGAGAGAGGAGAGAAGGGGGGGGAAAGAGAGGGGAGAGAAAGGGAGGGGGGAGAGAAGGGGGAGGGGGGGGAAGAGAGGGGAGAGAGGGGGGAAGCCGCGAGGGGGGGGAGAGAGAGAGGGGAGGGGGAGGCCGCTGCCATGGCAGCAGAGAGAGGGGGGGAGGGAGGGGAGGGGAGGGGAGAGAGAGAGGCGGCAGCGAGAGAGGAGGGAGGGGGAGAGAGAGAAGGGGGGGCACGGCAATGAGAGAGAGGGGGAGGGAGAGAGAGAGAGGGGGGGCCGCGGCACAGCGAGAGAGGAGGAGGGGGGGAGAGAGAGAAGGGGGGGGCAGCGAGAGTAAGGGGAGGGAGGCCGCTGCCGCGACAGCGGAGAGAGGGGAGGGGAGAGGGAGGGGAGGGCAGGGGAGAGAGAGAGGGGGGGCCACTACCGCGGCAGCGAGAGAGGAGGGGGGGGAGAGAGAAGGGGAGGGGCCGTGGCAGCGAGAGAGAGGGGGAGGGAGAGAGAGAAGGGGGGGCAGCTGTGGCGGCAGCGAGAGAGGAGGGGGGGAGAGAGAGAGAAGGGGGGGCCGCTGCCACGACAGCGAGAGAGGAGAGGGGGGGAGAGAGAGAAGGGGGAGGCGCGGCAGCGCGAGAGAGGGAGGGGGAGAGAGAGAGAGGGGGGGAGGCCGCGACACGCTGTCGCGACAGCGGAGAGAGGAGGGGAGAGGGAGGAGGGGGAGGGGGGGCTGCCATGACAGCGAGAGAGGAACGGGGGGGGAGAGAGAGAGGGGGGGCGCGAGAGAGAGGGGAGGGAGAGAGAGAGGGGGGGGCCGCTGCCGCGACAGCAAGAGAGGAGGGGGGGGAGAGAGAGAAGAGGGGGCAGCGAGAGAAAGGGGAGGGAGAGAGAGAGAGGGGGGGCTGCTGTCGCGGCAGCGAGAGAGGGAGGGGGGGGAGAGAGAGAAGGGGGGGCAGCGAGAGAGAGGGAGAGGGAAGGGAGGGGAGGGGAGGGGAGAGAGAGAGGGGGGGGAGAGGGAAGGGGGGGCAGAGGGAAGAGAGAGGGGGGGGCCGCTGCCGCGGCAGCGAGAGAGGAGGGGGGGGAGAGAGATAAGGGGGGGCAGCGAGAGAGAGGGGGGGGAGAGAGAGAGAGGGGGGAGAGGGAGGGGAGGGGAGGGGAGAGAGAGAGGGGGGGCCGCTGCCGCGGCAGCGAGAGAGGAGCGGGGGGGAGAGAGAGAAGGGGGGGGGATGCGAGAGCGAGAGAGAGGGGGAGGGAGAGAGAGAGAGGAGGGGGGGTAGCGAGAGAGGAGGGGGGGAGAGAGAGACAGGGGGGGAGGCCGCTGCCGTGGCAACGGAGAGAGGGAGGGAGAGGGAGGGGGGGAGAGGGAGGGAGGGGAGGGGAGAGGAGAGAGAGAGGGGGGCCACTGCTGCGGCAGCGAGAGAGGAGGGGGGGAGAGAGAGAGGGGGGAGGCACGGCAGCGAGAGAGAGGGGGAGGGAGAGAGAGAGAAGGGGGGGGCCGCTGCCACGGAGGGGAGAGAGAGAGAGGGGGGAGGCCGCGGCAAGTGAGAGAGAGAGTGGGGAGCGCAAGTGAGAGAGAGGGAGAGAGAGAGAGAGAGGGGAAATGAAGAGGAGGGGAGAGAGTAGACTAAGATGAGAGGAAACGTAGACTAGAGCGGAGAGGAAAGAGAGAGAGAGAAGAGTGAGAGAGATGGACGAGAAATGAAAATTTAGAGAGGGAGGACACAAGAGAAAGTACGATCGAGATAGAAAATCTTACCAATGAAGAGGAGAAATGAGTGGGCGATGATCGAGAAAAGATAAAGGAGCTACAGATCAATGAGGCATATGAGAGGAGATTGGTGTGTGATTTAGTCGAAACTTAAACAAACAAAACTATAAACCTTGGTGTTTGATGAAAATTTAGAGAGGAAGGGCACAAGAGAAAGTACGATCGAGATAGAAAATCTTACCAATGAGGAGAAAAAATGAGTGGGCGATGATCAAGAAGAGATAAAGGAGAGATGTTTTGATGGAAGAATTTGGGAGCTACGATCAATGAGGCATATTAGAGGAGATTGGTGTGTGATTTAGTCGAAACTTAAACAAACAAAACTATAAACCTTGGTGTTTGAAAAGAGAAACGTGTGGAAACTAGAATTTCAAATTTCCCGCCTTTTTTTAAACTATGAATCCTTGTGTTTGAAAAGATAAACGTGTGAAAACTTGAAAATTGTGATAAAAGACAACCTTGTGTTTCAAAAGACAAATGTGTGGATGTGAAAAGACAAATGTATGCTAAACGCAAAACTTGTAGAAACTTGAATTTTAAATTTTTCTTTGTTTTTGAATTTAAAATGAGTTTCACTTTCATTTTCAATTTACTAGTTTAATTCAGACTATAATGCATTTTGTTTTGGAATATAAAAAGTATAATTTTAATTTTATTACATTTTAAATTAAAATTTTAAAAGTAGTTTAACTTACATTCGTTATTATTACTTTAATTTATTTCTTTTTAGGGAGAATTAATATATTCTTCTAGGTAAATATTAAATTTTTAATTTTAAGTCTTGTTTTCTTTATTTTACGTTATTTTTTCATAAACTTTAAGTTAAACTACTTTATAGTTTTTATTATTTAAATTCAAATTTATTAAGATTTTAACTTCTTATTAATGTGAATGTTCAATTCTTATGAGTTGTAAGTAAATTAGTTTTTGAAAATATAAATTTTATCTTTTTTAAAATGAGAAGGGGGAGGGAGAGAGAGAGAAGGGGGGGGCCGTTGCCGTGGCAGCGAGAGAGAAGGGGGGGGAGAGAGAGAGAAAGGGGTGGGAGGATGGGAGTGGGAGAGGGAGTGGGAATGGGGAAGGTGAAAGAATGGACGTGGGTGTGGGAGTGAGAATGGGGGAGGTGGGGTGGGAGGATGGGGGCGGCAGTGAGAGAGAAGGGGGGGGAGAGAAGGGGGGGAGAGAGAGAAAGGGGTGCGAGTTTAAAAAAGATAAAATATAAATTTTATCTTTTTTAAACTCACAACCTTAGTGTATTAAAAAGAATAATGGAAAATAGATTATTTTTTGCTTTTAATTCGCAACCTAAGGATATTAAAAAGAAGAATGGAAAAGAAATTATTTCTTGCTTTTCTTCGCTTCGATGGTTGGTGTAGTCTAGATTAGCATAGATTAATTTGTCCTTAGAGGAGAGAACTCCAAAAAAACCAATCAAAGCCATGCTCAAAATTTCCCGACTAGTTCCTAATCGGAGTCAGTCCATTCGTTCACATTCGGTTTCACAGTCACAACAACCCTACCATTTAAGCAACGATTAAGGTTTTTAAACTTTCAAGATGATTGAAAGTTGTATCAGTGGACATGACAGATTACAGTTGTGGAAGTTGATAGAGCATTTTACACTTATATCAGTTGCGGGAGTTGACAGAGCAATTTGCACTTATATATGACAGACTTCAAATTTGTATTCAGAGATCATTGTAAATCCTTATTTTTTTTCACATTTATGCTCTAAGCCTTGTAAAGCCTTTTAGGCTATTCCCAAAGCATTTATGCTCTAAGCCTTGTAAAGCCTTTTAGGCTATTCCCAAAGCATGAAATTGATACTTATATGATTGGGAAGAATAAAAACTTGAGGTGTATTAATGGGACTCATTGTACTTTTGATTTTTCAAAGTAATTGTAGTTTGTCAAAGTACTTAAAATTTGTGTTGTGCTTGAATACAGGATGGATCTTGAGGCTACAGGATTTGTCAATGGTATGACACTGAAATACAATGGAAGAATTTATGCCCCAAAGGACTTCACAAACTGGACAGTTGTTGACACAACAAAGAAAGCATGGTTCTTGGTCTTAAGTAAAGGAAATCTCATTCTAGTGATGACAAAGAGAGAGTTGGAGAAAGATGAGTGGGCATCAAATGTATCTTTCTCAAAGAGCAATTTGATTCAAGGGGGCACCTTCGTAGGAATAAAAATTGAAAAAGACAGCAGTACAATGATGATTTACACAAAGTCAAGAATGAGCAACAGATCGTTTCTTCTTTCTAAGAAAGATGCAATGCACTTTGTGATGCCGCCACCAAAAGCACCTAGATTTCCTGAATTGGTTCCTGCATTGGAGATCCTTCAACATGTGTGGGAGGAATTTCCCATTGAGGAAGCAAGAAAAATGCAGTCAAAGATTATCCTTGAATACTTTCACGGTGTCATCCAACAAGGTTCAACTTCATTGGAGGACCTAAGGTGCAAGAATCCACACATGAGAAAGGAAGTGATGAGACACACCATGTAGACCTGGTTCATGGTAATACAAATGAGAGAGGAAGTGGAGTGGATGAGACAGAACACATTGTAGTAATGGATGAGGGTCTTGTACACATGGATGCTTACAAGGGATCTACATCTGAGACAGGAATTGAATTGGTGGAGACCGGACATGCACATGCATCTCAGACAAAAATTGAATTGAGTGAGACACGACATGCATCAGATAAGACAGGACATGCACACACATCTCTTGTTCATGGTATTACTCACTTAGATGGTGTAACTCATGAAGTTGATGGAATAACAGAACAAGTGAAGCCCTTAAGTATACCTGAAGTTGAGGCAATAGAAGAAGAAGTAGGGCGATCTAAAGTAGTTCACATTGAGCCCCTAAAAAATAAACCTCGACGTCAAATGCAAAAGGCAAGTACTTCACGAGCTACAGTTCCAAGTCCTATAACTGGAAAAAGAGGTCATTCATATACAAAGAAAGGGCAAAGAAGAGAAGAGGAAGAACATGAAGAGGATGCAGAGGGTCTTGAAATGGAGTCAGATCTAGAAGCAGAAATGTTATCAATGAAGAACCTAAATCTTTGCTTGAATGAGGCTGTGACAGATGAGGATCCAGGATATATATGGGGCCAGAAGACTCAAGTTATACATGCTTCAACAGTGGTCAAAGCAAGTGTCTTCACCAATAGTAGGACCTTAGATATAGCCTATGCTGAAAAGATTTTTCAAGCTTTGATTGATGGAAAAAAACCAGTTGTTTCTAATTTGGTGCTCCGTCCAAGAACATTTTGGCCAGTCATGGGAGATTATAGTCAATCCATCAATTTCTCTCAGCCTATAGATTTTGAGATGCAATTCACTAAGTTCCTCGAAAAACAAGTTCCCTCACTTCAAGAAGGACAAAGTTCAGTGAATGATCCAGAATGACATATAAGGGATGCCAAGAGAAATTTCTTAGCTCATTGTACATTTGAGGCAATAGATGGTCAGCACTATGCCTATGCTTGTAATGAGCGCTCTAGAGATGCATATAAGAAAGGAGAAATTACTTATCAGACCTTTGCGAGTGTGCCTCAATTTCACTACTATTCTGCATGCATTTGTATCTTCAAGAATGAGAAAAAATATTTGATTGAGTCGGAAAGACTTAATCATGACATTTATGCACTACGAAAAATCACCTCCACTTCAGAGATGTTGCTCAAAGCTAGGACCATATGGAAAACTTTTAATTCTCCTTTGACCACTCTCAAAAGAACTGCAACTAAAGTGGAAGCAGATAATCTTGTTGACTTCTACACATGCTTGAGTGCCATTGTACCAAAGGGAAAGCAGGAAAGAGCAGAGGTGATTACAAGCTTTAAGACAGTAAGGGATAGGTATCAAGACTACACAAGCATACTTTTTTGTAGTGATGAAGTTTTTCATCAGATCAAAGACGTGTGTCTTGCATGTGAGAAAGGAGATGTCACAGGCTCCATCATTGATTAAAGAGAAGGCAAAGAAGATTGAGAAAAAAGAGATGACAGCTCGGATGTGGAGGCCTTTAAGAAACCTACCAGACAAATACGCAAGTTTTGCCGCAGAGAAATTAATGTCCAAAGAATGGTTTTTTGGCAAAAAGGATAAAGATCATTGCATGGAAGATTGCATCATCCAACAGGTCAAGCGTGATGCAGTAAAGAGTGCAATTGAATATTTATTGGGAGAAAAAAATATTCCAATTAGCCAATGTAAAATTGATCATAACATTGTGAGGCAGATGGCATCAGCTTTACCGTCAGCTAAACAGAAGGCTTGGGCGCATAAATGGGTGAAGGTAGAAGATGATGGATCTAAAATTACTCCCTCTATGAGAAGTGACATTCCGGAAAATGTGTATGCATATGCACAAAAAGTCATCAATAACCACACTCTCAGAAAAGAGAAAACTTTGAACAAGGGCTTTTATTTCATACATGAAATCATTTCAGAGTTTGGAAAGAGTGTTGAGTGCATGGGAGTTTCATTGAATGATTTTTTGTCCGACGACACTGCTTGGGAGAGACCTCAGCTTTTCTTTGTCTATGAAATATCACCAGATGACATCCGTCAACTCCTTGATAGAATATTACATACCACCATTGGTAGAGTGGGACAATGTAATATAGTCATATTTGCTGATAAAGATGACAAGGAACAAATGTCTGCTACCCTAGAAAAGCAATATGGCAATGAGCTCAAGATTTACAATGGGATATACTCAAGAAAAAGGGACAAGAGAGAATGCGGTCTGAAGATACAAAGTCTAGAAACCTTTTTCTTGTGCATGAAGAGCCCTTACAATGATCACTCCTTACAAAACAATATAAGAGGGAATGCAAAGAGATTGCAACTACTGCTGGAAGAGCATGAAGCTCCAAGTCCCCTCCATCGCAACGCAAATCACTATGAAAGGCCAGCAAAAAGTGCTGATCTTTTAATTAGTATGATGGAATTTTTGCTACCGTCCGGATGGGAAGTCACATTGTGCCGAATGGGACATATGTTTGAAGCTCTTATCAGAAAAGAACACAATGTAAATATTATTGAGAGCCCTGCTTGCTTGGAATACCTTGATACCGTGGCTTCTCTCACAATAAAGTTTGATAAGAAAGGTCCAATCTCACATGAAGAGGATGACATAGAGATGATCATGTATGATGAGAGCAAGAAAGATGATGAAAATGATCAAAGCTCTGGATATAATAGTGAGGACACCAACGATAGCAAGGAAGTAGAAGAAGATGGATATGACACTGACCTTGCCTCTGAAGGTTACATAAAAAGACCACGAAGATATGTAGAGGTATGAAAACTTATGTTTAATTTTCTTTATTCATTTAAAGGTCTTTTTAAATTTATAATTAATTTAAAATTTTGAATCTCATAATTATTTTATCCTTTTATAGGAGAAGGGAGAGGAGGAGGATGAGGAGGACATAGCTGGAGCAGAGAATATAGAAAGCTCATCTCAAGAAAGCAAAGCTGCTTTGGCTATCCGTCGGATGACTCTGGAAAATAATCATACATTACAGCAAATGGAGAAGTCATTTCAAGTTAGGTTTCAAGTTCGAGAACAACCTCTTACTTTTATATTCGATGAAGAAAACATTTCAATCCTCATAAACTTCAAGAAAGAGGTCAATGACAAGGTCATAATAGCCATCCTCAGGTTTGACACAAACTTTTTACTGACTTTATGCTTTTGTATTTCCATTGGATCAAATGAACTAATATTCTTTTCTTTTTATTGCAGTATGGTTTTACAACATCTTCCGCTATATATACAAAGATGTGCATATATGGTCGATCCTCTTGTTTCTAGTGTACTTAGCAATAAGCAGAAGACCATAGATGATGTTTTTAAGTGGTTGCAACCTATTTATTTGACTGCGGCACGAGTTATCTTTACCGCATATCACGAGGAGTGAGTATCAATCCCTACCTAGCTTATCTCTTACATTGTGGAGGATTATATCAAATAATAATTATTCTTAATTGATAATGCAGCTTGCATTGGAGCTTGGTAATTGTGGACATCTTAGCCAAGCAATGCTTCTTTGTCAATTCAATAGCACCTATCTTTGGCAGTGTGTCAGAGTAAGTATAACCTACTTGTGTCATAATTATGTCAATGAGATGCATCCTATGCAATGCGCACATTCATTTATGTTTTCTATTTTGATGTGTAGATCTACTCGAAAGTTGGTAGGTGCTATAGATGCACTTATGCAAATGGAGGGTGACTTGGAAGATCAAATAGAGTATGTAACACGCCCTGCAGCGAAGCAGAATGATGACCACAGTTGTGGGTGGAGAGTCGGATATAACTGCTTTTTGCTCCTTGCTCAAATTTTTAATTTGAGAGGCGGTGAAACCTCATTGTTCACATATACAGACTTGCATCTATATGCATTTATGTCATCTATCATTAAGGCATTTATTGATAACGTGGTGGAGCATCCAGAGGAAACATTGGTTGCTACGCCCATAAGTTGTCCTGATGTAACCGTTGTATTGGACGAAATGGGGAGCTCTTCTGAGGTTAGGGTCATCATTAGCAAACAACCTCGTGTTTTGATTTTTGGTAGCGAGGAAGTTACAATCCTCTCCGACCCTTTGAAAGAGGCTAATGACAAAGTCATGATGGCCATCCTCAGGTTTGATATGAACATCTCTTGGCTTGATACTTCAATCATTTGATTCAATCTGCTTCTAACATTTGTTTATTTATTGCTGCAGTAGTACGGTTATATCTCATTTTCCTAGAAAGTATAGAATCGCGTCTGTATGCTCGATTCTCTTCTTTCAGCTATACTTAGTGATACCAAGAAGATAGTAGATGATGTTTGTTCAATTCTACAACCTTTAGACTCAGATGGCATACTACTTGTCTTTATGCCATACTATGAGAAGTAAGTATGGTCTCAATCTTTCTTTTACTCTCTTATTTATAATATTGTGTCAATTAATACTTAATATTGTGATAAATCTTATCGCTCTTTATTGGTGATGTAGTTCACATTGGAGCCTGATAGTATGGGACCTTGATGACAACCATTGTTGGTTTGTCAACTCAATTACAGGATTTCATGGGGTGTTCAGGTAAGTGTTCTTTTATCATATCATTATGAACATGCATCTTACTATTTACTACACAAATTCACTTTGTCATATGTCATGATGGACAGGTCTGCAAACAAGTTAGTTTCTGCGATTATGAAAATCAAGGAGCATCAAGACCAACCAAATTTCCAGACATGCCTCGCAGTGGAGCAGAAAGACATGTTTAGTAGTGGGTGGAGAATTGCCTACAACTTCATGTTGTATCTCAATGAAATTTTTGAACATGTCTCCATAGAAGCATATACCAAGCTCGAGCTACAAGATTTTGTGGCTAAGACTGTTCACTATCTAACTGCTATCATTGGAAAACAACATGATGGACTCAATGAAGAACCTGAGGGAGCCAAAGAAAAAGAAGAGACAATTCAGTCTCCTTCTGTATCACAGCCTCAAGTAGAAGCATTACAGTCTACACTTGAATTAGAGACTCAATGCATTCTTCCTACACAAGAAGTGGAGACTCAATGTGCATCTACAACATCACATCTTGTAAAGGAGGAAGAGATTAAGTCTATCCCGATTGCACCAGAAGTAGAATCTCAATGTACACCATCCACACAAGTAGAGACTCAATGTACTCTTAGAGAATCACAGCCTCAAGAGGACTCATCAGACTCTATTCAGTTGTAAAACATGTAGAAAGAAACATGAGTCCTTGAAGATTTTTATCTTGTTTGTATTGATTAATGATAGTGTTTTTAAAACTTATGTTAAATGTTGCAATACATTAGGATATTTTATGATATTTATTCATTACAATACATTAGGTTTTACTTTTTTGAAAGTCTAATTTATTATGTACAATAAATATCTTATGATGAGAATCTAATAATTATATCATTCTTATGTTCCATCACTTTATTTTATAGATTTCAATGTACTCAAAATCTATCATTTATTATGTACAGCAAGTCTAACTTATATTATATTAAAAGATGAGATTCTAATAATTACTAACATATATTATATTAAAAGAATATCTCATGATGAGATTCTATTAATTATATCATTCTTGTGTTCCATCATTTTATTTTATAGATTTCAATGTACTATCAGTATCTTACATGTCTCAAATGTCTCCCATTACGGTCTTGCATCCCATCATTTTATTTTATAATGTCTCGCATTACGGTCTTGCATCTAGTGATCTCGCATTACGGTCTTGCATCTGTAGTTCTATAAATTCCCTAGTAGTCGTTCATCTTCTATATCTCACCCGCAGCAGACACTTCTTCCACTTTGCTCTTCTTACCTTACTCCTCTCCTCACGCTTGCTCCTTCCTCTCCTCAAGCTTGCTCCTTTCATCTTGCCTGCAGCCTTGCCTCCTCTTCTCAAGCATACTCTTTTCATCTTGCCTTACCTCCTCTAGTTACCTTCCTTACCTCGTTCGTCTTCTATATCTTTCCTCACTCTCGTTACCTTCCTCACCTCGTTCGTCTTCTATATCTCACCCACAGCAAAAACTTCTTCCACTTTACTCTTCTTACCTTACTCCTCTCCACACTTCTTCCACTTTACTCTTCTTACCTTACTCCTCTCCTCAAGCTTGCTCCTTCCATCTTGCCCGCAGCCTTACCTCCTCTTCTCAAGCATACTCCTTTCATCTTGCAGCCATTATGGATCTTTTTAAGGTAATAGATTATGTCGAGCAAGCCATTAGCAGCCTCAAAGAATGGATTGCCGAGAACCAAGGAAAGAGAGAGGAGAGAAAGCAAAATCCAGCTCCATTAACCCAGTACGAGAAGGATGACTTTGCTTGTCAGAAGGGCTTAGAGAAGGAAGAGGAAAGAAAAATAAGTATGGCTACTACTGAAATAGATAAATTGCAGTCATATAGGAGAGAGTTGATAGACTTTCAAAGTGAGATATCTTCGCGTGTGGCTCGTTATGGAAGATTTTCCCCCGAGGAAGCGCAAGCCATTCGGAATAAACAAAGTGTTATGCAGGAGAAAATTCATCAATCCTTACTTCTCTTCTATAATTTTAACTACATCGATGAGGAAGAGATGAGCTCAGCTCTTGAATGGGTTGAATTTAGGCTAAGGACTTGAAAATAGAAAATTGCATAATAGTATCAACCTCTATTGCGTGCTGAATAGTGATGTGATGAAAAGATGGGTGACAAGATGCAAGGATGCAAAGGCAAGAAGACAAGAAGAAACACAACAAGACAAATCACCCATAGACGTGCACACAGACGCGTTTACTGAACTAAATAAAAAACTTACGGGCGTGTCTATTTGCACGTCTATTTTCGCATCTGGAGACCCGTGTCTACTAGCGCGTCTATATAGCAGACACATGCACGTATAGATGCGCATTTAGACACTTAAATAGATGCTCTTATAAATGCCTTTATAGACACAAAAATAGATGCTTGTCGAACAGACAGACGTGTATATAGACGCGTTTATAGACGCACTGATAGACACACTTTATAATATTTTTTTTTAATTTACAGAATGCTGTGTATCTTGTGTATGCTATATACTTTCAAGAATCCCATTTCCACATTGTGTAATTCAATTCTTATAGCCAACCGCATTTTAATCACAATTCCAAATAAAACATTACAACTCCAAAACACAATAAAATTGAAAGCTCAAAAGTGCTTGTATGTACATATAGCACGAAGCTAAGCCACATCATGTGGCTTCAAATACAAAAAATAAGGAAGCTAAGCCACGTCATGTGGCTTCAAGTACAAAAATAAGAGGAGTGTATATACAAGAGGCACGAAGCCAAGCCAGTGGCTTTAAGTACAAAAAAGAGTAGCTAGCACTACTTCCACGACTAATCCTCGCTGCCTTTCACGCTCCCTTCTGCACTCCCTTCTGCGCCTCCTTCCTCGTCTTCCTCGTCGTCTTGTGCATGGGCCTGTAAATAAGGGACAACATTTATCAATGTATGAAAAATCAAATCTTTACTTATAATTTTGGCATTATTTAATTACTTTCAAATACCTCGAGGGCCGCTCTAGTAGCTCAGGTATACTTCTCCTCAGTAATCAACCCGTCATCATAGAAGTGCCTCCATGTATCTCCTCTGCGATGGTGGCGGTGGTAGGCTGTCTCCATAGGAGTAGGCTATCTGCCCACGATCTCAAGCTGCAAGACGACATAATTTGCGGAGGGATTAGTACAAAGAAACAACCTCCTAATAAACTACATAAGCAATATAATTTGAGATCGATACTTACAAATTGGGCCTCCCATGATTCAACACCCCCTGCTCCAAAATGCGCGCTTCCACATCCTCCATCTGGATTCTTCGTGCCTCCACGTGCTGCAGACTGGGGTCCTCCCTTGCTGACTTCATTGCTTTCTTCCACTCACGCTTGTGAGCGGTGTGGGGTGGGCCCCTTGGTGGTTGACCTCCCTCGAGCCTGGCAAGCTCCGCTAATGCCTGCCTCTTAAGCGAAGATCTTTTATTGCCAAGTATCGTAACAATCTTTGACTTGGCCCATTTATCTGTAAACTAGCGATTGGGGGGGTAAGGATACCTAGAGCGAATAGTAGCGAGCGTCTCATCAGCCAACGTCTTTGGTTGGTCTTTGAAGTGGATAAAGCAATCTGTGTAATTCTTAGCAATTAGAGAGTGCATGAAGGCCATGATGTCCTTCCCCCGCGCATCCATCAAGATGCCTCCTGTCTGAGTGATGTCATAGAATATCGTACCATCACCCGGAGGCACGTCTAAATCATCTGAATCATCATCGTCCCCACCGCCATCCCTCCCAAAGCACTGTGCCATGCATCCCCCATCGCTCTCCCTGCTACTACGCCTGCTACCGTGTCGTGTCGAGCTCGTACGCTGGCCACTCGTAGCTGGAGACTACACGAGACTACGCTAACCACTCGTAGCTAGAGAACCGAGTCTCGACTGCACAGGAGTACGTCAACGGCTCTGCGAGACAGAAGGACCTCCTAACGGCATGGGGGAAGGGGCATAAGACGGCATGGGAGATGCGCTTGCGTTGTGTAGCCGGCTGGGCTGTGCTGACTCCGCTGGGGTGATCTCAGCTAGTGTGGGGTGGTTTGGAGTCTATAGTGCCGACTCCTGGGGGGTGTTTAGAGTACCCGTCATATATCCGGATAACTCCACAGGACTAGGAGTGTGCCCTAAAAGGTTATATAAGTCCCTCCAAATAGAATCCCGAGGATCAGGTGAGCTGGAAGCACTTCCTAGCCACATGTTGAACTGGAAAAAATTAAAAAAATCTATTACTGATGAGCTGAGAAGAAAGGGGAAGGGAAGAGAGGATTACTGTCGGAGCGTGTCTATAGACGCATCTGATTAGCGCGTCTATTTTCACGTATAATAGCGTGTCTATAGACGCGGCTATCTGTGTCTGTAAATAGGCTAGACCCGCGTTTAGACGTGCCTATAGACGCGGTTTTAGACGTGCCTATTGACGCGCTCCCACAGATGGACTTTTCTAAAAAGTAGAAAAGGACATTGCACCCGACACACAAACATGACACTGATACCCAGATCATGTGTTTGTTGGATACGAGAAAGTACAAATCCAAAGAGATCAAACTTCCAAAAAAGATCAACTACAAAAAGACTTACCTTGGATAGAGGTATGGAAGGTTCTTCTCCTTTTTCAAAGTTGCTTCTCCTCCTTGTTCGCCCTCCTCTCCTTTAAGCTTGGAAGTAAGTGTGGGTGCCTTCCTCTTAAGTGTAAGCTTGGAAGTAAGTGTGGGATCCTTCCTCTTAAGCGTCGAAACTGTGGATCTGCTAATAAGGAAGCAAGCAAGCCGCGCGAAGTATAAGTAATGTGAAGAAAAGCGAAGCGAGCACGCTAAAAGCAGGTTTAAAGGCCACATCTATAGGCATGTCTAAAAGCGTATCTATAGGCGCGTTTAAATACACAAAGTAGATGCAGTTTTAGACGTGCTTTTAGACGCGCACCACAGAACAAACAGACGCGCTTTTAGATGCGCAACAGAGTTTAAAATTAAACATTTGAAGAAGAGCAAATTTGTTGGGTTGTTTGTTTGTAGGATGTCTTCATCTTCAACAAGTAGCTCCAGTGAGGATGAATCCCTCCGTATCCACCATCGCGAAATGTGGTTGGAGCAAAAAATCAAATGTATGTGTGATCGATGTCGAGGAAACATGTATCGTGCACGCAAGATTACACTCAAGCACATATCAAAGTATGGAGAATGGGATGTGACTGTAAACAGGGTAAGGGTTTGTAAGTTAAGGTTGATTGAGATACCTATGGGTGTTCATATGTTTGAGTTATGATCCCGTTTTAATTTGATACAGGATGTAGTGCCACACCCGCATATGTTGCCCTATGCTCGCCATGAGGAGGCGAAGCATTGGCGATATGAGGTGGGATCTTCAGGAGGGACCGTTACAGATGCATGGAGTGATGGTCGTAGTAGCCCTCCGCCATTACCTCATGAAGCCATGGAGGAGGAGGTGTTTGATGATATGGTGCGGGATTTATATGTCCATTAAGAGAGGGATGATAGCATGAAGCAAGATGATCTTTTTACTGCAGCATCGACTCCATTGTTTGAGGGGTGCACATTCTCTGTTCTACGTGCCTCCCTTGAGTTACTAAACTTACAAACCATCTATGGATGGAGCAATGCAAGTTTGAATGCATTACTCAAGTAAGCTTTAAAGTCTATTTTGCAAACATGGTGAATTATGCTAGTGGGTCAATTACTCGAATGCTTTTCCTCATTTATGGTCTTGACGTGTAGGGGCTGTTGTGTAAAATGCTTCCAAGGGAGAATAAATTACCAACCTCAAGAGATATGGCAAGGCAACATGTGACCTCTCTTGGAGGATTAGATTACAAGCGCATCCATGCATGTGTGAACGATTGCGTTTTGTTTCGTGGACTACATAAGGATGCAAGAGAGTGTCCTACTTGTGGAGAGGCAAGATATAGAGCAGATCTCAAAACTTTGGACGTGCCTCATAAGGTTCTACGACATTTTCCCATCATACCTCGCATCCAACATATGTTCAAGTGCAAATCTATTGCAGAGCTCATGTCATGGCATTCTTTCCATCGATCAACCGATGGCAAGTGGAGAACTCCTGCGGACTCTCCTGCGTGGAAGCATATTGAAGACACATGGCCAAGCTTCAAGAAAGAACCTAGGAGCTTGAGACTTGGATTGGGTATGGATGGTGTGAACCCATTTGGTCTCAAAAGCACGTCTTACAGTGTATGGCCAGTGATATTGGTGAATTATAATCTTCCACCCTCTATGGCTATTAAGAAAGGACATGTTATGCTGTCCCTTTTAATTCCAGGGAAACATAAAGTCAAAAACCCTGATGTTTATTTGGAGCCTTTGATTGACGAGCTAGAGATACTTTGGAGAGGTATCGAGGTGCATGATGTGAGCAGGCCTCCCTCATCACGAGACTTCAACTACAAAGCAGTCTTGATGTGGACGATGCATGACTTCCCAGGCTATGGCGAGTGTTCAGGTAAGCATTGCACTTCTAATTATGAATAGGCAAAGGATGTGGCACCATAAACCCACCTTCAACTCTTAATTGCATCTATTATTCAGGTCTCACTACATCGGGTTACCATGCATGTCCTATTTGTGGTCCTTCGCTAGTTGCCTCACGGACAGACGCATTGAATAAGGTCATCTATGAGAATCACCATCGATTTCTCCCACCTGATCATCCTAGATATGTTGCCCCTTGGAATGAAGTCCTCCCACAATCACTCTGCTATATTGGCTGGAAATAAAGATTGCCCGCTAACACCAACTTTTGTTTAGATACTCCATCTTTTATCATTTACCATATTGGTCCCACCTCAAGATCAATCACCTGCTTGATCCCATGCATATCTTCAAGAATGTGGCATCTACCATTGGGAGCATTTGAATGGGACACGAGATTCCGCAGGCATAAGGGAGGATCTACGTACCATAGGGAGGATGCGTGAAGCTTGGCCACAAGAGAGACCAAATGGGCGTGTTTTTTTACCTCGTGCACCGTGGAGGTTATCAAAGCTAGAGATGGCGACGGTGAAGCGCGGCGCTATTACTACAATTTGTACTCCCACTGGATGCATGAGGTGTTTGAAGGGAGCCTTTACAAAGAGCAAAAAAAGAGGTGTAGCGCAATTATATGGCTTGAAATCTCATGATTGGCACAAGATGCTCCAAGTAAGTATTTTATGTGCATAATATATTTTTCCTTTCAAATTTGTGAGTGAATAATTATAAGCAACTAATCAACCACCTCCTCATGGGTTCAGTTCATACTACCTACTAGCATTTCACGTAGTGCATCGAAGGACGTGAAAGATTGTATTTACAAGATGGGCGAGCTTGTGAGGTACTTTACATGATACAAAATATGATGTGTATCAATGCTCCATGCGAGTTTGAATGCATATTGCTAATATGATGTACTTTTCATTTCTAGGTATGTGAGCTCAACGGAAATAGATCCCACCACGCTTGAGAATGCTCGAGTTATGTCAGTGGAGGTGGTTTGTTTAGTGGAGGAGACATTTCCACGTTCTATTCTCACAAGCCAACTACATCTTATAGTGCATATGGTGGATGAGATTGCTATATGCGGTACTATACATGCACGATGGTTGTTCTTCCTCGAGCGCTTCATGAAGACCTTGAAGGGCTTTGTGAGACAAAATGCAAGACTTGAAGGTAGCATGGCCGAGGGTTGGTTGGTACAAGAGTCACTTGTATATATTTCTGAGTTTCTTGTTGATGTGGATAGCTCTCTCCCACGACTATGGAGAGATGATGAAGACCTAAGGATGACCTCTATTGTGCCTCAAGGGAAAGGACGCAACAAAGTAATAGACACGGAGTTGCATAATAGTATCAACCTCTTTTGCGTGCTTAATAGTGATGTGATGAAAAGATGGGTGACAAGATATGAGGATGCAAAGGCAAGAAGACAAGAAGAAAGGGTCCTCTTTCGTACACACCATGGATCTCGTGTGCCATACCCTCAGTATCTAAGGGCACTTCCAAAGGATATTCATGTGGCCGGATTGGCTACTTGATGAAATGGATAAAGTAGAGAAAGACGAGGGGATGCATATCACAATGGAAGAATGGGAGTATGCTAGGGGATGCATGAGCAAGGTCGGTATATAGAATGTTATGCATAAGTTAGGAGCTTTCAATAATTTAGATTGCTTATTTAATTGATTTTTTCTTGGTGTAGTGCACTATGTTCAATGCTATATGGTGCGAGGGAAACACAACAAGACAAAGCACCCATAGACGCGCGCACAGACGCGTTTCATGAACTAAATAAAAAACTTACGGGTGCGTCTATTTGCGCGTTTATTTGCGCGTCAGGAGACCCGCGTCTATTAGCGCGTCTATATATCAAACTTACGCGCGTATAGACGCACTCATACACGTGTAAATAGATGCGCAAATAAACGCTTTGATAGACGCATGTATAGACGCATATCGAACAGACAGACGCGAATATAAACACGTTTGTAAACGCGCCCTTTTTTTTTTTTTAATTTTACAGAATACTGTGTATCTTGTGTAAGCTATATAGTTACAAGAATCCCATATCCACATTCTGTAATTCAATTCTTACAGCCAACCTCATTTTAATTACAATTCCAAATAAAATATTACAACTCCAAAACGCAATAAAATTGAAAGCTCAAAAAGTGCTTGTATATACATATAGCACGAAGCTAAGCCACGTCATGTGGCTCCAAGTACAAAAAATAAGGAAGCTAAGCCATGTCATGTGGCTTCAAGTACAAAAAATAAGAGGAGTCTATATACAAGAGGCACGAAGCCAAGCCAATGGCTTTAAGTACAAAAAAGAATAGTAGCACTACTTCTACGACTAATCCTCGCTGCCTTCCACGCTCCCTGATGCGCTGCCTTCTGCACTCCCTTCTGCACCTCCTTCCTCGTCTTCCTCATCGTCTTGTGCAGGGGCGCCTTGTAAACAAGGGACAACATATATCAATGTATGAAAAATCAAATCTTTACTTATAATTTTGGCATTATTTAATTACTTTCAAATACCTGGGGGGCATGTCCAGTCGCTCGGGTATACTGCTCCTCAGTAATCAACCCGTCATCATAGAAGTGCCTCCATGTATCTCCTCTACGATGGTGGCGGTGGTAGGCTGTCTCCACTGGAGTAGGGTATCTGCCCACGATCTCAAGCTGCATGACCGCGATACACTTTGTGGAGGGATTAGTACAAAGAAACAACCAACCTCCTAATAAACTACATAAGCAATATAATTTGAGATCGATACTTACAAATTGGGCCTCCCATGATTCAACACCCCCTGCTCCAAAATGCGCGCTCCCATACTCCTCCATCTGGATCCTTTGTGCCTCCACGTGCTGCAGACTGGGCTCCTCCCTCGCTGACTTCATTGCCTTCTTCCACTCACGCTTCTGAGCGGTGTGGGGCGGGCCCCTTGGAGGTTGACCTGCCTCAAGTCTGGCAAGCTCCGCTAGTGCCTGCCTCTTAAGGGAAGATCTTTTATTGCTAAGTATCGTAACAATCTTTGACTTGGCCCATTTTTCTGTGAACTGGCGATTGGGGGGGTTAGGATACCTAGAGCGAACAGTAGCGAGGGTCTCATCAGCCAACCTCTTTGGGTGGTCTTTATAGTGGATAAAGCAATCTCTGTAATTGTTAGCAATTACAGAGCACATGAAGGCCATTACATCCTTCCCCCGCGCATCCATCAAGATGCCTCCTGTCTGGGTGATGTCATAATAAATCGTACCATCACCCAGAGGCACGTCTAAATCATCGGAATCATCATCCTCGGCCTCACCGCCACATGGCCCAAAGCACTGTGCCATGCATCCGCCACCGCTCTCCCTGCTACTACACCTGCCACCCTGTCGTGTCGAGCTCGTACGCTGGCCACTCGTAGCTGGGGACTGCGCGGGACTACGCTGACCACTCGTAACTAGAGAACCGAGTCTCGACGGCTGGGGAGTACGTCGACGGCTCGCTGAGGCAGAAGGACCTCCTGAAGGCATGGGGGAAGGGGCATAAGACGGGATGGCAGAAGGGACATAAGACGGCATGGGGGAAGGGGCATAAGACGGTACGGGGGAAGGGGCATAAGACGGGGCATAAGACGGCTGTGCGGACTCCGCTGGGGTGATCTCAGGCGGTGTGGGGTGGCTCGAAATCTGTACTGCCGACTCCTGGGGAGTGTTAAGGGTACCCGTCATGTACCCGTATAACTCCGCAGGACTAGGAGGGTGCCCTAAAATATTATATAAATCCTTCCATATCGATTCACGCGGATCAGGTGAGCTAGAAGCACTTCCTCCCCACATGTTAAACTGGAAAAAAATAAACAAATCTATTACTTTGGGAGCTGAGAAGAAAGGGGGAAAAAAAAAAAGAGGCTCTGTTAGAGCGCGTCTATAGACCTGTCTAATCTTCGCGTCTATAAACGCGTCTAACAGAGCGTTTAACAGTTCAAGTAAAAGCGCGTCTATCACTGCGTCTAACAGACCGCCAAAACATTCGTCTAACAGTGCGTTAAAAAGCGCGTTTAACAGCCCATCCAAACATCCGTCTAACAGCGCGTCTAACAATTCGTTTAAACTTCCGTTTAACAGATCGTCTGTTTGAGCGTCTATATCCGCGTCTGTGCGTGTCTGTAGCAAGCCAGACGCGCAAATAGACGCACCTGTAGACGCGCGTTTAGACGCGCCCTCAGACGCCTGTATACACGTGCTCCGACAGTCGAGAATACTCAAAAGTGGAAAAGGACGTTTCGCCCGACAAAAGAACATGTCGCTCATACCTAGATGCTGCGTTTCGTGGATGCGAAAAAGTACAAAACTGGAAAGAGCAAGCAAGAACAACTTCAAAAGGACTTACTTGGAAAAAGGTATGGAAGGATCTTTCTTTTCCAAACTTGTTTCTTCTCCTCCTCTTCTCCTTGTTCGTACTCCTCCTCTTCTTTAGGCTTGGAAGCAAGCTGTGTAGGTACGGTCCCTTTGTCTTGAGTGAAAGCTTGGAACTGTGTGTGTATGGGAGGCTCTCTCTTAAGCTTCGAATCTATAGAACTGCTAATAATGAAGGAAGAAAGCCGCTCGCGAAGTTTAAGTAGTTAAAAGAAAAGCAAAGCGAGCGGCGCGCCGAAAAGCAGGTTTAAAAGTCGCGGGTATAGTCGCGTCTATTAGCGCGTCTATAGTCGCGTCTGAATACACAGAGAAAGCGCATCTATAGGCGCGTCTACAGGCACGTTTAAATACACAGAGTAGACGGGCATTTAGACGGGCAGGTAGACGCGACAGTAGACGCGACGATAGACGGGCATTTAGACGCGACACAGAGTTTTTAAGTTAAGCATTTGAAGAAGAGCAAATTTGGTGGGTTGTTTGTTTGTAGGATGTCTCCATCTTCAACAAGCAGCTCCAATGAGGATGAATCCCTCCGTATCCACCATCGTGAAATGTGGTTGGAGCAAAAAATCAAATGGCTGTGTGATCGATGTCGAGGAAACATGTATCGTGCACGCAGGATTACGCTCAATCATATCTCAAAGTATGGAGAATGGGATGTGACAGTAAACAGGGTAAGGATTTGTAAGTTAAGGTTGATTGAGATACCTATGGGTGTTCATATGTTTGAGTTATAATGATCCCGTTTTAATTTGATACAGGATGCAGTGCCACACCCGCACATGTTACCCTATGCCCATCATGAGGAGGCGAAGCGTCGGCGATATGAGGTGGGATCTTCAGGAGGGACCGTTACGGATGCATGGAGTGATGGTGATAGTAGCCCTCCACCATTACCTCATGAAGCCGTGGAGGAGGAGGTGTTTGATGATATGGTGCGGGATTTATATGTCCATCAAGGGAGGGATAATAGCATGGAGCAGGATGATCTTTTTACCGCAGCATCGACTCCACTGTTTGAGGGGTGCACATTCTCTGTTCTACGTGCCTCCCTTGAGTTACTAAACTTGCAAACCATCTATGGATGGAGCAATGCAAGTTTGAATGCATTACTCAAGTAAGCTTTAATTTAAAGTCGATTTTGCAAACATGATGAATTATGCGCGTGGGTCAATTACTCGAATGCTTTTCCTCATTTATGGTCTTCACGTGCAGGCTATTGTGTAAAATGCTTCCAAGGGAGAATAAATTACCGACCTCAAGAGATATGGCAAGGCAACATGTGACCTCTCTTGGAGGATTAGATTACAAGCGTATCCATGCATGTGTCAACGATTGCGTTTTGTTTCGTGGACTACATAAGGATGCAAGAGAGTGTCCTACTTGTGGAGAGGCAAGATATAGAGCAGATCTCAAAACCTTGGACGTGCCTCGTAAGGTATTGCGACATTTTCCCATAATCCCTCGCATCCAACATATGTTCAAGTGCAAATCTATTGCAGAGCTCATGTCATGGCATTCCTCCCATCGATCAACCGATGGCAAGTGGAGAACTCCCACGGACTCTGCTGCGTGGAAGCATATTGAAGACACATGGCCAAGCTTCAAGGAAGAACCTAGGAGCTTGAGACTTGGATTGGGTATGGATGGTGTGAACCCATTTGGTCTCAAAAGCACGTCTTACAGTGTATGGCTAGTGGTATTGGTGAATTACAATCTTCCACCCTCTATGGCTATTAAGAAAGGACATGTCATGCTGTCCCTTCTAATTCCAGGGAAACATAAAGTCAAAAACCCTGATGTTTATTTGGAGCCTTTGATTGATGAGCTAGAGATACTTTGGAGAGGTATCGAGGTGCATGATGTGAGCAGGCCTCCCTCGTCACGAGATTTCAACTGCAAAGCAGTCATGATGTGGACGATGCATGACTTCCCAGGCTATGGCGAGTGTTCAGGTAAGAATTGCATTTTTTAATTATGAATAGGCAAGGACGTGGCACCCTAAACCCACCTTCCACTCTTAATTGCATCTATTGTTTCAGGTCTCACTACATCGGGTTACCATGCATGTCCTGTTTGTGGTCCTTCGCTAGTTGCCTCACGGGCAGACACATTGAATAAGGTCATCTATGAGAATCACCATCGATTTCTCCCACCTGATCATCCTAGATATGTTGCCCCTTGGAATGAAGTCCTCCCACAATCACTCACCGCGGGAGATTGGATGAGAATTTGGGACGGATCCACGACTCCTCCACCACTTGGCATGAGCCGGTAAGGATTTGTAACTATTGGCTGGAAGTAAAGATTGGCTATATTGGTTGAAAGTGAAGATTGCACGCTAACACTTTATTTTGTTTAGATACTCCATCTTTTATCGTTTACCATATTGGTCCCACCTCAAGATCAATCACCTGCTTGATCCCATGCATATCTTCAAGAATGTGGCATCTACCATTTGGAAGCATTTGAATGGGACACGAGATTCGGCAGGCATAAGGGAGGATCTACGTACCACAGGGAGGATGCGTGAAGCTTGGCCTCAAGAGAGACCAAATGGGCGTGTTTTTTTACCTCGTGCACCGTGGATGTTATCAAAGCTAGAGATGGCGACGGTGAAGCGTGCTATTACTACAATTCGTACTCCCACTGGATGCATGAGGTGTTTGAAGGGAGCCTTTACAAAGAGCAAGAAAAGAGGTGTAGAGCAATTATATGGCTTGAAATCTCATGATTGGCACAAGATGCTCCAAGTAAGTATTTTATATGCATAATATCTTTTTCCTTTCAAATTTGTGAGTGAATAGCTATAAGCAACTAATCAACCACCTCCTCGCGGGTTCAGTTCATACTACCTACTAGCATTTCACGTAGTGCATCAAAGGACGTGAAAGATTGTATTTACAAGATGGGCGAGCTTGTGAGGTATGTGAGCTCAAAGGAAATAGATCCCACCACGCTTGAGAATGCTCGAGTTATGTCAGTGGAGGCGGTTTGTTTAGTGGAGGAGACATTTCCATGTTCTATTCTCACAAGCCAACTACATCTCATAGTGCATTTGGTGGATAAGATTGCTATATGCGGTACTATACATGCACGATGGTTGTTCTTCCTCGAGCGCTTCATGAAGACCTTGAAGGGCATAATCCAAGATAATATTAAGCTTGACTTTCGATGCTTCTTTGTGTATGTTTTGGATGTAAAGTGGTTCAAGGACGTGGTGGAAAAAGGCCCTAATGCAACAATCAAACACCATGCAAGTGGCTTTGTAACTATTGACTCCACAAAGTTTTGGCAAAGTAGGAAGGACACACTAGTACTACCGCAACAATGTGAACAGGTACTGTGCACACATATAAAAATACTCGCTTTTAAATATTTGATGCAAGAAAAATAACATGATTGTATTTGTGTTTGAATTAGGTTGTTTATCAACCAATGGTGGATAAAAATAGATGGTGGCATGTCATACCTATTATGCCACGTTCCAAAGTGATGTATAGTACATTTACTAATATGGAGCATATGGAGGATGATCATGGCCATGGACGTGATGATGACCGTGATACAAGAGAGGAGGATGATCATGAGATAGGAGATACGGATATTGAGGCCATTACCCGTGAGGACGAGCCTACCATTGGTGATGCTGATTTCGATGAGCACATGAGTAGCACAAGACGTAGTAGTGGGTTGAATGTATTTGTAGATCTAAACACTTGTTTGGATTTTGAAGTAGATAGTTTGGCAAGGATTGATCTCATTGAGGATGAGATTGAACCGTAGCCCATCATTGATATTGGCAAAACAATTTTACATATTGTCTCATTCTCCTCACCTCACTTAATTCTTGTATATGTGGGCTTGCAAAAAAGCATTGATGTTTTTGTTAAAATTATGTGCTTTGGTAATCATGGGCAATGTTTGGAAAGCAATGATGTACACCAAAATCTCACTTTCTGTATTCTCTGGTTTGCATCTAAATACGCGTCTAAATACACATCTAATTCCCAGTGTAAACACGCAAATAAATGCCCTAATACACGCGCAAATAGACATGCTGATAAACGCAATGTTAGACAGGCCTGTATTTTCTCAGTTTAGACGCGCAAATAGACGTGTTAATACATGCACAAATAGACGCGCTGATAAACGCAATGTTAGACGGGCCTGTATTTTCTTAATTTAAACATGCAAATAGACGTGTTAATACATGCGCAAATAGACGAGCTGTTAGACGCGCTATTAGATGCGCCCATAATTCCTCTACTCAAGCAACGCCTATAGACGCGCCTGCTATTTTGCGCATCTACCAAGCGCATCTATAGTTGCTTTGTGTTGTTGTGTGAGTATATTAAAATTCATTTATTTAGTGATACATGATGCTGGTAAGTCACAAGGAATGAACCCATGTCATACTATATGATTGCATGTGGGATATATACATGATTGATGCAAGGTATAGAATGCTGGGCCTATGATTGTAGTTAGCATGTCCATATGGGAAAGCTACAATGCAATAAAGTTATAGAAAAATGTGTTTTGGATATTTGTGACAATTATATTTGCATGTATGATTGGCATAGATTTTATTCAATGATGTGCTTTATTTCCTTGTGTTGATTCCACGTAGCAATTATACACTCTAAACTCATTCTAGTAGAGATAATTGATGTTTTCTACCATTGAAAAATGACCCTTGTGACTCATATTAGGATATGATAAATGATGATGTCAAATATGAAGTAATGCTAGACATGCATATGAAGAAACTTCAAGAGAGTTTGAAGACATTGGGCAATCTACAATAGTTTTAACATAGGCCATTTTAATCATCCAATCTAATCATAGACCATCATAAATGGGTACTACTCATCTAAATCCCTATGGATGTCTTTCGATCAATGAAGAGTGACCCAATACTACCCAAGAGAGTGGAAGCCTGATCATTATATCTAAGTAGGATGGCTTTCCCATGCCTCTACTATCCATCGGTGCATTATAGGTAGGATGGTGGCCCCAATTGAACCATGATCACTTAAAGCTAGCATATAATGTCATCACCTTGTGAGCACGAAGTCTAAAATGTTACATAAAGGTCCAAATTGACTAGAGGATGCACACCGAAATTCACATCTTGCCTAATATGTAGGGACCAAAGAAGGGTTGTGTAGTGATAGGACTAGGGGGGGGGAGATCGTTCATTGTATCAATAAGTAACCCACATTATGACGTATCGGACCCTCATCGGACCAATCAACTATACCCATTCTATATGTTTGCAAATGCAAGCTTAGCAAATGCTTGCAATCTTTCCCTTTCAACTTTGCTAGGGGAGAAATAAAGTTCATCTTCAAATGTCCAATATGTTAAAAGAGGTGGCACTGAAAGGGAAGGCAATTTACCTTTGGGTGTTTTTCAAACTTAGTGTACTGAATGGAAGAATGGGACCAACCTTACTGGTTCCACCCATAGATCACAGATAGGCACTTTAGGATGGATAGGTTTGAGGTGGTTGCCATTGCCCATGAGGGCATCTTCTCCCTCACATTATACATATCGACCCTAGAAGGATCTAAAGGCCCCATGCCCTTGAAATGTTACTAAATACTACGTTGCATGATTATGAACCGATCACAAAGTTGTTAAGATGGGAATCTCCAATTGAGAAAAAATTGAGACACGATGTCCAGCTTGTGACACATAGTCCACTTAGTCTTTAACCCCTAGTGGAGCATTTGATGTCTAGTAAGAAGAGGATGTTGCAAGCAATCATAAGAAATGCATGCATGAAGAGAAATGCTCCTCTAATAACCTCCTTGGGGATGCATTACAACACTCCTAAGAGCTCTCGTGGAGGCAAACAAATTTTCTTGGAGATGGCTACAAAGTTTTCGCCCAATAGTAATTCGAACGGATACAAATTATATGCTGAATCACCAGTTTGGAATAGTTTCCAAATCTTAGCAGCTTAATGTGTTGGTGAGACGGCAATTTGTTTTTGGGGAGGCGAGGGGAAGCGTGTTGGGATGGCATGGGTAGAACGAGTATTTGATAGGTTTGAAAGAAACACGGAGCAGAAAGAAAAGAAACCTATGGGCCGTGCGAGGGCGTGCCCTGTGGGCCCCAAGGAAGTAGTTGTACTGGCCCAACGATCCTCATCGTCCGTCGTAAGTTGCGGGGAGAGCCTAGAGCCGTTGGATTGGCCATCGGACGCCCTACAAGGCTCCTCAAAAAATGTCGGATTTCGAGTATCGCGCTGATCGGTCCGATTCGTCTGACCTGAGCGATTAAGTCAAAAAAAACTAAAGCGATTAAAAGCCAAAGACCGACGACACGTGGCGCGATATAACAGGCCTAAAATGCTGATGGCAGTGCTTGACTGATGATCCAAAAGCAGCGGGTGCCCGGGTGCGGATCAGAAGCTCGGTTGATTGGCCGCCGGGGGCCTGAGTGATGATGGCCCCACGAGGCACCACCTGCCCGCCTGCGGGTGTCACGGGTGTGCGATGTGCGGCCATATCCGTCACCATCACGGAAAACGCTACAAGCGTGCAGGCCGTGCAGGGTCGCGACCCGCAAAACGGAACAGCCCAGAGCGGGAAGGGACGTTTTTATTAAGAGAGGCTCGCTCACAAAAAGTACCATGGCAGGCTCACATGCACATCCGTTTCGAGCCGAGGGGCCGAAGGCGACCTCCGCGCAGCTGGCGGGGGGTGATTGGGTCGAAGGGGAACAGCGTTTGAGGGAGGTTACAAGGGACTGGGTGGAGAGGGCGATGGTTTATGGGCAATGGCGAGCGAAATCGAGATCAGCGGTGAATTGAGGGGAGGAACGTGAGAAAACGATCAGCAGTGAATTGACGGAAGGAACATGGGCGGTGAATTGACGGAAGCAAGAGAAGGAATCTCAGGATGGAGGTGGTAACTCCGGAGGTGTTATTATTACGGGGGCTCACGAGGAGGGGGGTGAGAGGTACAAAGGCGAGAGTGTCGGAAGACAGCGTGAGGGTGTCTGCCTCGACTGGAGCGCCGTATTGCCTCGTCAGCATGGGGCGCACATGGATTGGTGATGCTCTGGAGTTGTGAGGACTCAGGCGCCAGGTCAGAGACAACAAGCGAGACCCCCGTTTGGGGGGGGGGGGGTTCAGGACTCCGCCTAGCCAACGCGGACATTGGACTCTCAAGGTCATAGCTGCCACCTCGATTGGAGCATACGAAACGGATGATTGTTGCTTGAGTAACGCCTGCTTGAAATTTCTTGGTAATAAGACAGGGGAGCCTTTGACTGGAATAAAACGGCCTGTCGATTAAGCCTAAAGCTTCTCTCCTTGTAAGAAAAACTCCAAGATTTCAAGGAAAAAGCAAATTGGGATTGCAGTGAAATGATTGCGAGGGTGGGCCCAAAATTTCTGCTAATGAAGCTGGGAAGATATATAAAATATCCACATTGGCCAAGTGGGGGGGGGGGCCAAGGGGGCATGGAAAGGAGTGGCGGCGGGGGGAGGGAAGACTCTAAAGTCAAGAAAATGCTGACGTGGTAAGGGAACGAGGGGGCGTGCTAGTGCGGCCTGCAGGCTGACGGGCCACTGGCAATGCCAGCTTCGCTCTAGTGATTCTGATGAAGCGCGCCATTTTAGTGTTGGTAAAAGTACTAGTTACGGAGTGCGGGGCTAAGGGTTGTGCAGACCGAAGCACGGAGCTACCGGCTTCCCTTTCTTTTTCTTGTCTATCTGACAAGGTGCAACAATTGCTGAGCTTCGCTCCTCATCGCCTTCACTAGTCCCCCTTCTCTCTCTCACTCCTTGCACCTCTCTTCTGGTCTTTGCAAGCAATGTCCACAGCTGGGTAGTCTCTCTCCTTTCTTCAAACCCTTCCTGCTTGTTCTCTCCCCCCCTCCTTATACCCTCCACGTCCTTCTGTATCCCCACCCCTCCCCATTTTTATTATATACCTATAGATTAATCCCCCATCCCCTCCCTTCGTTTCTACTGTGCACACACACCCCGGTCAACCTCCCTAACCTCCTTCCCCTAAGTTTATCTCATCTTAATGCGGATCTTCACCCTTCCCCGCAAATCCCGAACGGCTTTGCACTAGCTTCCGCTTCTGCTGCTGCTTGTGTTTCCCTTGTGATCGATCTCTCCCACCTGGTCGTCGTATCCACCTGGCAAGCTCAGTTGCTTCTCGATCGACTTGTTTGGGAAAGTAATGATCGATTGGAGCTGCAAACGGCCAAACCCTAACAGCGATCTGGCATGTTGCAAACCGGTGGGAAACTGGCGACGATAGTGCTGTAGAATGGACCTGGGTGGACCGCAGGAATCCGACATCACGATGCCAATTTCAGTGAACTATGGCCCAATTCACGAGTCCTCCAAATTTAAAATGTTGAGCAGCGGCGGACCGATCACTTCCGGCGCTGGAGCAGGAGGAAACGGCGGACCTCCGCCAGCGGAAGTCCGGCCCAGCGTAACCGAGCCTATGCCCAAGAAAGCCGTGAAATACAGAGAATGTCTGAAAAATCACGCGGCGGCCATTGGTGGTCATGCCCTCGATGGGTGCGGAGAGTTTATGCCCAGTGGCGAGGACGGTACCCTGGAAGCGCTGAAATGTGCTGCTTGCAATTGTCATCGTAATTTCCACAGAAAAGAAGTGGAGGGAGAGCCCTCGTGCTACTGCTTCAGCCCCCGCATGAAGGACAGAAAGAGGTTTGCACCGCTAACCTTGCCTCCCCACACTCCCCAGCTTGCACTGCCATCGAACTCTGCCATCCCTGCACGCCCTAATCAGCAGATGATCATGGCATTGGGCTCCAGCCCTAATGACTGCGAAGATCAGGAGATGGGGATGATGCCAGGCTCACTCATGCACCACCAGTTGGGCCATCCTTCGGTCAATGCACTTTCTGTGATGAAGAAGCGGTTCCGAACCAAGTTCACGGCCGAGCAAAAGGAGAAAATGTTTGCCTTCGCGGAGAAGCTTGGATGGAGGATTCAAAAGCACGACGAGGCCGCTGTGCAGCAATTTTGCGTGGATGCCGGGGTCAAGCGGCACGTCCTCAAGGTCTGGATGCACAACAACAAGCATACCTTCGGAAAGAAGATGTAAGATATGCTGTACTTGCCCTCAGCACTTAGGTACTTCCAGTTGTACTTTGTTAACCTTAAGATTTATTACAGTTGTGTAGGTCGACGATGTTAAGTGGTGGAGGATTCTGTGTGTGTGTGTGTTTGATTAGGTTATCGAACGAAATTGGCGTGGGTTATCTGGATAACGGGGGATCACCCACAAACAGCTCCGGCATGCACGCTTGATAGACGCTCCCGGGTATTTTACTGAGCCTTCAAAAGTTCCCGTGATTGAGGATGGAGTTGGAAATTTGACAGCGCTTTCAGACCGCACTGGATATTGAGCTCTAAATTTGTGAAGCTTCATGACAAGTTGCCAACCCGTAATCTGTGTTTTTCAGGTTTGGATTTGCCGAGCCCTTCAACCTGGTTTCCGACACAGTCTAATTACTTAGTCACAGTCCCACTAGATTTGTATTCTTCTCACAACGATCACCACGCTCAATGGATGATCATTGAGCCGGGTATCCAGCTCCATATCTAGAGACGAAAGCTTAAAGTAATAATAGCTGCTCCATCTCCACTGCAGAGTTAAGTGGAATGACTACTTCTACTTTATCAGTCCCTTTGATCGTCTAGTATTAACTTGGTCGGTCCTCATTCTATGTAACTGATCAAGTATAGAATGTATTGTTTACACCTTCATACGTCCTTGTAATCAGACAAATTACTTAGCAGGAGTCCACTACTACGTGGTGAGAAATATCTCCTCGTCACGGGGGAACAGGTTGATCTAGGTTTAGCTGACCACTTTGACTCAATTGTAGTCTAGCTCTCCCCCTCCCCCCAAAAGGATGCAGATGCAACATGTCTGGTTGTAGAAATTAATTGATAATTCCATTGCTGAAGTATGCAACGGTGTTAATTTAAGCTCAACAATGGTCGATTGCCAAGCATAATGGCGCGCTGTCATGTTTCCTTAAGGAGAAATGGTTCCGAATTTGGATTTGCCAGAGGTACCCTGCGAGCCAAGTTCTGTGTATCATGAAATTTTTTTTCTCGTCGACGCTGGGAGCCAAGTTCTGTGTATCATGATTTCTTTTTTCTCGTCACTTGTGAGCGGGATAGAGTAGGTGGCCTAAAATAGTTTAGATAATGCTTGCGGGTAACCGACTGTTTGTCTTGTCTGAAGATTTCTCTGGGTTCGAGCCGATCTGAAAGCAACTAGCAAGCCCGGGAAGTAGGATACTAGGATGTGTGCTTGAAGTGGAGAATTTGTGGTGATCTGCCCGCCTGTGTGGAGACACGAGAGTCTGAGGGGAAGAGACGAAGCTTTACACCGAAAGGAGGTGAGAGAGAGAGAGAGAGAGAGAGATGAGAGTGCAGGGCGCGGCTATCGAATGTTTCAGAAAAAGAGAAGAAAGAGACAGTGCGACCACAGAGTACACATGCACGCGGGGAATAAGCTTAAGCTCATGAGCATGGTGGCAGGGCTCGCGCCACATACCTACACAACAGAAGGACCAGTGCCGAGTCGCCGACTAGGCCCACTCGCAGTAGCTGTAGCGATAGAGAAGTCTCTTATCCTCCATATCTCAACGCGTAGGAAACTGCTGCGCCTCACATGATCGCCATAGCCAGCCTTCTGTACAATGATACTGTCGCCAGTATCATGTCTACTGTAACAAATTATTTCGACAGTCTTATCCTTGCCCTGGTCGCCTCACTTCTTCGCAACAGATCGCTCGCTCATCTCCTTCCTGTCGTTGATCTCGCTAACTAGAACTCCGGTTAAGCGACGTCTGCAGCGACTCTGATATGCTTCATGAGTCCGTCACCTTTCCAGCAAGTAATCCAACATCCATAGACGGGGTATAATCTAGCCTTCCCTGGGGACAGCAATCCCTATGGATCATAGCTTTCTCCTGGGTTCTATTTGCATCAACGACGCTGCTATGATTCTTTATAAATCCTCAATCCATACCCTGCTCAAAGTGGAGATCCCATTTCAGACATACCGCCATAGGGTATCAATCGAGCACCTTGCCCTGTAAACAATTCTAGGCTAGAGCATCAAAGATAGAAGACTCTATAGTGTAAAAGTTAGCATCCCTCGATAGGGTGTCAATCAAGCACCTTGTCAAGAATAGAAGACTCTATCGTGTAAAAGTTAGCATCCCTTGCATAGGGTGTCAATCAAGCACCTTGTATAGGCTAGTGTAGAGCGTGAAGACTTTCTCTAGTGTAAGAGTTCTCATACATGTTTGCATAGTACATACTCCATTGTGCAGCTACTAGAGACCTTGATTTTCCAATTTAACTCTCTTTCAATGTGATCACTTTTTGAGATGTATGTATGCTTTTTGTGATTGTAATACCATGGAGAAACCTAATCTTATAAGATTTTCAGGCCCATTCATTGACTCCATTTACTTGATTAATTAAGTACTCTAGATACCATCAAAAGGTCACGTGCTTTAAGCTTTTCCGAAGTCTATTTCACATGTCCTTGATTTTCATTATATATTAATGGTCACTAGCATATTTAAGAGCCCAACTTACGTGGAGCAATACTTAGCTTTCTTATAAGATTTCACAATGCTGAATACATTTGTATATCTTCAACATCGAGTAGACATCATGTTCATATATGATGCCAATACATGCACTTATTTACGCATGATGTTACATAAATATATTTAGGTACTCAAGGCATTCGTATAAGTAATATATGGTGAAAGTTATGTAGCATCTAGTATTTTCAAGGGTAGGCTTGTTATCTTTCTCTATGTACCTTAGGTATCATTACGATGATGATTAAAAAAGCTATATAATTGTGCATGTACTATGGTTGCTTTCCATGTCTCTCATATATTTGGGGCATATATGTTTGATTGCAAAGACTTGGGGAGGCATATCTAGAATGGCCATTTCATGAGTAAGAAAATCTCTCCTAACTATCCAATGTTACAATGTATTTACATTAAAATCACAAGGCCACAATTTGCCTTGAGTATTACAATGTATCCAAATGTTACAATGTATTTACATTAAAATGATAAGCTGGCCACAATTTGCCTTGAGTATTACAATGTATTTACATTAAAATCACAAGCCCAAAACATTTCCCTTGAGTAAGTGAATTTTTTGTGAGAATCGATAATAAATGCAAGCCTAGTAAGCTTGCTTTCTAAGCTTTTATACATTGGCTTATCATACCCTCCCATTCTCTTTGTGTTCATTATTGGCGAGTGTATGCAGTTTATTTTTTTACCTGAACCTAATTTCCTAAATATCATCTCTATTGAATGGCACACCCATCGATTAAGAGGCTAAGTATGTTACTTTGTTGAAAAACATGGAGCACAACAATCTAACATCCACAGAGGCTAGGCGGGGGGGGAGGGTCACTCATAAATATGTAAGTATAGCATGTGGGTTCAACAAAAGGACTTTCTTAAATCCCTTTATTACACATTTTTCACATACAAAAGCGTAATGTATAAAGGAGATATTCATAGACACAACAAGACAAAGTACCCATAGACGCGCACACAGACGCGTTTACTGAACTAAATAAAAAACTTACGGGCGCGTCTATTTGCGTGTCTATTTTCGCGTCTGGAGACCCACGTCTACCAACGCGTCTATATATCAGATACATGCGCGTATAGACGCGGACGTAGATGCTTAAATAGACGCCCTTATAAACACGTTTATAGATGCAAAAATAGACGCTTGTCGAATAGGCAGACACGTATATAGACGCAATTATAGACGCACTGATAGACGCGCTTTATTTTTTTTTTTTAATTTATAGAATGCTGTGTATGTTGTGTATGCTATATAGTTACAAGAATCCCATATCCACATTGTGTAATTCAATTCTTACAGCCAACCGCATTTTAATTACAATTCCAAATAAAACATTACAACTCCAAAATGCAATAAAATTGAAAGCTCAAAAAGTGCTTGTATCTACATATAGCACGAAGCTAAGCCACGTCATGTGGCTTCAAGTACAAAAAATAAGGAAGCTAAGCCACGTCATGTGGCTTCAAGTACAAAAAATAAGAGGAGTGTATATACAAGAGGCACGAAGCCAAGCCAGTGGCTTTAAGTACAAAAAAGAGTAGCTAGCACTACTTCTACGACTAATCCTCGCTGCCTTCCACGCTCCCTTCTGCGCTCCCTTCTGCGCCTCCTTTCTCGTCTTCCTCGTCGTCTTGTGCACCGACCTGTAAACAAGGGACAACATATATCAATGTATGAAAAATCAAATCTTTACTTATAATTTTGGCATTATTTATTTACTTTCAAATACCTCAGGGGCCGCTCCAGTAGCCCGGGTATACTGCTCCTCAGTAATCAACCCGTCATCATAGAAGTGCCTCCATGTATCTCCTCTACGATGGTGGTGGTGGTAGGCTGTCTCCACAGGAGTAGGGTATCTGCCCACGATCTCAAACTGCAAGACGACACACTTTGCGGAGGGATTAGTACAAAGAAACAACCTCTTAATAAACTACATAAGCAATATAATTTGAGATCGATACTTACAAATTGGGCCTCCCATGATTCAACACCCCCTGCTCCAAAATGCGCGCTTCCATATTCCTCCATCTGGATCCTCCGTGCCTCCACGTGCTGCAGACTGGGGTCCTCCCTCGCTGACTTCATTGCTTTCTTCCACTCACGCTTGTCAGTGGTGTGGGGCGGGCCCCTTGGTGGTTGACCCCCCTGAAGCCTGGCAAGCTCTGCTAGTGCCTACCTCTTAAGCGAAGATCTTTTATTGCCAAGTATCGTAACAATCTTTGACTTGGCCCATTTATCTGTGAACTGGCGATTGGGGGGGTTAGGATACCTAGAGCGAACAGCAGCGAGGGTCTCATCAGCCAACCTCTTTGGCTGGTCTTTAAAGTGGATAAAGTAATCTCTATAATTGTTAGCAATTACAGAGCGCATGAAGGCCATGATGTCCTTCCCCCACGCATCCATCAAGATGCCTCCTGTCTGAGTGATGTCATAGAATATCGTACCATCACCTTGAGGCACGTCTAAATCATCTGAATCATCATCGTCCCCACCGCCACCCCTCCCAAAGCACTGTGCCATGCATCCCCCACCGCTCTCCCTGCTACTATGCCTGCTACCGTGTCGTGTCGAGCTCGTACGCTGGCCACTCGTAGCTGGAGACTGCACGGGACTACGCTGACCTCGTAGCTGGAGAACCGAGTCTCGACGGCACAGGAGTACATCGACGGCTCTGTGAGACAGAAGGACCTCCTGACGGCATGGGGGAAGGGGCATAAGACGGGATGGTAGAAGGGACATAAGATGGCATGGGGGAAGGGGCATAAGACGGCATGGGGGAAGGGGCATAAGACGGCTGTGCTGACTCCGCTGGGGTGATCTTAGGCGGTGTGGGGTGGTTTGGAGTCTGTAGTGCCGACTCTTAGGGAGTGTTTAAAGTACCCGTCATATACCTGTATAACTCCGCAGGACTAGGAGGGTGCCCTAAAAGGTTATATAAGTCCTTCCAAATAGAATCCTGGGGATCAGGTGAGTTGGAAGCGCTTCCTGAGCACATGTTGAACTGGAAAAAAGAAAAAAAATCTATTACTGATGAGCTGAGAAGAAATGGGAAGGGAAGAGAGGCTTACTGTCGGAGCGCATCTATAGACGTGTCTGATTAGCGTGTCTATTTTCGTGTATAACAGCGTGTCTATAGATGCGTCTGTCTGTGTCTGCAAACAGGCTAGATGTGCGTTTAGACGTGCTTGTAGACGCGGTTTCTCAGTTTAGACGGGCAAGTAGACGTGTTAATACACGCGCAAATAGACGAGTTGTTAGATGTGCTTTTAGATGCGTTCGTAATTTCTCTACTAAAGCAACGCCTATAGACGCGCCCACTATTTTGCGCATCTACCAAGTGCGTCTATAGTTGCTTTGTGTTGTTGTGAGATTGGATACAAAAAGGGTGTGTTTCATTCATGATAAATTTACATATAAGGAATTTTACAAATAGGTCTTGGACACACATGATATATAGGTTTTATATATAGTAACCCCTGCGCACCTGATCTTGATCATGATAAATTTGATGGCTTTGAGGAATGGGGTCTTTTTTTGAAAAACAATACACAATTGTAATGTCATTGACATTAACACACTTTCCTTTTCATGGCTTGGGACAAGACTACTTGTTCAGGAATCACCATACCTTCTTTGAATTCTAATATAAATAGTGTATCCCATTGTTAACATTAGCGCCCAACCATTTCTACTAATAGAACCATGAGCTATAACAAAAAGACCACCCTAATTAGATATGAGTTTGGAACTTGATGAAGGTCCCAAGCCTTGATTAGGATCTTTCATTCACACATTGTGTAGTTGGTAGTATCACTAGGATAACATGGTTGTAAAATGTTAGCAATAATAATGTATTATTATTGTTAACATTTTACAACCATGTTATCCTAGTTAACAATAATAATTTATTAATGTTTACTAATCATGTCTTTGTTTTATTTTAAAATGGTTGCAAAAGATATTTTAACTTAAATACATCCAAAAGATGGTAGTGGATGCATTAGATGGCACGATTTGAAGACTTATATATCCATGCAATAGGATGAGGAGAAATTGGAAGCAGTGTCTTTGACGTGTTTAAGATGACGAGGAAGGAAGAAGATTGTTTGTCAAATTTAAAAGAATGAATCAAAATATTGGGCATCCAACTGTTTGCTCATGCCTCAGGGACCATAGAAGGGGTATGTACCTACAAGCATTGTGTCCATATTTTCAATGGGATTTATTCAAAAGTAACAAGCATGCTCACAATGAGATAATATTCTAAATATTAATGAGGAGGAAAGAGGGTCATTTTATTCATGGGAAATTTTTACTTGAGGGGTTTTCCAAATACCCCTAGAACGCATGTGATACATAGGGTTTCTTAGTAGTGCACCCCCGAGCATGCAAATGATATTGCAACCTTGCATTTCATCTTTCTTTTTTTTCTTTCATCATTCTTCTTAGAAAAGAAGATGCTACGTCTTATCACTTAAATCTACATAACAAGGTGCTATTGATCTATTCTTTAAAGATTCATCATTGCAAGGACTTAATCTCACAATAAAATAACCCCAAAAAAAGTATCACCTATTTTAAATGAAGATATTTAAAACTTTGATTGGGTTCTACCTATTAATGACCTCCATACAAATTTTATATGATATAAAATAGTATATCTTAAATCTAAATTTTTTTGGGTGCATGCGTGCATGTGTATGCATGTATGTGTGTGTGTGTGTTCTTAGACTTAATAGTCCCTGCATCAATAACTGAGCCAAAGAATTAATTCTATCACTTGGATAAAAAGTTATGTATGAAACAAGGACAAAATATTTGAGACATCCAAGTTGAGAATTGCAACAAATTGAGAGTTTTAAAACAATCCCGACAAAATTGAAAATTTATGATAATATTGAGTTTGAAAAAGGAACATAATGTTGGAACAAGGTGTTGAATCCATCAAGTAGTCCAAGTTCCGAGGTCAGGATCCACTTATAAAGTACTTAAGCTAACACAACAACACAAAGAAACTATAGATGCGCTTCATAGACGTGCAAAATAGCGGGCGCATCTATAGGCGCTTTTCAAATAGAGAAATTATGGGCAGGTCTAATAGCGCGTCTATTGGTACGTCTATTAGCACATCTATTAGCACATCTAATAGCGCATCTAATAGTGCGTCTATTAGCACGTTTATTAGCGCATCTACCAGCGCATCTGCACTGTGAATTGGACGTGGATTTAGACACAAAACATAGAATACAGAAAGTGAGATTTTGGGGTAGCTTGATAAATGTACATCACTGCTTTCCAAGCATTGCCCATGATTACCAAAGCACGTGATTTTAACAAAAATATCAATGCTTTTTTGCAAAACCATGCCACATATACAAAAATTAAGTGAGGTAAGGAGAATGAAACAATATGTAAAATAGTTTTGCCAATATTAATGATGGCGGTTCAATCTCATCCTCAATGAGATCAACCCTTGCCAAACTATCTACTTCAAAATCCAAACCAGTGTTGAGATCTAGAAATACATTCAACTCCAAGCACGCTGACAAACTTACCTTTCCCCTTATCTTCAAAAGAAACCTTCTTTACTCCGTTACTACTTGCTCATCGAAATCAGCATCACCAATGGTAGGCTCGTCCTCATGGGTAATGGCCTGAATATATGTATCTCCTATCTCATGGTCATCCTCCTCACTCGTATCAAGGTCATCATCACCTCCATGGCCATGATCATCCTCTATACGCTCCATATTAGTAAATGTACTATACATCACTTTGGAACGTGGTGTTATAGTGACATGCCACCATCTATTATTATCCACCATTGGTTGATAGACAACCTAATTCAAACACAAATACAATCATGTTATTTTCCTTGCATCAAAGGTATCAAATATTTAAAAGTGAGTATTTTTATATGTGTGTACAATACCTGTTCACATTGTTGTGGTAGTACTAGTGTGTCCTTCTTACTTTGCCAAAACTTTGTGGAGTCAATAGTTACAAAGCCACTTGCATGTTGCATTAGGCCTCTTTCCACCACATCCTTAAACCACTTTACATCCAAAACATACACAAAGAAGCGTCAAAAATCAAGCTTAATAATATCTTGGATTATGCCACAATAATCATCCATGGCTCCATTGGCTCCCTCAAAGCTAGCAATGACACTGCAATCTTGTGTGTTTCTCTTAACATCAATCCATTGTGTTCGAAAATACTTGCCCTCACACCATATAGCATTGAACATAGTACACTACACCAAGACAAAATCAATTAAATAAGCAATCTAAATTATTGAAAGCTCCTAACTTATGCATAACATTCTATATACTGACCTTGCTCATGCATCCCCTAGCATACTGTTATTCTTCCATTGTGATATGCATCCCCTCGTCTCTCTCTACTCTCTCCATTTCATCAAGTAGCCAATCCACATGAATATCCTTTGGAAGTGCTCTTAGATACTGAGTGTATGGCACACCAGATCTGTGGTGTGTACGAAAGAGCGCCCTTTCTTCTTGTCTTCTTGCCTTTGCATCCTCGTATCTTATCACCCATCTTTTCATCACATCACTATTAAGCATGCAATAGAGGTTGATATTATTAAGCAACTCCGTGTCTATTACTTTGCTGCGTCCTTTACCTTGAGGCACAATAGAGGTCATCCTTAGGTTTTCATAATCTCTCCATAGTCGTGGGAGAGAGCTATCCACATCAATAAGAAACTCAGAAATATATACAAGTGATTCTTGCACCAACCAACCCTCGGCCATGCTACCTTTGGGTCTTGCATTTTGCCTCACAAAACCCTTCAAGGTCTTCATGAAGCGCTCGAGGAAGAACAACCATCGTGCATGTACAGTATCGCATATAGCAATCTCATCCACCAAATGCACTATGAGATGTAGTTGGCTTGTGAGAATAGAATGTGGAAATATCTCTTCCACTAAACAAATCACCTCCATTGACATAACTCGAGCATTCTCAAGCATGGTGGGATCTATTTCCTTTGAGCTCACCTACCTAGAAAGGAAAAAGTACGCAATATTAGCAATATGAACACCTTGCATCCTGTAAAGTACCTCACAAGCTTGCCCATCTTGTAAATACAATATTCACATTTTGTATCCTGTAAAGTACCTCACAAGCTCGCCCATCTTGTAAATACAATCCTTCATGTCCTTTGATGCACTGCGAGAAATGCTAGTAGGTAGTATGAACTGAACACATGAGGAATGGTTGATTAGTTGCTTCTAATTCACTCACAAATTTGGAAGGAAAATATATTATGCACATAAAATACTTACTTGGAGCATCTTGTGCCAATCATGAGATTTCAAGCCATAGAATTGCTCTACACCTCTTTTCTTGCTCTTTGTGAAGGCCCCCTTCAAACACCTCATGCATCTAGTGGGAGGACGAATGGTAGTGATAGCATGCTTCAACGCCACCATCTCTAGCTTTGATAACCTCCACGGTGCACGAGGTAAAAAAACATACCCATTTGGTCTCTCTTGTGGCCAAGCTTCATGCATCCTCCATGTGGTGCGTAGATCCTCCCTTATGCCTGCAGAATCTCGTGTCCCATTCAAATGTTCCCAAATGGTAGACACCACATTCTTGAAGATATGCATGGAATCAAGCAAGTGATTGATCTTGAGGTGGAACCAATATGGTAAACGATAAAAGATGGAGTATCTAAACAAAAGAAAGTGTTAGCGGGCAATCTGCTCTATATCTTGCCTCTCCATAAAACACTTATTTCATTAATTTTGGACTTGTCAATGTACAAATTCATTTTTACATATACTTTTGGACTAGTTTTCAGATAAAATTTAAGAAAAACCCAATCTTCAAAGCACATATAAAAACATAAAAACAAGCATTTTTTTATATATTTTTTAAGGACATGAAACTAAAATTATAAAATTTAACGCAATCTAGATAAGTTACATGAAAAAATAAGATTAGGTTGTTGTAAACTCTCTTAATATTTAATGGTGTTAATAAACACCTTCAAAAGTTAAGCCTGAGATAAGTTACACAAAAAAGAGTGGTCCATTAATTGTAAACTCACTTTATATTTATAATAGTGTTTAGGAAACACTTTCAAAAGTTACAAGTGGAAGTAGCAAACTCTCACAATATTTATAATTTAGGTGTTTAAAAACACCAAAAGTTACAATAAGACTCTCATTGGAAGGCAAATTACACCAAAAGTTACAATAAGACTCTCAGTGGAAGGCAAATTTATTTTCAAGACTACAGCCATTCAATTTGATGAATTTTCTATTTTCAAGTCCTTAGCCTAAATTCAACCCATTCAAGAGCTGAGCTCATCTTCAAGGACTCATGTTTCTTTCTACATGTTTTACAACTGAATAGAGTCTGATGAGTTCTCTTGAGGCTGTGATTCTCTAAGAGTACATTGAGTCTCTACTTGTGTGGATGGTGTACATTGAGATTCTACTTCTAGTGCAATCGGGATAGACTTAATCTCTTCCTCCTTTACAAGATGTGATGTTGTAGATGCACATTGAGTCTCCACTTCTTGTGTAGGAAGAATGCATTGAGTCTCTAATTCAAGTGGTTCTTCATTGAGTCCATCATGTTGTTTCCCAATGATAGCAGTTAGATAGTGAACAGTCTTAGCCACAAAATCTTGTAGCTCGAGCTTGGTATATGCTTCTATGGAGACATGTTCAAAAATGTCATTGCGATACAACATGAAGTTGTACGCAATTCTCCACCCACTACTAAACATGTCCTTTTGGTCCACTGCGAGGCGTGTCTGGAAATTTGGTTGGTCTTGATGCTCCCTGATTTTCATAATCGCAGAAACTAACTTGTTTGCAGACCTGTCCATCATGACATATGACAAAGTAAATTTGTGTAGTAAATAGTAACTTGATGCATGTTCATAATGATATGATAAAAGAACACTTACTTGAACACCCCGTGAAAGCCTGTAATTGAGTTGACAAACCAACAATGGTTGTCATCAAGGTCCCATACTATAAGGCTCCAATGTGAACTACATCACCAATAAAGAGCGATAAGATTTATCACAATATTAAGTATTAATTGACACAATATTGTAAATAAGAGAGTAAAAGAAAGATTGACACCATACTTACTTCTCATAGTATGGCATAAAGACAAGTAGTATGCCATCCAAGTCTAAAGGTTGTAGAATTGAACAAACATCATCTACTGTCTTCTTGGTATCACTAAGTACAGCTGAAAGAAGAGAATGGAGCATACAGACGCGATTCTGTACTGATCTAGGAAAATGAGATATAACCGTACACTGCAGCAATAAATAAACAAATGTTAGAAGCAGATTGAATCAAATGATTGAAGTATCAAGTCAAGAGATGTTCATATCAAACCTGAGGATGGCCATCATGACTTTGTCATTAGCCTCTTTCAAAGGATCGGAGAGGATTGTAACTTCCTCGCTACCAAAAGTCAAAACACGAGGTTGCTTGCTAATGATGACCTTAACCTCAGAAGAGCTCCCCATTTCGTCCAATACAGCGGTTACATCAGGACAACTTATGGGCGTAGCAACCAATGTTTCCTCTGGATGCTCCACCACGTTATCAATAAATGCCTTAATGATAGATGACATAAATGCCTGCAGATGCAAGTCTGTATATGTGGACAATGAGGTTTCACCGCCTCTCAAATCAAAAATTTGAGCAAGGAGCAAGAAGCAGTTATATCCAACTCTCCACCCACAACTGTGGTCATCATTCTGCTTCGCTGCAGGGCATGTTACATACTCTATTTGATCTTCCAAGTCACCCTCCATTTGCATAAGTGCATCTATAGCACTTACCAACTTTCGAGCAGATCTACACATCAAAATAGAAAACATAAATGAATGTGTGTATTGCATAGGATGCATCTCATTGACATAATTATGACACAAGTAGGTTATACTTACTCTGACACACTGCCATGGATAGATGCTATTGAATTGACAAAGAAGCATTGCTTGGCTAAGATGTCCACAATTACCAAGCTCCAATGCAAGCTGCATTATCAATTAAGAATAATTATTATTCGATATAATCCTCCACAATGTAAGAGATAAGCTAGGTAGGGATTGATACTCACTCTTCGTGATATGCGGTAAAGATAACTCGCGCCGCAGTCAAATCAATAGGTTGCAACCACTTAAAAATGTCATCTATGGTCTTCTCCTTATTGCTAAGTACACTAGAAACAAGAGGATCGACCATATATGCACATCTTTGTATATATAGCGGAAGCTGTTGTAAAACCATACTGCAATAAAAAGAAAAGAATATTAGTTCATTTGATCCAATGGAAATACAAAAGCATAAAGTCAGTAAAAAGTTTGTGTCAAACCTGAGGATGGCTATTATAACCTTGTCATTGACCTCTTTCTTGAAGTTTATGAGGATTGAAATATCCTCTTCATCGAATATAAAAGTAAGAGGTTGTTCTCGAACTTGAAACCTAACTTGAAATGACTTCTCCATTTGCTGCAATGTATGATTATTTTCTAGAGTCATCCGATGGATAGCCAGAGCAGCTTTGCTTTCTTGAGATGAGCTTTCATGATTCTCTGCTCCAACTATGTCCTCCTCATCCTCCTCCTCTCCCTTCTCCTATAAAAGGATAAAATAATTATGAGATTCAAAATTTTAAATTAATTATAAATTTAAAAAGACCTTTAAATGAATAAAGAAAATTAAACATAAGTCTTCATACCTCTACATATCTTCGTGGTCTTTTTATGTAACCTTCAGAGGCAAGGTCAGTGTCATATCCATCTTCCTCTGCTTCCTTGCTATTGCTGGTATCCTCACTATTATATCCAGAGCTTTGATCATTTTCATCATCTTTCTTGCTCTCATCGTACATGATCTGCTCTATGTCATCCTCTTCATGTGAGATCGGACCTTTCTTATCAAACTTTATTGTGAGAGAAGCCACGGTATCAAGGTATTCCAAGCAAGCAGGGCTCTCAATAATATTTACATTGTGTCCTTTTCTGATAAGAGCTTCGAACAGATGTCCCATTCGGCACAATGTGACTTCCCATCCAGGCGGTAGCAAAAATTCCATCATACTAATTAAAAGATCAGCACTTTTTGCTGGCCTTTCATAGTGATTTGCATTGCGATGGAGGGGACTTGGAGCTTCATGCTCTTCCAGCAGTAGTTGCAATCTCTTTGCATTCCCTCTTATATTGTTTTGTAAGGAGTGATCATTATAAGGGCTCTTCATGCACAAGAAAAAGGTTTCCAGACTCTGTATCTTGAGACCGCATTCTCTCTTGTCCCTTTTTCTTGAGTATATCCCATTGTAAATCTTGAGCTCATTGCCATATTGTTTTTCTAGGGTAGCAGACATTTGTTCCTTGTCATCTTTATCAGCAAATATGACTATATTACATTGTCCCACTCTAACAATGGTGGTATGTAATATTCTGTCAAGGAGTGGACGGATGTCATCCGCTGATATTTCATAGACAAAGAAAAGCTGAGGTCTCTCCCAAGCAGTGTCGTCGGACAAAAAATCACTCAATGAAACTCCCTTGCACTCAACACTCTTTCCAGACTCTGAAATGATTTCATGTATGAAATAAAAGCCCTTGTTCAAAGTCTTTTCTTTTCTGAGAGTGTGGTTATTGATGACTTTTTGTGCATATGCATACACATTTTCCGGAATGTCATTTCTCATAGAGGGAGTAATTTCAGATCCATCATCTTCTACCTTCACCCATTTATGCGCCCAAGCCTTCTGTTTAGCTGACGGTAAAGCTGATGCCATCTGCCTCACAATGTTATGATCAATTTTACATTGGCTGATTGGAATATTTTTTTCTCCCAATAAATATTCAATTGCACTCTTTACTGCATCACGCTTCACCTGTTAAATGATGTTATCTTCCATGCAATGATCTTTATCCTTTTTGCCAAAAAACCATTCTTTTGACATTAATTTCTCTGCAGCAAGACTTGCGTATTTATCTGGTAGGTTTCTTAAAGGCCTCCACATCCGAGCTGTCATCTCTTTTTTCTCAATCTTCTTTGCCTTCTCTTTAATCAATGATGGAGCCTCATATGTAACATCTCCTTTCTCACATGCAAGACACACGTCTTTGATCTGATGAAAAACTTCATCACTACGGAAAAGTATGCTTGTGTAGTCTTGATACCTATCCCTTACTGTCTTGAAGCTTGTAATCACCTCAGCTCTTTCCTGCTTTCCCCTTGGTACAATGGCACTCAAGCATGTGTAGAAGTCAACAAGATTATCCGCTTCCACTTTAGTTGCAGTTCTTTTGAGAGTGGTCAAAGGAGAATTAAAAGTTTTCCATATGGTCCTAGCTTTGAGCAACATCTCTGAAGTGGAGGTGATTTTTCGTAGTGCATAAATGTCATGATTAAGTCTTTCCGACTCAATCAAATATTTCTTCTCATTCTTGAAGATACAGATGCATGCAGAATAGTAGTGAAATTGAGGCACACTCGCGAAAGTTTGATAAGTAATTTCTCCTTTCTTGTATGCATCTCTAGAGCGCTCATTACAAGCATAGGCATAGTGCTGACCATCTATTGCCTCAAATGTACAATGAGCTAAGAAATTTCTCTTGGCATCCCTTATATGTCGTTCTGGATCATTCACTGAACTCTGTCCTTCTTGAAGTGAGGGAACTTGTTTTCCGAGGAACTTAGTGAATTGCATCTCAAAATCTATAGGCTGAGAGAAATTGATGGATTGACTATAATCTCCCATGACTGGCCAAAATGTTCTTGAACGGAGTACCAAATTAGAAACAACTGGTTTTTTTCCATCAATCAAAGCCTGAAAAATCTTTTCAGCATAGGCTGTATCTAAGGTCCTGCTGTTGGTGAAGACACTTGCTTTGACCACTGATGAAGCATGTATAACTTGAGTCTTCTGGCCCCATATATATCCTGGATCCTCATCTGTCACAGCCTCATTCAAGCGAAGATTTAGGTTCTTCATTGATAACATTTCTGCTTCTAGATCTGACTCCATTTCAAGACCCTCCGCATCCTCTTCATGTTCTTCCTCTTCTCTTCTTTGCCCTTTCTTTGTATATGAACGACCTCTTTTTCCAGTTATAGGACTTGGAACTGTAGCTCGTGAAGTACTTGCCTTTTGCATTTGACGTCGAGGTTTATTTTTTAGGGGCTCAATGTGAACTGCTTTAGATCGCCCTACTTCTTCTTCTATTGCCTCAACTTCAGGTATACTTAAGGGCTTCACTTGTTCTGTTATTCCATCAACTTCATGAGTTACACCATCTAAGTGAGTAATACCATGAACAAGAGATGTGTGTGCATGTCCTGTCTTATCTGATGCATGTCGTGTCTCACTCAATTCAATTTCTGTCTGAGATGCATGTGCATGTCCGGTCTCCACCAATTCAATTCCTGTCTCAGATGTAGATCCCTTGTAAGCATCCACGTGTACAAGACCCTCATCCATTGCTACAATGTGTTCTGTCTCATCCACTCCACTTCCTCTCTCATTTGTATTACCATGAACCAAATCTACATGGCGTGTCTCATCACTTCCTTTCTCATGTGTGGATTCTTGCACCTTAGGTCCCTCCAATGAAGTTGAACCTTGTTGGATGACACCCTGAAAGTATTCAAGGATAATCTTTGACTGCATTTTTCTTGCTTCCTCAATGGGAAATTCCTCCCACACATGTTGAAGGATCTCCAATGCGAGAACCAATTTAGGAAATCTAGGTGCTTTTGGCGGCGACATCACAAAGTGCATTGCATCTTTCTTAGAAAGAAGAAACGATCTGTTGCTCATTCTTGACTTTGTGTAAATCATCATTGTAGTGCTGTCTTTTTCAATTTTTATTCCTACTAAGGTGCCCCCTTGAATCAAATTGCTCTTGGAGAAAGATACATTTGATGCGCACTCATCTTTCTCCAACTCTCTCTTTGTCATCACTAGAATGAGATTTCCTTTACTTAAGACCAAGAACCATGCTTTCTTTGTTGTGTCAACAACTGTCCAGTTTGTGAAGTCCTTTGGGGCATAAATTCTTCCATTGTATTTCAGTGACATACCATTGACAAATGCTGTAGCCTCAAGATCCATCCTGTATTCAAGCACAACACAAATTTTAAGTACTTTGACAAACTACAATTACTTTGAAAAATCAAAAGTACAATGAGTCCCATTAATACACCTCCAGTTTGTATTCTTCCCAATCATATAAGTATCAATTTCATGCTTTGGGAATAGCCTAAAAGGCTTTACAAGGCTTAGAGCATAAATGCTTTGGGAATAGCCTAAAAGGCTTTACAAGGCTTAGAGCATAAATGCTTTGGGAATAGCCTAAAAGGCTTTACAAGGCTTAGAGCATAAATGTGGAAAAAAATAAGGATTTACAATGATCTCTGAATACAAATTTGAAGTTTGTCATATATAAGTACAAAATGCTCTGTCGACTCCCGCAACTGATATAAGTGTAAAATGCTCTGTCAACTTCCACAACTGTAATCTGTCATGTCCACTGATACAACTTTCAATCATCTTGAAAGTTTAAAAACCTTAATCGTTGCTTAAATGGTAGGGTTGTTGTGTCTGTGAAACCGAATGTGAATGTGAACGAATGGACTGACTCCGATTAGGAACTAGTCGGGAAATTTTGAGCATGGCTTTGATTGGTTTTTTTGGAGTTCTCTCCTCTAAGGACAAACTAATCTATGCTAATCTAGACTACACCAACCGTCGAAGCGAAGAAAAGCAAGAAATAATTTCTTTTCCATTGTTCTTTTTAATATCCTTAGGTTGCGAATTAAAAGCAAAAAATAATCTTTCCATTATTCTTTTTAATACACTAAGGTTGTGAGTTTAAAAAAGATAAAATTTATATTTTATCTTTTTTAAACTCACACCCCTTTCTCTCTCTCTCTCCCCCCCTTCTCTCCCCCCCTTCTCTCTCGCTGCCGCCCTCATCCTCCCACCCCACCTTCCCCATTCTCACTCCCACGCCCACGTCCATTCTTTCACCTTCCCCATTCCCACTCCCTCTCCCACTCCCATCCTCCCACCACTTTCTCTCTCTCTCCCCCCCCATTCTCTCTCGCTGCCGCGGCAGCGACCCCCCCTTCTCTCTCTCTCTCTTCTCCTTCTCATTTTAAAAAAGATAAAATTTATATTTTCAAAAACTAATTTACTTACAACTCATAAGAATTGAACATTCACATTATCCTCCCACCCCTTTCTCTCTCTCTCCCCCCCCATTCTCTCTCGCTGCCGCGGCAGCGACCCCCCCTTCTCTCTCTCTCTCTTCTCCTTCTCATTTTAAAAAAGATAAAATTTATATTTAATTTACTTACAACTCATAAGAATTGAACATTCACATTAATAAGAAGTTAAAATCTTAATAAATTTGAATTTATATAATAAAAACTATAAAGTAGTTTAACTTAAAGTTTATGAAAAAATAACGTAAAATAAAGAAAACAAGACTTAAAATTAAAAATTTAATATTTACCTAGAAGAATATATTAATTCTCCCTAAAAAGAAATAAATTAAAGTAATAATAACGAATATTCTCCCTAAAAAGAAATAAATTAAAGTAATAATAACGAATGTAAGTTAAACTACTTTTAAAATTTTAATTTAAAATGTAATAAAATTAAAATTATACTCTTTATATTCCAAAACAAAATGCATTATAGTCTAAATTAAACTAGTAAATTAAAAATGAAAGTGAAACTCATTTTAAATTCAAAAACAAAGAAAAATTTAAAATTGAAGTTTCTACAAGTTTTGCTTTTAGCATACATTTGTCTTTTCACATCCAGGGGTTTGTCTTTTGAAACACAAGGTTGTCTTTTATCACAATTTTCACATCCACGCGTTTGTCTTTTGAAACACAAGGTTGTCTTTTATCACAATTTTCACATCCACGCGTTTGTCTTTTGAAACACAAGGTTGTCTTTTATCACAATTTTCAAGTTTTCACACGTTTGTCTTTTCAAACACAAGGATTCAAGTGAGAAATTTTGAAATTCTAGTTTCCACACGTTTCTCTTTTCAAACACCAAGGTTTGTCTTTTCAAACACAAGGATTCATAGTTTAAAAAAAGGCGGGAAATTTTGAAATTCTAGTTTCCACACGTTTCTTTTTCAAACACCAAGGTTTATAGTTTTGTTTGTTTAAGTTTCGACTAAATCACACACCAATCTTCTCTAATATGCCTCATTGATCGTAGCTCCCAAATTCTTCCATCAAAACATCTCTCCTTTATCTCTTCTTGATCGTCGCCCACTCATTTTTTCTCCTCATTGGTAAGATTTTTTATCTCGATCGTACTCTCTTGTGCCCTTCCTCTCTAAATTTTCATCAAACACGAAGGTTTATAGTTTTGTTTGTTTAAGTTTAGACTAAATCACATACCAATCTCCTCTCATATGCCTCATTGATCGTAGCTTCTTCATCTTGTCTAGATCGTCGCCCACTCATTTCTCCTTTTCATTGGTAAGATTTTCTATCTCGATCTCTTCATCTTGTCTCGATCGTCGCCCACTCATTTCTCCTCTTCATTGGTAAGATTTTCTATCTCGATCGTACTTTCTCGTGTCCTCCCTCTCTAAATTTTCATCTCTCTCACTCTTCTCTCTCTCTCTTTCCTCTCCGCTCTAGTCTACGTTTCCTCTCATCTTAGTCTGCTCTCTCCCCTCCTCTTCATTTCCCCTCTCTCTCTCTCTCTTCCTTTCTCCTCACCTTTTTCCTCTCTCTCACTTGCGCTCCCCACTCTCCTCTCCACTCTCTCTCACTTGCCGCGATCTCCCCCCCCATCCCCTCGCTCTCTCTCCTCCCCCTCTCTCTCTCTCTCTCTCCACCCCTCCCTCTCTTTCGCTGCCGCGGCAGCGGCCCCTCCCCTCCTCTCTCTCTCTCCCTCCCCCCCTCTCTCGCATCTCCCCCCTACTCTCTCTCCCCCCCCCTCCTCTCTCGCTGCCGCGGCAGCGGCTCCCCCTCTCACTTCCCTCTCCCCACCCCTTCCCTCTCCCCCTCTCCCCCTCTCTCTCTCCCTCCCCTCTCTCTCGCTACCCCCTTCTCTCTCTCCCCCCCCCTCCCTCTCTCGCTGCCGCGGCAGCGGCCGCGGCCCCCCCCTTCTCTCTCTCTCCCTCCACTCTCTCGCTCCCTCCGCCCCCTCCCCCCTTCCCTCTCCCCCCCCTCCCCCTATCTCGCTGCCGCGGCAGCAGCCGCGGCCCCTCCCCCTTCTCTCTCTCTCCCCCTTCCCTCTCTCTCGCTGCCCCCGGCCCCTCCCCCCTTCCCTCTCCCCCCCCTCCCCCTCTCTCGCTGCCGCGGCCGCCCCCCCTTCCCTCTCGCTCCCCCCTTCCCTCTCCCCCCCCTCTCCCTCTCTCGCTGCCGCGGCAGCGGCCGCGGCCCCCCCCTTTCCCTCTCCCCCCTCTCTCGCTCCCCCCTTCCCTCACCCCCCCCTCCCCCTCTCTCGCTGCTGCGGCAGCGGCCGCGGGCCCCCCCCCTTCCCTCTCCCCCCTCTCTCGCTCCCCCCTTCCCTCTCCCCCCCCTCCCCCTATCTCGCTCCCTCCGCCCCCTCCCCCCTTCCCTCTCCCCCCCCTCCCCCTATCTCGCTGCCGCGGCAGCGGCCGCGGCCCCTCCCCCTTCTCTCTCTCTCCCCCTTCCCTCTCTCTCGCTGCCCCCGGCCCCTCCCCCCTTCCCTCTCCCCCCCCTCCCCCTCTCTCGCTGCCGCGGCCGCCCCCCCTTCCCTCTCGCTCCCCCCTTCCCTCTCCCCCCCCTCTCCCTCTCTCGCTGCCGCGGCAGCGGCCGCGGCCCCCCCCTTTCCCTCTCCCCCCTCTCTCGCTCCCCCCTTCCCTCACCCCCCCCTCCCCCTCTCTCGCTGCCGCGGCAGCGGCCTCGGCCCCCCCCCTTTCCCTCTCCCCCCTCTCTCGCTCCCCCCTTCCCTCTCCCCCCCTCCCCCTCTCTCGCTGCCGCGGCAGCGGCCGCGGCCCCCCCCCCTTTCTCTCTCTCCTCGCCTCCCTTTTCCCCCCCTCCCTTCTCTCTCCCCTCCCCTCCCTCTCTCGCTGCCGCTGCCACGGCAGCAGCCCCCCCCTCTCTCTCTCTTCCCCCCCCTTCCCTCTCTCCTCCCCTCCCTTCCCCCCCCCCCTTCTCTCTCCCCTCCCCTCCCTCTCTCGCTGCCGCTGCCGCGGCAGCGGCCCCCCCCCCTCTCTCTCTCTTCCCGCCCCTTCCCTCTCGCTGCTCCCTCTCCCCCCCCTCCCCCTCTCTCGCTGCCGCGGTAGCGGCCGCGGCCCCCCCCCTTTCTCTCTCTCCTCGCCTCCCTTTCCCCCCCCCCTCCTTCTCTCCCCTCCCCTCCCTCTCTCGCTGCCGCGGCAGCGGCAGCGGCCCTCCCCCTCTCTCTCTCTTCCCCCCCCTTCCCTCTCTCCTCCCCTCCCCTTCCCCCCCCCCCCTTCTCTCTCCCCTCCCCTCCCTCTCTCGCTGCCACTGCCGCGGCAGCGGCCCCCCCCCCTTCTCTCTCTCTTCCCCCCCCTTCCCTCTCGCTGCCCCCTCTCTCCCCCCTTCCCTCTCGCCCCCCTCCCCCTCTCTCGCTGCCGCTGCCGCGGCAGCGGCCCCCTCCCTCCCCTCTCCCCCCTCCCCCTCTCTCGCTGCCGCGGCAGCGGCAGCGGCCCCCTCCCCTCCCTCTCCCTCCTCTCCCCCCTTGCCCCCCCCTCCCCCTCTCTCGCTGCCGCTGCCGCGGCAGCGGCCCCCTCCCCTCCCTCTTCCCCCTCTCTATCCCCGCCCCCCCTCCCTCTCTCGCCGCCCCCCCTCCCTCTCCCCTCCCCTCCCTCCCCCCCTCGCGGCAGCAGCCTCCCCCTCCCCTCTCTCTCTCCCCCCCCTCGCTGCTTCTCCCCTCTCTCCCCTCTCTTTCCCCCTTTCCCCTTCTCTCCCCCCTCCCTTTCTCTCCCCTCTCTTTCCCCCCCCTTCTCTCATCTCTCTCCCTCTCTCTTTCTTTCTCTCTTTTGCTGCCGAGGCAGCAAGACTCTCTCTCTTCTTTTCTCTCTCTAAAAATCTATCCTTCAAAAATTTCAAAGAATACAAATTTTAAAAACAGTACCTGGAAAAAAGTTGAAATCGATGCTTGTGCTTGCTTGTGCTTGCTTTTGCTCTTCCTCCTCTTTTTGCTTCTCCTCTTGCTCTTCCTTGTTGAAATGAGAGAAGGAGAGTATATATAAGAAAAACTAGGGTTTTGAGTGCTTCTCTCTCATTGGTCCTTCTATAACATTATCTCCTCTCCCATTGGCCTCTCTATTAGATTATCTTCTCTCTCTCTCCCACCCACTCCCATCCTCCCACCCCACTCTCACTCCCATCCTCCCACCCCACCTCCCCCATTATCACTCCCACGCCCACGCCCATTCTTTCACCTTCCCCATTTCCACTCCCTCTCCCACTCCCATCCTCCCACCCCACCCCTCCCACTCCCACCCTCACTCCACCCCCACCTCCCCCATTCCCACTCCCACTCCCACTCCCACTCCCACTCCCATTCTCCCACCCACTCACATCCTCCCACCTACACGTCTCACTCCCACTCCCATCCTCCCACCCCCACCCCCACCCCTCCCCCCCCATTCCCACTCCCACTCCCATTCTCCCACCCTTATCCTCCCACCTCACCCCTCCCACTCCCATCCTCCCACTCCCATTTTCCCACCCCCCCACCTCCCCCATTCCCACTCCCACTCCCATTTTCCCACCCCCCCCACCTCCCCCACTCCCACTCCCTCCCCCATCCTCCCACCCCACCCCTCCCACTTCCACCCCCACCTCCCCCATTCCCACTCCCATCCTCCCACCTCACCCCTCCCACTTCCACCCCCACCTCCCCCATTCCCACTCCCTCTCCCACTCCCATCCTCCCACTCCCACTCCCCACCCCACCCCTTCCACTCCCACTCCCATCCTCCCATCCTCCCACCCTCACCCCACCCCCACCTCCCCCATTCCCACTCCCACTCCCACTCCCACTCCCATTCTCCCACCCCCACCTCCCCCATTCCCACTCCCTCTCCCACTCCCACTCCCACTCCCACTCCCACTCTCCCACCCCCACCCCCACCGCCCCCATTCCCACTCCCTCTCCCACTCTCCCTTTCTCCCACTACCACCCTCCCACACTCCCTTTCTCCACTTTCCCACTCTCCCTTTCTCCCACTACCACCCTCCCAACTATCAATTCCACTATTACTTATAAATTCTAATTAAAACTATTACTTAAATAAATGATATTACTTGAAAACACTCATAGGATTTAAGGTTTAGGATTTCGTGGTTTGGGTTTAGGATTTGGGGTTTGGTGAGTTAGGGTTTAGGGTTTAGGGTTCAAGGTTTGAGGGTTAGGGTTTGGGGGTTAGGGTTTAGAGTTTGGTGGTTTAGGGTTTAGGGTTTAGGGGTTAGGGTTTAGGATTTAGGGTTTGGGGGTTAGGGTTTAGGGTTTGGGGTTTAGGGTTTAGGGTTTGGGAGTTAGGGTTTAGGGTTTGGGAGTTAGGGTTTAGGGTTTAGGGTTCAGGGTTTGGGGTTTAGGGTTTGGGTTTTGGGAGTTAGGGTTTAGGGTTTAGGGTTTGGGATTTAGGGTTTAGGGTTTAGGGTTTGGGAGTTAGGGTTTAGGGTTTAGGGTTTAGGGTTTGGGGGTTAGGGTTTGGGGTTTGGGGGTTAGGGTTAAGGGCTTAGGGTTTAGGAGTTAGGGTTTAGAGTTTAGGGTTTGGGGGTTAGGGTTAAGGGTTTAGGGTTTAGGGTTTCGGGTTTGGGAGTTAGGGTTTGGGGTTTGGGGTTTGGGAGTTAGGGTTTAGGGTTTAGGGTTTGGGAGTTAGGGTTTAGGGTTTAGGGTTTAGGAGTTAGGGTTTAGGGTTTGGGGTTTAGGGTTTAGGGTTTGGGAGTTAGGGTTTGGGGTTTGGGGGTTAGGGTTTAGGGTTTGGGGTTTGGGGGTTAGGGTTTAGGGTTTAGGGTTTAGGGTTTAGGGTTGTTATTGGTTAGGATTTAGGGTTGTTTTGGTTTACGGTTTAGGGTTTAGGGTTTATGGTTGTTATTGGTTAGTGTCTAATTAAATTTTCAAACACGTTCTGGATTTTTAAATCATTAATAAAGTAGATTATTGAGAAGAGACTAATGTTCTTTATAATGGTTGTTACAGCTTGTTTGCAGAGGAAACTCACAAAGGAGATGGCTACAAAATTTATTCCGGGGATGGAGGTGATTTTATGTTGCAAAAGAGAAGTAGTTGCATTTGCTACAATCCATGAAAGTGATCCAAATTCTATTTTTCACTTTAGAAGACTTGGCGCAGATAAGGTAGCGGTTATCGTATCAAGGATTCTTAGTGCACATGTTGAGCTAAAGCATAAGTGTGGGGATATGGAAATCCTTGGAGATGTTATGCCCTATAATACTTCCAACAAAGCATTTATTGCATGGGACAGAGATGAGACTTATCCAACACATGTCATCAGGAATACAAAGTGCATATCTTTGGATTTTAGAGTGGGAGATATTTTACAAATGTTATCATTTACAAATAAGTATGTAGCAGAAGGTCAAGTCTTGGGATTTGAACAAGTTGAACACTGGACATTTGCGCAGATGAGAATTCAAAAAGTTACTGATGATGGTATGGATGATAACTCAATGTCATTGGATGGTCCCTACTATGAGGTAGGTAAGGATTGGAGATGGAGCATGCAATTTTTAAAGATTGGAAAGACTCGGCATGTGGTTTTTAATGATAAACATAATGTATACTACAACATCAAAGAATTGAAAGAATATGCCAATGTACCAAGCTCTATTCCTTCAGAGATGGATGATTCCAATGCACTCAACTATAGCACTGACGTCTTATCAGAAGTCGATGAGTTCATTGGTACCGAGAAAGAAAAATATTTCACAAGTGATGCCTTATCCGGGGTGGATGAGTTCATGCACATTGAGAACTTGGGCAAAGATGTGAAAAGTGTTATATCTTCAAGCATGGATGGCTTCATGGATACTGATAAAGTTCTTGGAGTCAAAGCAGGTAACTATGGAATTATGGAAATCATGCACGATAGTATAATGAGTGATGTTCTCTCTGGAGTAGAGGAGTTTCAAGACTATGGAGTTATGAAATCCATAGAAAGTGCATCAATGAGCGATGTTCTCTCAGGAATAGATGAGTTTGAAGATCATTCTGGACAGTCTATCACCACTGACTATGGAGTTATGAAATCCATAGAAAGTGCATCAATGAGTGATGTTCTCTCAGGAATAGATGAGTTTGAAGATCATTCGGGACACTCTAATGCCATTGTGACAAGTGGTTCTACGATTGTATCAAAAGTAGGGATGAGATCAACAAAGGACTATTCGGTGTTTGACTTTGATTGTGAACTTGTAAATGTTACAAATGGTTTGACGAATGTATCAAAAGCAAGGATGACATCAACAAAGGAATATTCAGTATTTGACTGTCAGAGTGATAAGATCAAGGATGCAACATCTCATGAAAACAACGTGACAAATAAATCTTACAAGGAGAACTACACAAATCCAAATAAGAATGAACAGAAGGTCCCAAAACGGACATACAGATGCATGAAAAGACAACGAGTGCAGGCAGATCCAGAAAAGCAACCAAAGAGAATAAGAGTAATGAATGAAGATGTTATGCTAAAAGCAATGCGATCTACATGCTGTAAGCATACATGTATGCGATCCATTAACTTACATGACATCAAGGGTTGTAGAGAACATGTATGGCAAAGGAAAGGAAGCAGAAGAAATGAATACCTACTCACGAGATTGTCTTGCTTTCTTGTAAATGATAAGAGAAGGCGAAGTTCAGGACATCAAATAAGGCCTCTTATAAATGGAAAAAGTATATGCAATAATGCATATCGCATTATTACAGGATTATCACATGGCACATATTGGAATTTGGCTAATAAAGCAAAGTATGGAGTTAAATTTAACATTCATGGAAACATAGGAAGGCCCAAAACAAGAGCCTCAACGGTTGCGGCAACAGCAATTTTGAAAGATTACATTTATGAAAATGCTTTACCACAACCCCACCTATCAGAAATGCATCTTCCGATAGGTTTGACCAAAAAAGAAGTATTTAACTCTATTGGAGAAACACAGAGGCAAAGAGGGCATGCACCGGCATCTTTTCATACTTTGTATACTCTTTGGAAAAAAAGCTTTGGACATGTTAAAATCCCAAAGAGGCAAAAAATGTCAAAGTGCAACGACTGTGATGATCTAAAGCGAGCACTTGAGAGTGCAACATCTCCAGAACAAAAAGAAGCTTACAAAAGAAAGAGAGAATTTCATCATGGACTTGTTCGACATTCTAGAATAAAATATGCATTTTGGAAGGAGCAAGCTATTTCTCACCCAAATGAGTACATGTGCATTATTGTAGATGGTATGGATCAAAATACAACAACATTACCTCGATTCGTTAACACTCCACCTAAGCTACAAGGCAAATACTTTTTAAAGACACATCTATGTGGAGTGTTAGTGCACGGATTTAAGTTTTTTGCAGACATATGGATTGATTCCTTGCATCTACACGATAGCAATCAAGTTGTAACATCCGTTATGAAGGCAATTCACAATGTACATGAAGAAAAAGGTCGCCTACCAGAAACTTTGAGAATACAAGCAGACAATTGTGGACGAGAGAATAAGAATGTACTCTTCTTTGCATTTTGCTCAATGCTAATCGCTCATAGAATCTTCAATGAGATTGAAGTTGGGTTTTTGTTGGTTGGGCACACACATGAGGATATCGATCAGGTATTTAGCACAGTTTCAAGAGAACTAAAACACAAGGACATGGAGACAATGGATGACTTGATAAGAAAATGCGGGAGGCAAGTTGGTGGCCGTAAGGAAGGAACAATATGCTCAATGGTTGAGAGGATGTATGATTGGAAGAGCTTTATTCTACCTTTCATACAAAAAGGTGGTGATGCCCTGATTGGTCATAGCGCTCCACACTATTTTCGATTTTTCTTAAAGGATGAAAAACCAGTGATGCAATGGCAACACTATTCTCTTGATACAAAATGGGAACCTGAAGAACCTTACTCTCTCTTAACTTCAATCCCGAGCAAAGAAATGCATCCAACATGGGCTCCTATAAAAGAATTCAGCGAGAAATCCAAAGGTGAAATAGAAGGCTTAAAAGCTTTTATTGCATACAAAGAGGAAATGCTCCGGAGATTTCCTGATTGGAAGCCCTCTTGGAAGGAACACACTACTGTTGTAATTAGCAAGACCTACCAATTGATAAAGGACCTTGCAAAAATGCGAGAAGATGATATTAAGGCAGAACGGCCTTTATTTTGGCCAAATGTTGGTAATGACTTGCGTCCAGCATGTGGTCTCTTTGAAAATGAGTTTGAATCGTTGCTCCCACGTCCATATTGTGGACCCAAGAAGAGAGAGTTTATGCCACAAATAGACATAGATGTCCATTGTTTTGTTGCAGTTCGACCATCGGATGATGAACATGAGAACGTGAAGTTTTGGGTTGCAAAAGTAGTTGATGTGAGCATGGATGACTGGGGGAGAGCTACAACATTTACAGCGGTATGGTATGAGCCAAGGGGCAGGAAGGAGAACCAAGATAACAGTACATTGTATAGTAGTTGTTTGAAAAAGGAATGGGTCCCAAACCATGAAGCAATTTCAAGACTTTCCACAGAGACAGTCATAGTATCCTGGAAATCAAGGTCAAAGAAAACAAAGAAGCACATGGGGTATGATGTAGAAGACAAAATAAAATTACCGCAACCAATTATTACGCACATTACAGAGTTCACAAAGATGCTCGCCCGGGAGGAAGTAGAAGGAGATAGCGCAAATGAAGAATGCCCATGATAACACCATTCAAATATCGAGAAAGAGTGAAGGTGGTGGTGGTTGTCAGATGAGAGTGAATGAAGATGGCACCCAAGCGACAAGTGACGACAGAAAGGACATTCTGAACAAGCAAATGTTTGGATCGCTCATTTCTGTGATCATGATAGAAAAGGACATTCAAACAAGCAAATGTTTGGATCGCCCATTTGTACTAAACTCATTGTAAAGGAAAAATTAAATTATTGAAAAGGCCACAGGAGATCCTTTGTACAAAGACTCATCCAGAGCAATATTTGTTGTAAAACTTATGACATGATAATGTAAAATTGCAAGCATAGCTATTGCTACTTTTTGGAGTACAAAAGAGGCTTCCATCATGTCTCATGTGTATATAAACCTTTTAATTTCTTGAATATTCAAGAGTGTTATAGTTTTCTGCATTGAAAGTAAAAAGAGTCTTACAGGTCTCTTATGTATACCTTTTTAAAATGTTTTAAATTTTCAATAGCATGGTTTTTCATGGATTTAAACTAATAACTCGGATTTTTTATTTTAAGAATATGATTCTTATAAACAAGAAATAGAAATTTAGGATTTAATAGTAGTTTTTGCATTATTTGTACAACATTGTAGAGAGATATTTTGAAATGTCTTATGTGAAAATGATAGTGCCAGAAAGTAAACTTTTGATTCTCGAATGACAGTTTCATAAAGTAAACTTTTCAGTTGGGAAGGATTTTAAGGAATAGTCCAAAAGTAGACATATGAGTCCAAAATTAATGAAATAAGTGTTAAGTAGAACACTCTCTTGCATCCTTATGTAGTCCTCGAAATAGAACGCAATCATTGATGCATGCATGGATGCACTTGTAATCTAATCCTCCAAGAGAGGTCACATGTTGCCTTGCCATATCTCTTGAGGTCGGTAATTTATTCTCCCTTGGAAGCATTTTACACAATAGCCTGCACATGAAGACCATAAATGAGGAAAAGCATTCGAGTAATTGACCCACTAGCATAATTCACCATATTTGCAAAATAGACTTTAAAGCTTACTTGAGTAATGCATTCAAACTTGCATCGCTCCATCCATAGATGGTCTGCAAGTTTAGTAACTCAAGGGAGGCACGTAGAACAGAGAATATACACCCCTCAAATAGTGGAGTCAATGCTGTGGTAAAAAGATCATCCTGCTCCATGCTATCATCTCTCTCTTCGGATTAATGGACATATAAATCCTGCACCATATCATCAAACACCTCCTCCATGGCCTCATGAGGTAATGGCGGAGGGCTACTATCACCATCACTCCATGCATTCGTAACAGTCCCTCCTGAAGATCCCACCTCATATCGCCGATGCTTTGCCTCCTCATGATGAGCATAGGACAACATATGTGGGTGTGGCACTACATCCTGTATCAAATTAAAACGGGATCATAACTCAAACACATGAACACCCATAAGTATCTCAATCAACCTTAACTCTTTAACACTAACAATATTTACGATCACATCCCATTCTGCATACTTTGAGACGTGATTGAGTGTAATTCTGCATGCACGATACATGTTTCCTCGACATCGATCACACATACATTTGATTTTTGCTCCAACCATATTTTGCGATGGTGGATACAGAGGGATTCATCCTCACTGGAGCTACTTGTTGAAGATGAAGACATCCTACAAATAAATAACCCAAAGAATTTGCTCTTGCATGAGTTGTAAATGTTAAAAACTCTGTGGTTGGTAGACATGATGGATTTTATTTTTAGGGGCACTACATCACATGTACATGTGATGTCAGAGTCTGAGGTCAATATGCGAGAGTTGCAATTAACACAGTTGTACAAGGGTGCTAGGATGTCTAAACTACGAGCTTGTCTCTCAATCTTGAATCTACGTGCAAAGTATGGGTGGTCGGATATAAGTGTCTCGGCCTTAATGAGGTTAGCTCCTGCATTAATTTGACTCATTATTTGGATATTGTTTGTTTTGAGAATCATCATGTATGTTTGAGAATCATCATTATTCGAAGCCTATGTATGTTTGAATTGTGACTCTCTTTTATCCTTCTCTCTTTTATCCTCTCTTTTCATCTCTTTTCTTCTCTCTTTTTCTCTCTCATCTCCTCTCTTTTTCTCTCTTTTTTCTCCTCTCTTTTCCTCTATTTTCCTCTCTTTTCTCCTCCCTTTTTCTCTCTTTTATCCCCACTTTTTCTCTTTTCACTTTCTCTCTTTTTTGCTCTTATCTCCTCTCTTTTTGTCTTTTTTCTCCTCTCTTTTCTCCTTTTTCTCCTCTATTTTTCTCTCTTTTTTCTCCTCTCTTTTCCTCTCTTTTCTCCTCTCTTTCCTTCTCTCTTTTTCCCTACATGAAGCTTCAATAGCCTACCATTGAGCAAGTAGATATAGACTTCTATCACTCTAATTCAAAGAATGCAGGAGTCTATAAATGCTTGCTCAATGTCAGGTTGTAGGATTCTAAGCTTTCTCAATGTCTTACAGGTATTCTAAGGTGTAGGATTAGTGTATCGATAATCGTGACGCATTAGTGTAATTATGATTATGTTATATTATTGACATGACTTCTTTGTTGGTTTGAAAAAGTGAAAAAGAGAAAGAAAAGGGGAAAAGAGAGGTGAGAATCATCATATATGTTTGAGAATCATCATTATTCGAAGCCTATGTATGTTTGAATTGTGATAGGTTGCTCCAGAAGATGTTTCTTGCACCAAATACCATGCCCGCATCAAGAGATGAAGTGAAGAAGATGCTAACAACGGTGGGTATGGATTATGATACCATCCATGCTTGCCATAATGACTGTATTCACTTTCGTCATGAGCATGGAGATTTGGCTAGTTGTCCGAAGTGTGGGAAACAATGATATAGAGATGACTTGCAGGGTCAACAGATACCGATAAAGGTCTTAAGACACTTTTCCATCATTGCAAGAATATAGCACATGTTCCGATGCAAATCCATAGCGGAGTTGATGACTTGGCATGCATCTCATCGGTCCACTGATGACACATTGAGGATTCTTGTAGATTGTGTAGCTTGGAAGCACATAGACAATCAGTGGCTGAACTTTGCGAGGGAGCCACACAACTTACATCTTGGGCTCTCACCATGGACGGCGTGAATCCTTTCGGCTTACGCTCGATATCTTGGTCGACATGGCCGATAGTCTTGGTGAATTACAATATCCCACCATGGCTAACAATAAAGAAGGAACACCTCATGCTTGCACTACTTGTGCCAGGGAAGTATAAGGCCAAAAATATGGACATGTACATGGCACCTTTGATAGAGGAGTTACAGATTATGGAGAGGAGTGCGGGTCTTTGATATTTCCAGAGCTCCTAGATGTACCGATGATATTTTGGTTAGGGGTATCTTGATGTGGACCATGCATGACTACCTAGGATATGGAGAGTGCGCAGATACGTGGTGGTGTCTTTACATGTATAATATAGGATTATGCTTTTATGACTCTCTTTCGCACACATGTCTTATACTAACACATTCATGCATGCGTGCACGACTTGTTAAAAGTGGGTACCATGCTTGTCCTGTTTGTGGACCGGGTTTGAAATCACTTGCATGATACTCCAAACATATGAGGAAAATTATTTATGAAGGTCATGCTCGATACCTTCCGCTGGACCATCTCGTGTGTGGAGGTCAGCTTGATCCACCACCACCATATTTGAAGGCAAGTGATTGGATTCAGGCTTGGAGGGCAAATGGAGAGGAACCTCGTGGTATGAAGAGGCTATCAATCTTTCACGAGCTTCCTTATTGGGGTCAATTACAAATCAATCATCTCTTGGATCCCATGCATATCTTCAAGAATGTGGGGGCTACTATTTGGGCACACTTGGTTGGTTCCAAAGACTCGAGAGGAGTGCGAGAAGGCTTGCATGCTATGAATAGGATGTCTCGTTTGTGGCCCCAAGTGCGTGCTTCGGGAAAAGTTGTCCTCCCAAAAGCAACATGGATCCTCGCCACGAGAGAGGAGGCAGCGGTCAAGGTGGACATTGCCTTTTTTCAAACACCCATAGGGTACATGCATTGCTTGAAAGGAGCATTTTCAAAGGACAATAAGCTTAGTGGGCTCAAGTCCCATGATTGGCACAAAGTCTTATAGGTATTCTAAGCTGTAGGATTAGTGTACCGATAATGGTGATGCATTAGTGTAATTATGATTATGTTATATTATTGACATAAGTTCTTTGTTGCTTTGATAGTTCATCCTCCTATTTACAATGAAAGGGTGCTTACAAGAAGATGTTAGAAATGCTATATTCAAGATCAGTGGTATTGTGAGGTATGCTTACTATCAAATCGCATTGATTGCATTTTCTTCAATTTAAGCTGAATAATTTGTAGACTGATTATGAATATATCTTACATGGGCATGTGAAATAGGTGGATATCTCAAAAAGAGATCTCTATATAGAGCATTGAGAAGGCTAGCATGGAATCCATCGAAGCCATATGCTTGCTTGAGAAGCACTTTCCTTTGAGCATTATGACAACTCAAGTGTACTTGCTTGTGCACATAGTCGATGAGGTGGCCATTGCAAGTACCGTTCATAGTCGGTGGATGTTTTTTCTCTAGCAGTTTATGAAAACTTTGAAGGGATTTGTAAGACAAAGAGCAAGACCAGAAGCAAGCATGGTAGAGGGATGGCTTGTGCGAGAGTCATTAGTATATATCACAAAGTTTCTTGCATCCACGGATCCCGATATACCGCAAGCTTAGCATAACAAGGATGATGATCGCATCATTGGCGAGGTTCCCCAAGGAAAAGTGATTGAAAGAAAGATGAGTGCAGAGCAAATGGAGAAATTCAATAAGTTTTGTATCCTCAATAGCAAGAAGATGCAGAAGTGGATTGAGAGATATGAAGCGGCCAAAGCAGAAAGAATAAATGCAAGGACAAGATTCAGAGCAATGTACAGGCGATCGCAACCATATCCATGGGATCTCTCCCTTCTCCCCACTCACATGTCACTTGATTGGCTACAACTAGCTCTACATAAAGCCGAATGTAATGGAGAGACAATAAACGAGTGCGAGCGAGAGTTATCATCTAGATGTATGATGCATGTAAGTTTCTTACCTCTTGATGTAATTAAGTAATTATTTGTGGCAATATATGCTATAAACTAAATGCATCTTCATTGTTTTAATGATGCTCTTTTTCAGTACAAAAAGTACAGTGCATTATGGTCATATGGACGACATTTTGCATCGATTCAAAGAGAGTCACGTATGATTGTGGAGTCATGGCTAACTTCACACAAGATAGCCAAGCAAGTGCTTCTAATACCAATCTTCTTTCCTCATACTTGGATTATTGTGGAGCCATACGTGAAATCTATGAAATTGTGGTTTTTCATCCGGATCGTTTTGATCCAAGATGGTGGTATGTGATCCAAGTTGCACCATGAAGGAAGCAAATTTTTGAAGATAGAGATGTGGATATGGAGATGCCACTACCAATGCTGGATCCAATTGATTAAGATGGATCTAGTGAAGAAGATGAAGATCACAATATGAGCCAAGAGAAAAATGCACATAATGACATCATACGAGAGGAAGATGGAGATCACAATATTGAGGAAGAAGATGATGATCATGAAGAATCACCACACTTTATTCAAGAAGATGATCAAGTCTTAGGTGAACGTACGATGCTAAAGTATGATGATGATATAGAAGATCAACTCAGTATAGAGTTAGAGATAGACTTGTTTGGCACATTAGACTTGGCTCAAGATGAAGCCGTTGATGTAAATGCTCTTCATTGATTTTTTAAATCTCAAACTTGGGCATTTATATATGAGCTTCAAAGGCTTGATGTACATGCTCTAGTACTTTTAATTTCTCAAAGGGTCAAACATGTATGAAAAGGAAAAAAAAATTATCATTGGGAAAAACTATCTATTAAGGTCAGTATGGGAAAAAACACTCTCTATAAAATGTCGCTATAGGAAATTGTCTCAGTGTCGCTATATAACGACCATTCACAAGCCTAATAAGTGTCGCTATATAGCGATGCTCTTTAAATGTCGCTATATAGCAACACCTACCTAAAGTTGCTATATAGCGACACTTAATGAATCTTGCTTTGGTTACCGATGACGATTAGCACCCTGCGCATGCTAAACGTCAATGCTTAAGCATTGGAATAGGACCCGTGTGTAGTAGTGAATTTGGATGCTCTCCAAAACTTCACCAGGTTGGTATAGGAGGTGAACATGAAGGAGGGGCAACTAGTCTGTCAAGGTCAGAAGATCACCATCAATGAAAGCATGATTGAAAATGCTCTAGGAATTTCTAGAGGCAGTTTGCAAGAACACTTTTTCAAGAAGTAGAGGAAGAGACATGATATTCTAGATGTATACCCCAATGCTCAGATAAGTAAGATGGTGGAGTCAAGCTTTCTATCTTGCCAACAAATCTCCAAGATGTGCTTAAGAAGACCATTCACTTCTTTCTTGATATGAGAGACACCGTGAAGTTCTGGTAGGTTGAAGCAGCAGTAGAGCAACTGAAAGGACGTGATGTATCTTTCTCAATGGTGATCTCCAAGAGCGTGTTAACCAACCTAAAGAATTGCATAGATGGCAAATCCCATTTGTCATCTCAGTCCACTGGAGTTGCAATGCTACTGATGGAATCTACCCTCAAAAGGATTTTTTAGGAATACGATGAGCAAATGTCTCAGAAGGTGACTTTTCAACACAAGAGAAAGCCACTGATGTAGCAAAGGCAGCGCAACTTAAGAAAAGTATGAGGGAAGGTGCAGAAGCCAAGGTAGAGGAGGCACAAGAGCAAGCTGAGGTCACTACAAAAATGGTCGACATGGAAAGACATAGAAGAGAAGAAGCAGAGAAGCACATGAAGGAGCTCCGAGATAGGCTCGAAGAAGTGAGAAGTGATGGGGACATGGTGGACAAGCAGCTAGAAATGATATGGAAGGAGCTTGAAGACCAAAGAGTCGAAAAGGAGGGTCTTACAAATGGCTCTAGAACATGCAGAATGCATTGCACATTGAAAAAAACTAGATGATGGAGGAGCTAAAAAAGGAGAATGCAGAAACTAGAAATGTGATGCTGAAACTGCAAGAGAGCTTCAAGGCTAGAAGGATGGGGTAGAGAGTAGCTGGGGTGGAGAAGACAACAAGGCAGATGTCCAAGCCAGGAAGGATGTAGCGAGCAGCCATGGTGGAGCAAGTTGCAACAGCCACACTGAGGGTTGTTTTTTCAAAACAATGTTGGAAGTCCAAAGAGTAAGCTACAAGACCCTGCAACAATATTACGATAGGGCTGTGCACGAGCTAGCCGTGTCTTTCGACAATTATGAAAAGAAGTCCATCGTCCTAAGAGATTTCCAAACTAGAGTGGAAGTCTTGGAAACGGCCCATGAAGATGTTTTTGAGCAATTTAAGCAGCTTCAACAGATGTTGAGGGATTCAGATGAAGCTGTTGCATAGATTGAGCAAAGAGTGGAGGAGATGGAGAACATCTGCAACCTTAGGATGAGGGAGGAAGGAATCAAGAAGCAACTTCATCATGTACAGAGCAAGATTATGTCAATAGTTAAATTGTATGCCTATCCTACTATGCAGCAGGGTCCAAAATGCATGGTCTACTAGTAACCCCCATCATAGATGACTACATGATCTGATGCCCTATGTGCTACCACCCTGTGCATGTTTTTTACTTTGGAGTGTTTGTGCATACAAAATCATTATGTAGAGAATGCCATTTGCCATTGCCCTAAACACACTATTCAAAATTTTTGGACTTTCTCTCCCGGTTTGGAATTTTTTTTGGAGCATATCTTCTCCACTCAACTTCACTTAGTGAGCTCAAAAATTGGGTTTTTTAAAGCACTAAATGTGTCACTTATATACAAATATGGCCTTACTAAGCTAAAAAGTCAAGTGATGACCTCTAATTTAAAAAAAAATGGCTCAATGAAGCTATAATTCCCAAACTCGTGCATGGTGCCTCCATCCAATAACTACAATAATAATAATAGTAGTCTCCTAACTCTAGTTCAATTTTAACACAATGAAGTGAAAATATGACACCATATGAAAAGAGTTTGTTGAATTCAACATATAAGTGGTGTATAGATACACCATTTTTTTGAAAAAAAAGAGTTTGTTGAATTCAATATATAAGTGCTATATAGATACACCCTTTTTTTGAAAAACAGACCATACAATAAATTATCTTATTGGTGGTGTATAGATACACCATTTGTATGGAAAAAAGCATACAAAACATTATCTTATGCATCTGAATCTCGTTCAGAGTCATCAGATTCATGTAATGTATTTGCGCTTGATGGGTCAAGTCTTGCCAAATGATGTTTAATATGGACATGACTTGGATCAGGGATTGTGATACATTTTTCAACATTGTATCCATGCTTTTTTTTAAAACTTCGTGTCCTCGATTTCTAGCAATGAATAATGCTACTGACTTCCACCTCTGTTAATCCCTCATTATTTGGAACCCATTCACGTTTCTTTTGCAAGCATCCCTCATAGAGTTGTTTTATTCTATATCTTCTCGGGAGATTTTTCAATGGCTTTGGTTCATACCATAAAGCTATAAATGTTATAGGAGTTCCCTTGTCATCCCTTTCTATCTTAGCAACCTTTGCAACCCAAATTGGGCCACCTTTGTCATCCAACTCTGAACCTGGATCAGATGCCCAAACTGCAACAAATAGACCCTCTTCAATCTCATTAGATGGTATAAACTCTGGTAAGTTTTTGTCTCCCTTCCTGCCACAATATTTTCGAGGTAAAAAGCATTCCTCTACTTCCTCCATATCTACTAACATATTTATATCCAAAGGAAAACTTGGTGACCTAGCTTGTTCCAGCCAAAAGGATTCACAGTATTCAATGCTCATTAACTTTTCTTGTCTTTCTAAAGATTGGATAAGTGCTTCAGTTGATTTAATTGTCTCCAAATTCTAAGTTGATTGCTTAGGATATTTTCGCATCATACTTTGAAGATGTTTAATGAAGGCTTTCAAGCCTTTCATTTCATCTATGTCAAGTGATTTGTTTTTTGCAAGAACAAATCTAGTTTCCTCCAATGAAATTATTCTTTGTAATAAAGCATATGACTCACTCCATAAATGATCTCCATCTACTGAGTAGTGCTTCCATTGCATCACTGGAATATTGTTATGCATGTGAAACTGAAAGTAGTGTGGATTTGTGTGTCCTATTAGGGCATCATCTCCTGTTTGTAAATGTGGCTCTATGAATGCTCTCCAATCTACCATCCTCTCTAAGATAGCCACTTCTGATTCTTCCTTGCGAGAACCTCCAATTTTTTTCCCAATTCGAAATAGCATATCCTCCATTGTCAAAACATCCATTGCCTTCAACTCACCAGAGATAACACTGAAGATTTTATCTATGTCTTCATGTGTATGGTCGACAAGAAGAAAGCCAACTTCCACTTCTTCAAATATTTTCAAACCAACCAGCATAGAGCATAAAGCAAATATATATTTATTCTTGTTCTCTCTCCAACAATTATCAGCTTGTATTCGCAATGTGTTAGGTAAACATCCGTGAGCATCTCTTACCTTTCTTGTTGCTTTCATGATTGATGTAAGAACCTGGTTACTATCATGGTCATGCAAACTATCAATCCATACATCATAAAAGATTCGGTATCCATGTACTAATACTCCACACAAGTGTGTTTTTAGTCCACGTTTGCCCTCCAATGCTAGTGGGATACGTCTATATCGTGGCAAAGTGGTTGTATTCTGGTCCATGCCATCAATGGTGATGCACATGGACTTATCGACATGTGAAATAGCTTCCTCTCTCCAAGAAGCATACAACTTTCGAGCATCCTGCACATGATGTAAATGGATTGATCGCCATTTAATATATCTTCCTCGCTACTGCTCACATTTACTATGTTCAATGGCATTTTTTAATTCATCACATGTCTTACATTTTGACATCCTTTGCTTTGATGGTGTCTTGACATGGCAAAAATCTCTACGCCAAATTCTGTACAAGGTTGATTGTGAAATCATGCTCTCGTCTCTGTCTTGTAAAGTTTTATTAATAGTTTCTAGGATGACCTTCTTTGTCATTCCCAAAGGAAGATGTTGTTGGCATTCGACACATCCATCTAGCATTGTTTGTTGAAGATGAGGCTGCGGTAATGCATGGTCTTCGAGAACTTGCTTTAATGTTGCGGTTGCATTTATAGTGCTTCCATGGCATTTAAGCTTATAGGTATTTCCATGAATTGTATGAACCACTTTTTCTTTCACCTCTGCCGAGATGGTCCAGTATGTGCCATGTGATAGTCCAGTTAACCATTGATATCCTCGATTGCAAATGGGTCTCCCATTAACCATGGGTTTCAATCTAGGTTTACAGTGTCTTGTGCTCGAATCTTGATTAGTGCCTCGATGAAGAAAGCATGAAAACTCTTGAAGAAGATAGTTATGTCTATTGGGCGCTATCTTACTCCAAATACCAAGGCGTATGGCTGCACAATCATCTTTCCCAACTTTTCTAATGCAAAGTCTCTTGCAACAAACTCGCATAAGCATCCTTTCCATATTCTCCTCGGATAGCATTACATGTCTCTTTGGTTCTGGAATTGATGCCATGATTCTTTGCCTCTTCACACTCACATACTTTCTTTTTGTAAATAGTGTCTTGCATTTTCTAGTTGTAAGACCATCAAACCTCGAATCCATTTCCCTTGAATCTTCATCTTTATAATCAAATGCTGTGTGGGCTTGAGAATTATTTGATACCTTATAATATCTTGGAAATGGCAATCTGGTAGACATGTTCATTGATGTCAATTTGTTGCCAATGCCTCTTGAATTTTTTGGTTGAACTGTTTCTCCTTCGTAACTCAAGATTCTCTCATCTATATTCTCTGGCATGCTAGCAACAATATTACGAACAACATGACAAGTCTTAGATCCTCTACCCCTTTTGCCTTGTGTTCGAGTGGTAACATCATGATCATTGTCACTAATATCATCAATTCCTGTTATTGCATCACTTATCCCATCGATCTTTGCATGTATTTTTCTTTGTGGTCCCATCTTATTATTCTCAACACAAGACAAGTCTTCTATATTAATGAGTCACTTGCAACACAAGACAAGTCTTCTATACTAGTGAGCCTGTTCGAGTCACTTGCAACACAGGACAAGTCTTCTAGACCAGTGAGCCTATTTGAGTCACTTGTAACACATGACAAGTCTTCTATACCAGTGAGCTTGTTCGAGTCACTTGCAACACACTATACCAGTGAGTATATTTGAGTCACTTGCAACACAAGAAACCTTTTCTACATCAACATCTATTACTATAATGTCCTCAATACCTATGAGCATGCCACTATGATACTCTTGATTATTACTATAGCTTCTTATCAATTTGGATCCCATTTGTGTTATAGTCTTTTTCTTCTGATAATATTCTGTTGTGTCTTCCATGACATTGAAGGAAACTGTCTTGGGCAAACTTGATTTAAGAAAGCTAACCCCCATTTACAAGTACTATGAACTTGTAGTTGAGACATAGGATTATGGACATCTAAATGTGAAGTACTATCCATTGCATTTTGAATGACACCTGCACTAGTCAACTTAATTATCTCCACTATACAGAGAAAACTCTGAGCATAGTCCTTTGAAGTTGCCAATTGCTAAAACTTCTCCGAAGCAAGATAACATCTCTACTTTTTCCCCTCAAAATAAGTTTTCTTGATATCTTGAAAGTATGTCTTTGGAACAATTTTGTCTTGGTCCCAGAGTGTACTGTGTGCTTGCATATCAAATATGTCACATTGTAAGATATCTCCCAATGTTTCAAAGTCTCCATGTGGACATTTTAAATGTACTTCAGGATTTACAATGTTGGTGATTATCACTACACATCTTCTCTCACCACAACATTGGAAATGACACACATTCATAGGATTAAGACTATGAATTCGTCCAAAAGCCACCACTTCATTCTTCTTATATAACACCACATCCATACCCTCTGTTAGGGTGAATACCTGTTTTATGTACAAAAATAGATTAGCAACTCAAAATGAACATAATAAATAATCATTGCGCTTATTATTACTTAATAACTTCTATATCAAAACTAGCAGAGAAGGCATTAAACCTAAACCCTACATCCTAAACTTTAAATAATTAATACCAAAACATCTTGACCACCGTCAATCCTAAACTTTAAACATTTAATTCCTAAACCCTAAATCCTAAGCTCCTAAACAATAAATCCTAAACCTTAAACCCTAAACTCTAAATCCTAAGCCCTAAATCTTAAATCCTAAACCCTAAACCCTAAACCCTAACCCTAAAATATAACAAAAATTTAATGAATTTTTTTAATTTGTGCAACAGGTTGGATATATCCCCCAACCTATTGCTTGAGCAACAAGTTGGGGGATATATCCAACCTGTTGCACAAATCAAGAATTTTTCTTATTTGTGCAACAATTTGATATATAGTTGGGGAATATATCCAACCTATTGCACAACTCAAGAAATTTCTTGATTTGTGTAAGGTTGGATATACCCCCAACATGTTGCTCGAGCAACAAGTTGGGGGGTATATCCAACCTGTTGCTCGAGCAATAGGTTGGGGGGTATATCCAACCTGTTGCACAAGTCAAGAATTTTCTTGACTTGTGCAACAGGTTGGATATACCCCCCAACCTATTGCTTGAGCAACAGGTTGGGGTCACCCCAACCAAGGCCTATTGTTGGATATACCCCCCAACCTGTTGCTTGAGCAACAGGTTGGGGGGGTATATCCAACCTGTTGCACAAATCAAGAAAATTCCTTGATTTTTGCAATAGGTTGAGTGCACCATTAACCTATTCCACTTGCAATAGTTTGGGGGATATATCAAACCTATTACACAAATTGAAAAAAATCATTAAATTTTGATTGTATTTTAGGGTTAGGGTTTAGGGTTTAGTATTTAAGGTTAAGGATTTAGGGCTTAGGATTTAAGATTTAGTGTTTAGGGTTTTGGGTTTATGATTATATTTTTAGGGTTTAGGGTTTAGGATTTACGGTTTAGGGTTTAGGGTTTGGAATCTAGGGTTTAGGATTTAGCATTTAGGGTTTATGATTATTATTTTAGGATTTAGGATTTAGGTTTTAGGTTTTAGGGTTTAGGGTTAAGTATATAAGATCATGAGCTTAGAGTCTAGAATCTAGGTTTTAGAATTTAAGTTATAGGGGTTAGGGTTTAAGGTTTAGGGTTTAGGGATTATAACTGTTATATAAGTTTAAGAGCTTAGATTGTATAACCTAAGATTTAGGATTTAAGATTTAGGGTGTAAGATTTAATGTATATAGACTATATAAAATATGCATTCCAAAGCATTTAGTTTAGATATATATAGACTATATGTTATATGCTTTCCAAAGTGTTTTGTTTATAGGTATGATCCTTTGCAAAGGCTTTACTTTAAGTAAGTATAAGTCTACCTAGTCAAAGTATCCTACTGATTAGGGACAAGCACATAGGCTAAAAGCACACTGATTCATATTTTCTTACATTCATGCTGCATGGTGTATCAGAAGGTACAATCCTTTGCAAAGGCTTTACTTTAAGTAATTATAAGTCTACCTAGTCAAAGTATCCTACTGATTAGGGACAAGTACATAGGCTAAAAGCACACCAATTCATATTTTCTTACATTCATGCTGCATGGTGTATCAGAAGAAATGAAAAAGTATGTGATAAGAAATATTCAGAAGAAATATGTATTCATATCATGGATACCATGGATATCTGGTGGTTGCTAAAGTAAAAAAATGATATGGATGCAATGATATTGTAGTTTTGTGCAAAGCCTTAAACAAAGTAAAGGCTTTTGCAAAGTATTACACATAGTAACAAAGATAAGTAAGTATGCTAAACCTCTTCTAGATTCTATGGTTTTAAATGCCTACCTTACAAATACATTATCTAATTTTTCATTCTTCGACTAACTAACAAGTATTATACACATGGAAGAAAAGCATACATGCTAAAAGTAAGTGTGTAAAATTTAATATTTTCTTATTTTTTAAATTAATTCAATTCTTTAATTGACTACTTTTTAAAATTGAAAGGTTATTAGTATATAATCTACATAATTTTAAATGTTATTAATGTATAATATTGATAATTTATATATTTATTTAAATTTATATAATAATTAATTTATATTTATATTAGTTTTTAAGTTAATAATGTATAGAATAGCAATATATTCACTAATTCTTCATTGTTTTAAGAATAAGTATTATATAAAGCACATATGCTAGAAGACCTCCCTTTCAAGTTATATTTTTTTAATTAATGTATTTATATAATAATTATATTAATTTATAGATTAATAATATATATTTTTAGCAAAATTATATTTTAACATTAGTTAATAAAAATTTATTATATTATGGAGTAAAAATATTATAAATGGATTTCTTATATTAATAAAGTGCCGTGAGAAGAATTTTTTGCAAAGATTTATGATCAAATTTTGTTTTGAAGTTGTTGCGTATGCAATAGGTAGGAAGGTTTGAGTGGTTTTGAGGTTGAGAGAGAAATTTGTAATAAAGTGTCGTGAGAAGAGTTTTTTGGAGAGATTTATGATTAAATTTTGGTTTGAAGTTGTTGCTTACGCAATAGGTAGGGAGGTTTGAGTGGTTTTGAGGTTAAGATAGAAATTTGTAATAGATTGTTTTTTTTTTAAAGGAGTTTTTTGGAGAGATTTATGATTAAATTTTGTTTTGAAGTTGTTGCGTATGCAATATGTAGGGAGGTTTGAGTGGTTTTGAGATTGAGAGAGAAATTTGTAATAGATTGTTTTTTTTTGTTGAGGAGTTTTTTGGAGAGATTTATGATTAAATTTTGTTTTGAAATTGTTGCGTATGCAATAGGTAGGATTTGAGTGGTTTTGAGGTTGAGAGAGAAATTTATAATAGATTGTTTTTTTTTTGTTGAGGAGTTTTTTGGAGAGATTTATGATTAAAATTTGTTTTGAAGTTGTTGCGTACGCGGAGCTTTGAGTCATTTTGAGGCTAAGAGAGAAATTTGTAATAGATTTTTTTTTTCTGAAAAATTATTGCGTGCCCAATAGGCTAGGAGAGAAATTTCTAAAAATAGGTTGTGAGAGTTTAAGGTAAAGAGGAAAATTTGTGGGAAAAAAGTTTTAATGCAAAAATGGTCTTTTAGAGTTGTTGCGTACACACAAGCTTTTTAGAAAAGAATCGGATTTGAAAAAAAATTCAAATTTACAAAAACTTAATTCTTAGAAGTTCTTGCGTACGCAATAGGTTAGAAATGAACTCACCTCTTGCAACATTTTGAAAATTTTTGAGAATCCTGCAACAGGTTGATGAGAGGAGAGAAGCGTAGAGTGTAAAAGAATGACTTTGAATGAAAGAGAGAATGAAGAATGTTCTACTTATAGTGAACCTAAAAGAACTAAAAAAACCTTAAAAACTAAAAAAAGTTGACTTGACCTAAAAGCTACCCATTTCCTATAAAACTCTACTTCTCCTCATTCTCTCTCACAACTTTCCTGGAGCTCCACCACCTCTCCACCCAGGTACTCGCTCCCTCCCTCTCGTCCCTCCCCTCCTGCTTCCCATCCCCTCTCCTCCCGCTTCCTCTCTCCCCTCCCTTCCCCTCTCCTCCCTCCCGTCCCTTGCCCTCCCCTCCCCCTCCCTTCCCCTCTCCTTCCCCTTCTTCTCCCGCTTCCTCTCTCCCCCTCCCTTCCCCTCTCCTCCTGCTTCTTCCCTCCCTCCTCTCGCTTCCTCTCCTCCCCTCCCCCTCCCTTCCCCTCTCCTCCCCCTTCCCCTTCCCCTCTCCTCCCTGCTCTCCCTTCCCTTCCCCGCCTCCCCCTCCCCCTCCTCGCTGGCCCCTCCTCTCCCTCCCCGTTCCCCTCCCCACCGGCCCCTCCCTCTCCCTCCCCCTCCTCTCCCTCCCCCTCCCTGCCGGCCCCTCCCTTCCCTTCCCCGTCGTCCCTCCCCACTGGCCCCTCCCTCCCCGCCGTCCCTCCCTTCCCTTCCCTGCCATCCCTCCCTTCCCCTCCCCCTCCCCCTCCCTGCCGGCCCCTCCCTTCCCCGCCTCCCCTCCCCGTCACAGGCGGGAGGGAGGGAGGGAGGGGAGGGGGCCGACGCGAGGGGGAGGCAGGGAAGGGGGAGGGGAGGGGGCCGACGAGAGGGCGGGGAAGGGGGAGGGGAGGCGGGGAGGGCACGGGGAAGGGGGAGGGGGAGGGGATGTGGGGAAGGGGGAGGGGAGGCATGGGGAAGGGGGAGGGGGAGGGGAGGCGGGGAAGGGCGAGGGGAGGTGGGAGGGCACAAGGAGAGGAGGGAGGGGGGCTTAACCCCCCCACCTGTTGCGCATGCAACAGGTGGGTGGGGGGAAATTTTCCCCCCTCCCCGTCGGCCCCTCCCTCCCCTTCCTCGCCATCCCTCCCCGCCGGCCCCTGCCTCCCCTTCCCCGCCATCCCTCCCTTCCCCCTCGCCAGAGTGTTTCAAAAAAACAATCCTCACCGTGGCTGCTACAAATCGCTCCACCATGGTGGCTGGAACTTGATCCTCCCTCCTCTCCTCCTGCCCTCCTGTCGCCCCCTTCCCCTTCCCCGCCTCCCCTCCCGTCGGCCCCCTCCCTTCCTCCCTCCGCTCCCTTCCCCTCTCCTCCCGCTTCCCCCCCTCTTCTCCCTCTTTTTTAAGGCAGGGAGCGGTGAGGAGGACGGGAGGGGAGGGAGAGGGGAGAGGAGAGGGTAGTCAGGAGGGAGGAGGCAGGCGGGGAGGCGAGAGGGAGGAGGAGAGAAGGTAGGCGGGGAGGCAGGAGGGAGGAGGGAGAGGAGGCAGGCAAGGAGGCGAGAGGGCAGGGAGGATGCAGACGGGAGGGGGAGGCGGGAGGGAGGGGAGGGGGTCGACGGGAGGGCGCAGACGGGAGGAGGAGGCAAAGAAAGAGGAAGGAAGAGGCAGACGGGAGAAGGAGGCAAAGAAAGAGAAAGGAAGAGGTGGGATGGGGGAGGCGGGAGGAGAGGACAGGGTTAATCCCCAACCTATTGCGCATGCAACAGGTTGGGGTTTAATCCCTCCCCTACCCTAAGCCCCCAAAGGGCTTTAAATTTTTATTTTATTTTTAAAGACAAAAAAATTAATTTAATTTAATTTAAAGAAGGAAAAAAAAGACAAAAAAAATTAATTAACTTAATTTATTTTAAAAAAATAAAAAAAGTTAAAATAAATAAAACTTAAAATTTAAAAAAAATAAATTAATTAAATTTTAGATATAAAAATTAATTAATTAATTAAAATAAAATAATTAAAAAAAGATGAAAAAAATAATTTATTTTAATTTATTTTAAAAATTAAAATAAATAAAACTTAAAATAATATTTAATTAGAAATTTATTTAATATTTTGAGTTTGAAAATCATTGTAATTCTCATTTTTTATTTTTGATTATTTTTCAGAAAACTATGGCTTCCAGTTTTGGTTCCAAGGTGTCTTTCAAATACCTTAAACATGCTTGGTATTTTATGGAGCGCAAATCAAAGCATTTTTTGGTGATCACTGCAGAGAATGTGTCAAGCGTGAAATATTCTCCAGAGGCAGTAAGAAATGGTGGCATGGTCTCAAACATCAACATTAAAGAAAACAATTTGATAAAAGTTGTGCGCAAAGGAAAGAATGACGAGGTGGTTTACAAGTTACGAGCTATGCACAAGCACTTCTTGAAGCCCTTACCAGATTCAATTGAGGGATCCCAAGAATTACTTAGTGCCTTAGAAGCATTGAAGAAAATGTGAGATGCATTTCCAAGTGGTAGTGTTGTACCTTCAGCAGCAGTAAGTGCAGCAGTAAGTATGCCATCTATAACATGTAACCCTCAAGTTGTACCGCCAAAATCTGTGGCAATAACTATGGTAACTCCGGCAAGAGTAACTACAATATCTATGATAGTAACTACAGTATCTCTAGCTGTACCTACACCATGGACTGTTGTAACTACAGGAATAAGGAGTGATCACGGAGCAGATTCAGGTTCTACAGCTATTCCTAGAAAGAGAGCAAAAATAACTCCTACTCTATGTGCAAATCGTTCAAGTGCAGGTTATTTAAAACCAGGCGAAAAATTGGATAGCGATGAGAAGGAGGATCCACAAGAAGAAGATACAAGTCTCGAAGACTTTTCTATAAGTGTGGCAAACTTACATCCTCCAGAGGATGAGGGGTACATTTGGGGATTTTCACAATTCAGCGTGGTCACAATGCTTATTGATCGAGCTTCGTTGTTCACAAATCAAAGAAAGCTAGATAAGACATTTGCACGCAAATTGTATGAAGATACGAGGAAAACAAGAACTCCAGTTGCCACTAATATCACTCTTCATCCTATGGCATTTAAGAGACTTTAAGAAGATGATCCTACATTGCCTGATGTCACATTTCAAAAGCGCGTGGACTTTCTTGATGCTTTTGAGAACTTTAGAAGGAGTGACTTTGTTTGTGGAGAGGCTTTGTACCAAAGCCGATATGGGACTGACATCAAGAAGAGATACATGCTGGCAAAGAATAGATTCTTGGAAAGATGCAGGTTTGAGCCCATTGATGGGCAACACTTTTGTGAAGCTTGCAGGATCACCCTTGATGAGGGAAGAAAAGGAAACTTGCCACAGATTGAGTGGATGGAAAAGTTTCAACAGATCATTTGTCATATATGCATATTTAACGATAACTCGAAGTACATTCTAGAATCAGAAAGGCTGAATTCTGGTTCATTTAGGTTGAAAAAAAGCTCTTCTCTTTCTGAGATCTTGATAAAGGCAAGGGAATTATGGATGGACTGTGGAAAGCCACAAACAGTGAAGGGCAGGAGACCTACATCTGAGTACATGGCAAAGAGGACTCGGTTCTATAGATGCTTGAAAGGTGTTGTAAGCAATACGCAAGGCATACCAAGTAATAAGGTTGAGGCAAAGGATTTGAACACCACCGTTGCAAGATACAGGGATATTACTTGCATTGTCTTCTGCGAGGACTCAATGTTTCAGAGCATGGTGGATGTTTGCCAAGCATATGAAACAGGGAAGATATCCTTTGAGGCACCAAAGCACACTGCAACTCAGAGGAAAGAAATAAAGAAACCGATGTCTATTATTTGGTGGAGAGCATTAAGGTTTGTTCTAGATGCAATAACAGAAGAAGTATGCAAGAAGATCCTAAGTGGTGACTGCTTCTTTGGAAAGAAGAGCAAGCATAGCAACTTGGATGAAGTGGTCACCCGAATGATTCAAAGTGAGGCTGCTCTCTCGGCACTATTATTTTTATTGAAATCTGATGATGAGTTAGCTGGCAAGTCAATTGATGTGGATAAGAAGAAAGCACTTAGCCTAGGTCAACTCCTTGATAAGACATGGGCTAGAAAGTGGCTGGCTTCAATGGATGCAGATGCCACACCAACAAAGGATCTAAGAGCTAAAATGCCAAAGGTTGTTGAGACAGAATATATGGACATCAAGAAAAAGGCCTTGCAGCCCACTGCCCAAGGTAGAGCAATTGGTGGTTTAGATGATGGTTCTCCATTCAGCTTCTCCTATGATATCCTGCTATCAGAGAATGATACAAAATTTGCACACATCAATGGCATTGATATAGAGCATTTCATAACAATGAGCGATCATGCTTGGGAGAAGCCATGTGTATTTTTCATAGATGAATTGCAAGACCTTGCAGTGTCACGAATAGTTGAACTGGTGCAGTTTATCATAGAAGGTCTATGGCAAATAAGAAAAGATCAACGTTGGTCCTGTTTGTGACAGAATCACAAAGGGATGCCTTGTATGCAAGTTTGACATCGACATTTGGGTATTTACTTCCAAAAGTATACCATGGTATAGTCCTATGCAATCATATGACTATCTTGGAAGGCACTGCCATTCAAGTCTTGCAGCCTTTCTTGATGTGCTTCTTATCCAAGGGTGGTGGCAATCTAATCAAAATTCCTTTAAGGACTCTCGAGCTTCATTACTTTGAGGACAATAAGGTTAAGCTTGATGCAACAATGGTGGATTACAAAAAGCCGATGGATCCTAATGTGATACTAGAGATGACAAAGAATTTACTGAATGATGGGTGGGAAGTAGCATTGTATCGAATGGGACCCAACATGCAGGAACAACAAAACAGTGAGCCCCCTTTTTGCTAGTACTAAAAGAAGACAAAACATAGTCTAATTAAAGTATATAATGAAGTAAAACAATTTTCAATCACCATGTTGGTTTAGGATAGTCACAATTTCAATCACCAGGCTGGTTTAGAACACGTTTAGGACAGCCACAATTTCAACCACCGAGATACTTTCACAATTTCAACCGTCGAGATGGTTTAGGACACTATCACAATTTCAACCACTAGGCTGGTTTAGCCTGACGGTCTCAACTTCATATATTAGACAATAATAAGTATATTACTTTTCATTTCTGAATTTCACCATTAGAAAATAACAATATATTGCTTTTCATTTCTGAGTTTCACAATTTCAATTACAATTTATGTCAGTAACTATTTGTTGTTTATTGTGAACTAGCACCGGGCTGGTTTAGGACAATCGCATTAAGTCCAAGCCATCCCGGTCTAGAAATGGTGGCATATGACCCGAATAGCAGGAAATTAAATTTAATGACTTTAAGTACTAAGAAAAATAATAATTTCAACCATTGAGCTGGTCAATAACTAATGTCTGTTCAACCACGCTAGTTCAAGACAATCACATAACTAGTGATTGAGATGAACCAACCACACAGTCCAAGAAATGAAACAAGTAAACTATCCCAAAGCTCAATCACAAACAACCACTCGGCCAGTTTAGGCACCATTCACTTGCATTGCATCTAGCATGTGTATGATGTGCTCCTCAAACACCTTGCCTCCCGTTTGCTTCTATAGATGTCCAGTCTGTGCCAAATAGATAGGACATCTATGAAAGCGGATGAGAGGCAAGGTGTTTGAGGAGCACATCATACACATGCTAGATGTAGCGCAAGTCCGTGGTGCCTAAACCAACCCAATGGTTATTTGTGACTGAGCTTTGGGATAGTTTACCTGTTTCATTTCTTAAACTAGGATTGGACTAAATGTGCTTGTCCTAAACCATCCCGGTGGTTGGAACGTCATGCAACCGTAGGCTAGTTCAGCTAATTGCCAGTTATGTGATTGTCCTAAACCAGTGTGGTTGAACATACATTAGTTGTTGTCCAACCCGGTGGCGTGGTTAAGCAAAAATTAGCAACAATATATTTCACAATATATTGTTATTTTACTAAATAGCTTGGTGGTTGGAACATCATGCAACTGTGGCTACTTCAGCTCAATCACCAGTTATGTAATTGTTTTAAACTAGCATGGTTGAACAAACATTAGTTATTGACCACCTCGGTGGTTGAAATTATTGTGTTTCTTAGTACTTAAATTCATTAAATTTAATTTCCTACTATTCGGGTCATATGCCACTATTTCTAGACCAGGATGGCTTGGACTTAATGTGATTATCCTAAACTAGCCTGGTGCCCATTCATGACAAACAGCAAGCAGTTACTGACATAAATTGTGATTCAAATTGTGAAATTTGGAGATTAAAAGCAATATATTGTTATTTTCTAATGGTGAAATTTAGAAATGAAAGCAATATACTTGTTATTGTCTAATATGTGAAGTTGAGACCGTCAGGCTAAACCAGCCTGGTGGTTGAAATTGTGAGTGACAGCATCCTAAACCATCACCTGGCAGTTGAAATTGTGACAGTGTCCTAAACCACCCCGGTGGTTGAAATTGTGACTATCCTAAGCGTGTCCTAAACTAGCCCGGTGGTTGACTGTCCTAAATGTGTCCTAAACTAGCTTGGTGATTGAGATTGTGACTATCCTAAACTAGCGCGGTGGTTAAATTTTGTTTTGCTTCATTATATACTTTAATTAGACTGTGTTTTGTCTTCTTTTAGTAGTAGCAAAAAGGGGGCTCACTATTTTGTTGTTCCCGCATGTTGGGTCAGCAGATGGAGTTGTATCTCAAGTTTATGGATCAGAATCTAGACATTTCAATTGGGCAGAGGAGCTTTGAGCATTGTAAGCCATGGTATGTTAGGAAACTCAAAGATAGGAATGTTTGTTGTTGCAAAACACATAGACTTTGACCTGGCCCGAGAAGCTATGAATGACTTGAGATCTAGTCGTGTTGGAGCATTGCTCGATACCCATGCCTCCCCAATGAATGCACAGTATGTAGGCCACTTGGATCCTCATCGTGTGTTGCAAGGGAGCCTAGGGAGGTTTTGTGGCCTAAGGTCTGTATGGGAGCCAGTGGTTTGTTCAAAGGGAGACCATGAGTGGCACTAGATTGAACACATTCATAGCACATGCAAGCATTGCAGTTTGAAGCTGAAGAAGAAGATATTAAATGTCTATCCAAATGAAATGAGGGAAGACAACCATGTTACTCTAAAATGGAGGAGATTTGAAAATGTCAATGTTGAAGGATCCTATTAAAAGAGATGGCTACTATCATATAAGAGCACCCAGCTAAGGGAGCTTATAGGTCGCATGGTTCAATCCATCCCAAAATATGTGCTTCACAATTTCACGGCCAACTGGCAAGATAAGTTGTTCTCAGGATGTGCCTTGCCAATTTTTGCCATGACACTATTGTATCTGTCATAGATTTTGCTGAAAATTATTCATTTCAAGAACAAGATGAGATAGAAAGTGCTTACCGATACAACAAGTAGATAACAATTCTTGTGCATATCATATACATTCATTTGCTTGATTCTTCCATACCTGATTCCAATCTACTTGTTGACTCACAGGAGCCCATGCTAGTGCAACACATGTACCATTTCTAATTTCAGATGATAGGGAACATGACACCTTATTTGTGCAGCATGCTTTTCTACTGCATTGGGAATGGTTGAAAAGGAAAATCCCCATGCAAAAAATATAAAACAACATTGGGTGTGGTCAAATGTTGTTGCCTCTCAAGTTAAATCAGCCTGTGGATTCTACTTCATCTCAAGGTTCAAATCCCTGACCAGTCTAGACATGATGTGGAATTTCCATGGCAAGGGTGAACATGATTTATGTGGTGGTGTTATTAAGCAAGCTTTGTTTAAACACCAATTAGCATGCCCTCAAGAAAAACCCAATGATGCCCATGATGCTGTAACATGGCTTACAACCAACCTCTCCACAGGCACGCATTCAACATACAGTAAACAAAGCCAATACCCTACTATGCAGAGTGTTCCATGAAGTGAAAGTGGATGAAGTGCAAACTTGTAGAAGCGGGCAGGACTCGGGCAGGTTTGCGAGAAAATTAAAGGAGTTCATGGTCTACACATCATATGGGGCTTTTCAAACAACCAAGTGATTAAAGCAAGAAAACTTTCTTGTTTTTGTAGTGCGTGCATCATAGGGGATCATGACGATTGTGAGAACATTGCAAATGTGAAAACATGGGAGCAAGTTTAAGTTTTCCCTCTACATTCAAATGGAGTGACAAACAATGGAGAGACAAATGACTCGCCATAGTTTGGGAAGAGTTTCAATGACCTCACTAACTATTTAAAAGAGGGGGATAACTTTGCAGTTGATGCAGCATCTGGGGAGAATGAGGAAGATGACCCATTTGAATACAAAGGGAAGGTTGTGAGAATCAACAGATGCCTTTGTGCCATATGGGCCTGAGTGGTTGTAACAAGAGAGAGAGAGAGAGAGAGAGAGAGAGAGAGAGAGAGAGAGAGAGAAAGAGAGAGAGAGGTACAAGGAATAGGGTTGGCCCTCCCTTCAAAAGGTGACTTGTATAAAAGACCAAATGGTTGACTTTGGTCTTCATTATTGTATGCAACCTTTGAGAAAACTCGTTTGTGTGCCAATTGTTTGTGGTAGGTAGTTTAGGTCCTTAACAACCCCTCATGCACACAAACCTGAAATAAAACTTGGAGAACCATGGTTAATGCATTTGGCCTTAGCCTAGATGGCAAGGCATGCCAATTGTATAGGGCCCTCATCCCAAAGGAGAAAGTCAACTAGGAGGTGTTGCGAAAAGCCTTCATTGTAGGGTTTGCCCCCAGTCGTCACAAGTGGATTCCAATTAATAAATTGTATGAGGTGAAATGAAATAAAAAGGAATCCCTTTGAGACCATAGCTAGGATCAAACATCTCAATTCCCACTATGAACTGCTTGAGAGGATGAGTGACGAGTGACTGTTGCCATGCTTCCTCATCGGATTAGTAGATCTGAGTTGCATGACCACTTAATGGTTATGAAACCCACTTCTTTTGAACTCTACAGCAAGGTAGCTGTTCATATAACTGATGATATGATGGACAAGGATTTCAAGGAAAAAACTATAGCTCCATCTAAGGTATCACCATCGGTAAGGTCTTCTAGTATGGAGCCTACCAAGAAGGAGGATAAAGAGTCCAAGAGGTTAGATATGGGTGAGTTGGCCTCTAGTCTACTAAATCAGCTGAGCCAACAATGGAAGGTAGGGACCTCCAAGAAAACACTGAGTAACCCCCACTTATTCCCTAGAAGAGACAATGTGTGGTGTGGAGTATGCAATAGCAATCAACCCTCAAATGAGTGCCCCCACCTCAAAGCAAGGAAGCCCCTCTAGTGTGCACACTACTATAGATGGGGAAACCATGATAGCTCTCATTGTCGATTCTCGAAGATCCTTCCCCAACTAATCTACCATTTGAGGCCCCAATTGGCCCTGATGGCCCCACCCAACCTGATGAATGCACAAGGAGCCTCTTTAACCAATCCAAAGAAATATAGGACACAACATGCTCCTTTACCGCCACCAATACTAGGTCCATAGCCACCCCCACCTTGTATAACTCTAGTCAACCAAGCATTGGTGGAAGAACTACCTAAGGATTTGGAATATCTAGAGCATGATCACGAACATCTCGACTATCACCCTTATGAGAAGGGAAATGGCATCATAAGCCACTAAAATTTACATGAGGATTAGCATGTTACAGTATACCAGACAACACCCATGGCCGCTAGGGCAAGAGACATGAATTATTTGGTGTGAAGGCCCCCAATCCAATGCTATACATGTCAAGGTCCAAACTCTGCAGATAAGTCTTGTTTCAGTTTTCTTTCAGATGTGCATAGTTTTTGAGCAAAAACCTATGAGCAAAAAAGTCCGAGCGATAGTTTTTGACACCAACCATGCTTGTATATTTCTCAAAGGAATATACAATTCTTTCTTAATTTCTCATTTATGGAACCATATACTTACTTATTTTTCATTATAGCCCTCATTTTAGAGAACATCATCTATATATGAAAAAATAGTGAACACTTTAGAAACTCCTATAAATGCCTCCCTACCATATTGTCTTTTGAGTATTATGGTAATTCAATCAATTTAAAAGACTTTCCCTAATCTTTAGCAATCCCATATTTGAAGCTCTCATATAACAATGTATACCATATTCCTTGGATGAGTAGGAAAAAGATATTAGAAACCTCATACTTGAAGCCATTATAATTGATCTCTAATACATTATCAAATATGGGAAGGCAAGGTAGGGATTTAAAAAATATTCACAATTCTCTAAACCTAAGTACTTTTAAGGAAATGTGGTCTCTACTGATCTCCTTCCTACCATAATATGAATTAGGGAGAAGTTGTAACTCTCATATACATCTTGAAATTTTTAATTTTTCTCTTTTATAACTATAAAAAGTATAATTTTAAGCCTACCATTGCATAGATCATTAAATTTTGAACTTTTTTCCTTTTTACAACTCCTCAATCTGAGCTAAGGAGCAAAAGTTATGACCCCTTTTGTGTAGGCTCTCCAAGGGTATTTCACCGGCGGAATAGGGTTGGGGCAAGCTCTTCAAACCATATTCCTCTGGCAAAATACACATAGAGGGTCTATTAAAAAGGTACTATTTATTTTTCTTAGGTCATCTCGAGGAACTGTAAAGAGGATATTTGCTCAAAATTTCATGATCCAAGCAATGGTGAAAGGAAAAGAAAGGATTTTTGAAAGTCATAAAATAAGTCACCACTTGGACATTATATATGTATATTATATAAAGGTATATTTATATCTATATCTATTTATCAATGTTTCATATTTACTTACATAGTCCTTGAAATAATTTGGAATTTTTCGCTCCCCAAAAATGACTTGAGCCTATATATTTTGACCCCTCCCACCTTTTGTCTGCTCATCGCTCGGGGGTTTTTGCTCAAAAAATGGAAACCCTCGCTTTCTGATGAAGCTATCCTTGCTTCTTATCACAATCAGATCATCTACATACAAAAGTGCAATAGTAATGTCTTTTGAACTTTGTAGTAGAGAGTATGATCTACATTGGACTTCATGTATCCCAGATCAGCAAAATACTTGTCTATTCTGCTATACCAACTTCTGGGTGCTTGTTTTAAGCTGTAGAGACTTTTCTTGAGATGGCAAACCTTATTCTCCTATCCTGGTTCAAGATAACCTGCTGGTTGTTGCATGTATACTTCCTCGTCTAGATAACCATTGAGAAATGCATGCTTGACATCGAGCTGATACACATTCCATCTATTGAGTGTCGCTAGTGATATCAAGAACGGTATAGAATCCATCTTTGCTACTGGAGCATAAGTCTCATCATAGTCCTGACCATATTGTTGTGCAAATCCTTTTGCAACTAGTCTGGCTTTGTATCTCTGAATACTGCCATCTGGATTGTACTTCAATTTGTATACCCATTTGTTTGTTATGGCCTTCTTTCCTGATGGAAGGTCACATAATTCCCAAGTATTATTCTTATATAAAGCATCCATTTCTTCATTCATAGCAGTTTGCCATTCTCACTTATCTACTGCGTCTGCGAAGTACACTGGCTCTTTGGTAGCCATGATGGTAGTCATAAGAGCATAATTTGTGGTTTCAACTGGAATTGCTTTGCCTTTCTGAGCATATGTCAATCTGGCTAGAGATCTGCTTTCCCTAGTAGACCATCTGAGCTACTGTGGCTCTGCTTGGGGTGTTGCTGGCAATTCTTGCTCTTCTTCATCAACCTATTCTATAGATGACTGTGAAGTCGATGCTTCTATCTCTTGTGTAGGTGAGGTTTTCCATTCTAATTCCTCATCAAAGATTACATCTCTAGAGATAATGACTTTGCGCTTGATGGGATCATACAATTTGTATGTTTTGCTTTCTTTACTGTAGCCAACCATGATGCATTTGTGTGACTTTGCATCCAATTTCCTATGATGATCATCATGTATATGGGCATATGCTATGCAACCAAATATGCAGAGATGCCCAATGTGTGGCTTGTGTCTAGTGAATGCTTCATAAGGAGTCATACCCTATATCGGTTCGGTAGGAAGCCGATTAAGCAAGTAGTTTGCTATAGCTATTGCTTTTGCCCAATACTGATTTTGGAAGATGCTTTTCACTAAGCATTGCTCTAGCACTGTCTACTAAAGTCTCATTCTTCCTTTCAGCTCTTGCATTCTGCTAAGGAGTATCTGCACATGTGAATTGTCTTCGAATGCCATGATTTGTCTAGTTTTCTACCATGGCTTTGAATTCTTGAAATTTGGAAAACACTTCAGATTTCTCTTTCAGAAAGTAGACCCAACAATATCTACTGTAGTCGTCGATGAAATTCAAGTAGTAAAGTGAACCATTGATGTTGCGGGTCTGGGCATAACCCCATACATCTGTATGTATCAAATCAAGAATACCTCATGAAATACCTCGTGCACGAGAGGTACTTCTGACAAAGTTGGTTTGCTTTTGTTTGCCGAAGTAGCATGCTTCGCAAACTTTTCCAAGAAACTGTAGCTTCGGAATCCCAATTGCCATATTTTGATTCCTAAGATCTAACAAGTACTTGAAGTTGACATGACCATATCTCTTGTGCCATTTTGTAGATAGTGGCATCTATTGCAGTTGAGCTAACATGGCATGCTTATCTGGCACTGTAGCTAGCATTCTGTATAAGCGTCCTTCCTTGACACCTTTTGCTACTAGCTAACATCTTTTGGATTTATATCTAATAGTGCATTCATCACCGTCGAAGATGACTTTGTAATTGTGTTCCATCATTTGACCTACTGACAAAAGGTTCTTGCTGAGCTTCGGAACATAGAGCACATCTTTCACTAATCCTTTCGTACCAATGAAAATGTTCATAGGGATAACTCATGTCCCTTGAACTGGATTCAGTGTATTGTATGCTGTGTAGATGACATTTTTATGTCCTTCTAATGGCTTCATTTCTGTGAACCATTCCTGATGATTTGTCATGTGAGATGATGCAACGCTGTCGATGTACCAAGGATCCTATTCCACTTGGTCGACTTGATAGCTGAAATCCTCTTTGGGATTAAAATCAGTGTGTCTAAGTACACTGTATTAGTTTGATGCATTTCATTGCTTGCAAGAAACATATTTCCATGTTCATTTGCAAAATGACTGTGACTAGAATGTCCACCATAATAATTTCATCTGCCTCAAGAATTCCCTCGATTACTGCTGGATTGACCGCCTTGGTGTACTGCTTCTTGCAGCAATCTCTTTCATAGTGTCCAAACTTGTGATAGTAGATGCACTGGATGTTTGACACATTGGTGGATGCATTCCCTCATCCTTGAAATCTTCCTTAGTTGGAATGATTTCCTCTTTGCTAATTCTGATGTTGTTGAGGATGATGCTAATGCTGACTTTGATTTTGTTGTTGATGATGACCACTTTTCTGATATGATCTACCTCTGGCTCTGCCTTTGCCTCTGCTTTTGTCTGAAGCTGTGAACGCTTGATCATTAGAATGACCTTTACGTGCTTGAATTGCCTGAGTCCTGATTTCTTCACCAAGTAGGACTGACTGAAGTTCTTCCAGTGTCAGAATTTGCCGTTGAATGGCAATACTCTAGACTAGATTCTCGTATCCCTCTCCTAGTCCATTCAAGATGACTTGAACCATTTCTACGGGGTCCATAGTCTCTCCTACTGCTGTAAGTTGATTGTCGTAGTCTTTTATGCGAAATACATAAGCATGATCGGTTTCACTACTGTTGCGGAAGCTCTGGTTGATCTGGTTTCTCAGGGTGAGAATCCTGGATGTGTTTTTGGAATCGTAGAGAGCTGCAAACATATCCCATGCTTCTTTTGATGTCTTGACTGTGTTGAGCTGTCCTAGCATGACATCTTGCACATTCTGCTTGATCAGGTGATAGGCATACTTGTCTTTCTTATCCCATTCTGCTTGAGCTTGGGCAATGGTAGGATCTGCTACTGGTGCGAAAATTATTTGTGTAGCTGTAGATCCCAATGTAGATCTTGTTGCTGGTGCTGTCACAATAGATGGAATAGAGCTACTGGTGGTCAGATTGTCTAATGGTCTAGGTGTAGACCCATCGACATACTCCCATTTGTCCTGAAGTACAAGAATGGTCTCCATTCGGTATTTCCATGTACCGTAATTGGAGTTGTCTAACTTAGCAGATGCCTCTAGATTGAGGTTGCTAGTCGACATGATGCAAGAAATGTACTCAAAAGTGTCGTGAAAGTCTCTGTTAAGTACACTGTCTATGCCAAGTGAAATCTTTGAACCGTCGATGAAGATAGAACTGCAATATATAAAATCTGATTTGTATTACAAGGCTTGTGGCAATGATGCCGGGAATAACCAAGAGGCTTTACAAGGCTGAAATGATGTGCACGATGCCGTGAGATAGCCGAATAGGCTTTACAATGGTGGCATGTGTGTGTGAAATCAAATGCTATCTGCCCACTGAAACAATTTGCAATGCCTCTGAACTCTGAAGTCTGCTCACTGAGCTGATGAACGTAAGGTTTTAGGTAATGTAATGATGTGAAACTGCATGTGAGCGTATGGATTGACCCGAGTAGGTACTAGTCGAGAATTTTGGGCATGGCTTAGATTGGCAACTTGGGGAAATTCAAAGCGTCCCCTCTATGGCAATCTAGTCTTCTTTGATTTAGATCTATACCAACCGTCGAGCGATGAAAGAACAGCAAATAATTCATTTTCTTTTGTTCTTTTTAAGTGATGGGTCAGATGCATCGATGTAGAGGCAAATGTGCATGAAGGAAGTGGTTTTGTCAACCAGGCTAAAATGTGAGTGCAACTTGTGCCAAAATGTGCATGTGATGTGACAAGCGCGTAGAGTACGAAAAAACAAGCGACTTTCCTTTTTGGAGTGCCCTCAAATTCTTCCTGGATCAAGAGATACGACTTGATCTAGGTGGAGGGGCAAAAGGAGTGCAAATGGTGCTCAATGATGGTGTCACTGTGGGTCACATGCAGTGTGATGTGGCACTGTGCCTAGCAAGAGGTGTGCCAGTGGAGCCTATGCTGAGGTAGCACAGATGATGTCAGCAGATGACATGGCAATGATGATGTGTTCCTAATGATGTGGCAGCTGAGCTGGTAGGATGACGTGGCAATGATGATGTGGTTGTCAATGATGATGTGGTAGTTGATGATGACATGGCAGTCGATGATGATGTGGCTACCATCGTGGCAGATGATGTGGCTAATAAGTCTGACATGGCACTGGCGGATGATGTGGCACTGATAAGATGAGTTGATGACATGGCAAATGTGAGAGGCTGCTGATGTGGCAAGGTAAGATGCCACGTGGATCAACCTTGACCAAACATAGCTGTGGTGACCCAATTAAAGTTTACCTGACCCGGGGTAATCTAACCAAGGTTATGTTGACTAACCCTATCAATCCTTAAGGATAAGGTGGACACATGGTGATTCTTGAGCTACCAAAATCTGAAGAGATTCTGTTCGGGATCTAGGGAATCCGTCGCCCTCGAGCTTTCATTAATAGAAGCGGAGGTGCTACTTTGCTGAGGCTTGGATGGCACCAGCGTGGACGTTGTCTTTGGAGCGTCGCACTTTGAGAAGCAGCTCGGTGGATGCTTTGTCTGCTTGTTGGAGAGGTAAGCCATGGGCTGCTTGTCAACCAAGCGTTCGAGAAGCGCTAGCATGCAGAGGAGCATAGGCTTATAGAAAGCTTGTATGCGCTGGAGAGGTTGGGCAGCTGTTTGTCGTAAAGGAAGGCCAAGCTTTTGTTGGAGCAAGTCGTGATATGTAGACTATGGCAGCCGTGGAGAGCCCTTCTTGTCACTGTGTGTGGAGGCATTGGAGCTATGCTTACGTTGGAGAAGCTGCAGTCGTTCGAGCTCGGACGTCGCCTGTGAGCCGCCTTAGCTTCTAGAGTAAGTTGTTGGCATGCCTTATTTTGGAGCTTTGTAGAGGGGCTGTCGGTCACCGTGAGGAGCTGTGTAGAGCACCTAGCAGGAGGTCATTGCAGTTTGGAGGTCATCGCGCCCGTAGCCAAGGTTGTGCTATTGAAGAGCATGGGCTGAAATGACAAGAGCTATGGCATAGTGCTTTGGAGCTGAGTTGACGGCCATGGCTAGGCAGATAGTGTGGAGCAAGAGGCGAGGCTGGTTGATCACTGCTGAATCTAGAGCCACCATGTACGCGTTGAAGCTTGGAAAAGGAAGCGTGATGAAGTGCACGTCGATGCAGTCGTGGTTGGTTGGGACTACTGCCTTACGAGTTTTAGAGCTTGAGCGCTTGATCCCTCTTTGTTGTAGATAGAATATGTTGTTGAAGCATTGAGCCAGTCATGTGCTTCAGTGAAGTCGAAGGAGCTAGGGAGCACCTAAGTTATCGGTTGATATTGTAATCGCAGGGTGGCATGCTATATCTGGCTGTAGATTTGCCTTGATCTTGGAGGAAGTCTCACGACTGAGATTGCAGGCTAAGAAAGATGTGTTGATGCTGTTCGTAGAGGTCATCAAAACTTTTTGATGAAGTGTAAGGTCTCTGAAACCTTTTGATGCAGAGTCGTAGTAGAAGGCTTTGGAGAGCCTTTCTTTGTTGAGTCAGTCAGGCTTGGTGGTTAAGGCTCTGGTTCTTGTCGTTGGGTGTTGTGTGTTTGATCCTCAGGGATCGACGACGGATGAGTCAGAACTGGCTCCTTGGGATTGTTCCTACGACGTTCAAAAACTCTCTCTCCTGGTGTATAGGCCATCCTTCCCCGTCAAGTTTTGTAAAACCCGCGTGGGTCTTGGTGGTTAAGGCTCTGGTTCTTGTCGTTGGGTGTTGTGTGTTCGATCCTCAAGGATCGATGTCGGATGAGTCAGAACTGGCTCCTTGGGATTGCTCCTACGACGTTAAAAAACTCTCTCTCCTGGTGTATAGGCCATCCTCCCCATCATGTTTTCTGTAAATTTTAGAAATAAAAAATATCCTTCTGTTGAATACACGTGATAGGGTTACATATGATGAGTGACCCCCCCGAGGGATGGCCTATACACCAGGAGAGAGAGTTTTTTAACGTCGTAGGAACAATCCCAAGGAGCCAGTTCTGACTCATCCGACGTCGATCCCTGAGGATCAAACACACAACACCCAACGACAAGAACCAGAGCCTTAACCACCAAGACCCACGCGGGTTTTACAAAACTTGATGGGGAAGGATGGCCTATACAGTAGGAGAGAGAGTTTTTTAACATCATAGGAACAATCCCAAGGAGGTTTCAATAGCTCAAGGTCACTGTAAGTCCGATAGATGCTGAGGACTTTGTGTCACGATCTGTGACGTATTCCTTTCTCTTTCTAGACTTATGGATGGTTTAATGAATGGACACTTGTGGAAGGGTATGACCTTTCGATGGGACACTTGCCCTTTCGACGAGACACTTCCTAATGAGGCATAACCCTTCACAAGAGACATCCTAATGAAGAGACATTCCTATTGTAATGTACCCTCTCATCAAGGGTCACACCCTTCACAAGGGGTACACACCTCTTCATGCACATACCCTTTGGAGTACACACCTTTTCATGTGTGACTCTTCACTCTCTATATAAGAGAGGCCCAATTGTATGGATGACAATCACATCCACCCTACAGACATTCAAGCAATATAATTATTCCTTGTTCTCTGCTATCTCAGTCTCTTTTCTGTTCCTTAGCACATTTCTAAATATAGTAAATCTAGGATTTCTTACAGTGGTATCAGAGCAAAATTCGCTCCTGCCTGTAGGAAATGCCCCCCACCTTCTAGCGCTGATCTGATACATTTTTGCCGCTAGAAGGACATCCGTGCACATTGTGCATGGAAGAGATGGAGAGGATGAGCGTAAAATTTTTTGACGCCTACCCGGCCTAAAGTCATCCTGGCCTCTCCATCTCCCTCACATCACAAGTTGATGTGAATGGACACGACCAAAATCGTGTCCTTTCAGGTGCTTGGGCTGTCCCAAAACCAAGGGACGCACCTTTTCCACCATGGGACACACCTTTTGGTGACGAGTCTCGACTCCTCACTCATGGGACATACCCCATCGTGGGCAAATGGACATACCTATTCATGCAGGGTTGCACCCCTTTTAACAATAGGGACATATCCCCTCATGAACAGGTGCACCTATTCCAAGGGTCACACCCCTTCGAATAGGCACACCTCCTAGGCCCCAAGTACCTACAAAAGGGTACCTAGAGGGGTAAAAAGGGAAAAAAAATTAAACCCATCCCCTACCCCTAGGATTACCCTAGCTACCCTAGGGTTAACTAAACCCCCAAATTAATTTTTGGGCAACTAACCCATTGGGCAGCCCCCAACGAAAAGAGGCGAACCTCTTTATTGCACCGTACGGATCTCGAGACAGCCTGCGCAGCCAGCCGTACAGCCCTGCGCAGCCATTCCGTACCACCCTGCGCATGCTTTCGCCATACGGCCGTACAGCCTGCACCGTACGGACCAGCCGGTAGCCTGCGTCAGCCCTTGCCCTGCCGTACAGCCTGCGCAAGCCTGCCGTACAGCCATTCACGCTGCCAGCCGTACAGCCGTACAGCCTGCGCTGCCAGTCCCTGCTTCGCCAGTCACGCTGCCAGCCCTGTTTGCTGCCAGCCCTTGCCTCGCCATTTTCGCTGCGAGCCCTGCATCGCTATTTCGCTGACAGCCCCCTCGCTATTTGCAGCCCTAGCCTTGCCCATTGCGGCCCTGGATACCTGCCATTTCCTGACAGCCTGCAGCCCTCTCCTTGCTTCGCCATTTTCGCCCTGCCAAATCAGCACCAGTTGCAACTATTCGTGCGATGAAGACAGCCTGTTGACAGCCCGGACCAGACAAGCCTCGTTCTCTCCTCGCAAAACACTGCAACATGGACCTCCGGACAACGATTTGCAGCCTTCTTCTACGCAATAACTTGGCAGATTAAAGTATTGCCAGGTGGAGTCTTTCCAATCTGCTTTTTAAGGATTCTCTTTAACAAATTACAGCAAATGAAAGAATCCACATTAAAGCATGGAAACCCCTGGTAATTCACCCGGCCTTTCAAGGACACCTCAGGCATCTGCTACTACACAATATCGTGTTCAAATTGCACAGCCAGCCCATTTTGGAGCCTTTGCATCTTGGGTCCTCTGTGTCACGTGCCCTCCGAGTGACTTGGACCACATCCTCTACCTTCTGCGTGAGGCACCTCAGTTACATTATTTCCTCAGCACAGTACAGGTTGTGTTCCACGAGACACGAAGATATCCGGAACACGATATTCCTCAGGAGTTTGCTGTTCATTTTTGGAGAGAATTTTACCCTTCACCTTCGGCATCTCCAGGGTACTCTCCACCTTCTTCAGCTCCCAGATATCCTCCTCTACAGGTTGTACCTTCTCCAAGTCAGTATTTACATTCTGAAGGCACTCCCTCTCCTGGATATCCTCCTCTTCCGACAGCAGCTCCTTACCCTTTTTCAGATCCGTGGACTCTGCTACCTACCCCTGTCTTATCACGAGCAGTAACACCTTTTTCAGAATCTCCAGTGTTACCTCCGACAGGACCTCCCTTACCAGATTTCCACGGGTGGTTCCATCCTGCCTCGCCTGCCCCCTCCAATATGAGCAACCTCAGGGAGCAGCCCGAATCCTCTTTTAGGAATGGTACAAAGTAGAGTGCAAGTTCGCGCTTTTCTCATAGGGATTTCCGACATGTCGCACCGTTCGCGTGAAGCCTCTCCAGAGATTAAAGAATCAAGTCCCAAAAAGACCCCTGAAGGCAACGTCCAAGGTGAATCCCTATTGCAACTTCAAATATCTCAGCTTCAGGACAGCATCTCCGACTTGGTTCAAAAAGTTCAACAACTTCAAGATTCTCGAAGTCCAGCACATACCCTCTGGATGACGTGACGCAACCCGACGACGATGCGGACTCTTTCCCACCAGAGGTAGAAAACACTGAACTACGTGCCCTCTACCGATTACTTCAAGCTTCCAAAACTAAAAGACTTGACGTCAAACTTTCGGAAGCCTACACTGGTCAACGCAATCGCCGAACAGTTGACCAATGGCTCGCTAAAATGCGCATGTATTTTGACACTGTTGACCTCACGGAAGGCAAAAAGATCGCCTTGGCAGCCTCCCTCCTGAAGGATACAGCATTTCTATGGTGGCAAAGACGCTTAAAGGACGGAAAAAGTGTGTTAACATGGGAACGTTTTGAACACGTTAAGCCAATTAAGCAGAGATAAGTATGAGGAACTTGATAACTTTAAACATATTTGTAGTAGATAAAACTTAACGACTAAGCTCTAACTAGTGGCGTTGGAACTTGTCTTTTAGACTCTTACCAAAGTAGGAGTACAGTTGCCATATTTCTCCCACCAGGAGACAGGTTGCAACTGTGTCTCTCGGAGCCTAGCCGTAGGTCGACCAAAGGAGAGGCTGTGATTGCGGAACAATAGAAGTTCATCCTCCATTCTTTGTTGCATCTCCAAGTCACCACCCGTCCAATTTTGTAGATACTGTTGCATCCCCTCCTCCAACTCGTAATTCTCATATTGCTCTTGACTGCGCCAAAGCGGATGCAATACATGTGCCACCGCATGGATTGGGCGGTGAAACCAATTCCACCGCTTATTCCATATAGCATGGATGGACTCAGCCCTAAATCATGCCACAAGAAATTATAATGCATTATGCATGCAAAATTCATAGACTATAGATAATAGTACATACATAATATATATCTGAAAATTCCAGGCTTCATGATAATAAATTGCAATTTAGTAACTGCAATAATTATACATATTACAAAAGTAAAAAGTCTTACTTATCAGGCGATACGGAAGTGTTTCTGCTGAGAGCCTCTCCAATCTTGTCCATAAACTCATACAAGAGCCGAATGAGGAACTTTATGCTGTAGTGTATGCTCTTAAGGTTTGGAGACACTACTTGTATGGTTCAAAGTTCCTTGTATTGACTGATCACCAGTCAATTAAGTATGTGTGTGATGGATCAGAATTGAGGGGAAGGAAAGCTAGATGGGCAGAATTAATGCAGGATTTTGATTTCGAAATACGTTATCGTAAGGGTTCGTTGAATAGTGTGGCGGATGCCTTAAGTCGAGTTAAGTTTGTAAATGCTTTGTCATTTACGGAAATATCCTCAGACCTATTTCAATCCTTGAGAGGGCTATACGCAACTGATAGTCATTTCAGTTCTTATTGGCAGAGAGTCCAGGATGGGAGCTCCATGGTTGACCAGGACTCAGGGATTGTGCCACCTAGGATACAGGCGGCGGGAGGTCAGTGGATGATTAGGAACAGCATGCTGTTCCGGAATGAAAAGATTTGTGTGCCGGATGTTTTGGACCTTAAATCCAAGGTTCTCTGGGAGTGTCATGATGCTCCTAGTGCTGGACATCCGGGTATACATAGGACTCTGTCTCTTGTGAAGCATACCTTTTATTGGCCTAAGATGCGTGCATTTATAGAGAACTATGTAGTAGGTTGCCGGGTTTGTCAGGTTACTAAGGCAGAACGCCTTAGAAGCGCGGGCTTATTACAGCCATTACAGATTCCAGGTAATAAATGGGAAAGTATTTCCATGGATTTTATTACTGGTTTGCCTCGAACGCGCAAGGGTCATGACTCCATTTGGGTCATAGTCGATCGTTTGACAAAAATGGCTAGATTCCTACCTACTAGAACAACTACTTCAGCTGTTCAGCTGGCTCACGAGTTTGTGGACCACTTGTTTAAGCTGTATGGTTTGCCATCTGACATAGTCAGTGACAGGGACTCAAAGTTTACAAGTAACTTTTGGACACTTGTATTTGAGAAGTTAGAAACTACTCTAAGTATGAGTTCCTCGGATCGTGCACAATCTGATGGCAGTACAGAAAAGGTCAACCAGTTGGTTGAAGACATGCTTCGGGCATATGTATCTAAGAGACAGTCTTCATGGGAAGATTATCTACCTATGATTGAATTTGCTTACAACAGTGCAAAGCATTCTAGTATAGGTTACAGTCCTTTTATGCTTATGTACGGGTTTCAACCTAAGTCACCAGTTATGGTTGGATTAAAAGGGATTCAAAATGATGCTGCTAAGAACTTCTTGCTAGATATGCAGGAAATGTTGCAGTTTGCCAAGGAGTCTATTAGAAGTGCCCAAGATCGGGACAGATATTATGCTAATAGACATCGTTCACCCAGAGAGTTCTCTGAAGGAACGATGGTATATTTGAGAATAGTTGCTTGCTTTGGAAGGTCGTGCCAATGATGTTGACTAGCATTAGAGGCTCTCACTCTCTTAATGGAAACTTCTCGAAGCATAAACTCTCTCACACAATGAATCCCTCAAGAAGAATTCGCCCTATCTTTCTCTCTCACTCGGAGTAGAACTATGAATGGAATGAATAACTCTCGAAGGACTCTCGAAGGAGATGATGGAAATCTTCTTTCAATGGACGGAATTTTCTCTCAACGGAAGAGAATGGAACACTCAATCTCTCTCGATCTCTCAATCACTCTCAAGGATCACAATGCCTCAGCGGAAAGCAAGGGAGCTCTCATACCATGACAAAATATGAAGAGGGGAGAGGAGAAGAGTGGAGATGAGGAGAGAGGGCACAGCTAGAGAGCACACCACAAATGACTAACTGTACACTAGATTTAGTTGAAAAAATAGAATATATACAAACCCATTTATGGTTAGGGTTAGGGGATCTAACCCTTTCCTTTATAGCACTCTATAAGGTTAGTGCTATGCACATATGATCATGTGATGGTGCTATGCACACATGATCACATGATGTTGAGTGTGAACTCTCAACACTGGTCTCATGATCTCCGGCAACAGTCACTATCACAGTATCCATGCAACCTTGGATGACTTCCTCTTTATTCTATCCCAAATTGTCTTGTACCTCTGATGTATCTCAAGACTGTTTTGGTTGCATTCCAGTGAGACTGTTTTGGATTTGCCATAAACTGTGCTAGTGAACTTACTTCATAACAAATATCTAGCCGTGTGATAGTCAAATATATAAGAGATCCGATGAGCTGCTTGTAGTACCTGTCATTGACTATAGGATTTTATGAATCTTTAGTAAGTTTCAAACTATGTTTCGTGGGAGTGGCTACAATCTTGCAATCTGCCATATGAAACTTCTTCAGGAGACTATCAACATACTTGAGCTTACTCATGAATGTGCTATCTGAATCTCTCCAGAACTCAATTCCAAGATAATAGTGCATAAGTCCAAGATCTTTCATGTCGAACTTTGCAGATAAGTCTTGTTTTAGATTTCTAATGAAGCTATCCTTACTTCCTATCACAATCAAAGATCAGCAAAATACATGTCAATTCTACTGTACCAACTTCTGGGTGCTTGCTTTAAGCTGTAGAGACTTTTCTTGAGATGGCAAACTTGATTCTCCTTTCCTGGTTCAACATAACCTACTAGTTGTTGCATGTAGACTTCCTCATCTAGATAACCATTGAGAAATGCATTCTTGACATCGAGTTGGTACACATTCCATCTGCTGAGTGTCGCTAATGATATCAAGAACCATATGTAATCCATCTTTGCTACTGGAGCATAAGTCTCATCATAGTCTTGACCATATTGCTATGCAAATCCTTTTGCAACTAATCTGGCTTTGTATCTTTGAATACTTCCATCTAGATTGTACTTCACTTTGTATACCCATTTGTTTGCTATGGTCTTCTTTCCTGGTGGAAGGTCGCATAATTCCCAAGTATTATTCTTATACAAAGCATCCATTTCTTCATTCATAGCAGTTTGCCATTCTGGCTTGTCTATGACATCTTCGAAGTACACTGGCTCTTTGGTAGCCATGATGGCAGTCATAAGAGCATAGTTGGTGGTTTCAACCTGAATTGCTTTACCTTTCTGAGCATATGTCAATGTGGCTGGAGGTCTTCTTTCCCTAGTAGACCGTCTGAGCTGCTGTGGCTCTAATTAGGGTGTTAGTGGTAATTCCTGCTCTTCTTCATCAACCTTTTCTGTAGATGACTATGATGTCGATGCTTCTATCTCCTATGTATTTGAGGTTTTCCATTCTGATTCCTCATCAAAGATTACATCTCTGGGGATAATGACTTTGCGGTTGATGGGATCATACAACTTGTATGCTTTTCTTTCTTCACTTTAGCTAACCATGATGCATTTATGTGACTTTGCATCTAATTTCCTACGATGTTCATCATGTATGTGGGCATATTCTATGCAACCAAATATGCGAAGATGCCCAATGTGTGGCTTGTGTCTAGTGAATGCTTCATAAGGTGTCATACCCTGTATCGGTTCAGTAGGAAGCCAATTAAGCAAATAGTTTGTAGTGACTATTGCTTATGCCCAATAATGATTCGGAAGATGGTTTTGACTAAGCATTGCTCTAGCACTCTCTGTTAAAGTCCCATTCTTCCTTTCAGCTCTTGCATTTTGCTAAGGAGTATCTGCACAAGTGAATAGTCTTTGAATGCCATGACTTTTGTAAAAGTTCATGAATGCTAAAGACATGTATTCACCTCCTCTATCTGATCTCATGACTTTGATATTTCTACCTGTCTGGTTTTCTACCATGGCTTTGAATTCTTGAAATCTGGAAAACACTTTAGATTTCTCTTTCAGAAAGTAGACCCAACAATATCTACTCCTGTAGTCGTTGATGAAAGTCAAGTAGTAAAGTGAACCATTGATGCTATGGGTCTGGGCATAACCCCATACATCTGTATGTATCAAATCAAGAATACCTCATGCTCGAGAGGTGCTTCTACCAAATTTGATTCGCTTTTGTTTGCCGAAGCAGCATGCTTCGCAAACTTTTCCAAGAAACAATAGCTTTGGAATCCCGATTGCCATATTTTGATTCCTGAGATCTAACAAGTACTTGAAATCGACATGACCATATCTCTTGTGCCATTTTGTAGATAGTGGCATTTGTTGAGGTTGGCTGACATGGCATGCTTCTCTGGTACTATAGCTAGCATTCTGTACAAGCGTCCTTCCTTGACACCTTTTGCTACTATAGCTGACATCTTTTGGATTTATCTTGATAGTGCATTCATCTCTATCGAAAATGACTAGATAGTTGTGTTCCATTATTTGACCTACTGACGAAAGGTTCTTGTTGAGCTTCGAAACATAAAGTACATCTTTCACCAATCCTTTCGTACCAGTGAAATTGTTCATAGGGATAACACCTGTCCCTTGAACTGGATTCGGTGTATTATCTACTGTGTAGATGACATTCTTTTGACCTTCTAATGGTTCCATCTCTATGAACCATTCCTGATGATTTGTCATGTGAGTTGATGCACCACTATCGATGTACCAAGGATCTTGATCTGCTTGGTTGACTTGATAGCTGAAATCCTCTTTTGGATTGAAATCAGTGTCTAGGTGCACTGTCTAGGTGCACTGTATCAGTTTGCTACATTTCCTTGCTTGCAAGAAACATATTCCCATGTTCATTTGCAAAATGATTATGACTAGAATGTCCACCATGATGATGTCCTCTACCGCAGAAATTCCCTCGATTACTGCTGGATTGATCGCCTTGGTCATACTGCTTCTTGCAGCAGTCTCTTTCATAGTGTCCAAACTTATGACAATAGTTGCACTGGATGTTTGACACGTTGGTAGATGCATTCCCTCGTCCTTGGAATCTTCCTCGATTGGAATGGTTTCCTCTTTGCTGATTCTGATGTTGCTGAGAATGATGTTGATGCTGATTTTGCTGATGATTTCGTTATTGATGATGACCACTTCTCTGGAATGATCTACCTCTTCCTATGCTTTTGTCTAAAGTTATGAATGCCTGATCATTAGAATGACCTTTGCGTGTATGAATGGCTTACAGTAGTTCTGAGTTCTTCACCAAGTAGGACTGACTGAAGTTCTTCTAGTGTCGGAATTTGCCGTTGGATGGCAATACTCTAGACTAGATTTCTGGATCCCTCTCCTAGTCCATTCAGGATGACTTGAACCATTTTTGCTGGATTCATGGTCTCTCCTACTTCTACGAGTTGATTGTTGTAGTCTTTTATCCGAAGTACATAAGCATGACTGGTTTTGCTACTATTGCGGAAACTCTAGTTGATTTGGTTTCTCAGTGTGAAAATCCTAAATGTCTTCTTGGACTCGTAGAGAGATGCAAGCATATCCCATGCTTCTTTCAATGTCTTGATGGTGTTGAGTTGTCCTAGCATGACATCTTGTATATGCTGCTTGATTAGATGATATGCTACTTATCTTTCTTATCCCATTCTGCCTGACCTTGAGCATTGGCAGGATCTGCTATAGGTGCGAAAACTATTTGTGTAGCTGTAGATCTCGCTGTTGGTGCTGTGACAACAAGTGGAGTAGAGATATTGCTGGTTGCATCATCCAATGGTCTAGGTGTAGATCCATCGACATACTCCCATTTGTCCTAAAGTACAAGAATGGTCTCCATTCGGTATTTCCATGTGCCATAATTGGAGTTGTCTAGCTTAGCAGATGCCTCCAGATGGAGGTTGCTAGTCATAGACATGGTGCAAGAAATGTACTCAAAGTGTCATGAAAATCACTGTCCGAATTGACTGTAAAACACTGACTGTGGCAAGTGAATCCGAACTGTCGGTGAAGGTAGAACTGCAATACATATTCTGATCTAAATTACAAGGCTTGTGGCAAATGATGCCGAGAATAGCCAAGAGGCGTTACGAGGCTGAAATGATGTGCACAATGCCATGAAATAGACGAATAGGCTTTACAATGATGGCATGTGTGTTTGAAATCAAATCATGTGCTATCTGCCTGATCAATCAGCAATGCCTTTGAACACTTTGAAGTCTGCTCACTGAACTGATGAACGTCAGGTTTCAAGTAATGTGATGATGTGCAACCGTATGTGAGTGTAGGGACTAACTCCAAGTAGGTACTAGTCGGGAATTTTGGGCATGGCTTAGATTGGCAACTTGGGGAGATTCAAAGCATCCCCTCTTTGGCGATCTAGTCTACTCTGATCTAGATATATACCAACCGTCGATCCATTAAAGAACATCAAATAATTTATTTTCTTTGGTTTGTTTTATGTGTTGGGTTAGATGCATCGATGTAGAGGCTGATGTGCGTGTAGGAAGTGGATTTGTCGATGAAGCTCAAAAGTGAGTGATACTTGCACCTTTAGAAACGTGTGCATGATGCGACAAATGCATAGAGCATAAAAAATCAATCGATTTTCCTTTTTGGAGAGCCCTCAAATTCTTCCTAGATCAAGAGATACGACTTGATCTAGGTGGAGGGGCAAAAGGAGTGCAAATGTGCTCAATGATGATGTGGCAGTTAGGGGGTCACATGCACTAACTGTGCCTGTGGAGCAGTGATGAGGTGGTAGTAGTGGTCACTTGCAATGACTGTGTGTGCCTACAGAGGGATAAATGTGCCTGCAAAGGGTTAGAGTGCCACATGGCACTGATGAGGTGGCAGCTAACTGAGCACTGATGATGTGGCACTACTAACTAGGATGCTGATGTGGCAGTGCTGATTTGACCTATTGATGTCATGGCCAAATGAGAGGATAAGATGATGTGGCACTCAGATAAGGTTGCCACGTGTCAACTGAGGTGGCGGATGAGATGACGTGGTAGTTGGTTGCCACATGTCAAATTCTTAATCAAAGGTGTGAACCTGACCCGAGGGTTGGCTTAACCAACCCTATCCCCTTTGCTGACCAGGGTTAACTTGACTTAACCAGACTATGGATAAGGTGTGCCACGTGGCAAAAACTTGACCATTGGCTTAAACCGTCGCTAACCAAGGTTACCTTAAACTTAAGTCAAACTAGCTTAGCCAACCCTATCTGTTAGGGTTGGCTTAATTTATGCCACCTGTCCTCCTCCTAAGGTTTGGAACCTTGGAGATAGGAGGACGACGATGGATTTTGACAGAGGGCCGCTTGGAGCGTCTATAGTGTGAGTGTTTGGATGGTCGCTAGATGATCTGCAAAAGCTAGGAGCCTTCTCGTGAGCATGGGCGTCGTTCAGGGCCATTGTAGAGAAGGAGCAGAGCTATATCGATGGCATAGCTTGAAGGTCGAGGATGTGCTGGTTGGCTTGGATCACGGTGCTCGTTGGAGACTCGGCTGGAGTCGGACGTTGCTTGGAGGCCCGTGAATAGTCGTTCGTTGTGCAGTGGAGGCGTAGTCGTCTTGTCGGTGCTTGAGGTAGTTTGGAGCCGTCTGTAGAGCCAGGAGCTAGTAGCGTAGTGCTGCTGCAGCCCGTGTGCATGTTCCTTGGAGGCAGGTCCTGGCTGTCAGACAAGTTGGAGACGAAGGTAGATCGTGGAGCCGTGTGTTGTTCGTGCGCTGAAGTGTTGGCACTTTTATGACGATGGCGAGCGGCTGGAGGCGTCCCGTTTGGAGCTTGCAGGCTAGCAGAGAGTAGTTGGATCCCGGATAGTAGAGAGAAAGGATGCGCAGTAGAGAGAAAAGCCTGGGCTATGCTTGCTGATGGAGAAGGAGCCGTCGGCCACTGTGGGAGCTTGAGCATGTGAGCCTTAGAAGCTTTAGATGGAGCTTAGGTACGTCGGCTAGAGTTCTCTGTCGATGTCGTAGCCTGTGGAGACTGCAGGGTCAGGGCACCGGTTGCCGTGAGCATGGAGGCGGCTCCCAACGGCTAACTGTTGAAGGCCTTGGAGGACTGTAGAGCCGCTGAAGGTGCTGACCAGAAGGTCATTGGAAAGACAGTGCTAGAGTTGTGGTTGCATAGAAGCTCGTTGTACCTAGCCTTTACTAGTAGCTAGATAGTTGCGTCCCTAAGCTGATGGAGGCTGGTCATGAGTAGACCATGAAGGCTTTGTGGCTCGTTGGAGCCGCTTAGCACAACAACACAAAGCAACTATAGACGCACTTGGTAGATGCGCAAAATAGTGGGCGCATCTATAGGCATTGCTTTAGTAGAGAAATTACGGGCGCGTCTAAATGCGCGTCTAAAAGCTCGTCTATTTGCGCGTAAATTATCGCGTCTATGTACGCGTCTGACCTGAGAAAATACGAGCCCGTCTAACATCCCGTATATTAGCGCGTCTATTTGCGCGTGTATTTGTCGGTTTATTTGTGCGTTTACACTGAAAATCAGACGCGCATTTAGACGCGTAAATAGACGCAAACCAGAGAATACAGAAAGTGAGATTTTGGTGTACATCATTGCTTTCCAAACATTGCCCATGATTACCAAAGCACATAATTTTTGCAAGCCCACATATACAAGAATTAAGTGAGATGAGGAGAATGAGACAATATGTAAAATAGTTTTGCCAATATCAATTATGGGGCTACGGTTCAATCTCATCCTCAATGAGATCAACCCTTGCCAAACTATCTACTTCAAAATCCAAACAAGTGTTTAGATCTACAAATACATTCAACCCACTACTACTTGTGCCACTCATGTGCTCATCGAAATCAACATCTCGAATGGGAGGCTCGTCCTCACGGGTAATGGCCTCAATATCTATATCTCCTATCTCATGATCATCCTCCTCCCTTGTATCACGGTCATCATCACGTCCATGGCCATGATCATCCTCCATACGCTCCATATTAGTAAATGTACTATACATCACTTTCGAACGTGGCATAATAGGTATGACATGCCACCATCTATTATTATCCACCATTGGTTGATAAACAACCTAATTCAAACACAAATACAATCATGTTACTTTTCTTGCATCAAATATTTAAAAGCGAGTATTTTTATATGTGTGCACAGTATATGTTCACATTGTTGCGGTAGTACTAGTGTGTCCTTCCTACTTTGCCAAAACTTTGTGGAGTCAATAGTTACAAAGCCACTCGCATGGCGTTTGATTGTTGCATTAGGGCCTCTTTCCACCACGTCCTGAAACCACTTTACATCCAAAACATACACAAAGAAGCATCGAAAGTCAAGCATAATAATATCTTGGATTATGCCACAATAATCATCCATGGCTCCATTGGCTCCCTCAAAGCTAGCAATGACGCCGCAATCTTGTGTGTTTCTCTTATCATCAATCCGTTGTGTTCGAAAATGCTTGCCCTCACACCATATAGCATTGAACATAGTGCACTACACCAAGAAAAAATCAATTAAATAAGCAATCTAAATTATAAAAAGCTCCTAACTTATGCATAACATTCTATATACCGACCTTGCTCATGCATCCCCTAGCATACTCCCATTCTTCCATTGTGATATGCATCCCCTCGTCTTTCTCTGCTTTCTCCATTTCATCAAGTAGCCAATCCACATGAATATCCTTTGGAAGTGCTCTTAGATGCTGAGGGTATGGCACACGAGATCTATGGTGTGTACGAAAGAGGGCCCTTTCTTCTTGTCTTCTTGCCTTTGCATCCTCGTATCTTGTCACCCATCTTTTCATCACATCACTATTAAGCACGCAAAAGAGGTTGATACTATTATGCAACTCTGTGTCTATTACTTTGTTGTGTCCTTTTCCTTGAGGCACAATAGAGGTCATCCTTAGGTCTTCATCATCTCTCCATAGTCGTGGGAGAGAGCTATCCACATCAACAAGAAACTCAGAGATATATACAAGTGACTCTTGTACTAACCAACCCTCGGCCATGCTACCTTCGAGTCTTGCATTTTGTCTCATGAAGCCCTTCAAGGTCTTCATGAAGCGCTCGAGGAAGAACAACCATCGTGCATGTATAGTACCGCATATAGCAATCTCATCCACCAAATGCACTATGAGATGTAGTTGGCTTGTGAGAATAGAACGTGGAAATGTCTCCTCCACTAAACAAACCGCCTCCACTGACATAACTCGAGCATTCTCAAGCGTGGTGGGATCTATTTTCTTTGAGCTCACATACCTCACAAGCTCGCCCATCTTGTAAATACAATCTTTCATGTCCTTCGATGCACTACGTGAAATGTTAGTAGGTAGTATGAACTGAACCCGCAAGGAGGTGGTTGATTAGTTGCTTATAGCTATTCACTCACAAATTTGAAAGGAAAAAGATATTATTCATATAAAATACTTACTTGGAGCATCTTGTGCCAATCATGAGATTTCAAGCCATATAATTGCTCTATACCTCTTTTCTTGCTCTTTGTAAAGGCTCCCTTCAAACACCTCATGCATCCAGTGGGAGTACGAATTGTAGTAACAGCGCGCTTCACTGTCGCCATCTCTAGCTTTGATAACATCCACAGTGCATGAGGTAAAAAAACACGCCCATTTGGTCTCTCTTAAGGCCAAGCTTCACGCATCCTCCTTGTGGTACATAGCCTCCTCCCTTATGCCTGCCGAATCTCGTGTCCCATTCAAATGCCCCCAAATGGTAGATGCCACATTCTTGAAGATATGCATGGGATCAAGCAGGTGATTGATCTTGAGGTGGGACCAATATGGTAAACGATAAAAGATGGAGTATCTAAACAAAATAAAGTGTTAGCGTGCAATCTTTACTTTCAGCCAATATAGCCAATCTTTACTTCCAGCCAATAGTTACAAACCCTTACCGGCTCATGCCAAGTGGTGGAGGAGTCGTGGAACCATCCCAAATTCTCATCCAATCTCCCGCGGTGAGTGATTGTGGGAGGACTTCACTCCAAGGGGCAACATATCTAGGATGATCAGGTGGGAGAAATTGATGGTGATTCTCATAGATGACCTTATTCAATGCGTCTGCCCATGAGGCAACTAGCGAAGGACATGCATGGTAACCCGATGTAGTGAGACCTGAACAATAGATACAATTAAGAGTGGAAGGTGGGTTTAGGGTGCCACATCCTTTGCCTATTCATAATTAAAAAATGCAATGCTTACCTGAACACTCGCCATAGCTTGGGAAGTCATGCATCGTCCACATCAAAACTGCTTTGCAGTTGAAGTCTCGTGACGAGGGAGGCCTGCTCACATCATGCACCTCGATACCTCTCCAAAGTATCTCTAGCTCATCAATCAAAGGCTCCAAATAAACATCAGGGTTTTTGACTTTATGTTTCCCTGGAATTAGAAGGGACAGCATGACATGTCCTTTCTTAATAGCCATAGAGGGTGGAAGATTGTAATTCACCAATACCACTGGCCATACACTGTAAGACATGCTTTTGAGACCAAATGGGTTCACACCGTCCATACCCAATCCAAGTCTCAAGCTCCTAGGTTCTTCCTTGAAGCTTGGCCATGTGTCTTTACGCAAGAGAGTCCGCGGGAGTTCTCCACTTGCCATCGGTTGATCGATGGGAGGAATGCCACGACATGAGCTCTGCAATAGATTTGCACTTGAACATATGTTGGATGCGAGGGATTATGGGAAAATGTCGCAATACCTTACGAGGCACGTCCAAGGTTTTGAGATCTGCTCTATATCTTGCCTCTCCACAAGTAGGACACTCTCTTGCATCCTTATGTAGTCCACGAAACAAAACGCAATCGTTGACACATGCATGGATGCGCTTGTAATCTAATCCTCTAAGAGAGGTCACATGTTGCCTTGCCATATCTCTTGCGGTCGGTAGTTTATTCTCCCTTGGAAGCATTTTACACAATAGCCTGCACGTGAAGACCATAAATGAGGAAAAGCATTCGAGTAATTGACCCACTAGCATAATTCACCATGTTTGCAAAATCGACTTTAAAGCTTACTTGAGTAATGCATTCAAACTTGCATTGCTCCATCCATAGATGGTTTGCAAGTTTAGTAACTCAAGGGAGGCACGTAGAACAGAGAATGTGCACCCCTCAAACAGTGGAGTCGATGCTGCGGTAAAAAGATCATCCTGCTCCATGCTATTATCCCTCCCTTGATGGACATATAAATCCTGCACCATATCATCAAATGCCTCCTCCTCCATGGCTTCATGAGGTAATGGCGGAGGGCTACTATCACCATCACTCCATGCATGCGTAACGGTCCCTCCTGAAGATCCCACCTCATATCGCCGACGCTTCGCCTCCTCATGACGGGCATAGGGTAACATATGCGGGTGTGGCACTGCATCCTGTATCAAATTAAAACGGGATCATAAATCAAACATATGAACACCCATAGGTATCTCAACCAACCTTAACTTACAAACCCTTACCCTGTTTATGGTCACATCCCATTCTCCATACTTTGAGATATGATTGAGTGTAATCCTGCGTGCACGATACATGTTTCCTCGACATCGATCACACAGACATTTGATTTTTTGCTCCAACCACATTTCGCGATGGTGGATACGGAGGGATTCATCTCACTGGAGCTACTTGTTGAAGATGGAGACATCCTACAAACAAACAACCCACCAATTTTGCTCTTCTTCAAATGTTTAATTTAAACTCTGTGTTGCATCTATCACCGCGTCTATAGTCGCGTCTAACATCGCGTCTAATGGCGTGTCTAAACGCGCGTCTACTCTGTGTATTTAGACGCGCCTATAGACGCGCTATTAGATGCGACTATAGACGCAGCTTTTAAACCTGCTTTTCGGTGCGCCGCTCGCTTTGCTTTTCTTCACATTACTTAAACTTCGCGCGGCTTGCTTCCTTCTTTATTAGCAGAACCATAGTTTCGAAGCTTAAGAGGGAGCCTCCCATACTTACTTCCAAGCTTACACTCAAGAGAAAGGCACCCACACTTACTTTTAAGCTTAAAGGAGAGGAGGATGAACAAGGAGAAGAAGCAACTTTGAAAAAGAAAGAAGAACCTTCCATACCTTTATCCAAGTAAGTCTTTTTGCAGTTGATCTTGTTTGGAAGTTTGCTCTCTCCAGTTTTGTACTTTCTCGTATCCAAGAAGCGCATGATCTGGGTATCAGTGTCATGTTTTTGTGTCGGGCGCAATGTCCTTTTCTACTTTTTAAAAATCTCGTCTGTCGGAGCGCGTCTATAGGCGCGTCTAAAAGTGCGTCTACAGGCGCGTCTAACCGCACGTCTGGCTTGTTGCAGACACACACAAACGCGTCTATAGACGCTCTGTTAGACGCTGTATTAGAGACTCTGTTAGATGCTCTGTTAGACGAGTAGTTAGACGCTCTGTTAGATGCATCTATACACGCACAAATCAGGCGCATCTATAGACGCGCTCTGACAGTAAGTCTCTCTTTTCTTCCCCTTTCTTCTCAGCTCATCAGTAATAGATTGTTTTCCTTTTTTCCAGTTCAACATGTGGCCAGGAAGCGCTTCTAGCTCACCTGATCCCCGGGAATCTATTTGGAAGGACTTATATAACCTTTTAGGGCACCCTCCTAGTCCTGCGGAGTTATACGGATATATGATGGATACTTTAAACACTCCCCAGGAGTCGGCACTATAGACTCCAACCCACCCCACACCGCCTGAGATCACCCCAGCGGAGTCAGCACAGCCATCTTATGCCCCTTCCCCCATACCGTCTTATGCCCCTTCCCCCATGCTGTCTTATGTCCCTTCTGCCATCCCGTCTTATGCCCCTTCCCCCATGCCGTCAGGAGGTCCTTCTGTCTCGGCGAGCCGTCGACGTACTCCTGTGCCGTCGAGACTCGGTTCTCCAGCTACGAGTGGTCAGCGTAGTCCCGTGCAGTCCCCAGCTACGAGTGGCCAGCGTACGAGCTCGACACGACAGGGTAGTAGGCATAGTAGCAGGGAGAGCGGTGGGGGATGCATGGCACAGTGCTTTGGGCCATGTGGCGGTGAGGAGGATGATGATTCAAATGATTTAGATGTGCCTCTGGGTGATGGTATGATTTATTATGACATCACTCAGACAGGAGGCATCTTGATGGATGCGCGGGGGAAGGACATCATGGCCTTCATACGCTCTATAATTGCTAACAATTACAGAGATTGCTTTATCCACTACAAAGACCACCCAAAGAGGTTGGCTGATGAGACCCTCGCTACTGTTCGCTCTAGGTATCCTAACCCCCCCAATCGCCAGTTCACAGATAAATGGGGGAAGTCAAAGATTGTTACGATACTTAGCAATAAAAGATCTTCTCTTAAGAGGCAGGCACTAGCGGAGCTTGCCAGGCAAGCGTGAGTGGAAGAAGGCAATAAAGTCAGCGAGGGAGGACCCCAGTCTGCAGCATGTGGAGGCACGGAGGATCCAGATGGAGGAATATGGAAGCGCGCATTTTGGAGCAGGGGGTGTTGAATCATGGGAGGCCCAATTTGTAAGTATCGATCTCAAATTATATTGCTTATGTAGTTTATTAGGAGGTTGGTTGTTTCTTTGTACTAATCCCTCCACAAAGTGTGTCGCGGTCATACAGCTTGAGATCGTGGGTAGATACCCTACTCCAGTGGAGACAGCCTACCACCTTCACCATCGCAGAGGAGATACATGGAGGCACTTCTATGATGACGGGTTGATTACTGAGGAGCAGTATACCCAAGCTACTGGAGCGGCCCCCCAAGTATTTGAAAGTAATTAAATAATGCCAAAATTATAAGTAAAGATTTGATTTTTCATACATTGATATATGTTGTTCCTTGTTTACAGGGCCATGCACAAGACGACGAGGAAGACGAGGAAGGAGGCGCAGAAGGGAGCGCAGAAGGGAGCATGGAAGGCAGCGAGGATTAGTCGTAGAAGTAGTGCTAGCTACTCTTTTTTGTACTTAAAGCCACTGGCTTGGCTTCGTGCCTCTTGTATATAGACTCCTCTTATTTTTTGTACTTGAAGCCACATGACGTGGCTTAGCTTCCTTATTTTTTGTACTTGAAGCCACATGACGTGGCTTAGCTTCATGCTATATGTATATACAAGCACTTTTTGAGCTTTCAATTTTATTGCATTTTGGAGTTGTAATGTTTTATTTGGAATTGTAATTAAAATGTGGTTGGCTGTAAGAATTGAATTACACAATGTGGATATGGGATTCTTGTAACTATATAGCATACACTACATTTACAGTATTCTGTAAATTTTTTTTTTTTTTTAAGCGCGTCTATCAGTGCGTTTAAAAACGCATTTATATTCGCGTCTGTCTGTTCAACTTGCATCTATATGTGCGTCTATAAACGCATTTATAAGCGCGTCTATTTATGCGTTTAACTGTGCGTCTATACGCGCATGTGTATGATATATAGACGCGCAATTAGACGCGGGTCTCCAGACGCGAAAATAGATGCGCAAATAGACGTGCCCGTAAGTTTTTTATTTAGTTCATGAAACGCATCTGTGCGCGCGTCTATGGGTGCTTTGTCTTATAGTGGCTCAGGTGCTTTCACTGAAGCTAGTAGTTGGAGAAGTCTGCTGTGGGCCGGAGAGCTCTGTTGCAGGGTTGCCTTAGGTGTAGGAAGGTCTGTTGCAGGGTCGACAGCTCTGTTGCAGTTGTTGGAGAGGTCACGCTGCTGGCAGAAGCATTTGTTGCTGGAGGAGATGGCTGTTGGGAGTCAAGAGCCACGGCTTTGCAAGTTGTAGTAGTCTCAAGAACTCTCCCTCTCTCAAGCAATAGATTTCTCTCTCTCGAAACGAATAAACCAATGAACAGAATTTCTTTCAAATGAATCTACGGAAATTCTCTCAATGGAAGTGAATGAAAGAAACTCACGATCACTCAAGAGAACTCTCAATCTCACAATCTATCACACCCTCACACAAGGATCACCATGTCTCAGTGGAAGACAAGGATGCTCTAATACCATGACAAAATATGAAGGAGAAGAGTGGAGATGAGGAGAGCGGAAGACAAGGATGCTCTAATACCATGACAAAATATGAAGGAGAAGAGTGGAGATGAGGAGAGAGGGCACAGCTAGAGAGCAAACCACAAATGACTAACTATACACTAGATTTAGTTGAAAATGTAGAATACATACAAACCCATTTAGAGTTAGGTTAGAGCATCTAACCCTTTCCTTTATAGCACTCTATAAGGTTAGTGCTATGCACATATGATCACATGATGGTGCTATGCACACATGATCACATGATGTTAAGCGTGAACTCTCAACATGACTCTTCTACATTTTTCCTTGCCCAATACTTCCCCCATAATTCTGGCATGGACAATCCTAGGCCAATTAAACCGATGTGATTCTTTTTAGTAGAAAAAATGAAGGAGCAGTTTGCTTTCGACATGTGGTCATACTTTGTAAGAAACAAAACCCGTTCCAAAAACCAAAGAAACTATTTTTGCCTCACCTAAATCTTGCAATTTTTAATCATGTAATATAATCAAGTGGTTTTAGGCGTATCAAATTCTGCTACCATCTTCTATGTCATAAATTTTACTTCTACTTTGGTCGAGGCATCAGGATGAGGGCTAAGTAACCCCCAGACTTTTGCAATTTTGCAAATTGTTCATCTGCCTACAAATTAATTTTCCACTTCCACCATGGACAATGGTGGTATCCTTCCAACCCCATCTTTTGTAACCAAATGTGGCTCTCTGGCTCATTGTCATCCAGGTAGAACTTGAGATCAATAAACAATGATGACGATTTAACAATTGCATACTGACTTACTCTCCTAGCTCGTTTGAGCTCTGACTCCACCACATTATCTCCTAGCTCTTCAACTTATATGCTTTTGAATGAAGGGTTCAGGATGGCTCAAAGTACACCTTACGCTTGCCCATGCTATCAGATACTGTTTGAGAATTGGAGTCTGCTTGTCTTGCTGAAGTTGCACTTGTGGTGCTTGGAAATATTCCTAACCTGGAATTCTATACTAATATCAAATCATCCACCTTAAAAAGTTTGAATTTGATATTACAGCTCACCCATGCTCTCTATTGTTACATATACTGACGTTGAATGGCACTGTATATTGACTCTAAATCCGGTCCTCCTCCAGTCGAAGCAATTGTTCCTACGGAAACTAAACTAACTCTTCTGGGTTCATCTTCTTGGCTACAATCTGTAGACTTGAGGACATAAATTTCATGGACGATAGCCTCCAATCCGTGAACCAACCGGAATGGTGTCATGCCCATGGGGGTGACTTTAAAAGCGGTTCTATATGCCCACAAAGATGAGTCCAACTTTGTATCCCAATCCTTCTAGTTCCCATATATGGTCATCTTCAGAACTCCCCTTACGGAAGGCCCAAGGAAGCGTTAGGCCAAGCGTTCATCATGCATCTGCCTTGTTGGGTTAAAGCAAAACCAGTGAATGGGTGGGGGTGAGGCCTACAAGCTAGCTCTCATTTCTGTACGTGACAGTTTCACTAGTTTTCAATGGCACTGGAGGGGAAGCACTGTTGAGGTCCTCGCATTGCCCCCACCATCCCCTTCAGAATCCGCTTCATGGTCTTGTGACTACTTTTTGCCTCTCCATTTCCTTGCAGATTATACGTTGTCATCTTGTGAACCACCATATGCACATTTGTCAATTGTTCCACTGTCACATTTAGAAAGTGCATCCCTTCATTCGAAACCAATTCAATCAGGAATCTGAACCATGTAATCATATTCTGGTATAGGAATTTCATTGTATGGACCACTGTATTATCCCTTTGGACCTGCACTTCAACCCTTTTGGTTGAATAATCCATGGCCATCACCACATACTTGTTGCCCATGTATTGTACTACAAGCATAAATGGACCCATGAAGTCTAGGCCCCATTTTTGGAATGGCTCCAATTGAAGAATTGAATTTAGAGGCATCTTGTATGCATTCACCCGATGACCATCTCCTTGACAGTACTAGTAGCACTTTGCAAATTCATGTGCATATTTGATAACAAGCAACCACCACAATCGAGCTGAAAAATCTTCTTCCCCATAATGTCTCTTACAAAGTGGCCACCAGATACTCCCTAATGTGCCTCCATCAATACCGCATTCTATTCATGCTCTAGTACACATCGCCATAACATTGATTCGCTCCCCTGCGATACAACATTTTGGCAATAACTAGGAAAGGTCTAGTCTTCAATGCCATCCGTTTTCTTTGATCCAGCGACATCTCATTTGGGAAAACGCGATCTGTCAAAAACTAAATCATGCAATCATACCAATACTTTCTCGAATGGGTTCAAACAGATCCACATCTAGTAAATCATCCAAATTGCTCTCTGAGTTTATTTCCCTTGAATCCAACCTACCCAAATAATCCACCACCAAATGCAAGCTTCCTAGTTTGTGTACTACTGTAAAATCAAACTCTTGTTATAGGAGAATCCATCTAGCTAATCTGCCTATCAGTTGCACCTTGTTCATCAAATACATTAATGTTTGGTGATCCACATGAAACACAATCTTGTTTCCCAATAAGTAATACCAGAATTTCCCCAAGGAAAACCTTCCCGTTCCATCATCGAGTAATTTCGTTCTGCATTGGTGAGCATGCGACTAGCATAATAGACAAATTGATACCATACATGGCACTAATGGAAATATCCGATGCATCCACAAAAACATGGAAATATAGATGGCTTTAATATTGGTGCGACCGCCAAGATCATTTTTAGCAATTGGCACACCTTTTCCTGTTCCTAAATCTAGACGAATGGATCATCCTTCTTCATCAACTTTGTAAGGGATTGGCAAACATATGACAAGTAGCACATCAACCAGTTATGCCATTTCACTTGGCCCACAAACCTTTGCACCTCCTTGACATTCTAGGGAACCTCATCCTTCTGTATTGCCTCAACCTTACAAGGATCAATCACCATTCCTTCTTCCGAAATGATGTTTCCCAACAATACTGCTCTTTTTACTGCAAAAGCGCACTTTGTCAAATTTAGACTTAATCGAGTAGTCCAAAACGTAGACACAATTGATCCAGATGGTTAGACTTTTTCCAAAAGACACTAAACTTCTCAAAAACACCCACATTAAGTTGGTCAGGTAAGGTTCAAACACCTTCTATATCCAAGACTAAAATGTTAGCAGTGCATTTTTCAATCTGAACATCATCATGTTACTAGCATAATCCCCCCATTCCATAATGAATGTCATTTTATCCTTGTCCTCTTCAGCCATCTGGATCTAGTTGTACCTACTAAAGCCATCTTAAAAATTGTACACCTCATGCCGAGCAATGGCATCCAACAAAGTATAATAGAGGGGCAGGAGAAACGGATCCATGATTATCACTGCATTCCACTTCCAATAATCCATAGAAATCCACAGCTTCCCATTGTTCTTCAGAACAGGGACTATCAGGGATAGCCAGGTCACTTTATCTAATCAAATAGCTAAATCACACCCTTAGCATCTTGTTAATCCCCTTCTTGACTTGCTTTGCAAAATTTGGATTCATCCAATAACATTGTTGAATTATGCATTTGGTGCCTTTCTTCAAATTAATGCATTGAACACAGAGGTACCGATCCATTCCTTTCATATCCATGTATTCCCATGCAAAAATATCTTTGCATTCCCACAATAGCTCTTAATTCTCCTATAGCCTAATACGGTAACCTTTATTGGTTTTGGATCATCCTCCATGCTCAGTTAAATTCCTCCAAAGCATCTTCTTTAACTCGGGACATCCTTCGTATTTGGTCCTCATATGTTGATTTTGCCTTCAAAAATAATCTCTCTCCATATTTTTAATAGATTGTTATTTTCCCATCTTTTAGCTATGGATCTAGCATGGTAGGTTGGGCGTCCTCTGGTTCAAATGCCTTATCTGGTATAGGATCTTCCACTATGACTATGTGAACCTCCGTAGTGGGTTGTATCCCTAGATCCTTTGCTAGAACACTGGTGCCACATCTATATCAAACAATGAAGCCACCAATGGATTTGCATCTAGGAACTTTTGTTCCTCCTCATCATCAAGCTATGTCCCCATGTTCACCCCTTGCGCTATGATAGGACTTCTTCACGGTCATACTCAGGATCGTTTGCATCTTAATATTTTTCTTTCCATTCCGTATTGTAATCATTGAGGAGCCCCAGTCCTACTTTATTCTAGCTTCCTTAAACCATGGCCTACCCAATAGCATAGGGTAGCACACATCTTCTTGCTCCATATGAAGGACCACAAATTTATGCAAAACACCATTCCCTACATGTGAATTACCGCATTATGGATAATGTGAATTGGCGAATTCTTCTTTGATCCACCATGTCGAATTGAAATAGGAAAGGCTCTAGACCAAAAATTTGTAACCTCTTGGACATGTACTGCGGTAGGATGTTCACTCCAGAACCTCCACCAAGCAACACTCCTACCAAAATCTGGCCATGGTACTGCACCTTCACTACCGGTATTATAATCAACATCCTTAGGCTCTCCCCAACATGCAATTGGTGTTTCCTCATACAAGTGAGTTCATGGTATGAACTCTCAGGGTCTATAATGTTCATGGGGCTATATCAGATCCACCACTAGCATTTTCCTAACTTTGGGGACCATCTATAATAGGCACTCTATCGAGATCTTCAATTTTGCCTTCTTCAAGGCTGTTAGAAGCCCTTCTATAAAGTTTTCCAATTCCTATCCTTTAGTACTGCAGTGGTTTCAAGAGAATTTGGTTCGGCTTCCCGTAACTCCGATGTAATTGGTTGCCCTTCCTCCTCTAGTTGGTTGCCAAATTCTTGCATCTTCTCAATCTGCTTCGAGGTTGCCATTCGAACCTCTTCCTGTTCCTTCCACTTCAAATGCTTTTCTTTCTTTGGTATTTCCTCCACTTCATCTTTTTGGATGGGACCCTTACATTGCTTCACCGCATACACATTAATATTCTTCGGCTCCGTATATTGAACCGTTCCATGCATAGCGCACATTAAACAATTACATTGCTGCAACTAGATAGATGTGCGATTGAATTGGTCTAACATACTGATGTATCCACCCTTTCTTCAATCAACATTGCATTCATTTGTGCTGGCGGTTGCTGCTCCTATTGAGGTGAGTCTACGCCTTGGTGGCCAACACGTAATTTCCAGTCCTCACTCTGTTCCATGTTTGCACCAATAGTGGATTGACAGTGCCCTTTTTCCAAGCAATACTTACAATCTTTATCTATTCTGAAGTTCTGGTGGCCCCATATTGTTTGTAGATTCCCATTACTTCCAATTGCCTTGCTGATTCTAGTAGTTTCTCTGCTAGATCTGTGCCACATTTTGTGTCGCCATCGGCATGCGGGGTACTTATTGTGCCGGATTCATTTGGGTTGTACCAGCAAACCTCTATTGGAGGTTCTTTTGTGCAAATCGTGCACCTTAACTAGGAGGTTGACTTAGTCACTCCTAAACTCTTAAGTTTTTCTTCCAGTAATTTCTCCATCTCACTGGTCTTCTTCTTCACTTTCTTCGTTCCTTTTTGGGTTTCTTTGACACCTTTTTTGTCAATTTTCTCTACTGATGCTTGCTTCTTTTCTTTGACTTACTATCCTCATCATTTGATCAATATTGGATTCCTTGCTATTTGATTCTATGTCATCATTCATGTCACTGCTACATTCATCTGTGTCTGAGTCCGACCCACTGTCAGAGTCATCATCCTTGGATCAACTTTTAAACGATTTGCAACTTCATTCTTCTCTTTTTGCGGCATCCACCAAGTCATTAAAGACATTCTGGCCACGGATATCCAATCCGCTCACTGCACTATAGATTTCTTTTTGTAATCCCTTGCAAAACTACTCTACCAATGTCTCAATTGTGGGTCTTTATGCCGCATCTAACCATGCGTTGAGTTTTTAAAACTTCTATGCATAATCTTCCACCATCAATTTTTTCTAATGCAACTCTTGCAACTTCTAGCCAATGTCATTTGGTATTTTTTACTTACAAAACCTGTGTAGGAAAGTTGTCTGAAGTCAGTTCCTCATAGTCCATAATTATGCTAGACCATATGGGTTGAACCAGCTCATAGCCCTACCACTCAGGGTACGAGCAAATTGCTACAATTTCTTTGGACCACCAAACATATTGTCAAAGCCACTTGCCTACCATCAGGTTTTAAATTGTGCCACATGGCTATCCAGATCATCCTCCCTTCAATTTCACAAACTTGCACTTTAGGCTACTTGTGTTTAGAGTCATTGGGTTAGTTGGTGCAGCCGCGGTAGACCAAGTGGTATAGGTGGTATAGGTGGAACTCTGCACTGGTGGCACTAGGGTAGCACTTCTGGCACTAGGGTGGCACTTGTGGTACTTTTAGGCCTACTCCTTTTAGAGTTGATTGCATTATCAAATTCGGCTAAGTTGTTTAATTAATTTATGTGTTTGAATTCAATTGTGGCTTACTACATCCAAGAGGCAACCGAATTTACTCGACTTACTTGAATTCTTTGATTTACTAGATTTAAGTATGTTGTTGGGTTTAATTGGCTTACCAAATCTCTTTGATTTTCTAGATTCAATGAAATTGATATGTTGGGTTGCCCAAAATTGGATTTTTGCAATGGGTTCAATTTTGTGCTTGGTCCTACTAAATCCTTAGGCACTGAATACATCTGAAATGGTGGCTTTCTAACCTTATGCCTCCAATACCTGTTCCAGCACTTCTTGGAGTGTGATGGAACTAGCTACACTTCAAGTGCTACTAAATTCGAATGCCGTGGGCTACTGTTGTAGATGATGTTGAACTGTTGTTCCTTGTTGGATTATTTTGTTGGTTCCTCAGCTATGGGTTCCAATCCTTCTACTAATGTCATACGATTTTCCTCATCCTCAAGTCTTGTGGCTAGGCTCTTTTGTGTAGACCCTTCGACTTGAAGTGGTTCGTACTGTAGATGATTGTTCGTTTGCTACTTAGATAATGCCATAGCTCTGATTATAGATAAAATATCACACCGCATCATGAGATGTTGGGATGCTTCCATCCACCCTTGAGGGTTCTTATGCATTTAATCCTGGCTCAATTATTTGTGAATCTGCATCTTGCTCCTACAGGCACTTTTGTCACAATCTCATACGTGAAGCAATGGGTCTTGATTTATCCCTAAAATTCAACATGTAGACAGTCGCTTGTTGCTTTCCATTCCACATGTACTGTCAAATATGCTTTGTGGATTCTTCTTTTGTCAAACAACACCAAATCTTTACTAAACACATGAGTAGAATAGAATTGCAGCTGTTATCTGTCATCTTCCACCCAAAACATCAACCTCATTGGCAACTTTGGTCTTGGAGTTGGTACGGTACACGAATAGCAGGATTGCCAATGTTTTGGGTTAATCTAAAACCCGCAAATGTGTTCCAAATTGACGGTCATTATCTCGGTCCATGTACCGACACTAGTCCATGTGTTTAACTGCATTTTGTACATCGATGTCCATGCTACCACAGTGTTGAAAACCACTTTTCGCTTATCTATTGATCCAGAAGACAAAAGAGGTCGATTATTTTCGATCCAGATGTAGGACTCTATCCACTGAACAGTCTGCATTGCTTCAAAGAATGTACGAGGTCCTTGATCTCTGGTACCTCTGGAAATATCATGACGAAGCCTGGGCCACAAGAAAAATAGCTTCATTTCTTCTGACATTGCTGCATCTGCTCGCAAAAGCAATTGATTAAGCTTGACAACGCTTTATGTTGTAACTGGTTCATCTTCTTTCTGTGCCAGTTCATGTAATTGTTGTAGCGCCGTCTGTGTTACATTCGCATGAGCAAAATTTTGCAAAAGTTGCGCTCTGAGGGTCGGCCAGTGTGATTTAATTGCTTCTAGTTGTTGTATAAACCAAGTTGCTGCGATGCCTTCCAAAACCGTTTGCAATGCTAAGGCTTTGCGATCATTAGACCATGCATGATATTCTCCTATGTTGTCAAAATGATCAATCCACGACATGACATTCTCCATTGGCAAACCATGGAAGGGAATCGGGCGCACCTTGTGATCAATCCGATTTGAAACGGGTTGCTACGCATGGTGCTGTTGCGATGCCAACATCAATAGGAGGGCCTGATTTGTTTGCGCCAACTGGATCATCAAATGAACCATGTGCTCAACGCTTGGGTTTTCCTGGAACTATTGTTGTTGTGAACCTAGATCAGGCATCTGATGCTCTGGGACATGAGCAGCAGGGGAGGAAGGATACGACATATTGTCGTTTGGACGGCGTCTCCACCAAATATGTGAAAAGGGAAAGAAGGATACGACATATTGTCGTTTGGAAGGCGTCCACCAAATATGTGAAAAGCTCCGAATCACATTACAACCAAAATCGAATGTCAAACTGCCTCCTAATCTCAAACGAATTACACCCTTTTCTTACCACTCCTCACAGTTACAACCGCTAGCCCATTAGGGCTCCGTGCCAAAGTCTATTCACATCACACTATAGTGGGCCTTAGTGGTGCCAATTCGATGGGTGATAGCTGTCTTAGACCCAAAGTGCATGCCGCCTTCCGGCTAACCCTCCTGGTCTTCATTTCTTCAAGGTCCCTCCTCGACTATTTCGTAGGGTCCTTGTCATGTGCTCCTCGGAACATCTTCTTAATTCATTTGAGAGTGTGGAGGTGGTCCTCGTACTCTGAATTCTACTGTTTGAGCTCCATATTCTCAGCTTGCAAGAGTACTACTTCAGCAGCTGGGTCTGCTAATTACTGAGTAGCCTTGAAATCTCTGATGCACTTTGTGTGACCACGGTTCCTTTCTCTGAGGTTATTGATCCACTGCTCGGCCTCAGCACAGGCAGCTTATTACACTTCTCGTCCAGCTGGAGCTACAAGGTAGTATGCTCTGCCTTAAGCTTTTTGTTGCTCTACATGAGAACTTGAAACTCCCTCCATTATAGTCCATTTGTAGGTGGGTCTGATTTGTCTGGTGTACTAGTTGCTGGTGACATACTCTCTCTATGCAATGCAAACAAACTGCGGAGCCACCCAATAACATGAAACATGGTACATCATGCGGATGCCATTGCAAACTCGCTGCCCATCTACCGGTGCACTTCTATGTATTGGTCTGCCAACAGGGAGGACTCTTCAATAAAGAATAATTCATTTACTCCCTGTCGCTCACAGAAGATCCTAGCAAAGGAAAAGCAACTTGGGTGGCGAGGATCCTTCGGCCCATTGGTGGTCGCCCCCGAGTGGTTGGGGTCTCTAAGCTAGAAGTTAAGGGAATACTAACAAGGGCATAAGAGGGGTGAAGACGTATGGGGAACCTTTGTAGTAAGATCAAACTCAGACTGGTGGGGATGTGAGTGCCATTTACCACACGTGTGCATCGTCTGAGCCAGTTTTGGAGTAGATAACTATGTCAATATTGAAGCTAGGAAAAGAGGTAAAGGCTCCAATGGAAGTGGAGGCAGGCACAGTGGTGGCAATAGAGGAAACTGGCTCGGAGGCAAGAATGGTGGACTAGGTAGTAAAGATTAGCTCGAAGAGTAGTAATAGCTGCAGATGCTAAACCGAAGATGGCAGCAGTAATGATGACTATAGATACAGAGCAAAAACAATAAGGGCAGAAGTGGTAATGGTCAGGGGAGCGGAAGCAAAGACCTAGGCGAAGGTGGAAGCCTTGGCAGAAGTGATGACTGGAACAAGGGTCCAGTTAGGGGCGTTGCCCAAGCCCCAGGGTGTTAAAAATGGGGAGAGGGTGAGAGACAAGATCTGAGGCACGAACTGATGTTGATGGATTCTATTATCATAGCAAGTACATAGCCTCATTTATAGGCTGGGCAAGCCTTATCTTCCCACACAGACACCTCATAGATGAGGTCACACACAAGAGAATCTAGATCCTATAATCTAGGGGAGGAATCACACCTACCACATGAGGTGGCACAAGTGGCCTCAAGACTCTTCACACTCACACAATTGTAGGACACTCCTAGGACTCTAGGACCACACACACACACTAGGACTCCGATAAAAATGGGGAGAGGGTGAGAGACAAGATCTGAGGCACGAACTGATGTTGATGGATTGTGTTATCACAGCAAGTACATAGCCTCATTTATAGGTTGGGCAAGCCTTATCTTCCCACACAGACACCTCATAGATGAGGTCACACACAAGAGAATCTAGATCCTATAATCTAGGGGAGGAATCACACCTACCACATGAGGTGGCACAAGTGGCTTCAAGACTCTTCACACACACAACTGTAGGACACTCCTAGGACTCTAGGACCACACACACACACTAGGACTCCAATTCCAACAAACCCCCCTTCGGAGCTAGGGTGACATCGTCCAAACTGTGCATCCCAAGCAATCTCAAAGGCTAACAGCTGAGCATAATTTAGAGGTTGAACCAAGCACTCTCATGGCTTAGGTGTCAATGTGATCAGAGACTCAAATCTGAGCATGGATGCATGACCAACTCATAGGTCTAGGGAGTACACCAACATCCTAGAACTCGGAAAGACATAACAACCCCCCTGTCTCCTAACTTAGTACATGGAAATAAGTGGAGCCTTTTATAGTACAAGGCACACAAAATGACAAATTATTACATCATTTTAGGGGGACTACCCAAGGCAAAGTACCTAACACACATGACTCTAGAAAGCCCACTCTTCATCTACTACCTCATGGAGGGATAGACCAGAAACAGCAGCAGTGCAGGCTTGTTCCTTAGGTCCAGAAGGTGTAGCTTCATCGTCTTTGTCCTCGCTCTGCTCTGCAACCAGATTGGCATGTTCTTTGGCTTGTACCTTTGCCATCTTCTTGAAGCAACGATCCTCTAGATGGCCAAGCTTCTGACAGTAATTACATGTAAGAGGTTTTCCTTTCTTCTTGGGCTTATTCTTGAGAAAGAATGCTTTGCCAGATTCAAAGGAAGATTCTGCTTCCTCTGTAAGCCTACGGTCCTCATCAATGAGATGAGCTACCATATCCTTAAAGCTCATATTGCGGCTGACTCTTAGGACAGCAAGGATCTCATTGTACTTGGAAATGTCTTCAATACTTGAGAGAAGTACAACAACTTGATCATCATCTTCAACAATGGCTCGGATGGCAGATAATTGTTGGAGAATTGACCCAAGATTGCTCAAGTGTTCATTGAGGGTTTCAGTTTCCTTCATCTTGAGCTTGAAGAGTTTTTGTTTTAGAAATACTTTGGAATTATTGATCTTATTTCCAAACAAATTCTCTAATTTTTCCCAAACGTCATTTGCAGTCTTATCAAAATCCACATGGTGGACAAGGTTGTCAGCTAAAGCTAGACAATGATAGCCATTGCTTTATCATTTTGGTTCTCCCACCAACTGATTCTAGCATCATCACTTTGGGGTTTTGGCTCCTTGCCATTGGTGATATTCCATATCCCTTCTCGCATAAGAAGAAGCCAGAGTTTCGTTTGCCAAGTTGGGAAATTGCTCCCTGAGAATTTCTCGATGAACGAGGAGTTTTTTATGCTATCCATTGGTGGGAAGGTCTTAGTTGTTATTACAGCCAGTGTCTAAATCCCTTACAATGTTTACTCAAATTTTGCAAAAAAAGCCCCAAATTTTACATGGTGGAAGCTTCAATTATGCCAAAGGAAGACACAAGACAGAAAAGCCCTAAATTTTTGGGTTAGGGTTGCTGCAAAATTAGGGTTTGTAGAAAATTGGGGCTTTTCAAAATTTCCTATAGCATAATGTTCTAGCAATAGTAGGGAAGCTTCAGACCATAAAAGCCCCAACAAATTCACCCAAAATGAGGCAAAATTCTTGAAAATCGCAATTTAGAGTTTTGGGCTCAGAAATGGGCTGGAACAAGCCGCTCTTCTGGTCGTCATGGAGCAGAAATGCTGGGCTTGAGTTGTGGCGGCTGAAAGACGACTCCCGGGCAGCAAGATAGTGCAGCATACCTCCGAGTTCACAGTAGGGAAATGGACCCGGCAGGTTGGAACTGTTTGCAGAAGAGCTACATTGAGAGGCGACATACGAGTCGATGGCCACGGTCCTCACAAGGTCGTCTGTCGCCGGTATATGCGAGACGCCGCCAACATCATCGCAACGACACCTTCATAAGTCATTGGGGCAGAATGCTGCTGTAGAGCAGAGATAGATGTGCTTTGCGATTGTAATCCATCTTTATTCTGCAGTCCACGCTCGTCCGATGATCAATAGCGATGACCCAACATCGAGCATGCCGTTTGAGCTTCCCATATCTAGCCTTGAGCAGAAACATCAATGCTTAAATCTTTCTAGAGATGGTCCTGCAAAGGTGTCGCCCATCAAACTTGAAGCTTTCTTGGACAGGATCGAAGCTATCTCCATGAAAGATAGCAATGGACAATAGCGGGCAAAGCTGGATTAGTGACCAAGACTAGACAGTTGTAGCTTCATCGGGGCAGAAGAGTGCAAGGGATGACGAGCAGAATGGTGCAACATCAGGGAAGATAGTGGGTAGAACTGGAACGGCCTGCTGGTCAACAATGTAGAGATGGCGACGTGCGATGGAGACATACGGCAATGTTATCGCAGAGACATGGCAGGAAAATCGTGCGTGATGAGGCAAGGCTCAGTTAGGGAAAACCTTGCTCTGATACCAACTGTTCAAAATGGAAAAAGGGTGAGAGACAAGATCTGAGGCACGAACTGATGTTGATGGATTGTGTTATCACAGCAAGTACATAGCCTCATTTATAGGCTGGGCAAGCCTTATCTTCCCACACAGACACCTCATAGATGAGGTCACACACAAGAGAATCTAGATCCTATAATCTAAGGGAGGAATCACACCTACCACATGAGGTGGCACAAGTGGCCTCAAGACTCTTCACACTCACACAACTGTAGGACACTCCTAGGACTCTAGGACCACACACACACACTAGGACTCCGATTCGAACACAAGGTACCCGTTCCAAGGCGAGCCAATACCGGATAATGCATAGTGGTGGCCCCAACTTGTTGTGGGATTGTCTTTGGCCACCTTCTTTGGCCTTGTAAGCCTGTCCACTAGAAGATTAGAGCGCTTCGCCGCGCAGGCCAGTAGAGCTGGCTCAGCCCTACTGGCATTATGAATGCGCAGCCCCATGCTTCCACTCTCCCCCTTCCCCGGCGGGGGACTGTTGGACTGGCAGGCTGCATGAAGCTTCGATGCATCCTTGCACTCCTCAAAAGTCCCTCCCCAACTGTTATCTGGCCAGACCATCTCTGCCTTGTTGATTCATATACAGTATACTCACCATCTACAGTGTGCGAGCTACCACTTGATGCCTCCATAGCAGCAGTAATCTCGGATCCAATAGCGTGCACCACCTTGTTTTCCATGCTACGTTGCCTCCCTTCCGTCGCTACGTTGCCTTTCCTTCCCTTGAAAGTGCTTGGCTCATTGGATGGCCTGTTTGCATCTTGCCTTCCATTCCACCCAGTTGGTTGCTTGCTGAGATTCCCTCTATTGTGAGACAAGCAAGCTCTGGTTTCATCACACTTTCTTTCCTCATCGTGTAAATTCCGCACCATCCGTTTATCTGAAGCGTCTAATAGTTCCACAATTCCTCGTTTATTTTTCCACGAGTTTCATTGGTTGAGCGACAGCAATGCTACTAGCTTGGCTTTATGTCGTACTTCGGAAGGTTTTTCCTGGCGCCATGTCTGATTTCGGGCAATCTACCTGCTACTTCTCCGTGTTGCAAAGCTTTTAGACATTGTGAATCGTTGGTGGTGGGAGCAGGGAGATAATCGACTCTGTGTTGTGTTTGCGTGTATTTGTTTGTGTGGTTATGTTTAACCAACTCTTTATGGGTATGTGAGAATGTATTTGTTTCGTGTATATTAATCTCTTTGTTCCATTTTGTAAATTTGTAAAGATTTTCATATAGGGTAATGTTTACAGTTTGCATTTCTGTTTTACATTATTATGAATTGCTTGTTCCTGCCTTGTGATTTCTTTATGCTTTATGCTTTCTTTATATTCTTGCATGAGAGAGAGAGGTTAATAATTAATTTAGTTATTATTAATTCAATTATTTATACCCTTGATCTTTGTGTTTTACATTAATATGAATTGCTTGTTCCTGCCTTGTGATTTCTTTATGCTTTATGCTTTCTTTATATTCTTGCATGAGAGAGAGAGGTTAATAATTAATTTAGTTATTATTAATTCAATTATCTATACCCTTGATCTTTGTGTTTGCAGTTGAAAGATGGCATATCATCTGCCGTTTAGCTACTCAAGCTCCCCACCATCACAACCTCCTCATTCCCAACACCCCCCTCCCCATGCTTTTGCAAGTTCATCTTCTTTGCATGCCCCTAGTGTGCAACACAATGAAGTGCAGGTGACGACTCTCAAGATTAAATATGTATGATCATAGCTTGGATGTTGTTCCTTCCACGCAAGAGAATGTTGTCCATTCTGCAATGTATTCTTCCTTGCATCCTGATGCCTTGCGTCATGAAGCAGTGGCATTAAATACTCCACCTCCAGCAGTAGACTCTCAAGCTTTAGATTCTACCACAGTACCTCGTGCTCCCAAGTCTACCACCACTAAGACTCTAAAGCCTAAGACAAAAGCCAAAGAAAGCAAGGAAAAGGGGGTGGGGAAAGGGAGGTTGAAATGGACTTTGTGTTGGGGTAAAGGTCAATGGCCCAGTCTATACCCCTTTGTATCATACATACATAATAAGAGCTTACTTTGATTTGGGTGAGTTAGCACCCACCATTTTTCGGTGTTCTCCCTTTCTTTGTTGCTCTCCGATAAGATGACCTCGCCATCAACTGGTATCAGAGCATGGTTGAGCGAAGCCAACAAGGAGACTGTAGCATTGCGGTGTTGCTATGCCAAGAGCTCGAACTTGCTGCGTGGAATCTCCTACTGCTCGTGGACTGTCCCTGGGAGCTGTATTTTGACATATACTAGCTCGTTCTCGGGGGGGGGGGGAGGGGGGGGTCACTCATCATATGTAACCCTATCGCGTGAGTTCAACAGAAGGACATTTTTAATATCTAATTTTTACAAAAGTTAATCTACATAAGGGAGTATTTAAAACAAATTTGGGAAAATTTTACAGATTTGTATAGAAAAAGGGTACATTTTATTAATGAAAATTTTACAAATAAAGGATTTTAGAAATAGTCCTTGAACGCACATGATATAGAGGGTTTATACATAGTGACCCCCCCGAGAGCTCGTTTTTACTGTTGCAGTCTTATATATCAGGTTGCCTCGATTGTTCCAGCAGTTTATTGCCTTGTTTGAGTGGGGGAGAAGGAATATTATCCATCTACGGTCAAAAATGACCTGCTGCTCTATAATTCCAGCCTATCCGATCTTTATGGACAGTCTGTTGTCTTGTTTGAGCAGGGGACAAGAAATATTATGTATCTACGATAAAAAACGACCTGCTACTCTGCAATTCCAGCCACTGGAAGTTGCTTTTTTTTTTGCCCAAAAGCAAAAACGTTTTTTGCTTGTGGCAGATTTCAGTTAATCAATGGCGGCTGGTACATTCAGATTTCAATTGAGTTTATTTCAAGTTGATCCATATCAAGCCAAACGTTGGCTGATAGTGATTGCTTACAATTGATGCATTTTAAGCCTTTATTTGGTTGAGAAAGTAAGCATAAGTGGGCAATGTTTTTCTAAAGTTGTCCTATATCCCAGGAAGGGATTATTTTTTAGTGTAGCACTCTTCCCACTAAGGGAATTTTTTGGACAACAATTTAATTGTTGGACTATTTCATTGTAGTTTATGGCTCAAATGCCTCAGAAAAAGTTGGTGATTGGCAGTTTGCAATCTTGTGACAGCAGTAAAAAGTGAATAGGTGGCTGTTTTCAGAAGTGAATATCAGACAATTCATGAGGAATTGTATTCTGAGTTGAATTAAGAAGTTTTAGTTTTTTGGACAATCTACAATCTTGTTTTTAAAAGCGTTTCAATTCGAGATTTGGAGAAAAAGTTATGATGCCTGGTATGCCCATGATTTATAGTTTTGACAGTTAATGATAGTAGCTAGAAAAAGTGAGTAGGGGTTGCATTTAGCAGTGAATATGAAAAAATCCATAATTAATTTGGACCTATAGTAAACTAGAAGTTTGTAGATCTATTGGTTGTCTACAACTTTGGTATGTATACCAAAGGAAAACGAGTTACGGTTGGGAAGATATTGACAATTCAAAAGAGGCCAAAACTGTTGTAAACTATTATTACAGCAGTAAAAGTTTGCAGGTGGTGGTTTCCAATAGCAGATATAAGAAAATCTGTAAGGATTTTGGACCTGCTATAAACTGAGAAGTTATAGAGTTTCCTACAAGCTACATTTATTCTGTTTTACACTTTTTGCATCGGAGCTACCGTGCAAAAGCTATTGGCTAGTTTTGGGTTGATGCATTTCAAAAGTTCTTAGCATTTGCTAAAAATCAGTCGAGCAAGAAGATCAAATGCTTGTGCATTGATAACGGAGGAGAGTATACCTCTCATGCATTTAAGAATTTTTGTGAGCTACGTGGCATCAAGTGGGAGTTGACTACTCCTGAGAATCCTTCTCATAATGGGGTTACTGAGAAGATGAATAGAACTATTCAAGAAAAGAATATAAGCATGCTTTCTAGTGCCAGTCTACCTCATGGCTTTTGGGCTGAGTCTATCAAGACAGTAGTACATCTTATCAATAAATTGCCTAGCAAGGCACTAGATGGAAAAGTGCCAGAAGAGGTTTGGTCAGGCAAGCCACCATCTTATGGGCATCTTCGTGTATTTGGTTGTGAAGCTTATGTTCATATCCCCAAGGAAAAACACAGCAGCCTTGATCCAAAGTCAAGGAAAAGCATTTTTCTTGGATATGGTGATTTAGGCAAGATGGGATACCGATTGTGGGATCCAAAGGCCAGGAAGATAGTACGCAGCCATGATATTATCTTTAATGAGGACAAGATGCACAAGAAGCCAGAGAAGACTATTGAGATACGCAGAGTGGTGTTTCAGGAGGATGGACAACCACCATATGAGAGGCATGCATAGCCTGTTCCAGATGATGCTGGGCATGGACAACCCATAGATTGTGAGGTGGGAGAGCCACATCTAGGTGAACAACCTCAGGTTATGCAAGAAAATCAGTTGGGACCTCAAGATGCTCATGGTGAGCAAGTGTTGACACATTCCACTAGAGTCTCACGACCTCCACAGAGATATGCTTCATCTCTAGATTATGTAATGTTGACAGATTGTGGTGAGCCTTCATGCTTTGAGGATGCTATGTCTAGGGATGACAAGCATAAGTGGGAGAAGGCTATGCAGTCAGAGATGGATTCTTTGATAAATAATGCTACTTGGGATTTGGTTTATTTGCCAAAAGGAAAGCATGCATTGCCGCTGCAAATGGGTTTACAGGCTGAAGATGTCTCCAGCAGATGCATTGCCTAAGTATAAGGCAAGGTTAGTAGCCAAGGATTTTAAGCAGGAGAAGGGTATTGACTTTGATGAGATCTTTTCCCCAGTGGTGAAGATGACTACCCTTCGTACAGTGCTTGCATTGGTTGCCAAAGAGGACATGGAGCTTGTCCAAATGGATGTAAAAACAACTTTTCTACATTGAGATCTTCATGAGGACATCTATATGTAGCAGCCAAAGGGGTTTGTTGTGCAGGGCAAAGAAAGGATGGTATGCAAGTTTCAAAAAAGTCTTTATGGCCATGGGCTGAAGTAGGCTCCTAGGAAGTGGTACCATAAGTTTAATGCATTTATGCGATCCCAAGGGTACACACAGACTGATAGATCATTGCCTCTACATGAAGAAGGCATCAAATGGTAGCCCTCTTGTTTTAATTTTATATGTTGATGACATGCTTATTGCTCGAAAATCTACTTTGGATGTGGATGCCTTGAAGAAAAGGTTGCATGAGATCTTTGACATGAAGGATTTGGGTGATGCCAGTCACATACTTGGCATGAGGATTGTTCGGGATAGGAACAAGAAACTCCTTCATTTGTCATAGAAAGAGTACATTAGCAAGGTACTTGAGCGTTTCAATATGGAGAGGGGGAAGTCCACAAGTACCCCGTTGCCTCCATATGTGAAACTCAGCCAAGCGGACAGCCCTAAGTCAGATGAGCAGCGGGCTGAAATGGCAAAGATACCTTATGCATCCATAGTAGGAAGCTTGATGTATGCCATGGTTGCTACACGTCTACATATTGCTTTTGTAGTGGGAGCTGTTAACAAGTATATGGCAAATCTTGGCAAGAAGCATTGGGAGGCAGTTAAAGGTATCATGAGATACTTGAATGGTATAAAGAACATGTGCATTTTCTTTGGGAGGAAGGACACATCTATTGTTGGATATGCAGATGCTGATTTTGCAAGTAATGTAGACACCAGGAGGTCTACTATAGGATATGTTTTCTCATTCACTGGAGGTGCAGACCCTAAATGCTTAACCCTATTTTTTATTCCCTAAATCAAATTTGGGAGGCCACTAAGACCCTAGCAACCATATGCATCATTTTTAACCATTAAAAAACCCTGAAAACCCTAAATCCGACATCATGCGACCAGACACCATGCGACCAGAGCCCAATGTCTGAAATGATGTACATGGTTGCTAGGGTCCCAGTGGCCTCCCAAATTTGATTTTTTTTAATATTTTTTCCCCAAATTACAAAACCATAACCCTAATTGTTTCTAGAAATGGAGTGGCAGGGGCAAGTGGCAGTGGCAGGATGTCCTGAGTTTAAAATCATAAAATTTGGTTGGGTTTTGTACTCTAAACCCTAAACCCTAAACCCTATTTTTTATTCCCTACCAGTTGAAGAAAAAGCAATGATTTTTTTGCTCAAACGGAATCTAGAATTATACTGATGATTTTGAATCACATAATGAAGCTGGCAAAGCTACATACCTTTTCTATCTCATCGCGAAGTGCGTCAGCTACAGTGTCCAACTGGACTGTCCAACTGGACTCCCTTTTGTGGTTGGTCTTGAACTTCATGTTGCCTTGAGGTGCTAGCTTCTACATCTCTCTCCCCGAACAATTCCCTCTGCAAATTCATGAACTACTCATTGGACATGTCGTACTCTGGTGCGGCATCCTCGATTGCCTTCTGTGTTAGTTGGATAGCCTCTAGATCGGTGAGGCTTGCTCAAAGCATGCAATCTCATCGATTGCTGGATTGACTGGAGCATCAAAGTCAATGACATCATCAAAAGTGTCATTTGAGAGCTGACATAGTACCTCATCCTCTCAAAGACCGGTTTCTTCCATCACTTCCAATAGGGTAAGGTACTCCTCACCCTCAATCTTGATTGGATCAACCGAAGCAAGGTGTGGCTTGGTTGCTACCTCATTTGGATTATAGGTAGAGGATGGATATGCACGAGTCGGATATGAAGATAAGATGACCTCGCTTTCAACTTGCTCCTTAGCTAGGCTAATAGTATGCTCCTCAGGCTCCAAGTCTAGGTTTAGGTCATCTCCTCCATCACTTGTTGATGGACCTGAGCTGCTCTGCCAACATCCTCATCAGACTTGCTAGTCGGAAGGAGATCGGTAAGGACTGCATCTCTCTCGATCAAATGAATTGGGGAAGATGAATCATCCCCGATGGGAATAGCATACTCACAGAGAGAGATAGGGGCATTATCCATGGCCCTACCTAGTGTCTTCTTGAAGTTAGCACTCTGGTCAAAAGAGCTCAAAATATCCAATGAAACCCATTGGTGAGAGGAGTTAGCAATCACGACAGATGATAAGTCTATCAAAAAATTGAAGAGAGGGATAATCAACAGGAAGGAGAGCTTCCACGTGTGACTCAAGATGGAATGCCTTGCAGAGGATAGGATAAACCTGATCTATAGAGGCATGGGAATCAATGGATGAAATCCACTAGTCAAAAGCCTCTCTAGGGGAAGCCATGAGTGTAGGAGGATGCTCAGGAAGACAAAAGAGGAGGCTGTGAAATGCAAGGTTACTCGAGAGTGGAAAACTGAAAATCTAAAAATGACCTTAGAAGTGTATTTTATAAAATGGGCATTGCCCTTAACTCTCTCTCTCTCTCTCTCGTTGCCCTTAGCTATCTCTCTTTCTCTCTCTCATAGACCGGCAAGGTCTTCTGAGGATGTTAATATATCTTTCTTTCTTTCCCTCCCTTTGTGTCCCTCATTGCGCTCTCTCTCTCTCTCTCTCTCTCTCTCTCTCTCTCTCTCTCTCTCTCTCTCTCTCTATCTATCTATCTCTTTCCCTCCCTTTGTGTCCCCTCTCTCTCTCTCTCTCTCTCTCTCTCTCTCTCTCTCTCTCTCTCTCTCTCTATCTCTATCTATCTATCTCTTTCCCTCCCTTTGTGTCCCTACTCTCTCTCTCTCTCTCTCTCTCTCTCTGACACCTGATCATCATCTTGTTGCCTTGTTGCCCTTAGCTATCTATATCATGGACATTGATTTTACATATACACTTTTTGTATTTTGTTAGTGGCTCCACCCTTTGGATCAGTTGTATCTGTGTTTTTTTTCAATCTCATGGTCTCTCAAAGACCTTAATTAACTTTCTTATTTTTCTCTTTCTCAACTTAGAGGTGCAAATGACTAAATGCAATCTTAACTCTCTCTCTCTTCTCTCTCTCTCTCTCCCGACCTGTTTCCCAGCTAGTGGAGGACAAAGTGTGGTGGACTATGTTCTAGTTTCCACAGATATAATACATCTAGTAGCATGTTACAAGATAGGCTCAAAAATGCCTAAATCGGATCGTACCCCTCTCTACATCGAGATGCACATACCCCATTTGGCAAAAGTTAAAACAGCCACAGTAGAAAATTGGTCCCTCCGCATGCACACAGACAAAAGGGAATATTATGAAGAGGCTGTAGATACATTGCTCAAGAACACATGCATGCTAGATTGGAATAGAATGAGGGAAGCATTATTCTCTACTGCACAAACAGTTTTGGGACAGAGAAAAAATAAGAGAACTTGTACAAAAGGGCTACCATGTAATCGGTGGTTCGATAAAGAATGTAAGAGCACCAGACTGAAGATAAAACATATGCCAAATGGGAGTGAATGTAGAGAAGTTGAAAGGCTCTTTCATGCCCTCAACCGGAGGAAGAGAAGGAAATACTTGGTGGATAAAGAATGGGAAGATGCCATAGAGTTTGCAAAGAACCCGAAAGGCACTTGGAGGAAAACAAAGGGAAGAAAAAAGGATGTTCTGGGAGATTTTACAGCAGAGGAAATGCTTCAATATGTGAAGCAATTATACATGCACCCAAATGCCCCACCTATGGTTGTTGAGAGGTTCTTCTACAACGGTCCAGACATTTTCACTATAGATGCTGTAAATGAAGGTCTTAAAAAAATGGCCAATGGGAAAGCACCAGACACTCTACATTTTCATATTGAGATGATCAAGTGGACAAAGGATTATACAAGAGGGTGCTTAGCCCACTTGCTTAATGATGCAATTAAACATGGTTTCCCACCAGACTGGCAAGATAATTGGATAAAACCCATCTTTAAAGGGGGAGATCGCAATTAGCTCACCAATTACAGGACTATCATGGTAGGATCCATTATGGCAAAGCTCTTCAGCACAATTATTGAAAATGAGCTGAGTCTATGGGTTGAGCTGAATAGAAAAAGAGCCATTGGACAGGCAGGCTTCAAGAAGAACCACAGTACAGCTGATCATTTGATTACTTTGAGGGTACTAATGGAAGAACGCAGGCTAAGAGGACATCCCCTTTTTTGCTGCTTTATTGATTTTACAAAAGCATTTGACACTGTCCCCAGGAACCATTTGTGGGAAAGATTGGTGCATTTAGAAGTGCCTGATCATCTGAGAATGGCAATCTTCAGAATGTATGAGAAAGTAGCATGCCAACTAAAAGGGAATAATGGGCTGTCAGCCACATTTTATAGTAACATGGGAGCTAAACAAGGCTGCCCATTATCCCCAAGATTGTTTGGTCTATGCATAGACAAGCTGGAAGAGTTAATTCATATGATGCTATAGGGAGAGTAGCCAACGAGTCCCCAGATATGTGGATATACCATTCTACTATTGCTTTATGCAGATGATGTGGTCTTCTTCTCTTACGCAGCAGAGAATATGCAACGGATGATGCACACCCTCCATAAATTTTGCATGGAGAGTGGTCTAACAGTTAATGTCAATAAGACCAAAATGATGGTAATAAAGACAATACATCCAGCCAACATCCCAAGCATTATGTATGATAAGAAGGAAATCGAGAGGGTGCAAACCATCTAACCATAGATGGGGAGATTGTGTTCACAGGAGGATTGATGCAGGGATGGGGTAAGTACTACCGCTTTGAAAATGACTGCAGAAACAATGACACCACGAGATGGGATATTAGGCGTGTGCTATTTGATGCGTATGTCATTCAAACAGTGCTTTACGGTGTGGAGGTATGGGGAGGCAACATTTCAGCATCAAAATGGAATGACATTGAGAAATTGCAAAAGTCATTTCTCAAAAGGCATTTAGGAATTAAGTCCACCACACCATACTCAATCATGCTTCTTGAAGATGGTTGCAGACTCATTGAGCTGAGAGCACTGGAAAGAGTCTTCAAATATATAAAGAGGATTCAAGATATGCAAGCACATAGGCTACCAAAGAGAGCATGGGAGGCAAGCAAGAGACCTCAAAAAACAAACAAGAGCAAGATGCTATCATCTAGATGGGGGTATGACATTAAAGGCTGGTTCCAAAGATGGGAAGTTGCTTCTTACCTAGATGCAATGCCAAGGGAAGAGGAGAAAAGGACATTTTCTACAGCCCTTTTAGAAGCACTACACAGTAAATGGCAATCATCGAAGAAAAGGACCAAATATGAATATTATTGTGAGAATATCAACCCCAACTATTGGACCACATACTCTCAGAAAGAGAACAAAGCACACAAATATATATGCACACCTATCTCTCTCAGGGCAAGAAGAAGCATCGCAATCATCCGAACTCGATCACACTCCCTAGAAGTGGAGAAAAAAGCATGGGAAGGAGTATCAAGGGAACAAAGACTCTACCAGATGAAGTGGAAAATGAGGCACATGTTCTTTTGACATGTCAGCGATATGAGCATCTAAGAGAAGATTTCAGCAATGTCACGCAGCATCACAACAGTTTGGAGAGCTTGCTTTCCCATCCTCACCTTGCAGCCTTGGGCAATTACATTACCAAGGTCCTTGCATACTGTGACCAATGTATTACACAGGTAGCAACATGCTAGCTGTCCACTCCACCCTTCTTCAAAGAAGGAGACTTTTTGTAACATTCCATTGGGTCCCATGGGTCGATTTCAGGCCCCCAGAGGATGATAATAATAGTTTCTTTCTTCTTCTTCTTCTTTCTCTCTCTCTCTCTCTCCCACTCTCCATCTCCCTCTTTCTGTCCCCGTCTCCATTGTCGTGGACATTGATTTTACATATACACTTTTTGTATTGGGGGTTTTTTCAATCTCATAGTCTCTCAAAGGCCTTAATTAACTTTCATATTTTTCTCTTTCTCAACTTAGAGGTGCAAATGAATTAATGCAATCTTAACTCTCTCTGTCTCCCTTTGTGTCCCTCCCCCTCCATCTATCTCTTTCCCTCCCTTTGTGTCCCTGATTGCTCTCTCTCTCTCTCTCATAGTATATCTCTCTCTCTATTCATACATCTAACAATGTCTCATGGTGGCTAGGTGCATTATTTGTGTCCCTGACTGCTCTCTCTCTCTCTCTCTCTCTCTTTCTCTCTCTCTCTCTCTCTCTTCATGCATCTAACTCTGTCTCATGACCAGGGACATAACAGACTGGTTCATATGCTACATAGCAGGTCACCCCCAGCTTTAGAAACGTTTGTCTATAAGCTTTTCAAGCACAGGAACTCACCTAAGACATAAAGGTAGTTTCTCTTAATACCCTCCCCTCCAAGGGAGGAGTCTTTGTGTACGAGGATTTTGTATTGCTCAGGTCCCATAGGCCGATTTTTTGGTCTTCAGAGGACGATAATACATTCTTCTTCTTCTTCTTCTTCTTCTTCTCTCTCTCTCTCTCTCTCTCTAATTACTATCTATCTCTCTCACACACTCTCTCTCTTGCACAATACAGATATACAAATATCCACATAGATTTAAAATTATAAATATTTATCGCTTTATCATTCATAGACCATAGAGAGCCACCGATCTAGAGGTGCAGACTTAATAAATAAAATATTAACAATAAATGAAACAACACTTTGTATTATTTATGATTTCTTTTCATACATGTAACAATGCCTCATTGCCAAGTGCATTGTTGAAGCACTAAGGATCCAAGAAACTGGATATTATGAAATACTTGCCATCATGTCTCTACTATCTCTAGAGTATGGGGGGGGCAACAATTCTTATAAAGGATACTTGTCTCATACCTATATCTAACTTTGCAATTATCAAGTCTAAAATAATAGTCTTGGGGAGGGCTTGATGTTGCCAACTATAATTCTTCCATGATAAATCACATGGTCCACTCCTCTTCCAATTCCAACATTAGATCAGGATGTCCTTGCCAATAAATTGATACCTCGACAACAAGACTGTGAGTCCCATCGTACAGATCATCATCCATTGCTTCCCATTGAAGGTTCTTCCATCTAAACCTTCTATATGTGAAAGTCATGAAGAGATTTTTCCTTCCAATGAAATACCTACAAAATTTGGGATCTGTTAATACATAGTATCCTAATCATTTTTTATACAAATAAGAATTGTAAGATTTGCTCTCCGAAATGTCACATCTAAAGTGTTCAACTGACATTGTACTAAATCTTCAGCATGACGTGTTCTTGTTGTCCATCCATTGTCAAATAGCTCAAACAACCAGTCCATTTCTGAGCTCTTGCAAGTGTAAGTAATCTTTGTTTTCCTTAATTGCTTACAACTTGCAAAGAAATCTACAAAGCATGCAAATGGAAAAAACCAACTCAACCTAGCATTTCTTCCACTAGTAGTTGGCTTTATAGCATTTCTCACATCATTTAACATTATATTTCTATATGATTCACTTATCTCCATGCTTGGAAGTGGCCATTCTGGACCATCAAAAGAGGGCAAGGGAAAAGGTTCTAGTCTACCGTATTGTCCTTCTTCATCTGGCACAATGAACATTGAGTTGTAGAAGAAGATCCCATCCTTTTTTAATTCTGATAACTGTAAAACAAAAACAAGGCATAAGACAATTGTGTCAAAGTCCCCAAATACATGCAAATACTCTAAAAAGCAAATGAAGTACTAGTACACTTTGAAAAACTTACAATTGGGCCTACGATATGGAAGTCCTACATTCGGATGCACATATATGTTTGCATGGGTAAAGACATGGGGCTAAATATATACATGTGTCACTATGTTACTGCCAGGAGAAATTTCAAAATCTAAGATCCTTCCCTTCCAATGTTTGGAGATGTCCATTACATCCTTCCGACCCACTTTGTCACACCCATGATTAGTGGGTTGCATTGTTTCCAAGAATATTTCCTGTAGAGCTGAGGAATCCATTCCCCATGCTCATCCTTAATATTCTTCAATACAACAGACTGTAAACTACTTCTATATCTATTATTTTCTACTTCCATAGTTTTTGCCCCTATATCATATGATTAAAATTAGCTCTTTCAACTTCCAAAGACCCTCCAAATTTATGTGTTCTATTCTCTCTTTCTCTATATCCTGAGCCTTTCGAGTGAACCAGAGATGCTCCGCAAGTACCGTCATCTTGTACGCACGAAGAAACTTCACTTCGTGCGTCGGAACGAGGAGGAGCTACTGAACATTCTATTCAGTAACAACTCTAAGGGACAGTCCCCCCCACCACTCCTTGACACTCACGCATGGTCTGATTATGCATGTACGCTCTACGATATCCCAAATCAGCCAGTCCCTAACCTATCACATATGCCTCGCCCCACATCCTGCACCCTCTTCACTAGGGGGGGGTAAAGAATGCCATAATGAAACTTCATAATGGTCGAGCGAAGGATCATGAGGGACTATGCACTGAGTTCATTGCATATGGGATTAATCTCCTAGCCCCAATCTTAGCCAATGTATATAATGAAGCTATTTGCTTGGGGTTTCCACACACTTGGACCATCAACACTATCTCACCCATCCACAAGGCAGGGGATCCCATGAACCCAGAGAACTACAGGACCATTATGATTGGACATGTTGTGTGAAGGTTTTTGAAAACCCCAAACTCATCTTGTACATGTGTACATGTGTGATGTTCAACTTGTGTGTGTGCTTGCTGGCGTTCAATCAAATTTTGTGTAAGCAGCTTCTTTCGAGTACAGCATGTCTAGAGTGATGGTGTTGATCGTGGATGACATATGTCCATCATAGTAGTTCTTTACCAAGTGTTCATAGTGTCATGAGTGGAGTTTCATGTTGTGGTGGTCATGGGAGCACTCATGTACTCAGTGTGGGCGTCATGAATGTGTGGTTATATGTCACAATCAAGCTTTAAAGGCTTTGATGGAAGTGTATGTGCAAGGGAAAAGGTGAGCCTAAGGTTGGAAATGTGTGCATTAATGGCCTTGGTCTAAGTTTTGTGGGAAAACTTGGGAGTGGTAAAAAGAAAAGCATGAGGTGGCAACTCAAAATGACGTGGCTATTTTTGAAAGAAGGCAAGCCATGCATGCAAATGTGGCTACGTGAGGAAGAAGGGGAACGTCTAGATGGAAGCTGGGAGGTACGTAGAGATGGCATCTGTGGCGATGTAAGAGAGGGGCTGGAAGGGACGGTCGTTGCCTCACGGAAGCTTGTTGATCTAGGTGGTTGCATTTTTACAGGGCGAGAAGGAATGTTCTGGCGGGAACTTCAGAATTTGTCCGTGGGAGCAAGTTGGGGATGTTGTTTGAAGGACGGGCAGTTGCTCTAAGGCTGGGGGCTTTTGGACGATGGGGGCATCGCCACTACACAGGTTGGAGAACATTGAAAGAGGCGTGAGCTCTGTGAGCTTTGTGAGCATGAGAGAAGTCGTGAAGCTAGAGATGAGCGACAAGCTGTAGCAAACTGGCGTGGAGAGTGCGGGCTGTTGCTCTTATTGGGAGCTACTGGATTTGAGCAAGACAACTATGCAGACAGGCTGGGAGGATCTCACGTGTCCATGAGCTCCATGATGACAAGTGAAGCCACGCTGCTAGTTATCTTCACGTGAAGGAGACGAGAGGAATTACATAAGCTCTACTGGAAGAAAGGGCTATTGCACTAAGGCTATGAGATCTCTACGGTCATGGCAACTCTATTGTGCGGGTCTAAAGGCTCGTGGGCGACACAGAGGGTGAGCTCTATGAGCAAGTTGGCGGCTGTGGCGAGCTGGGATCCTGCTGGGTGTGAGTCGAATTCTTTTGCTGGGAGTTTCTGGATCGGGGTCAGCTTTTGCTTTGGAAACTCCTGGACTGTGGAGAGCTTAGGGAGTTGGCTGGGTGCGTCACTCCTATGTAGGCCTAGAGTCCGTGAGTGGTTTGTGCTCTATGAGAAGAGAGTAGCTGCATTGCTTTGATCCCTTGAAGATGACGCGCGGTGGGTGTCCTACTTGAAAGTTCAGTGATTGTTGTAGTTGTAAGGAGTTTGGGCTAGGCATGTCTTTTGTGCTACTAGAGGTCCTTCGAGGCAGGAGGTACGTGAGCTTGCATGAAGGCATCGGCTATTGTTGTCGATGGGAGTTTGAGTTGGACTATGAGAATCTCTTTTGAGAGAGCTTTGGGTCTTGGCTGTGGCATCTCTAATGGCTATAGGTCTCTACTATGCGAGTCCAAAGTTCTTGAGACAAAGAAAATGTGTGCTCTGCGAGCATGGGAGAAGCCACGAGGTTATGATCACTGTTTGAAGGATAGACAAGTGCCATCAATCCAAGTGAGACGTGAATAGTCTGATGCGCTTGAGAACCCATGCACTACTGAAAGGAGTACTGTTTGTAGAAGATCTCCAAAGTTTCAGAGTATCAAAGGACCAAGCATTCTCAAAAGGCCACTAAATGCACGTAGGAGAAGAGTATTACTTATTGACATGCTTGATGAATATGGTGGGCAAATCAGAGGCAATCATGATGTGGGATTTCTTGGCTTGACACGAAGGAAGATCAAGTTCTACATGAATGGAGATGTCTTGTCTTGAGCAACCTGTTTCCTGATGAGAAGACAGTTCTGAAGCTGCTGTGATTGTCTGTTCTGAGCAAGCATGATATGAAGCTATCACTGTGGGCTGTGTGTTTTGTGACAATGGATGATTGCTGGTCAATGAAGAGGGGACTTCAAATGACAGTTGAACAGATCTGAAAATCATCAATCTTCTGTGCATCCTAAATTGTGGTTCTTTTGTATGTTCCTGAGCTTGAGCTCACAGTCAGTAGGAGAGCTTGTCTTGAGCTGTATAATCAATTGGGTTTTTTAAGGTTATTTGGTTTCTAGAGGAAATGTGGCCAGAGTATGAGTTGTATATAGAGGTGTGTAGGGACAAGGATTTTCAATGAAACTTTTTACCTTCTGATGATGTTGTTCATTTGCTTTAAATGTGGATGAGGGTGGCTGTGAAGGCGGACTAGGATCTACTGCTTTTGTCCATCCAACATCATGTCCAAGATTTATGCATCAGTACTTGATTCTGAGGTCAGCAAATTTGCGGAGTGTCAAGGACTTAGAGCAGCGGGACAGGCCGGTTTCAGGCGGGATCATGGGACCATGGACCACATTCTTACACTCAGATGTATCATCGAGGAGGCGAGGGCACGAAAGAAAAGGGTTTACTATTGCTTTGTGGACTTCCGCAAGGCATTTGACACCATTCCGAGAGCCCTACTCATACGACGCCTAAAGGATCTGAATTACAACCAGGAGATCATTTGGGCTGTCATGGCACTTTATGAACGAGTTTCAAGCAGGGTACGGACAGGATCTGGATGTGGACAGATGAGATCATGAGCACTATTAGGGTCAAATAAGGGTGCCCATTATCACCTACCTTGTTTAGCCTCTACATACGAGCTCGAGATAGTGATGCAGACACAGGGTGGGGTAGGCTGCTCTCTCGCGAGCACGCTGATCCGAATATTACTTTATGCAGTTGATGTGGCTCTCTTGTATTCCTTAGCAGAGGGGCTCCAGAGACACCTTGACGCACTATAGTCCTTTTGTGAGTCTCATGATTTGAAGGTCAATTTGGGTAAAACCAAGGTTATGATCTTCAATGCATCTCGAGCCATCATGTGCAATGAGCATTTCGCATTTGATGGGTCCCCTGTTGAGGTAGTCTCATCATACACCTATCTGGGGGTCTTCTTTCTCGAACCCATCTTCACCATGAGACCCGCGATGTAGGCACGCCTGAGCAGAGGATATGCTTCATTGGCTAGAATAGAGAGACAGTGCTTCTGCTCTCACTTTCAGGATCCACGGACCAAAGGGTTGTTTTTCAACTCCTTGGTCTGCCCAGCAGGGATGTATGGCAATCCATGCTAGGGGCTAGACTTGTCGGATACAAAGTGGGCTAGGGTGGAGCGGCTACAAGTTCTGATGTTATCATGGATGATCCGTGGTAAGCCATCCGTCCCTCACCAAATCATTCGGGTGGAGTTTGGGTCACCCCCATTATAGCTAGATGCTGTATTTCAGGTCATTACATATCTGTACCGAGTCAGGGAGTATGGGGACTACACATCCGGGCGTAGCAAGATACCATGGCTAACGTTGTCCTCTTCTATGGCACTTGTAGCAGGGGGAGATCAGAGATGCTGGTATGCACGCACAGAGAGATGATTTGCAGGACTAGGGCTCCACATGGATAGACTACCTCCTTTCCAGTACAACATGGATGCTCCTTTCTCTCACCTCCTATCACACGAGGTCAACCAAGTTATCCGTGAGGATCTACTGTAATCTACACACATTCCGGACTTGGCTGGGCCCGAGTGATCTTCTAGTGAAGCTGGGCTTCTACAGAGATCACTTCTTACATATCACAGTGGAGGGTTTCATTGATCCACCAGGATACACGCACATTCACCTACCCCACTTGCTAAGGATCTCCCTTGGGCAGTTTCAGGTCTCTTCACACAGACTTCGTATCGAGAGCGGTAGAGCAGAGCAGTTACCCAGGGAGAGGCGCATATGCACAATGTGTGATATGCAGGAGGTTGAGACAGAGGAGCATTTCATCTACAAGTGTCCTGTTTTACTATGAGATCCAAGGGCGTTTCTACTACCTCTTCAGAGATAGTTATGGGATGTTGGCCTGTTTCCTCTCCTACCCAGACCAGTGATGTTTGGCTAGTTTCATTCATGAGGTGCTCAGACACCGCAATAGGATACTCTGAGCACAAAGACAGGAGCAGGCTCTCCCTCGATTGATACCTCTCAGAGCTCTATCACGGAGTTCTTTTAGCCAGATTACTTTCACGAGGCGAGACCTCAACATGACCGTGACCCCCAGAGCCTGTGACCCGACAGCTCAGACAGAGGGTTGACTCACATATCATACTTGGGGACATCCCCTCCTTGTTTAGGATAGGAGCCCGACCGACGGGGGTCACAATGGCCTTGGTTAGACGTAGAGCTACGACCAGGAGACGTACCTGGACTGCACCCTTGAGGGGGCGATAGTGTTTTATTGCTGACTTCATGCCTCCACCTCCACAGCCTCATCCATCCTGATGTCCTGCTATTGACGATGATGATGATGATGGTTATGATGATGCTGAGATTAATATATATAGTCGAGATATGACTATGTTGTACTTAGGACTTAGTACTGCCATTTTGCATTTTTTTGCATTCTACATTGGTGTGGATGCTCGTTTAGTAGCTCCACTACCACAACTCATTGTATCAGGTTTTTCACAGTCTCATAGACCCATCGATCTTCCGAAGACTTTAATAAACTCTCTCTCTCTCTCTCTCTCTCTCTCTCTCTCTCTCTCTCCTTTAACTAAACTTCTCACAAAAACAAACAAAATATTATTACAAAAAACATAGAATACTTCTCTCTCTCTCTCAGTCTATCTTCCAAGGTACCCCTCACACAAACAAACATCAAATTTTTTTGAAATACTTAGTTTATGATATGCTCTCTTCTTGCACTATTTCTCCACAAACAAAGAAAACATTATCAATATCATATCACTTTCTCTCTCCCTCCCAAAACTCTTTGATTAGGATCTCTTTTTCTTGCTTCTTTCTCAAATACTTCTAAAACCTAGCAGTTTGAAATACAATCTCTATCTCTCTCCCTCAATCATCCCCTTAACAGAAGAAAACATAGCAGTTCGAAATATAATCTCTCTCTCTCTTTTCCCTTCCTCTATTCACCCCTCCTATACTAGCAAAGAAAAAATTGACTATTTTCTATCTCTCTTCCTCACTCATCCCCTCAAACAAATAAAAAATCATCGTAGTTTCAAATGTAATCTCTCTCTCTCTCTCTCTATCTATCTATCTATCTATCTCTATCTATCCCTCCTATACTAATGAAGAAAAAAATGACTATTTTATGTCTCTCTCTCCCTCACTCATCCCCTCAAATAGAAAACAACATAGCAGTTCAAAATAATCTCTCTCTCTCTCTCTCTCTCTCTCTCTCTCTCTCTCTTTCCCATCCTCTATCTATCCCTTCTATACCAGTGAAGAAAAAAATGTTGAAAATCGTCTTGTAGTTTTAAATATCATCTACCTCGATCTCTCCCTCTTTCCTGTCTCTTGTAACAAGCATATAGACAAAGCGTGATACAAAAACGTATCTTCTTAATACAAACAAAACTTTCAAGGCGAAATCACTCCATTACCTAGAAAGTATGTGTTCCTTCTTCTGGTGTTGACTCTATATATTCCAAAAAGGTAGAGAAAGAGCCGAAAATGATTAAACACCCGTTTTTCTCACTCCTTCCAGGCAGATTTAGGTCGCAACTTCAGGAGTTGACTCTCTATACTCCAAAAAGGTGAGGAAAGAACCGAAAATGAGAGAACACCCATTTTTCTCTCCTTCCAAGCAGATTTAGGTCACAACTTTGGTTTCTAAGAGAGAGTGAAATAAGTAAAGAATGAATAGAAGAGAAGAGGGATAAACAGAGCTTAAACATAAGTTTCTCTTAGAGATTTTCGAATGTGGAAGAAAAACGTGATCAAAGAAGAGAGAGAGAATGACTAAGCAAGAGTGGAAAGAAGATATTTTGAAACCGACTGCTAGAAAGTGGCGGGAATGAATGTTTGAAACGTTTTGGAAGAGAGAGAATAGGGAGAGAGCTGGTTAGGAAGTCAAAGTTTGGGCCAAATGGTTGAACCAAATGGAAAACGTGTGCATAGTTCTAGCTAGGGGATAGTTTGCTATGGGAGGAAAACAAGGAGGCCTGACATGGTCAAGGCAGGCCTGCCATGGTCAGGGCAGGCCTGCCAAAGATAATTTTTTATTGTGAACCACCAATGACGTTTTTTGGGGTATTTTGAAAAAAAACTAAAATTTCCCCTAGATTTGGGGAGCCTTTGTTACAGAGAAGTCCACATGGCATAATCTCCTTCATGGATACCATATTCCCTTATCCAAGACTCTAATATTTTAGTAATTCTCCAAAGGGCCCCTTTTTGAGTCCAAAATTTTTGTAATGTCAGGGATTCAAATACCTCATTCATGAAATGAGTTCCTTGGTCACTTACAAATTCAATTGGGCATCCAAGTCTACATATGATATTTTTAAATAGAAACTTCGCCGCACTTCAGGCCGAGTTGTATCTCATTGCCTTAGCCTGAACCCACTTGGTTGCATAATCTATGGCTGCCAAAACATATTTGTTATGCACATATTGAGCGGTCTTGAATGGACCCATGAAATCCAATCCCCATCTTTTGAAACCTTCCCCAAGGTTAACTTGGTTGAATAGGCATATGATCTTTTGGAAGCATTTGGCATGTGTGTTGGCATACTGTACATCTAGCACATCTAGCACATCAAGCATAACATTATTTCTTTTTTCTAGGAAAATGCATGAGTATTTAAATAAGTTTTCCCACCATATCCCAGCTTGGAGCACTTTTTGAGTTGTTAAATCTCCACCAAAATGACCACCAGCACGCCTAGAGTGAGGTGCGGTGAGGAATATTTCTGGCTCATGCAGCTATACCCATCTATGTAATATGCCATTGGCTCCTTGGTGATACAAATAACCACCAATTAAGGTGTAACAATAGGCTTTTATAGTTAACTGTCTTCGCTTGTCCTTGGTCATATGCTTGGGAAAGGCTCCTTGAGAGAGAGATTGCATCAACTTATCATATTCAATATCCACAAAGCTAACAGCAAAGAACCAATATTCTGATAACTAGATTGAAACACCTTGAGTTTCTTCCAAAGCAAGTAACTGAGCCAAGTAGTCTTCTCTTGCATGGGTTTTTCCTAGTTTGTGAACAATTCTAAAGTTGAACTCTTGTAATAAAAGCATCCAACAAACCAATCGACCTTTAATCAAGTGTAACAAAGGTTGGTAGTCAACAAAAAATACAAATTGATTACTCATCATATAGTGGAATTTTTGCACACTATAAAGCATGACAAGTTCTTCCCATTCACCGTGGCACTGTAATTGCACTTAGCCTGAGTCATAAATCTGCTTGCATAGTAAACCGAGTAGTCTAGTTTACCTTCCTTCTAGGCCAAAATAATCCCAATGGCATAAACAAAAGCATCTACATAAACATGAAATATTACATGCCACCTTGGTTGCCACAGGATGGGTGTTTCAATAGCCCTTTTTTCTAAATCATTGAAAGCTATAGCCAGCTTCTTGGTCCACTAAAACTTGGTATCTTTTTTTATCATTTCATATAAAGGGCCACTAATTTTTGCAAATTCCTTAATGAATCGTCTATAAAAGCTGACGGAACCCACAAATGATCTAAGTTTAGTAAGATCCTCTAGTTTCTGCATCTTCTTAATAGCTTGAATCTTACCTAGCTCAGTGCAAATGCCACCTTTAGAAATCATATGTCCAAGCAATATGCCGACACATACACAGAAGACACTTTTAGCCAAGTTGAGCGATATACCTCTTTGACTACACCTAGAAAAAACCTTGCCTAGGTACATGAGGTGTTGACTAGCTTTTGAATACACATAGAAATGCTCCAAGTAAATAGCAATGAACTTGGTGAGATAGTCCCAAAATGTGTCCACCCTTGGCCTTCAAGTGCAATTGATATCTGGTATACCCATTGTTAACCATCCATGAATGAGTACATCTCATGTTCATCAGAATACCATTTGTGAAAGGAATTGGAAACGTATTTGGTACCCTTTGAGTATTAAGCTTCTAGTAGTCCACACAGACTCGGAGCCTCCCATTCTTTGGTACAACAACTATCAAAAATAACCAATCACTCAGATCAATGGCATATATGAATCTTGCCTGAAATACTTTATCCAGTTAGGCTTCGACTTGCTTGGCATAATTCGCATTCATACGGTACCGGTGTTGCCAAATGGGTTTGGCATCTGGAAGCAGGGGTATTTGGTGCTCACAGATCTCTAGTGGCACTCCCACATATCTGTATAAGTCCATGCAATGGCACCAATTGAATCATCAATATCGGTAAGTATAGCTTTGCATCCAAGGTCCACCTCCCATCTCTCAAGAGTGTCTTTGAGCAACTTGAGATGTTCTTGCCATAACTTACATTCGGCCCGAGTATGATTCTCACTACAACAGAAACATGTAACAGGATCTTTACCTTTGCCATTCCTTGCTTTCTTGTTGCTCTACTCGGCCTTAGGCAGCAGCCGTCCCTCCTTGGGCTTGGCATCTGTGGTAACTTGGTTCACATCGATAGTCCATTTCTTGGCAAACCAACATTCAGTCTCATCATGGCCCCACTTAGTGCATACATTGCAATACTTTGTGTGGCAATCTTCTTCCGTGTGTCCCTTTTTGAAACATTTATTACACCACCTTTCACTAGAGCTTGGCTTCTCTCGATAACCCATCTCCTTCACGGCTCTTTATCCTTCTTGAATAAATCTCCCTCATCATTACTATTCTTCTTCTTCTTCATCTTGGACTTGGCTCCGTGACTTTTCTCTAAGGCTACATGCCGATTAAGAAAATCTTCATATGTCTTAGTAGGATTAACAATTTCCAAGGACCGAATGTTGTTCGTGTACAGCCAATCAAAAGCCAAGCCCGCAGTGAATCTATGCCAAGCTAGTTAATCAAAGCCCTCATCCTTAACACAAAATCCTGTAGGGACTCGCCTTCCTTTTTCTTGAGCTCACTCAATTTAGTGTGAGCATTCTCTTCGTTGATTTCCTACTAGAAGCCCTTCAAAAATACTTCAATCATGTGTTCCCGATCTCGAAAATAGCCAATCCAAAATTTGTTATACCAACTTTGAGCTGTTTTAACCAAGGTACAAGGGAAGTAACTCATGTATTCCTCCTTGCTCTTAGCACTGTTAATGTGACACGCTCACACAAAACTCTACAAGTGTCTATATGGATCTCCATCATCGGCTCCTTTATGATTTTGAAATTTGACCTTAATTAGAGGGTTTCACCTTGGGTTTCACAACCACCGAGTCCAATTGTGGTTCCTCGATAGATTCTTCATCCGCGTCCTACTACTATGAGGGAAAACCTCCATACTATGTATGAAAGTGGTCCTGAACTGGAGGGGTCAATTCTTCTGGGTCAAGCCCACCTTCGATGCAAGTGGTCTCGATCCTCCACATACTGGCACTTTAGGTGCGACTAGGCTTGGCCCTCGTGGTGGTCTCCTAGCTCAAACATGTCCTTGAGGAGGTATGGGACTTGGTGCTTAATGTCAAGAACTTGGCATAGGGGTTCTTGGAGTACTCTACTTGGACACAGGAAATCTTCCTAGTAGAACTAGGCTTGGAGTACTTGGCCTACATGCCGGACCTTGGGATGTCTCCCGGTTGGCTTGGGGTCTCATACATGGTTCATCTCTTGGTCAGAAACCCTTTTACTGATGCAACCACATTCCTATTCTATCTTTGACTCACAGCGGACAGAATCCTGCTGTTGTACTTAGTTGGGAACTTATCCTAGCTCCGATCCGAACCTACTCCCAAGTCGTTGACTTCGTGTGAGTATGTGCTCTTCGAGTTCTTCAACATGAAGACTTTCTGTAGATGACTGCTTTGAATCCTCCATTTTAGTTCATCGTAGATGGCTTCCTGTAACCGGTTCACTTTTGATGTCAGTATAGTAGTTGAATCATGCCCCTCCTAGACCATGACCCGACCATGATCCATCTTTCCATGAGATTGTTCAAGCTATCGGGGGTTTGCAACTACACTGCGTGAATCCACCCACTCATCCATACCCATTCTGGAATTCATTGCAACTTCTATGTATCCTAAATCTTGCCACCCTTTCTAGCCTCGGCGCAAGTATTCCTCTCTCCTGGATGCATATCATTGTCTTCTTTCTACACATGAATCAAGCATCTCGTACTGCCTGGATGATATGAAGGGTTTTCTAGGAGCACTCCTCGGTCCAGACACCAGTCTTTAAATAGTTATGTATGATTCTGAAATCAACAACAAACACTTGGACGAATTTCCTCGACCAAGTAATTTTCGTAACTCACCTCACAGGTTAGCATAAATTGTTGCTTGGTGGTTCTATTTGTGCACTCAGAGCTAAGACCCTTATTCTCAATCCACTCAATTTTGCCTACTCAAACCTTCCAACACATATCCTTCCCCAACAAGAACGCCAAATGGTGATGCTTACCTCTCGAGTCACCTGGTGTCCAGTGCTCGATGGAGATGTGTGCGTAGTACCTCAGTGGAAGATGCTCTCTCTTGCACTCCTTGGTAACTGGATGTTGTAGAACCACATCGTGTATTATCGGGGTCTACGTTGTGTGGAAGAAAATCGTATGAAGATGGGTGAAAAGAAGAACAACGCAAGTACATAGGTATATTAAGCAAATGGCAATGGAATGTAATACTTGTATTAATCAAAGACACTCGGCCAATACAACCAATAAGGGCTTCAAAGAATCATGCCTCAACTTAAGGCGAACTACTCACCCTTCCCAACAAGACTCTGGACTCACTCAGACTTGCCTCTCATACAAGACACTATGAGCCAAAAGCTCGTTTCACTAATACAATCAATAGCTTATAGACTGGTTCCATCTACCAGGCAGTTCTAGCAATCGACTTACTAATTTCAAACTAGGAACCTTACTGAACCACTAACTACTATTAGACCGCTTCGATGTTGACGTGCTACTTGTCCTTGTTGCTCGAAACCCCACCGCTTGGCGCTTGGCTACCAGTTGAGCCAACCAGGGTTTCTGGTCACTCGATGCCTCGTCAAGTTCTTGAGTCAACCAAGAGTCAACAAGCACTAAATCAAAGGAGGACCATTAGTCTATCTTCCACTAGCACATTTTCAAGTTCAAGACATGGACCATTGCAAAGAAAGATTCTAGAAGCCAACAAAAGCAAACATAGTATATGCATAGGACATAGTTTCTACACAAAACAATCCAAATAATGGCAATCAACACAAGGACAATCACATAATGTAGATATGCACATAAATAATGTCAAAAACCAAGGGCCAACGTAGTGACAAAGAAAAAGTTACCACAATCAATGCCAACATACAAAAGTTCGAATGTGACAAATAGACTTGTGCAAATCCTGTATATCAAGATGACATCACAAAATTGGGAGAGGAAAAAAACTCAACATCATCCCTAGCATTATGTCATGCAATGGCCAATTTAGGCCCATTTTTTTAATGACATCTTTGAGGAAGATACAAATGGCATCAACCTGGCAACATGTCAAGAACAAAAGAATAAAGTGTATCAACAAAAATATACATCATGCAAAGTTCTAAATTCAACTTTGAAGACAAAAAGCTCTTATTGATCAATATGTTAGAATATGAAAAACATGAATCCAATGCCAATAGATTCGGTATGGCATCAATATGTAATTCACTTCGGTGGCCTCAAGGTTACGTGGACATGGTTGCACCCTCGTAAACCTTTAAGGTTGAGAAAGGTGCCTATTCATTCTTTTCAACTAATGGTAGTGGTACAGTTAGCCACTTATGTGTGTGCTTCTAGTCGTGCCCTCCCTCCTCCTCTCCTCTTCTCCCTTCTACTTTGTCACCTTGCCATTCAAATAATAGCTTTTCATGCACCTCAAAGTGACTTCTCTCAATTCTTTAAGTGCTTGTAGTTTTTCTATCATCTTCCATAGTTTCTTCTCGAGTATTGTGTCAAATGCTTTCTTGAATAGTATAATGCCTTATTCTTACCCTTAGCTCCTTCTAATATAGCTCCTATCACAATGGGGTGGTCAATAGTAGAGTACTTAGGTCTTAAACGAAGTTGAGATGTTGCCCTTATCCTAGTTTCTATCACATTAAAGCTTTTCCATCTACCATAATGTCTTATTGTTCTTTGCATCCTTCTTGTCCTCCCCCTTTGAAAATTGAGACTATTTGACTTATCTAACACTCTTTGGGAAAATCTTCCTCCAATGTCTTATTTTCTATTTATAATTTCTTGGACTTATAACTCTCCCCATTTTAGCATTTCTACTGAGAGACCCTATAGGTCAAGCACCTTTCCATTAATTTATTCGTCCCCTTCTCATGTGTATGATTTGTGTGTGCATGGAGTGGATGCGTGCAAATCGCAATTGGATATGTCCAAATCTTATGGGGGTAAATATCAAATCCCTCTTTACAATTATGTATCACAAATCTACGAATATCATTAAATATAATTACATTGTATGTGGTATTCTGCACGTGCATGCATATGTGGGTATTGTGCATGGGTGTACATGTACGTGTTGTGCGAGTACAATTAAAAATTCCTAGATGAGTTATAATTAGTTCTTAACTTGGGTACACAGGCACCTCTAATCTATGAACGGTCCAAAGACTACCTCTTTAACAATTTCAATCAATGATTCCATTAAACTATCTAATGGCAAGTGGGTTGTGGGTGCTAAATGCCCTTCTTCAAAAAGTGAAAGCTCATTTTTTAGCTTAACTTTCAGCCAGATCTCTCTAAGATTTCACATGTCAACCAAGTTGGATCTAACTTGCGACTACTCAAGCATACGAAGCTCCCTCTTGCACCTCAAAAGGGCCCCAAATCGATGAGATGGCCGCAGTTGCCTCAGAATTGCACCCTCCAAAAACACTTAGGTTTTAGACCATAGCAAAGGCAACAAAATTCGGGTTGCCATGCATGTCTTGAATTCAATCGCTAAGAGAAACATGAGGCACAGTTTTCAAGGTCTTAAACTGCATTTTCAATCAACCCGTTCACTTGCTAGCTATCTCTTCATTGCAATGAAAAAGCCAAGATAGCTCTCCTCAAGTTGGAATTACCTACATAGGCATGCTGGCTGTAAGAACTGCCTACGGAGCAGCCCACTACTTGTTTGGAGTAACATTATTTGTCCTAGAATGCATGTTTGAATTCCCCTTGGTTGATAGACCTCTCACATCATCTTAGCGAATTCTGCTTTCACTTCATCACCATACAAGACTAGGAAACTACCCATACAAGGTGCAAGCTCTCCCATATCAAGGACATGCATTTGCTAGTTTAAGAAGCACCATGGTCCACCCTGATTTCCTGATAGTAAGGGAGAGTTGGTATAGTTGATGGGGAAGAAAGTTACAACTCACTTGTATAGTTACAAGCACTTAACACCAAGAATTTTGGAATAACTTATTAGGAGATGATTGGGTCCCTCAGTTTGGAAATATGGAGCATGCTTACATAGACTGGATTCTCCACTATAAGGCCTCAATAACGGAAACAAATCCTATACTGTCCAACAAACACTCGGCATACACAGAAATCCACATCCACAGGGACTTCATGACTCTAAAAACGCTATGGGCTGACCTACTTCATACCCCTGTAGGCATATGAGGATCTTTCAAGCACCCCATTCTGCATTTCCATTGCTCCAAAACAAAATGGGTGAATCTGAGATGATCACTCCAAAAATGGCTTTTAGTTAAGGTATGTTGACTGAAATGGTGAGTTCAGAAATGTCCTTAGCGCTCCATCAATGTCTTTGTCACTCAGTGTTTTCTTAAAGTGAGTAAAGAGTTTGCCAAGAATATCATCTTCCATAATAGAGATCAAAAGTTCACTAAAACATCCAAACCGTGAGTAATCATTGCACGAAGAATGTACTAATCTTGGTGATATCCAGAATCTACATTAATATGATCAAAGCTAGAGCTGTTGTGTTAATCAAACGAGCTAGCCTTGAGATTGCTTCATGAGAGGAACAGCTAGAATAGTGTAGCAATGGCATAGCATCGATGCTTATCAATACATTGCATTTCAGTGGGCATTAGAGGGGTTGCTTCTGGAGGGTACCAGCTTTCCGTGGATATTTTATTGGAGTTTGTAGCTCCTTAATGCACAGTATTGCTGTTCGTTGGCCATATGGACCTTCAGAATCCACTGCAACAAACACAGAGAACATGATCGTGTAAATATTAGGAAGGGGACAGAGGAAAGCCAATGGAGCAACTGTTTCTAGTAAGGTATAAAAGATCTCAACAAGCACATATACACAGTTTCAGTTAAGGATCTGTGGCCGCCGAGCTGCTAGCTCCCTCCTCCCCCTGCTGCCCCTTCCTCACCTCCCCTCCAGCCCTCTGCCTCTCCCCTCCGAACCCCTTCTGCTTCCTTCACGCCTCCTCCAGCATCTTCTTCTACCTCCCCTTCTTGCTCCCCCCTACAGCGGCTCGTGCGGCCTTAGGGGCGCCTTCCCTCCCCGCTCCACCCCGCGGCTGTTCACGCGGCCTCTAGGGCTGCTTGCGCCTGGTGGCTGTGAGCCCCTAGGGGGCTGCTAGCGCAGCGCACTGCTGCGCCAAAGGCACGCCTAGCAGTGTGGCTACTCGCACAGCCATTGTGGCTGGCTGGGTGCCAAGAGCACCTGGGCCCTCGGGCTTGCGCCTCACCTTCACCAGCCCGAACTGGTGGGAGGCCTCTCAGGCAAGGGCGGCCTCCAGGCTGCCTTCCCTTGCAAAGCGGTCATGAACCCAATCTCGGGCTGCTCACTCCCTCCTAGAAGGTTTCTTTGTGATTTAGAAGCTCGTCCACAAGGCCTTCCAGTGCTCAAAGAAGCCTTAGCAGGTGTTCGTTTGTTCTCAGGGGCCACAATCGCTTTTCCCCTTTTTTCTCTTCTTTTTTCACTCCGCAGCAGGTGGTTCTTTGCATTATCTTGGAGCAGAAGGTTCTTGGTGGTGGCCTCGGTCTGGCCAAAGGGGCTCTCATGGCAGCACCCTCGAATCCCACTACGGGCAAGATCCTTCTCTCTCCGCCGAAGGATAAACAACAGGTTGAAAAAGCAGTCCAATCACTGCAAGACAAAGCAGTGGTAGGCAGGACCATGGGCCTTACTCCTACAAGGTGAGAGGTTCATGACTAGCTCCATGCGAGCTTAGCACTAGAGGGTGACCATAATACATATCCAAGAGGTCGCCATCTATGGTAGGGGAGTCTTTCTCCTATAGCTGCGCTCACCGGAGACTCCCTTGACCCTTGTGGAGTAGAGTCTAATCTTCCTCGGCCAGTACTTGGTATATCTTTTCACTTCATAAAATGGTCTTATGGTGGAGGATATGGACACGACACAACGGGCACCACGCTTTCTAGTGACGCTCCACTTCCCAAGGCCCCCGAGAGAGTACAGATCCATTCTCCCATCCATTGGTCAAGCTTTTGGCACGGTGTTGGGAGTCCCCACCGGACACAGCAACGCGGCAATTGTGACGGATGACGGGGTCCCCAGACTCCAGCTAGTGGTGGAGTGCCCAAAGTCGCTCCCAAAGGAGATCTACCTCGAAACACTAGACAGAGGGGGCTACGCCAGAGGATAGAGATCTCATGGCTTCCGAGCTAGATGCCTTCGATGCCTAGCAAATGCACCAAAGACCGCAGAGTGTGACACAGGTAGTGAGACCTCAACAAGCTTATAGCCAGCAGCACCAGTGTCAGCAGCATGAGTCACAGACCCCATCCGAAGGAAAGTGGACCAAAGCTGGGAAGAAAAAGAAAAAGTGAAGAAAGTAAGGTGAACGGAATCACAGAAGGAAGGCAAAGGCGAAGGAGAAGTTGCAAGCAGAGAGCAAGGCTGCTTCCCAAGCGCAAGATGTGCAACCAAGGAGCGCCCCCTCAGCGTGCCCTTAGATGCCAAAGGACAAAAGACTTTCTTTGACCTAGTGAAGTAGGCTCTGACGTGGCAGCTAAGAAAGGTGGCTCTGATACCATGTTAGAAACATGGTGGAAGGAGAGAGAGAGAAAGAGAGAGAGAGAGAGAGAGAGAGAGAGAGAGTTAGGGTGTGAGAAAATAATGCTCCAATGAAAACATGAAGAAGGATTTCATTCATCCATCAAGTATGACAAGACAAGTGAAGTACAAGCCTTATGTAGGCTACTCACTCACACTCTAGCACCTAGTGCATATGGGATAAGTCCCATGATGACACGTGGCACTCACACACATAAACTATTACTAGATCACCTAGTACTACACACTAACACTTCACACCAACACACTCTTTGACTATGATATCTCCAACAGGGGACTCTACCACTTATCAGCTACGCTTTTTCTTTTTTTTTTGGAGACGAACTTTTTGAGCTTCAAGTTCGTGTGCTCCTGTGAGCTTCCCCTCCCTACCGCCGCTCGCTCTACCTCCCCTTAGCTCCTCCCCCCGCCGCGACCACCTCCGCTCCCTTCCCTCCCCCTCCGCCCTCGCCCCCCGCCCCCCCTCCCCCTCACCCGCCGGCCACCTCGCTGCGCCCCTCCCCTCGCCTCGCCTCGCTCTCGCCCCCCCCCCTCGCTGTTCTCTCTCGCCCGCCGCTCCGCTCCAACCCGCCCCCCTCACTGTTCTCCCGCCCCGCCCCGCCGCGCCGCTCCATCTCCCCTCACCCCCGCCGCCCCCTCCCTTCGCCTCTACTCCCCCCTTCTCCCCCGCTCCTTCTCACCTCACCCTCGCCGCCCCCTCCTTACGCCTCCACCCCCCCCCTTCCCCTCGTCTCAGCCGCCCTCTCACCCCCCCTCCGCTCTCATCCACTCCGCCCCCCTCCGCCCCACCTCGCTTCACCCCTCCCCCCCCCTCGCTTCGCCTCACCCCCTCCCTCCCCCGCTCTGCCTCACCCGCCGTCCCCTCTCACCTCACCCGCCCCCCCGCCTCCATTCCGCTCTCCCCGCCCCCCGCTTTACCTCTCCGCCCCCGCCACCCCCCCCCGCCCCCCCGCGCCCCCCCGTTTTTCCCCGCACCCCGATCCCTTCACCCCGCCCTCCGCTCCAACCCCCCCCGCCCCCTCACCCCGCCTCGCCCGCCTCACCCCCAGGCTCCACCTCCCGCTTCGTCCCCCCTTTTTGGGGTGGCAGCCTGTTCATACTCCCCATCGGAAGCTTGCAGTTAGTCTTGGCGGTATGGCGGCCCCCTGCCCGGATCCGGAGGCCCAGTCGGACCCTCCCTCTCCAGATGCCTACCGCGTTATCCTGACAGAGCGACAGTCATCTCGTGTTCAGGAGGTTGCCATTGACTTTGCGCGTACCTCTGTTTACGGTAGAGTCATTGGTCACTCCCCCTCCAGGTTAGCCATCAGGGACTGGCTCCAGTCCACTCTCCTGCTAGAGGATGGCCATATTGAGGAGGTGGCCCTTATGGGAAGGGGCATCTTCTGGCTCAAACTCTCCACTGAGAAAGCTGCGAGCAACCTGATTGCCAGTTCCCCCACCTCGGTGGATGGGAAGATTATCATGATAGTCCCGTGGTACCGTGGATTCAGCGCAGCGGAGTTCGATGCTCGGTTCCGCATACCTCGACACCCAGTGACACTTGTTTTTCCAGGGCTTGCTGCAGAGTTGCGCCCGATTGTCAGGGACTTGGGCTCCCATTTTGGCTGGGTTATGCACGACACCTTTGCCGACGCGGTGACCACGGCAGGAGCCCCCCGAGTCCGAGTGGCGGTGGCGGATCCTGCGACTCTCCCTGCTGTGATCGAGATTGTGACAGGTGCCGGCAGTATCACCCAGAGCATGATAGTCACCGGACAGCCAGGTCAGTGCCTGCGGTGCCACGGCTTTGGGCACTTGGCGGCTGCTTGTCCACGTTTCGCCAGCTCGTCTCGACCTCCCCCGCCCCCGACCCCTCCGCCCCCACCCCCACCCCCTGGACAGCCACGTCAGGAGGAGCCGAGACAGCAGGAGTCGGGTCCAGAGGTAGTGGGCGGTTGGACCGAGGTTAAAAGGAAAAGGGGAAAGAACAAGAAGACTTCGGATAAAGGCAAGGAGGCAGAGGTTACCCTTCCTGCAGCAGCACCCCAGAGACCTGTCAGGCAGCCGCCCCAGGGGTCTGGGAGAGCTTCTTCTTCGACGGCAGCCCGCCCTCCACAGCCTCAGTTCCCCCTCTCTCCCGTTCCCCCGCCCTTTTCCTCCCCGCCCCAGCCCCCTCCCCAGTCTCCCCCCCCCCCCCGTCGCCCGACCCGCAGTTTCAGCCCCCGCCTCCTCTTCCTCAGTCTTCTCTTCCTCCCTCTCAGCCCCAGCTCCAGCTGCACCCCCATCCCCCCCCCCCCCTGGTCCCCCTCGCCTCTCCCTCAGAGTTAGCTGCACCACCGGCTTCCCAGCCGTGTGCAGCCCCCGCTCCACCTCCTCCACCTCCTCCGCCAGTCGCCTCCGTGGAGTCAGAGCTGCCTATCCCTCAGCCTCCTCCCCCTCCCCCCTCGCTGGCAGGACACCCGGAGTCTACACCACCAGTGGAGCAGGCTTCCCTTCCCGCTAGCCCCTCAGTGGTAGACTCAGTTGGGTCTCAGCTCCATGAGAGAGAGCTTCCGCGAGACTTCTACAGATCTGGCCCCTGGGACTACCTGGATGTGGCCGACCTTGGGACCTTCCCGGCTTGTCTCGACATCAGTATTTTCCTGCTCCGCAAAGGGGCGGATGGGAGGATTGGTGCCTTGGCTCCCAGGGATGGCCCTAGCTTCGCTTTCACGTTCCTCAGTGATGGCACCGAGACCTGGACAGACGACTCGGTTTGGGAGGCTCTCAGAGAGCAGACGCACGCCCAGGTGTGTTCCTGGATAGGCCCGTCCGGTGGGCAGCTCCTCGAGACTCAGTGGTCCGAGGGCGACGTGCGCTTGCGGTGGCGTTGCGCCGCCAAACGCTTCCGACTGATAGTGATCCTCCGACCTCCCCTGTCATGGCCTCTCCCCCAGGATGTCAGAGCTTGGTCCCAACAGAAACTCCGAACCTTCTACGGGATGACCTCTTCAGAGATCTCGAGCTGGCTCGAGAAAGCATTTGCTCATGGCACCAAAGGCCTCTCGCCTTTGCTGAAGGTGTTGAAGAACGGGCAGGACGACCCCGTCTCCCCCTCCAAACCTTCTCATAAGCGGCAGCGCCTCCATTCCGATACGTCTGGTTCTTCTTCGACTTCGACCGCGAGCAGAGAGTTGTTCGCAGCCCCCCTTCCCTCTCCATGAGCTTACACCTCGTATCCTGGAATGTGAACGGGTTTCACTCCTCTGGCACCCGTGGTCCCAGGAAGCTCATTTTGCGGCAGGAACTTCAGCCTGCAGTGATTGGTCGTTTGGATGTACTTCTGCTCCAGGAGCACAAGCTTTCTGTGGCTCATTCCCGTAGCTGCGGGAAGATTCTCCCTGGACGGTCCTACACTTATTGGGAGCCCTCGATCGGCGCTCAGGGGAGGAGTGGGGGTGTCTGTACTTCCGTGTGCGAGCAGTTAGCCCAGGGAGTTTTTGGTCACGGCACGTTGATTCCTGGCCGAGCCCTTTGGGTAGGCCTGGACTTGGAGGGATCCAAAATAGGCATCCTCAACATTTATGCCCCCACAGACCTCCGTTGCAGAGCCACCTTCTGGAGGACACTTACAGGGATTCTTCCAGACATGGATTCCTGGATTGTTGGAGGAGACTTCAACAACCTGGAGACCCTGGAGGACCAGCAGGGCAGAGGCCCGGAGTTCACAGGTATGGCCCAGGCAGAGCAGTCAGCTTGGGACTCTTTCATCTTCGAGACGGGAGGGAGGGACAGTTGGAGAGACCCGTCCTTCCGGCGTTGGCACGGGAGCCTGGACTTCTCTTGGGGCTTCCGCAGGGAAGGAGGCAGACTCCTGGAGAGGCTTGATAGATTTTATGTCAGTGACTGGGCCATCAGCAGAGGCGGCCAGGCGGGTATAGTTCCAGGGACGACACTCTCCGATCATGCGCCTGTGCTCCTTTCCTTAGATTCGGCAGCCCAGACCCTCCCCTCCCGATCATGCAGGATTCCCGACTCCATCTTCTCGAGGGTGGACGTGCGCAGCAGCATATGCAGTCTTTGGGACAGAGATTGGGGGGAGGGCGTGGATCTGGTAGACTCAGTCGCACAGGCTCTGCAGGAGTCTAGCCAGATCTGCCAGCTCGCAGCTTTACAGGTTCGACAGGATTGGTGGGGCAGAGAGAGAGCTCTTCGGAGGGACCTCGCCTCCATTCAGCGACTCCAGCAGGCTTCCCCGGGTTCGGAGGAGCTGCGGATCCAGGCCCTTCGAGCCAGAGCCCTCCTGGAGGAGACATTCCAGCGTCATTCCGAGTTTTCCTTTCACGCCTCTCGCTCCTTTTGGGCCCGAAAGGGTGACCGGATGTGCAGGGAGTTCTTTAGGACGCATGGCCAGAGAGCTGCAGGTGATCAGCTTCGGAGTCTCAGGACAGCGGAGGGTCACATCGTTACGGATCCAGGGGAGGTCCTGGGGTTGGCCACGGACTTTTACAGGACCCTCTTCCAGCAGGAGCCGCTTGCCCCTCGTGCCAGTCGTGCCCGTGAGGAGGTGTGGAGGCACATTCCATCCCTGGTCCAGCCTAGCATGCAGGCGACGTTGTTGGCGCCTTTCACCTCGGATGAGATGTTGGAGGCCTTGATGGCTATTGATGGTCAGAAGTGCCCAGGTGAGGATGGGCTATCCCGAGCTTTCTTCACCTCCTTCTGGGACCAGATCCATCAGCCCCTCCTTGCAGCTCTGCAGGGGATTTTCAGCAGCGGTCGGATGCCAGAGAGCCTCTCCTCGGGACTGATTTGCCTCATCCCGAAGGGAGGAGATAGACAGGAGATTCGCCAGTGGCGTCCGATCACTCTCCTTACCTCTGCCTACAAAATCCTCGCCAAGATGATCAGTGCCAGAGTTCGGCCTCTACTTTCAGACCTCGTCCATGACACTCAGACAGGCTTTGTCCAGGATCGCAGTATCCTGGATAACGTCTTCACCTTTTCAGAGGCGGCGGAGTGGGCTCAGCACAGCGGATCACACCTTGCCATTCTACTTCTCGATTTCGAGAAGGCCTACGATCGCGTGGATTGGTCCTTTTTGGAGGGGACTCTGGAGCGGCTAGGTTTCCCGGCAGGTTGGATTCAGGGTATCTCAGCTTTGTACAGGACAGCGTCTAGCAGAGTCATCATTGGAGGCAGGTTGGGCGAGCGCTTTAGCTTGGAGAGATCAGTACGTCAGGGCTGCCCCCTGGCTCCTTACTTGTTTCTCTTCTTCGCCGAGGCCATGACTTACTACCTTCGGGCGAGGTCCACAAGGCTCAGGGGTATTCGCCTTCCACTCCGGGAGGACACGGAGCTCTTGGACTCGGAGTACGCAGATGATACAGCCCTTTATGTCCAGGACGACGAGCGGATGCTAGAGAGGGTGCGGATGGCCCTGGAGGTTTTCTGCTCGGCCGCTGGGGCGAAAATCAATTGGAACAAATCCGTTGGTTTTCTCACAGACCCTGGGGCGTGTTCTCAGTGGGGGCGATTTTTGGGCTTCAGATGGATTCCACGTGGACAGACAGCTAGATACCTTGGCTTCCAGGTTGGCCTAGACATCACACCAGCTCAGCAGTTTCTCCCGGTGCTAGATTCCATCCGACGGAAGCTGGCTTTCTGGAGCACTGCTAAGCTCTCTCTTGCAGGTCGTGCCTTGGTAGTCAACCAGGTCCTCCTAGCCACGGCTTGGTATGTGGCTTCCTGCTGGTGCTTCTCGAGATCCAGCGTGGCACAGCTCAGGAGGTTGGTTCGGAACTTCCTTTGGTCTGGGGAGGATGGTCATAGAGATATCAGAGCCAGGGTTGCGTGGCAGACAGTCATTCTTCCGCAGGCTGAGGGTGGCCTGGGGGTCATTGATCCAGAGCTTCAGAGTCAGGCCTTGTTAGGCAAGCTTGTCATTCGCGGTTTGACCCCAGGGGGGCAGACGTGGAAGATGCTACTTCAGCAGGGAGTCGGCTCTTGTGTCTCGCGCCGAGGTGGAGATTGGCTACCGTCCTTCAGGTGGATCTTCACCTCCGCCCCGCTCACTCAGCCCCGTTCCCCTCTAGTTCGTAGCCTCCTCATGGTCTGGAGGCGGCTCCGTCTCAGTCTCATTCAGTCCCCTCCCAGCTGTCAGGAGGAGATCGATCGCCAGCCGCTTATCTGGAACAGTCAGGTCAGAGATGCCGAGGGCCTTCAGTTGGGGGAGAGATCACATATCAGGTGGGACGGTTGGATGAGGGGCCCAGCCCGATCCCTGCGTGTCTGGAGGGATACGTACAGACATCTAGAGATGACAGATCTTGCAGACGCAGCTGGAGGTGCACGTGGAGCCCAGGCGAGACGCATGGAGATCGACGGAGCGATCCCAGCGGCTTGGTTGGCCCCACCTGAGCCCCAGATCATCATGCCTGGTGACACCCGATGGCTGGGACAGTTCACCCCCCGTGGCATTCCACTGGTGGTCGCAGGACGTTTGGATGACTCTTCTATTTCCTTCTTCGCGGTTTCTGGGGAGGGACGACTCAGGACAGAGGGTGCGCTCATCGACCCCCTACTCGCGTGGCAGAGGGTTCGGGTCGTAGGCCTCTTGGGGAAGGTCTGGCATACCGACCCTAGCATCGAGCAGGACCAGGTGCAGCTCTGGCGTCTTTGGCTTTGGGAGGGGCGGGCCTTGGCAGAGCTTGATTGGGATCCAGGAGAGTGGTGGTGGCCAGAGATTGTGACAGGTCAGGGGCCGACCTCTTTCTTCGCCTACAGTACGACTTTGGGCAGGCGAGTTCTCGGGAGGATGCAGAGCCGCCCCCCCACCCAGCGACCCAGCTGGTACGCACAGGGTCTTTCCAGGTTCTTTTTACAGGCATTCTGGAAGGCCTTGTGGGAGAGTTGGCGGCCACGGAAGATCTCATACTTCCTGTGGCTTCTTGCCCACAAAGGTCTTCCAGTGGGGAGCTGGCTGAGGCAGATAGGCCAGGACGGATGTTGCCAGATTTGCCATGCAGATGAGGAGACACCAAAGCACTGCCTGTGGAGCTGCACTCGCGCCCAGGAAGTGTGGAGGTGGACTTTTGGGATTTTTACTCGCGCAGCACCAGAGCTAGGATTGATCACTTGGGGCGCGTTCTGTTGGTGCAGCACCGCACCTGGTCTTCATCACTTTTTTGAGGCATGTCAGCAGGACCCCACTTTCCTTGTGACACAGGGCACGTGGGGACCGCTCGAGGGTATCCCACAGCACCTAGCAGAGGCTGACACAGGAGTCCGGGAGAGGCAGCCAGTATGGGAGATTATTAGCAGCATTACAGGGTGGCACATCTGGACCTCGCGCTGCGCGCAGATCCTCGGTGGCACCTCCTTATCGACTGCCCAGATCATGGCGGAGATTTGGAGTGAGATTATCCATACCCTCAGAGGCCAGTGGGACCAGATTCAGGGAGACTCCCGGGCCGGTCAGGAGAAGCGGAGACGCTTCCTCCGGACTTGGGACACACAGGGCCTCTTCTTCGAGCAGACTACGCAGGGCCTTCGGTGGCACTACTCACCACCCCGATGGCTGTTCGTTCATACTCGTTTTCTCCCTCCGTGAGAGGATGGTTTTCTATTTTGCTACCTTTTAGGGCTGTGTCCGATTTGTGACCGCAGCCGTCAGCTATAAGCTGACCCCTTGTATCCTGTTCTCAAAGTAATATAATTAGCACTGTTTTTTCGGAAAAAAAAAAAATCAGCTAGGCTTTTTCGCATCGCGGCCGGGAGAGGGCTTGGCAATAGCAGTGATCTCTCTACCCCAAGAGGTGGAGATCATGCATCCGACCTACTGGACACTTCAGCAATGTGCCGACAGGTTAGGGGTTCACTAGGATTCCAGGCAGCCTCCTCTTTTCCTTCAGATAGAGGAGACACAATGGGCTGCTAGAGCGCCTGGACCAATTCTATGTTGGGGACTAGGCGCTAAATAGAAGGGGCTCTACAGGGATTTCGGCACGCACCACCTTAGCGGATCACTCCCATGCAGTGCTACACATTGATCAGCCCTGTAGAGGTCTCCCCCAAAAGGGAGTTCGCATCCTAGATGAGCTCCTCCAAGACGAGGAGGTGCAGCAGCAATTACAAATACCTGGCAGCAGCCAAAAGGAGGGCCTAGTAAGGGATCAGCCGCCTGGGTGGCTGATGCAATTCAGAGGAGCAGCACCGACAAGCCCTCAAATGGAGACATGTTCTTCAGCAACGAGAGAGAGCCTTGCGACGGGACCTATCTTCCATCGAGAGACTCTGAAAGCAAGATTCGAGCTCTCAGCGGCTTAGCAATTGATACGAGAGTGCGAGGCTGGAGCTCCTGGTCACGGAGGTTTGACGAGCAACGTTCTAGTACCATTCCGATCGCGCCAGGTGGGTCCAACAGGGGATAGGATGACAAGGTAGTTTTTTCAGAGCGCATGGCCTCAATCAGCAAGGACCTAGCTCCAAAGGGATGAGCATGGACAAATGCACTCGGACCCACAGGGATCCTTGAGCCACGGACTTCTAATAACGGCAGTTCTTCCAATCAGAGATGGAGACTCCCTCGGTCCTCTTAGCCACAGAGGCAGCCTAGGACCAAGTTCCATCAGTGGTCCCGATGAGCGTGAGTAGACAGCTAGAGACACCGTTCACACACAGACATAACATTCATCATATAGAGCTGCATGAGGCGACGACTCCTTCCCAACACCATCCTCCCATGGCTCCTGAGGATGGTGTATGGGAGACAGCGGCCAGCATCATGGCGTGAAACATTTGGGTTGTGCGTTGCAGCCTATTGATGGGAGGTCATCAAGTTCCACGGGCAGCCACTTTGGTTGCTATTAGGAAGGATATCATCTACACTCTGCGCGCCATCTGGGAGCATGGGACATCCGACTCTAGAGCGACCACTGAAAGGTGGGAGCATTTCTACAAGGCATGGCCTGCAGGGGTTTTTACATTCGCACAATGTGAGGGATTTGCTGGTTATCTAGCACCCCCCCCCCCCCCTAGGTTGATAGCCCCTGTCCCTGAGATACCTAGGCAGTGAGCTGGGTTCTCGGGAGGCAAGCTACCCTTCACCAGGCTTAAGGGTTTATTCCCGGTCGGCATCATCCGGACGGCCAACTTGTATGGTTTTATTTCCAAGCATTGGTAGAAAGTTCTTTTTTTGGTTTTTTGTTTTTAACAAGCACATATGAAAAGTAGAGTCTTTAAGCAGAAAAAAGTAATGAAGATGTAGAAAATTGAACCTCCTAGAAGCCCAAACAATCCTTAAAGCATGTATCTGTAAAATGCCAATCCCAAGGTTCACCCATAAACAAGGGATTTGATAAGGTATTTTGTACATATGTTGTTCCGAAGGATCCAATCACTCGACCTCATGATCTGCTTGGAGATGTAGACAATATGTCCCTCCTCAGCCACCATCAGTGACTCTAGATATACCTGTACCTTCTGACATGTGTGGTTTCAACAATGATACATGGAACACATCATGGACCTGGAGATATACCTTTGTAAGACTAGAATAAGTCCAATCATAGAAATTTAGGTTTTTTGTATGGACCTGGAGATAGATGGTAATAGTAATTAAAATGCTACTTCACTTATCTTTTGGATAATCATAAAGGTGGCCATGATACCTGTGGGATATCTTACCATTGACCCCTTGATGACTAAAATGTGTGCTACAACATAGCCTTTAATGCACAAAAGGTGCCTTCATTAAAGCCCCAGTAGCCCCTGATGTTCATCTGCACAATGTCTGCTTGGGCTGGGCATCCTGCATTGTCTTCTTGACCTCTCCGCATTATCGCTTTTTGCAGCCATGTCTAAAACTGCTGGAGAAATCCCAAGCTTGCATCCATACATTGCCTAAAGCAGATCGTCTCAATGCATAAAACTCTTGCTGGTTTCTTTGGCCTTTGTTGCTGCTACGCTAAGTTTTGCCATTAGTACAGGCTGAGTAAGGCATCCTTTCCAGCGCGCTCTTGGGCCTTCCACCTTCTCCGTTATCTTCTTCCCGTCTTTCTTTCTCTCTCATACCGTCCCCTTGCTCCTCTCACTGCCTTACTCCTTTTTGCTTTTGTTCATTCAACTCCTCTCTTCTTCCCTGTTCCATCCTCTCTTTCTTTCCTAGTCCATCATCGGGTGTATCTTGACGTTTTTATGCACTGTATTGTATTGAATTGGGTCAAACTGCATCTTCCATGGGGATGATGATGCCAAGGATGTCTATACTATGGTGACATGTATGATGATATCATTGACTATGTCTACACAGTTTTCTCTAGCATGGGTCAGGATGCTCGCGTAGTAGCTCCACCCTTTTGCTCATTGTATCAAGTTTTCTATCAGTCTCATAGACCCATCGATCTTTAGCAGACTTTAATAAACTTTCTTTCTTTCTTTCTTGTGCTGCTCTTCTCCCCATCATCTTGCACATGCCAGAAGATTTAGGAGTTGTGTTTTGAATTTGTAAGTCTGAGATGCTTAATCTAGGAAAGCAGATTCAGATATTGACGCTTGAGTCTAGCTAGAGGAACTCTTATGGAAGCCACCCTGTCTCCCCCTATTTCTAGCTAGAGGAACACTTATGGAAGCCACCCTGTCCCCCCCTATTTTCCAAATCACTATTTCCCCTGAGGATAAAAAGCAAGTTCAGCCTTCTGTCAGGAGATGGATAGGGCAGCGGTTGGGAAGTATGTGGGTCTCACCCACATCTACCGATAGATTTGTGATGGGGTTTTAGCAAGCCTAGCGTTGAAGGGTGACCCACATACACAAGATAACCATCAATGGGTGAAGGGTATTCTTGCTCTAGCTGACCACAATTAAGACAGCCTGGGCCCCACTTCAGAGGAACCCAATTTACTTGGGTTCACAACTTGTCTACTTTATCTTTTACCCATCCAACTCAGATCCAACTGATGTGACTCACCGAAAGATCTGATCTCAAATACCCAAAGATTCAAGACTTCTTCATAGGAGTAGTCAAGAGATGCCATGACCATAACCTTGATTCCAGACATTACACGTTAGCAAGAGACTAGACACAAGCCCTACGAGCAACCACCCCATCCGAGGCACCATCAATGCCGCATGCCACTTGAAGTTGCATGAGTACACCTTAAGGCTTACATAGAGGAATCGAGGATGCCAAAAGCATATCTTGAACATATTCTAGAGACATTGAGACTCTCCAGTCTGGCCCAGGTGGAGCTCAAGCTACTCATGATCAATACATTATACATTACACATAACACATGCTAGGACAGCAGGGATTACTCCCGACACACGAAGTCTTTTTTCCCTTATTGTTCCTAGTTTCATCAATTATCTGTTGGAGGTATAAATACCCCCATGGGGAGTGAAATTTCATGTTGATTTTAGTTCTTTGGTCTCATAGACTTTTTTGGCCTTCCACAGAAGTTGATAAACCTTTTCTTTCTTTCTCTCCATCTCAGCCCTCTACCACCCCCCCCCCCTCCACCCCACCCCCACCCCCACCCCCGGGCCTCAAATCTGTTGAAACATCTAGAAACACTGTTTCAAGATTTTTCTTGAAACATTGAAGACCTGATTAAGTGCCATTTGGGGCCAGTTTCCATGGGGCTCAAATGCATACACCTGTGTGCACGATGAACCCCCGCAACAGTTCCCACGATGAAAAAGGCAGGGATGGCAGTGCACCTTTGAGAAATCGGGTGGCGGATTGAGCATTTTGCAAAACGGTCTATCCTTAGTCGTACCCTGCAGCCTGAGCATTCTGCACGCTGCTCCTGTCCACTAGTCCTCTCTCTCTCTGCTTGCCTTGTCACTTTCCACAGCAATCAAGACTTTCAAAGCACCTTGTCACTTTTCATGTGTGACCTTAATGCCCACTCCTCCTCTAGCCACCGCTGCTCATCCAGACGTCGCATCTCTCACACATGGAAACATGCCCTTGGAGATTGGATGCCGTCCAGAAATGGCAAATTGAGCAAGACCTCTGTCTTCTTCCTTCGCTGAAAGATTCAGTTGGAACACTGAAGAGGAAGCGATGTTTGGTGTTTGCATCTCTGTTTGGCGATTGATTGCCGTGCATTTCACCGCCTGAAGCGATAGAGGTTGCCTAGCATATACCTGACAATAATTGACGAAGCCATGAACATCAAAGCATACGCCCAACACTGACTGACAATTAAACACTGACTGACAATTAAACACTGATGATTAGCGATACCCAAGTGATCAAGTACTACACTTGGTAGATACACATAGGCATGGGTTCTTCATTACATGATTGATGATCAATCATAGAATTTAGCATATGCCTGACATCTATTAATGATTAAGGGACTTGTGCTTGTAAGCTTTTAGGCCAGGGCTGTTGGGATAGGTGAAATCCTTGGAAACCAAACAGAACAGGATCATTTGTCTTCAACAAACAACCCCCCCCCCCTCTCTCCCCTTGTGAAATTTTCTTGGATCATGGATGCACTGTTAACTGCATTGTGAACTGTGAGCTGTGGACATGCTGAGAACTGAAGACAGATTGGGATATACACAGCAAGATGTGGATGGACTGAATAAAAAGCCAGTGTGAACTGTGGATGCTGAGGGGGAAAGGGAAGTGGATGCATATGCTTAGTGCACTGTGGATGCATTGAGAGAAAAAGCATAGGCGTTACCATATAAAACTTGCGCAGAATTCATGCATAGCAAGAGTACATGCGTTGTGCAAGGACCCTTAGATGTGCAGAAACGAAGTTTTATTCTCTTTGTGGGCTGCTACTATTTATATTTAGTTTCATATACACTCGCATAAAAGAACTTGAATTATCTCTCTCCTATGGGCCCTCTTGGGACATTAGAGTTTGATATTTCACTACTCTTGAGTCCTTTCTAGCACACTATAAATGTCTTAAGAAAAGAAAATCACATATCCTATTTTAAAAACTCACTTGTAATCACACTTGCAAACAAGAAGTCCTTAACTTATCGAGGCATTTGCATAAATACTCAAGAAAAGCAATAAAGCCCCTGCGAGCCCAACTAACCTTTATGGATTGGCAAAATAGTACCACCAAGTAAGCCAACAGCTCTTTCTGCAAGCTTCACCTCCTCCTAATATACAACCAACACAATGTTAGTCATACATCCAAAAACAATGTTTATGTGTGCTAACTGGATCGAAATAGTGGCACAACCCTGAAAGCATCGCAAGAACCCTCAAAGCATTGCAAGGGTAATTTGAAGCATGAAAGTCAGCTCCTGAATTTGAAGCCTCTTGAGCAAAGAGTTCAAAAGACATTTTCTCAAATTTATAAAGGTAATCCCATGTTTGCTTTTTGTAAGCATGCACATTTTGTCACTGATCATTGCAAAAGAGAACACTAAGTTTATTCTATATATACCTATATACAATGACAAATGTGAGTATTTGAAAAACAATAACCATATACGTAGGCACAGGCAAACATTTTGTAACAATACTTTTGGAAAAACAACAAAGTACAAATTCCTAAAGAAAAACACCTCAAGAAAGATAAAACAAAAGAAAAAACATAAATAAATGAATCCTCCCAAGAAAAATTTGTGATCACAACAATACCAAGCAATCTTGCTGTACTAATGTTTCGAAATCTGTCAGGCCTATGTCCCACTAGATAGCAATATTAAGTCTACACTAGGTTATGACCTGTATATAGCCCTAAATCACTTGTAGAATTCAGATCTAGAATTTGACTCCACTTCAATTAAGGGGTCTAGGAGCCTCCAAAGGTTGGAGCAATAATTTTTTTTCCGCTGTATAATTGGCACTAAGCCACATGGCGCTCTACGATTTAATCTTAGACTAGGGTTAAGTATATCTTACAAAACCAATAGTTTTCTTGTAGTTCATAGTCTGCCATCCATTTCAACTATCTCGAGTTTTCTCCAGTATAGTATGTTCTGTTTGTACTCAGAAACTTATAGCAATTACAAAGCCTCCCTCCCAAGGCAGTCTTGCACAAGCACCTGTACGTATCAACCCCCGGAGGCAACCTGAGATAGAGAATATGCCAGGAAACCAACAAGCTACTATATTCCAAGGTTCACACTGCCTAATTGATGCAACCTGAAAATCAAGCTTTCATCCCTCATCGCACACCTTAAGGAAAAAGCAATTGCGATTACAGCTTTCTAGAGCTGTACAAACATTTGCATATTATGTATTTTATACACACTGCATCTTGGGTGATTTGCCAAAAATGCCCCCAAAAAAACTTCTTTTCAAGAAATTTTCACACGTGGTCCGTATACCTTAGGCAAGACCCTAATTGCATGCAAGAATCTAAAACTGGAAAACGATTGCATTCACAAGTCATTTTCAATTTGGAAAATCTGTAAAATATATTTTGCTGAGTTTGCATCACATATGCATTTTTGGCACCTGTTGTGAAATTCGCATGTGATTTGATAGTGGGAGACCACAATGTGGCTTCAGAAACAACCAATTCCTGCTATGTTTTCCACCTTTTATGAAAGACGGATTTTGCATGGTTGCACAACTTTCAAGGTGAAATTACAGATTTGGCGAGTGTTACAACTCCCTTCTGCAACATACAACCATCAACATTTTTTTCCCCAACCTTCCATTAGAAACATTGAGAAATACAGATTCAGCAATCCGTTGATGAAAGAAAAGTGGTAGGGAACCTAGTGAAGAGCCTATGCAACTGAAGACAGGACGGGTGTGAAGCAACTCTTTTTCATTCCATGGAAATGTTTACCAGTTCAGCATGCATGGTCATGCCTCAAACAGCCAAGAGTAACGTTCATGAAAGCAAAAGGAGAGAAAAAACAACCAGCAAATCACTATAATTCAATTAGCTCTGTAGATGAGGTCGGCTCCCCATGGGATCAGACTAGCAATATGGGCTCCAATAGAAATAGAGCAAATGCACAACGCCCAGAGCATGTACCCGGACCACAATGACTTGAGATGATACCCTCAACAGGCCACAAACAAGCACAAAGACACCAGGAAGACTCTCAACCAAGATGGCACAAGTGACACGATGAACAAGACTCAGTCAGACAGGAATAATGCACATATGTGGTACCACAAGCGATAGGAATGAACCACAACTCCTGCAAATCGTCTAAGATCCTCCAGACTTCAGTCGAACAGGTCCTCACCCTTCCTTGTCCACACGTATGGGCAACTTCCCAATCAGCGTTGTCTTCACGTACGCAGCAATCTCTCCTTAGTGTATGAGCAGTCTCTTGCGCAATCCTTTGGCATTTGCTACTCAAATTCTCGTTCACCTCAAGAACAAGCGATCAGCAGCTCTTCAAATTCCAACGACAGAATTCCAGCGAAGGGGGCAGATATTGACATGACAACATTCCATGCACAGAAGACCATTTACCACACGTAAAAAAAAACACAAAAGACTTTTACATTTGACATTCAACCACCGACCCCGTCACACATGGGTACATTACTCTGGAGTGCATCCATATTGCGTTTTCATCACTTCCCATAGGAAGTTCCTACAAACATTTTATCTCATAGTCAAATATTTGCATCATATCATCTTTTTTGGGGAAAAGATGTCTTTGGAGCCATTAAAAAACCCATCACTAGCTAACTATGTGCACCTATGTGTCTCCCTACATTATTCATAGTGCTAGTATTTTATTGCTTTTTTTGTCTTATCATGTTTTGCCCAACCCCAAGCTGTAGACATTCATTTTTTTGCCGAAAAAACAGTTCTAATTATATTACTTCGAGAACAAGATACAAGAGGTCAGCTTATAGCTGACGGGCTGCGTTCACAAACCGGACGCAGCCCAAAAGGTAGCATAATAAATCATACTCTCACTGAGGAATATGCTGAGTGTGAATGAACAGCCATCGGGGTGGTGAGTAGTGCCACCGAAGGCCCTGCGTAGTCTGCTCGAAGAAGAGGCTCTGTGAATCCCAAGCCTGGAGGAAGCGTCTCCGCTTCTCCTGACCAGCCCGGGAGTCTCCCTGAATCTGGTCCCACTGGCCTCTGAGGGTATGAATAATCTCACTCCAAATCTCCGCCATGATCTGGGCAGTCGATAAGGAGGTGCCACCGAGGATCTGCGCGCAGCGCGAGGTCCAGATGTGCCATCCTGTAATGCTGCTGATAATCTCCCAGACTGGCTGCCTCTCCCGAACTCCTGTATCAGCCTCTGCTAGGTGTTGTGGGATACCCTCGAGCGGCCCCCACGTCCCCTGTGTGATAAGGAAAGTGGGGTCCTGCTGGCATGCCTCGAACAAGTGATGAAGACCAGGTGCGGTGCTGCACCAACAGAACGCGCCCCAAGTGATCACTCCTAGCTCTGGTGCTGCACGAGTAAGAAGCCCGAAAGTCCACCTCCACACTTCCTGGGCGCGCATGCAGCTCCACAGGCAGTGTTTTGGTGACTCCTCATCCGCATGGCAAATCTGACAGCAACCGTCCTGGCCTATCTGCCTCAACCAGCTCCCCACTGGAAGACCTTTGTGGGTAAGAAGCCACAGGAAGTATGAGATCTTCCGCGGCCGCCAGCTCTCCCACAAGGCCTTCCAGAAAGCCTGCAAAAAGAACCTGGAAATACCCTGTGCGTACCAGCTAGGACGCTGGGTGGGGGGGCGGCTCTGCATCCTCCCGAGAACTCGCCTGCCCAGAGTCGTGCTGTAAGCGAAGAAGGAAGTCTGCCCCTGTCCTGTCACAATCTCTGGCCACCACCACTCTCCTGGGTCCCACTCAAGCTCTGACAAGGCCCGCCCCTCCCAGAGCCAAAGACGCCAAAGCTGCAACTGGTCCTGCTCGATACTAGGGTCGGTATGCCAGACCTTCCCCAGAAGGCCTACGACCCTAACCCTCTGCCATGGGAGTAGGGGGTCAATGAGTGCATCCTCTCTCCTGAGTCGTCCGTCCCCTGAAACCGCGAAGAAGGCGATAGAGGAGTCATCCAAACGTCCTGCGACCACCAGTGGGATGCCACGGGGGGTGAACTGTCCCAGCCAGTGGGTGTCTCCAGGCATGAGGACCTGAGGCTCAGGTGGAGCCAACCAAGCGGCTGGGATCGCACCGTCAATCTCCGTGCGTCTCGCCTGGACTCCGCGTGCACCTCCCGCTGCGTCTGCCAGATCGGCCATCTCCAGATGTCTGTACGTGTCCCTCCAAACTCGAAGGGACCGGGCTGGCCCCCTCATCCAGCCGTCCCACCTGATATGTGATCTCTCCCCCAGCTGAAGGCCCTCGGCGTCTCTGACCTGCCCATTCCAGACGAGCGGCTGGCGATCGATCTCCTCCTGACAGCTGGGCTGGGACTGAATGAGACTGAGACGGAGCCGCCTCCAAACCATGAGGAGGCTACGAACGAGTGGGGAGCGGGGCTGAGTGAGCGGGGCGGAAGTGAAGATCCACCTGAAGGACGGTAGCCACTCTCCACCTCGGCGCGGGACACAAGAGCCGACTCCCTGCTGAAGTAACATCTTCCACGTCTGCCCCCCTGGGGTCAAACCGCGGATGATAAGCTTGCCTAACAAGGCCTGACTCTGAAGCTCTGGATCAATGACCCCCAGACCCCCCTCCGCCTGCGGAAGAATGACTGTCTGCCAAGCAACCCTGGCTCTGGTATCTCTCTGCCCATCCTCCCCAGACCAAAGAAAGTTCCGAACCAACCTCCTGAGCTGTGCCACGCTGGATCTCGAGAAGCACCAACAGGAAGCCACATACCAAGCCGTGGCTAGAAGGACCTGGTTAACTACTAAAGCACGACCTGCAAGGGACAGCTTAGCAGTGCTCCAGAAAGCCAGCTTCCGTCGGATGGAATCTAGCACCGGGAGAAACTGCTGAGCTGGCGTAATGTCTAGGCCAACCTGGAAGCCAAGGTATCTAGCTGTCTGTCCACGTGGAATCCATCTGAAGTCCAGGAATCGCCCCCACTGAGAACACGCCCCCGGGTCTGTGAGAAAACCAACTGATTTGTTCCAGTTGATTTTCGCACCAGCGGCCGAGCAGAAAACCTCCAGGGCCATCCGCACCCTCTCTAGCATCCTCTCATCGTCCTGGACATAAAGGGCTGTATCATCTGCGTACTCTGAGTCCAGAAGCTCCGTGTCCTCCCGGAGTGGAAGGCGAACACCCCTGAGCCCTGTGGACCTCGCCCGAAGGTAGTAAGTCATGGCCTCGGCGAAGAAGAGAAACAGATAAGGAGCCAGGGGGCAGCCCTGACGTACTGATCTCTCCAAGCTGAAACGCTCACCCATCCTGCCTCCAATGATGACTCTGCTAGACGCTGTCCTGTACAAAGCTGAGATACCCTGAATCCAGCCTGCCGGGAAACCTAGTCGCTCCAGAGTCCCCTCCAAAAAGGACCAATCCACGCGATCGTAGGCCTTCTCGAAGTCGAGAAGTAAAATGGCAAGGTGTGAACCGCTGTACTGAGCCCACTCCGCCGCCTCTGAAAAGGTGAAGACATTATCCAGGATACTGCGATCCTGGACAAAGCCTGTCTGAGTGTCATGGACGAGGTCTGGGAGTAGAGGTCGAACTCTGGCACTGATCATCTTGGCGAGGATTTTGTAGGCAGTGGTAAGGAGAGTGATCGGACGCCACTGGCGGATCTCCTGTCTATCTCCTCCCTTCGGGATGAGGCAAATCAGTCCCGAGGAAAGGCTCTCTGGCATCTGACCGCTGCTGAAAATCCCCTGCAGAGCTGCAAGGAGGGGCTGATGGATCTGGTCCCAGAAGGAGGTGAAGAAAGCTCGGGATAGCCCATCCTCACCTGGGCATTTCTGCCCATCAATAGCCATCAAGGCCTCCAACATCTCGTCCGCGGTGAACGGCGCCAACAACGTCGCCTGCATGCTGGGCTGGACCAGGGATGGAATGTGCCTCCACACCTCCTCACGGTCACGACTAGCACGAGGGGCAAGTGGCTCCTGCTGGAAGAGGGTCCTGTAGAAGTCAGTGGCCAACCCCAGGACCTCCCCCGGGTCCGTAACAATGTGACCATCCGCTGTCCTGAGACTCCGTAGCTGATCACCTGCAGCTCTCTGGCCGTGTGTCCTGAAGAACTCCCTGCACATCCGGTCACCCTTCCGGGCCCAGAAGGAGAGAGAGGCGTGAAAGGAGAACTCGGAGCGACGCTGGAGGGTCTCCTCCAAGAGGGCTCTGGCTCGAAGGGCCTGGATCCGAAGCTCCTCCGAGCCCGGGGAAGACTGCTGAAGTCGCTGAATGGAGGCGAGGTCCCTCCGAAGAGCTCTCTCTCTGCCCCACCAATCCTGTCGAACCTGTAGGGCTGCGAGCTGGCAGATCTGGCTGGACTCCTGCAGAGCCTGCGCGACCGAGTCTACCAGATCCATGCCCTCCCCCCAGTCTCTGTCCCAAAGACTGCAAATGCTGCTACGGACGTCCGCCCTCGAGAAGATGGAATCGGGAATCCTGCATGATCGGGGGGGGAGAGTCTGGGCTGCCGAATCTAATGAGAGGAGCACAGGCGCATGGTCGGATAGTGTCGTCCCTGGAACAATGCCCGCCTGGCCACCTCTGCTGATGGCCCAATCGCTGACATAAAACCTATCAAGCCGCTCCAGGAGTCTGCCTCCTTCCCTGCGGAAGCCCCAAGAGAAGTCCAGGCTCCCGTGCCAACGCCGGAAGGACGGGTCTCTCCAACTGTCCCTCCCTCCTGTCGCGAAGATGAAAGAATCCCAAGCTGACTGCTCTGCCTGAGCCATACCTGTGAACTCCGGATCTCTACCCTGCTGGTCCTCCAAGGTCTCCAGGTTGTTGAAGTCTCCTCCAACAATCCAGGAATCCATGTCTGGAAGAATCCCTGTAAGTGTCCTCCAGAAGGTGGCTCTGCATCTGAGGTCTGTGGGAGCATAAATGTTGAGGATTCCTATCTTGGATCCCTCCAAATTCAGGCCTACCCAAAGGGCTCGGCCTGGGATCAACGTGCCGTGACCGAAAACTGACTGAGCTAACTGCTCGCACACAGAGGTACAGACCCCCCCGCTCCTCCCCTGTGCGCCGATCGAAGGCTCCCAATAAGTGTAGGAGCGTCCAGGGAGAACCTTCCCGCAGCTACGGGCATGAGCCGCAGAAAGCTTGTGCTCCTGGAGCAGCAGTACATCCAATCGACCAATCACTGCAGGCTGAAGTTCCTGACGCAAAATGAGCTTCCTGGGACCACGGGTACTCGAAGAGTGAAACCCGTTCACATTCCAGGATACGAGGTGTAGGCTCATGGAGAGGGATGGGGGGCTGCGAACAGCTGTCTGCTCGCAGAAGAAGTCGAAGAAGAATCAGACAGATCGGAGTGGAGGCGCTGCCGCTTGTGAGAAGGTTTGGAGGGGGAGACGGGGTCGTCCTGCCCGTTCTTCAACACCTTCAGCAAAGGCGAGAGGCCTCTAGTGCCATGAACAAATGCTTTCTCGAGCCAGCTCGAGATCTCTGAAGCAGTCATCCCGTAGAAGGTTCGGAGTTTCTGTTGGGACCAAGCTCTGACATCCTGGGGAAGAGGCCATGCCAGGGGGGGTCTGAGGATCACAATCAATCGGAAACGTTTGGCAGCGCAACGCCACCGCAAGCGCACATCGCCCTCGGACCACTGAGTCTCGAGGAGCTGCCCACCGGACGGGCCTATCCAGGAGCAAATCTGGGCGTGTGTCTGCTCTCTGAGAGCCTCCCACACCGAGTCGTCTGTCCAGGTCTCGGTGCCATCGCTGAGGAACGTGAAGGCGAAGCTAGGGCCATCCCTGGGAGCCAAGGCACCAATCCTCCCATCCGCCCCTTTGCGGAGCATGAAGATACTAATGTCGAGACAAGCCGGGAAGGTCCCAAGGTCGGCCACATCCAGGTAGTCCCAGGGGCCAGATCTGTAAAAGTCTCGAGGGAGCTCTCTCTCCTGGAGCTGAGACCCAGCTGAGTCTACCACTGGGAGGCTAGCGGGAAGGGAAACCTGCTCCACTGGTGGTACAGACACCGGGTGTCCTGCAAGCGGGGGAGGAGGGGGAGGAGGCTGCGGGATAGGCGACTCGGGCTCCACGGAGGCGACTGGCGGAGGAGGTGGAGCGGAGGCTGCACTCGGCTGGGAAGGCGACGGTGCAGCTAACTCTGTAGGAGGGGCGAGGGGAGCAGGGGGGGGAGGGGGATGGGGATGCATCTGGAACTGGGGCTGAGAGGGAGGGGGAGGGGGAGGGGACTGAGGAAAAGGAGGCGGGGGCTGAAACTGCGGGGCGGGCGAAGGGGGGGGAAACTGGGGAAACCGGGGAGAAGGCGGGGGGGTGGGAGAGAGGAGGATCTGAGGCTGTGGAGGTCGGGCTGCCGTCGAAGAAGAGGCTCTCCCAGGTCCCTGGGGCATCTGCCTGTCAGGCCTGTGGAGTGCTGCTGCAGGAATGGTGACCTCTGCCTCCTTGCCTTTATCCGAAATCTTCTTATTCTTTCCTCTTTTCCTTCGAACCTCGGTCCAACCGCCCACTACCTCTGGCCCAGGCTCCGACTGCCTCGGCTCCTCTTGACGTGGCTGTCCGGGGGGGGGAGGTGGGGGCGGAGGGGGCGGGGGCGGGGAGGGTCGAGACGAGCTGGCAAAGCGTGGACAAGTAGCCGCCAAGTGCCCAAAGCCATGGCACCGCAGGCACTGACCTGGCTGTCCGGTGACTATCATGCTCTGGGTGATACTGCCGGCACCTGTAACGATCTCGATCACTGCAGGGAGAGTCGCAGGATCCGCCACAGCCACACGGACTCGGGGAGCTCCTGCCGTGGTCACCGCGTCGGCAAAGGTGTCGTGCATAACCCAGCCAAAATGGGAGCCCAAGTCCCTGACAATCGGCCGCAGCTCAGTAGCAAGCCCTGGAAAAACGAGTGTCACTGGGTGGCGAGGTATACGGAACCGAGTGTCGAAATCCGCTGCGCTGAAACCACGGTACCACGGGACTATCATGATGATCTTCCCATCCACCGATGTGGGGGAACCGGCAATCAGATTGCTCGCAGCTTTCTCACTGGAGAGTTTGAGCCAGAAGATGCCCCTTCCCATAAGGGCCACCTCCTCGATATGGCCATCCTCTAGCAAGAGAGTGGACTGGAGCCAGTCCCTGATGGTAGACCTGGAGGGGGAGTGTCCAATGACTCTACCGTAAACAGAGGTACGAGCAAAGTCACTGGCTACCTCCTGAACACGAGATGATTGTTGCTCTGTCAGGATAACGCGGTAGGCATCTGGAGAGGGAGGGTCCGACTGGGCCTCCGGATCCGGGCTGGGGGCCGCCATACCGCCAAGACTAACTGCAAGCTTCCGATGAAGAAAAACAGGCTGCCACCCAAGAAGAGATGAAGCGGCGGTGGAGCCTGGGGGTGAGGCGGCGAGGCGGGATGGAGCGGAGGGGGCGGCTGGAGCGGAGGGGGCGGCTGGAGCGGCGGCGAGGCGAGGATGGAGCGGAGGCGGGCGAGGCGAGGCGGGATGGAGCGGAGGCGGGCGAGGCGAGGCGAGGCGAGGCGGGATGGAGCGGAGGGGGCGAGGCGAGGCGGGATGGATCGGAGGCGGGCGAGGATGGAGCGGAGGCGGGCGAGGTGAGGCGGGATGGAGCGGAGGCGGGCGAGGCGAGGCGAGGCGGGCTGGAGCGGAGGCGGGCGAGGCGAGGCGGGATGGAGCGGAGGGGGGGGCTGGAGCGGCGGCGAGGGGGGGGGGGTTGGAGCGGGGGCGAGGGGCGGGTTGGAGCGAGGGGGCGGGATGGAGCGGAGGTAAGGGGCGGGGATGGAGCGAGGGGGCGGGATGGAGCGAGGGGCGGCTGGAGCGAGGGGCGGAGGTGAGGCGAGGGGCGGAGGTGAGGCGAGGGGCGGGATGGAGCGAGGGGCGGAGGTGAGGCGAGGGGTAGCGGGGTGCCGGCGGGGGGGGAGGAGAGGGGACGGGGGTCGAGGGCGGACGGGAGGGGTGGAGGTGGACGCAGCGAGGGGGGGGGGGGGGGAGCGAAGGGGAGGTAGGGGCTAACGGCGAGGGGGGAGGGGAAGCTCGCAGGAGCTCACGTTTTCAGCCTTCCTGAGCCTAGCTGTAGACATTCATGTCTTGCAGTCAAATATAGTTTTGAGGTCTTCAGAGATGTCCTCATCCATGAGTTCTTCAGTCCCACCTTCCTGCATCACAAGAGGGCCACATGTGTTTACTTGCATGATCCTGATCACATATTTCTTCAGCCTCAGCCCATTGACTCTATTTTTATGCAACATCCCGTCCAAATCAGCTAGTTGATAAGATCCATTTGGGTACTTCTTCACTACCTGATATGGTCCTTCCCACTTAGTCACAAACCGTAATCCAACTTACTGTCATATCTCAAAACTAGATCCCCTTCTCTGATATACTTATCTTTGTACTTCAGATTGACCCTCCTTTGATTTGCTTCTTGAGCAGCAACATAATGATCCACAGCCTTCAACCGGTCCAGTTGTGCTTCCTGCAAACTTAATAACCTATTTGCATATGCTGAATTTGGCTCTTCGTTCATCTTCATCAAAAATTGAAGGGCTGGAATCTCCACTTCAATTGGCAAGAGAGAGCTTCTTTGCCATACACGAGATGAAAAGGAGAAAACTGTGTACCTTGTTTTACAGCGACACGATATGCCCACAAACACCATGGTATAGTGAGGTCCCAACTTTTCTCATGGGTTCTTATCATCTTTCCCATAATGCCAGTTAACGCACCATTGAAATACTCATCCATAGCATTGCACTGTGGATAGTGAGGAGTTGCATACCTGTGTTTGTTTTTTAGTTTGTCACAAAGGAGATCCATCAATTCACTTCTGAACCCGGGTCCATGGTCAGATACAAGCTCCAAGGGTATGCCAAATCGGCAACAGATATCTTCATAAATAAACTTACTGACTGTCTTTGCATTGACCGACTTTACAGGCTTTGCCTCACCCCATCGAGACAGATAATCAACAGCAGTCAACAAGTAGCAGTTTCCTCGTGCAGTCATTGGCATTGGTCCGATTGCATCAATACCCCATTTCTCAAAGATATTAAAGGCAACCACTACATTTCGAAGCTCTGGATGAAGGATTCTCTTACCCATTTGCTGGCACTAGAAGCAGGACTTACACCAATGCGTGATGTCCCTCTGTAAGGAAGGCCATACATACCCCTCTGTCTAAATCTTCCTCATGGTATCCTCCTGAGAATCAAATCAGCTCCCTTCATGTACAGAACATCACCAATCATGACATAAGGTTGACAGGCTTTCACAAATCTGTATCTTTTTTGTTTGGGTATCTCATCAGGAACTTTTCCGGCCAGCAGAAAACTTTCTTCTTTTGCCAGGAACTCCCTACCTCTGTAAGGAGGCTCTTGTATTCTTGCAGCCTTCACATGTGCTTCAGTCATTCCCTGGGCAGCATCATGAGCAGCAGTATTCTGACTTCTATCCAGATGCTGTAGAGTCCAGGCTTCAAGCTGTCCCAATCTTTTCTTGATAATACTCACCCAGTTCCTGAGATGGACATGTTTTGTTTTCCAAACACCTAAAATCTGTTTTACAACCAGCAAAGCATCACCTTGATTATCAATCTCCTAATTCCCAGGTTAGCACATACCTGCAGGCCTTCATTAAAAGCTGTATTCAGCTTCATTATTGCTGCCTGCCTTGAGCTGAATGCATGCCCTGTGAACCTCCTTCCCCTCTGAATCATGCACTACAATTCCTCCGGTTGCTTTGTTTAAACTCTTTTTGAAAGAGCCATCAAAATGCAAGACAAATGCATTTTCCAAAACTTGGTCCTCCATCTTTGCTGTGCGTTCTTCCACTTCTTTCACCAATATGGGACCCTCTTTGCGCGTGAGCAGATCAGCCAATGATGCTCTTGTAGATTCTTCTACCACGAAGGTAAATGAATACTCTTACAATTCAGTTATCCACCTAATCATACATCTCGAGAGATTAGTATTGCTCAACAACTGCGGTAACAAGGTACAATTGGTCAAGACTACAAAAGTTCGAGACAACAAATACAGTCGGAACCTCCGACAAGCATATACCAAGCTGGCCAACACCAACTGAGCTGCTGTATATCCCCTTTCAGCTTCACTTTTCACCCTACTAGCGTAGTACACAGGCCTCATGTACCTCGAACTTTTACCTTGTTGCAAGAGTATTGCTCCAATGGCATCAGGACCCACTGAAGCGTTCACATAAAATCTCTGCTTGAAATCAGGAGCCTTCACACTAGAAATGTGACCAAGCATCTCTTTCACAGCTTCAAATACCTCTTCACACTCACAAGTCCATTTCAATGGCTCATGCTAAACCATTTGCTGGAGCAGAAACAACACCTGGGACAGCATGTGAATAAACCTTGCAAGATATTTCACTGTTTGAATGAAAGTATGCAATTGCTTGGTGTTCGAAGGAGTAGACAACATCATCAATGCCTTCACTTTATCTGGGTCAAGTGCAATTCCATTTTCAGAAACAATATGCCCCAAAATCTTGATACTACTTCTTGCCAAACGACACTGATTTGGATTCAGCTGTCCGCCACTTGCATCCACCCTTTCGAATACAGCATCTAGCTTTTGCAAATGCTCCTTGCGATTACTATACACACAGATATCATCAATAAATACATTGCAAAAATTATCCAAATAAGGAGCTAGTACCTCATTAGAATTGTCCTGATAGTGAGCCGGGGCATTCTTGAGACCAAAGGGCATCCGCTTGTAACAGAAGCACCCCCACGGAGTGATGAAGGTGATCTTCAGTCGATCTTCTGGCTCTATAGCAATCTAGAAGTAACCCGAGTAACCATCACAAAGACTATACATCTCATGGCCGGCTACCCTATCTAATATGTAATCCATATGTGGCAGAGGATAGTGATTGCTCTTGGTAGCAGCATTCGAAGGCTTATAGTCCACACATACTCTCTATTTCCCTTTTTTTTTTGGAACAATCACCACAGGGCTGGCCCAATCTGAATGCGTCACTGGCATTATAATATCAGCTCTCAACAACTCCACTATCTCTACTCTCAACACTTCTATTTGTTTTGGGCTTAATCTCCTCATCTTCTGACATACTGGCTTAGCATTCTCTTTTAACTCAATTCTTAGTGGCTTCCCCTGGAATCCCCTAATTTCTTCATACGAGGTGATGAACAAATTGGGGTACTTGTGCAACATCCTATAATATTCTTCTTTCTCTCCATAAGTAAGATCTAGATTTATTGTATGCTGAATCAGTTCTTGTATAGGCTCATGAGCATCCCTGGGCTGCATGAATCTCTCCATTACCTCACTTCTATCCTCTTCCTGTGCACTGAGTTCCGTTGTGAGATCCACTTGCAGATTTTCCATCCTTCCTATAAAGGCTACATTAGCATCATCATTGTCTGAAGTAAGGCTGCTCTCCTCTTCACTGTCAGTATCACTTTCACTGTCCACCTCTGCCACTTTTTCAGGATCAAAAACTTCAGCATGACTAACCATATCAAACCGCATCCTCTGTCCCTCAGAACTATGCACTGTAATCACTCCGTTTCCCCAATTCTGTATTGCTCCTACCTTCGGTAACCAAGGTCTTCCCAAAATGAGACGATAAGCTCCCAAACCAGCCGGCATTACATGGCAATCTACCTTGCAATGAACCTTGAATGCTTCAATCTCCATTCCAGCCACAATTCCCAGGGTCTTAACCCTAGCATGATTCGCCATTCGGATGCGGAACCTTGAAGGAGATGAAATCTTTAAGCCCAATTTCTCCACACATGACTATGTGACTACACAGATTTGAGCTCCACCATCGACATAAGCCTCACCAAGTCCCACTCCTTTGTGCCAGGCTTCTATTGAAGGCAAGATATCTGGAAGCTTAGAAACTGACATTAGTTTGATTTTTTCCTTCCGAGGGCTCCACTTACCAGGGTTTATTGCTCTTCTCCATTCTTTCTTCAACTTGGGACACAGGCTGATCATCTAACCAAATGTGATGTCGGGCTTCCGCTTGGAAAGATCCTCTACCAAATCATATTCTCCTTGCTACTTCCCAATTGGATAGTCTAGAGTCTTGAATTTTCTTCTAGGCTTCTTGACCCGTTTAATCCTCTTCCTATGGTAAGTAACCCCCTCTTCAGCAGGTTCTTCTTTCTTTGTACTTGTGCTTGCTTCATCTTCATGGTCTCTTTTCCCCAATGGCATGGCTGTCACCTCATCCTCTTCTAACCCAAGCAGGCTTACCACCTTCCCTTTGCCTTTTTCCTCAGCAATAGCCTTCACGACTCCACTATTACTTGGCTGGCCTGCGTCCTTCACCTACACACTATGATCATTAGCCCGGTTATTTAATCCAGCCGGCAAAGAATACATTTCTTCACCCACCCGAGGAGGCTTGTCACAATGAGTATTGTAATGCCCCCATTCTCCACAATTGTAGCACTATACATTAGACATCTCTTGGAGTTCTTTGAAGGATTCCTCTTTTTTAGGCTCTGCCTTAGATGGATCATCCTTCACAGCAAAGGTGACTTGAGGTCTAGGCTGCACCACAGGCATTTCATTACTTAACTCAACTAGCCTCCTTTGTTTTCTCTCCTTTTACCTGGCCTTCCTCACAGCATCATCACAAGTGGGCAACTCCTTGCACTCAACCACAACACAGTAAATCTACTCAGATACTCGTCCACAGTCTGGTTAGGATGCTGCTGCAAACTACACAGCTCCCTCCACATTTTATCAGAATCTTGGTTGCATGCAAACTATGCCACAAAGGCAGCCCTCACCTCGGCATAATTCGGAGCCCTTAGTGCCCCGTCTTCAGTATGTAAATCAGATATAAATTCTTGCAGCCAAACACGAGACTCTCCTACTAGACAAAAGGTCAATATCTGAAGTAACACTGCTGGTGCATTCCTATCTTTGATCAGAGCTGTAAACTCCAGATTTTCAATAAACTTTTCAGGGTCCTCATGTGGCAACCCATAGAAGCAGGGAAATTCATGAGCCATACCTTCCAGTTCTTGCTTATCTCTTGTACACAGTAGTCCCTCACAGAATCTCCGTCCTCAGTGCAAAGCTTGCATCTAACTCTACATCTTTTTCTTCTGAACAGCTTTTTTGAGGACTCTTTGGATTATAGCTCGAAGACGAATCACATGAACTCAATAATCAATGCAATCTTTGCTCCGGTGACCACACTTTTACATTCCTCGCAAGAATAAGCGATCAGCAGCTCTTCAAATTCCAACGACTGAATTCTAGCCAAGGGGGGGGGAAGCTTTGTACGAGCGCCTCAAACAGCAAAGCTCTCTCACAATCAACGCAAAAGGCAGCGTAGACCACCAGCGACATGCAATCAGTGCACACCTCCTTCTCTTCTCAAAAAACCCAGAGTCGTCACCTTCTCTCCTGCTTTCTGGAAAGCCTCTCTCCCCCCCTCTACAATCTGCGCTCCCCCTCTATAACGCAGCGTCAACTCCTTTTGGAAAATCCTTCATGCCACCCACGTAATGAGCCAAGTCCCCACGTATTGCAGCATTGGCTCCACATAAAATAATAGCTTCCTCATGCAAGCCACCTCTCTACGTAAATTTTCCACGTCATTGCCTCCTTTTACCACTCTTCTACCTTGCCTCAAAAACATTGCACCAAGACCATTGCTCACACAATTGGGGTCACATTTCACTAGCACACAACCATCCTTGAAAACAAGGTATTTTGATGCATGCCCACACATTTACCACATTGGATGTAACACAGATATTGACATGACAACATTCCATGCACAGAAGACCATTTACCACACGTAAAAAAAACACAAAAGACTTTTACATTTGACATTCAACCACCGACCCCGTCACACATGGGTACATTACTCTGGAGTGCATCCATATTGCATTTTCATCGCTTCCCATAGGAAGTTCCAACAAACATTTTATTTCATAGTCAAATATTTACATCATATCATCTTTTCTTGGGAAAAGATGTCTTTGGAGCCATAAAAAAACCCATCACTAGCTAACTATGTGCACCTATGTGTCTCCCTACATTATTCATAGTGCTAGTATTTTATTGCTTTTTTTGTCTTATCACTGTGAGGTGCTGAAATGTGCTCGCCATCCTACAACCTGCCTCCCAGGGTCAACAGCCAGGAGGGAGGACTCAAGGTGTACAACCAACGGATACCTTGATCGCTGAAAATGTAGAAGGTGCCTGTAACCTTGTGAAACTGCTCACGCTGGTGCTCGAACTCATCCTTGCATTGTGGGCTGCCCCAAATAGAAAGGTGCCACCATACCTTTACCAAGCTCTGTTAGAAAATGGAGTCAATTTGAGTGACTTTTAGTGTGTCTCTATTGAGTTCTAGAGTAGTACTATACTACTTTATATCCTAGAGTGCCACGTGTCACTATGGGACTTATCCCATATACAGGCATATCCTATAAAGGCATTGTACTTTCTCTTGTCAAATAATCAAGCCTCAAGCCTTTCTTGATCATGTAAGTACTTTGCTTGGTTGTACATTTCTTTCTAGCATTCTTTCATTTCCATTATGGTTGCCTAGTCTTGCTTTTCTACTTTCCTTTCCATTCCATGTCTTGCATCTTCATATGGTATCAGAGCTAGGCTAACTTCCAAGAGGTTGAGGTAAGAGGTTGAGGACATTGAAGCCTCTCTCCCTCATTCCCCTTGAAGGGCTGCCTTCTCTATTCCATTTTTTAGCTCCACTCCTTCTCCACTCGAGCCTCACCAACAATGGCAAATCAGCTCAGCTCCATGGTTCGTGGCAGCTCCTTACTCAGTTCATAGGCGCCACTCCTTTGCCTACTGCCCAGCCCGCCATTCTGCTCGTCTCTCTGCCCGCCATTCTGCCATTCTGCCCACTTCTCTGCCCGCCATGCTACTTCTCTGCCCGCCATTCTTTGCCGTACGATCTGCTGCAAATACCCGCTCAGTTTGCTACTGCCCGAAGAAAGCAGCCCGCTCCTAGGCGCCACATCTTTACCACTACGCCAGCTGCCTATCAAAGGGACACACTGCAGCTCTCTCTACTCACATTCCCAGCTCTTCCACAATGGGCTCACTATCGACAAGTTCCTTGCTCGTGGAAAAACTTACGGGGGAAGGATTCCCCACATGGCAAACGACGATTCAACTCCTTCTCATGAAGGAGAATGTTTGGGATGCTATTGAAGATGATGAAGATCCTGCTACAATGGAACCTCCAATGCGCAAGATTTGGAAGCAACACAACTAAGAATTTAAGCATGAGATGGCTGAAACATTTCTCTCACCTGTCGTTGTTGACCAATATGTTTGCCGATGTATGACCTGCTACAACGTAGTTCAGTCAAGTAGTATGTCAAGCAATTTTGGAGGGTATCTTTGTTTGTTGAGGGTGAACCCCATCATCTGATCTTGAGACTAGATTTACAACGAGCCCTAGTTGTGTGATCGGTATATGTTCTAATGATTTAGGAGGATATGTTTTCAGTAGAAGACATCAAGAGACACATACGCTTACTCCTAGGATGTGGTCCCGATATTTGGTCCCTAACAATAGGACGCAAGCCTTGACTTTGGAGGTTTTTGACCAAGGTGAGCTGATAGAGGGTAGAGTAATGTGGATGGGCACTTAGGTAGGGGATCTCTATATTGGGGTCTTCAACGAGTGTGTTGCTATAGCAAAGGGGCCCTTTTTGAAGGCAGCTCACGGGGTGTCTTCTGAAGGTGAACTCTTGGATTGTTGAAGGAGACTTCAACAATCTGGAACTCAGAGGACAAGCAGGGAGGGGCTTCCTTCTTTGTCATGCAGGGTAAAGAGAGACACACGGGAGTGTCTTTTTTCCATCCAAGCTCGAGACGCTTGGCAACCTGAGTTTACTGGCTCCCAAGCAGCCTCTCCTCCTCTTTTGGTCAGACACACTGAGGTGGTCGGCTAGACCGATCGGATAGATTCTACATTGGGAGAGTTGTTGAACTAAAGATTGAATTTTTGCTAGATGTGCACTCAAGGTATCACACTCTTCCATTTCAACTTATAAAATTGCATTTTCAAAAAAACCTTGGAGTTTGTGATTTTGTTACCAAATATATTCTCAAGGCGTGCCCAAATCTCCTTGGCCGTTGACTTGAAGTCGATGTGATGAATCAAAGAATTGTCTAGGCAAAGCCCGATGATTGCGATGGCTATCTGACACATAAAGGACATCGGACAACTGTTTTACAACTCCATCTGACTTGAGAGCAATCGTACCTTTTCCTTTTGCTGCACATTTTGCATCATTGCCGACTGCTATCAGGATGTCATTCCCTACCGGCTGTAGAGAGGTATACCAATCCTTCCGACTGGTCATGTGGCGTGACATCACTGTCAATAATCCACGGTACATGAACTGCCTCCGTGCAAATCTCCTCAATTGCTACGAACAGCTCTACTGGTACTGCCTCCGCGCTATTGCTGGACTCTTTCTTTACTCCATTCTTCTCATCTGCAATCTTCTTTCGGCACTCATTCTGCTTGTGCCTTGCCTTGTTGCAATAAAAGCACTTGATCTTCTTCTTTCTCTTTTTATCATCAGAAGAAGATGGGTTGTGGATATAAGAGGCCTTGTCCCATTGTTCACTTCATGAAGTTGGTGTCTCCACCATGTATGAGCATACTCTTCTAAATGCAATACTGCACATTGAATTTTGGCAGTGTCATCCCTGGGACTCAGTTTAAAGTAGTCCTCCAATATGCTCAGCCACTCCTCCAACTCATTAGGTGAGCTGGTCTCTCCTTTGAGCTTTTGCAAATTGATTTTATCCTTGTAGACTTGACCCATACCAAGCTCTTTCCCATTTCCCTTTGTAGGTCCCTTAATAGAGTCTTGGCAAATTAGGTGAAAGCCAATGCCCTAACATCAGGTTCTAGCTGAAAGTTGTCGAGACAGTATCTCTCCTTTCTTGAGGAAGGGATTAGGCACACCATCATGGGCTGTACCATGGCCTTGACCATTATCTGGACCACAAGTAGGAACTCTGAACAAACGAGTGATAGGTTTGGAAGGCTGCTGTAGATGTGCCCTTCTGGCTTCAGCCATGAAATCATGCTGTTCCAGCCTGCTCCAAATAAATAAGTCTCATGGCATCTCCTTTCCTTTACGCTCTACTCTGTTCCTTACTAAATTCACATAGTTCTTAACTGAGGGAAGGCATTATCAAACTTATTCCTGCAATCTTTTTCCACACCATCTACCCTCTGCTCCAAAGCTGAATTGAGTTGGCCAAACTGTTTATCCCCCAAATTGACTAGTTTGTCCCAATATGACCAGTTACTCCAATTTCCTCAGCTTTGCCAAGTTCAAGAAAAATCTAAATAAAAGGAATCTACAAGAGGTATATATTCATGAATCAAATCCAAAAATACAGATTATAACCAAAAGCCCCAAATTTGACTCCTGCCCTGACTTGCAGATCAAGTTTTTGGAAGAAAACTTGGGAAATCCCACAAGATTAAGCAATCGCAGTGCAAGGAATCAATAGGCCAAATAGAAGTAAAGATCAGTATGATTGCACCTGATTGCAAAAATAGCTGGAACGATACCTATAGCGCTGTCCTGACTCCTGAGCCTGTTCTACAAACCGATTTCTCATAACTCCACAAATTCTGATCTGATCGCAATCACACGTGATCAGCCCCATCCAAATAGCTCGCAACACTTTGCACCAAGGCTGATGCAAAACAAAGTTGTGTGAGAGCAACTTGCAGCAGATTGCGAGCTTCCTGCCAGTCAAAATTGTTCATAACTACTCCATTTGAGCTTGGATCTCCACCAAGCTCTAGGAACACGTAGGGATCAATTTGGTGCATCCAAACTGCTGATCGTTATTTTGATTTTCCAACAACACAGACCTAATCTTCCAATGTGGGATTCATCCTCAATATTGTCAAAATTCGAGCACATAGGGAGAATCAGGAAGCCAAAAGGTCTCCATTGATCCATTTCCCCTGAGCACTTGGAAATTTGACCTTTTAGATGGCTAACATATGGCAGAACAGGATTCGGGGTACTTCTGGCGACAGATTTTTGCACAGAGGTGGGCCTTGGTCTTAGGATGTGATGCCAAATCTCAGAATGAATGGCCCACAAAATCCCTATGATCTGGCCCAACATCGGAAAACTATAACAAGACTTCCAGTTCTATTTACTAGTGGTAACTAAGTGGGTAAACCAAATAGACTAAGTAGCAGACATAATAGAAATAGGATAGAAAGAAAAGGAAAAAAAACTCTCTTACTAGGAAGAGAGCATGGGATACAGGCACCTCCCATGATGCTGGCTAGCCAAGGCTAGGTTCAGTCCTTGCATTTGCAGCCACTCAAGGCCATGCTTGAAAGTACCAAACATTTAATGATTACAAAAGTGTACTGAACTGGAATGTCCCTACAAGTACAGTTGAAGCCCTTTTATAAGCCTAGGGAGGTGAGCCAGTACCTAATTGTATGTGAGATTATTGGATAGGGGTGCCACGTGACATGGCATCACAAAAAATCACTAAAACTACTATAAGTACAAAAGTACTAAGGAGACTAAAATTACTGTGACCCTTTTATAGCTAATAGGGCCAACTGTTGAGCTAATTATTGAACTAAAACTTACTACAGTTACAAAGCAACCACAATTGTAACAGCCAAAAGATGCCAAGAAAACTCTCAAAATTTACCCAGATAGCCATTGAAGACAGATGTAAAACTACAAAAGGGCAGCAACAAAGGCAATGGGCCAAATTACAACTGCCAAAGGAGGGTGGCATTTGCAGCCACTCAAGGCCATGCTTGAAAGTACCAAACATTTGATGATTACAAAAGTGTACTGAACTGGAATGTCCCTACAAGTACAGTTGAAGCCCTTTTATAAGCCTAGGGAGGTGAGCCAGTACCTAATTGTATGTGAGATTATTGGATAGGGGTGCCACGTGACATGGCATCACAAAAAATCACTAAACTACTATAAGTACAAAAGTACTAAGGAGACTAAAATTACTGTGACCTTTTTATAGCTAATAGGGCCAACTGCTGAGCTCATTATTGAACTAAAACTTACTACTGTCAGCCAAAAGATGCCAAGAAAACTCTCAAAATACCCAGATGGCCATTGAAGACAGATGCAAAACTACGAAAGGGCAGCAACAAAGGCAACGGGCCAAATTACAACTGCCAAAGGAGGGTGGCATTTGTAGCCACTCAAGGCCATGCTTGAAAGTACCAAACATTTAATGATTACAAAAGTGTACTGAACTGGAATGTCCCTACAAGTACAGTTGAAGCCCTTTTATAAGCCTAGGGAGGTGAGCCAGTACCTAATTGTATGTGAGATTATTGAATAGGGGTGCCACGTGACATGGCATCACAAAAAATCGCTAAAACTACTATAAGTACAAAAGTACTAAGGAGACTAAAATTACTGTGACCCTTTTATAGCTAATAGGGCCAACTGTTGAGCTAATTATTGAGCTAAAACTTACTGCTGTTACAAAGCAACCACAATTGTAACAGCCAAAAGATGCCAAGAAAACTCTCAAAATTTACCCAGATGGCCATTGAAGACAGATGCAAGACTACAAAAGGGCAGCAACAAAGGCAACGGGCCAAACTACAACTGCCAAAGGAGGGTGGCATTTGCCCTCATAATGCAAGTGTTGGGTGATGATAACTCTCAGGATGTACTCAGTCAAATAAGCATATGCACTGGAAGAATGCCATGAAACATCAAATGGATGACATTGTCAAGGATGACACTTGGGAACCTTTCGACCCTTGACCGAGCAAAATGTGGAATGATGTAAGTGACTATACAAAAGAAGTCCAGCAAATGGACTCATTGACAAGTATAATGCAGACAAGTTGCCAAAGAATAATCCCAAGAGCACGGGGTAAACTTTACACACATTTTTGCACAGATGCAAAAGCTTCCACTGTAAGAATAGTGTTATCCTTGGCAGCACACTTCTCATAGCTCTTGTGGCAAATGGACGTCAAATCTTTTTTTAAAGATGGAGACTTGAATGAACGTCCATATGGAGCCACCTCCTAATTTGTGCAGAAGGGAACAAGAGCAAAGGTTTGCAAGCTCAACAAGTCCCTTTATGGATTTGCATCCAAGTCATGGTACTCCAAAATAGATTATCCTTTTAGACACGTGACATGAAAAAGGCAAAATCAGATCCAATTTCCAGTATTTTACAAATAAGTGACATCTTCAGAACCTAGGGTCTTCCATAGATTGGTGTAAATAATACTTTTTCCATACATGTGCCACTAGGATTTCCTACAAAACCACAATCAGTAAGTGCAATCCATTTTAGTTTTTGCAAGCCTCCTCCACAAAATCCCTTGGATAATCCCAAATAATGACAAAATATCTCATTTTAATACCTCAGGGTTGGCACCTTTTGCAGCCACCAACAATCCTCCAACTCGAACTAATGGTAGACAAAGCTCCACTGATGAAAAATATCATATTAACAAAAGAAAACATAGCACTTCAAGTCAAATATTAGTAACACCAATGCAACTGCTATAAAAGACACTATAAAGGGCAAGAGAGTACTCACCAAGTATCCGCATTTCAGCAACAGCCCTTGCAACTGCTATGTCAAAACCTTCTCGACAATGTATCTCATGCCCAGCATCCTGTAAGTTTAATCTTTCCCCATGAATAAGAACGAGAAATCGTGATCAGACAAAATTTTCTATCAACAATTCTACCTATCGGGACAAGAGCTGCAATCTAAAAATCTTCACACCTCTGCTCGGGCACGCATAACTTTGATATTTGTTAAACCTGAAACTTGAGTCACGTGCTCTAAAAAGCTGCAACGTTTCTGAATAGATTCCATCAAAGTCACTTGCCAAGCTACAAACAAAAATGATGGTAAGACACTTAAGCAAAACATCTACTGACAAATCTTTAAAAACACAAATTCCTTCTTACATGGGCGAGCTATTGCAAGCACAATGCCAGGTAAACCAGCCCCACTTCCCACATCAATAACCTTCAAGTTTTCAACTGTGTCTGCCATGTTATATTTGGAATATGTAGTCTCTAAGACAGGTAAGAGAGCAAGTGAATCTTTAATGTGTCTTTCCATGATGGAAGTCCGTTCTGTAACTGCTGTGAGGTTCATACGCTGGCCATAAAATGTACAATGTCAATAAAGGAATGGTTATCCCACATGCACAGAAAAATCTTGTAAAAAAAGTCTCAACAAAGAGAATATAAGGGTTTTCTCAACACCTTACCACTACCATTATCATGCTTAGCAGCAAGAAGTCACATACCACATAACCATAGTCTTTTAAAAAGTCATCATACTTTGTAGGAAGATAGAGTGAGTGTTTAACTTAAAGAAGATTCCCCTCTACATTCCTACATAGACAGTCATAAGATCTTAGAACCAATTAAACATTAAACAGAAGGAAAATTGAATGCCCACCTATCCTTATTAGAAGGTCATAGCATCATTCAGCTTAGGAAAACACCAGAGAATATTCATGTTTGGTTTGATAGTACATAAAAAAACCACAAGACCCCTTCCTCCACTATATGGAAGCAGGCTGAGGCACCTTGAAATTTATACTTGTAGAGCTAACTTGATGAATAATACCATAGAGGATGGATGGAAACCAGCTGAAAGGCTTTTGTCTTTATGAGAAGGTAGTAAATGTGCTAGAAGCGATGTGTAGGGTGCAGAGCAAGAGATAATTTAGCAGAAGTGGAGGGGAGAAGGGGGGAGAGCAAGAAAGGAAAAAATAAAGATTTATTAATGTCTACGGAAGGCCAAACAAACCTATGAGACTGTGACTGGTATCATCATGATATAGGGGGGATCTAGAGGTGTCTATCGCATCTCCAAAAACTTTCGATTAAGCTAGGAAATGCTGAAAAGAAACTCCTTATGAACAGGAGGAGTTCTTATCATGTGCGCTATGTCATGTGCCAAGCATGAGTGACTCTGTGCTCTTCACAGTCCATACTTGGGTCCCATCTGGACTTTCGGCGTCTTTGAAACATGTTTGAAATTTGCTGCTAACATCCTTTGCACCTCTCTATAGGATGTGCCCATGGGCGGCATGATGCGGCCAATGCCACAATGATGGTACCTTAGATGCTATTAGCAAACTAAGATCTAATTGCTCAAGTCGTGGAAGCTTGTTAATCCTATGGCAACAAGGGCCAGAAGTGCAGTCTAGAGCAATAACAATGAGATCATTGTGTGTGTAAAGTAGCGACAAAGCTCTACTTGTAATATCTTCACCAAAGTCCGGTCTTTTGGTACTGTTCCTGCTCAGCCACCTGCCATTAATGCTCCATTGAGGCTCTGGTTCAGAGTTTTCGGAGCTATCTAGGACCTATTGCTGCTGTACGGACCTATTGCTGCAGTACGGAATAACCCTAACAGGCCAACCTGCACATTTCGGTGTTATTTGCTGCATTCTGAAGCCCTAGCTCAGCCGCCTTGCAGAAGTGGACCTCTTCCTCAACCACGTGGTCATTTGAAGGCTGCTGCAGCACTGTGTGAACTGTACGGAACCTGTACGGTGCATTTAAGTTCACACGTGTGGTCCGTACATTGTGTACGGACCTGTATGGCTTTATTTACTGCAGACAGGTGCATTTACAGCACGTACAGGGACTGTATCAGGGTCTTTTGCTGCAGGTACGGCCGTCGTACGGACTGTCAGAGCATTTACTGCTGCATTAATTGCAGTCTTGCATCTGCTGACAGGCCATTGACAGTTGTACGGACTGTGTTAGGGTCTTTTACTGCATGTACAGCCGTCGTATGGACTGTCAGAGCATTTACTGCTGCATTAATTGCAGTCTTGCATCCATACATAGCTGTCAAAGCTGTACAGATTGCATTTACTGCATCCACCTTCAGGGCTGTGGTCCGTACATCCTGTAGCGGGGTTTTTTGAGCAGTTACAGTTCACCTCAGGGCTCGTGCCAACCTTCATTTGCAACCTTTTGGACTGTTCTCCATTTGCAGCTGATAGCGTTGAGGCTTGTGTAGTCATTTGCATTCCCTTTGTCAATTGTGGTATTTGCACTCCATTTGCATCCATGACTAGCCACAAGAATGATCTGTTTGGAATGATTGGGGCTGATGATAAGCTTGATGGCACCAATTATCCCATGTGGTCATACATGATGGGACATGTTTTGGTTGCCAAAAATCTATGGCATTTTGTTTCAGGTTCTGAGGCAAGGCCTACACGCACTGTGACTTCTGGTGCTACACCTACAGCCTCTGCTGCTTCAGGTGATGGGTCTTCAGGTGATGGTTCTAATGCTCTAGGTGCTTTGCCTCCTTCATAGGAGCAAATTCAGTGGGATGGTCATGATGCCAAAGCACATGCCTTGATTGCTCTTGCAATGAAACGGGTTACTATCCCTCATATTCGGTCTTGCAAGACAGCTAAGCAAGCATGAGATTAGCTTGCATCTTTGTATCAGGTGCGGAATGAGGCAAGGGTTGCCTATCTCCATAGGCAGTTGAAAGATTTAAAGCTTGATGAGGGTGATAACATGGATGCCTATCTCACTAATGTGAAGGATTTGAAAGAGCAGTTGGCCAACATTGAAGAGATTATATGATTCTCAGCTGGTTTCTAATACCCTTGATGGGTTGCCTGATTCATATCAAGGCTTTGCTACTACATTGAGGTTGGTTGCCGGGGGTGATGCCAATCATTTCTCATTTGACCAGCTAGTTGCTCTTCTTCTTCAGAAGAAGCAAAGTCGTGTGAATCGCAATGCTACTATGGCTAGTGATCAAGCATTTTCTGCCTATCACAAACAAAAAGGTAAAGGCAAGGTTTCAGCTGGAAAGCCCTCTCATTCCCATGCTGATCATTCACATGGTGCCTCTTCTTCAAGGAATAACAAAAGAAGAAGAGATGTAATTATTGCAGGGAACCTGGGCATGATATTTCTAAATGCAGGAAGCGCATATTATTTGAAAAGAAAAAGAAAGAGTCTGGTCTTGCAGTATCTGGTTCTTCTATTGCAGAAGATCGACATGAGTCTGCTAATTTCGCACAAGTCCAACATTGGGCTTTCTTGGTTACATGTCAGTATAATCTTGATGTTCATGATGCTTGTATGGCAGTTTCAGATGTTCGTGATGCTTGGTTCTTTGATAGTGGTGCTAGCAAGCACATCACTTCCTGCAGGAAGTTATTCAGCTCATTGGAGCTTACATCTAAGGGGGGCAGTGTCACATGTGCCAATAATGCATCATATACCGTGAAAGGTATTGGGCAAGTTGCTCTTACTTTTGTCTCTGGTGGTATTGTCACTCTAGAGCATGTGCTTTATGTTCCAGGCATTCGTAAGAACTCATTTCTATTTCAGCCATTGATACATGTGGCTTTCAGATTCTTTTTTATGATGTTAGGTGTGCAGTGTATGATGCTACACATGCCTTTACCACGGTTTTGACTGGCACATTGTCTAGAGGACTTTATAGACTCGATGCTTATGATAAATGTTTGGATGATGATGTTGCACTTGCCGATGCACATGCCTTTGCTATTGATTCTACCATGGCAGATACTCATTTGTGGCATGAGAGGTTTGGACACCTCAATTTTGGAGCCCTGGTGAAGTTATATAAGGAAGATATGGTTGTGGATCTTCCTAAAATGCATATGCCTACCAAACATGTTTGTGAACCATGCTTGCTTGGAAAGATGCACCGTGTTGCGTTTCCCAAGGATGGGAGAGTTGGTACTTCACGCAAGCTTTATCTGGTTCATAGCGATGTTTGTGGACCCATGAGGGTTGCAGCTCTTGGCGGGCTCGACTATTTTGTGACTTTTATTGATGATTTCACCAGGTACACTTGGATTTTCGCATTGAAATCCAAATCTGAAGTTTCTTCATGCTTCAAGCACTTTATGGCCTTGGCTGAGAATGAGAGTGGGCTGCACATTGCTCACCTTAATATAAACGGGGGAGGTGAATACATGTCGAAGGAGTTTGATGTTTTTTTGGCTTCCCATGGCATTAATCATCGATGCACGATGCCTCATACTCCTCAACAGAATCCCATGGCTGAGCAAAAGAATAGATCAGTGATGGAAATGGCCAGATGCATGTTGAAAGGCAAACATTTGCCTAATAAGTTGTGGTTGGATGCGGTCATGTGTGCAAATTACATCTTGAATAGATGTCCTACAAAGGCATTGCAGACTATCACACCTTATGAGGCTTGGACGGGTCGTAAGCCTCACATTTCCCACATGAGGACTTTTGGATTCCTAGCTTATGCTTATGTGCCTTCACAGAAACACACTAAGTTGGATGATAAAGCTGTCAAGTGCATTTTTCTTGGGTATAGTTCAAAGAGTAGGGGGTATAAGCTATATCAGCCCCGCACGGGCAAGTGTTTTGTCAATCGGGATGTTGTGTTTGACGAATCTTCCACTATGTGTCACATGCACCCCTGCACTTGGGTGCTAGGTGACACACTGGCTACATCGACAAGTGCATTATAGTTCCCATATAGGAGATTTTGTCGTATGTTGTGACCCCTTTGTGAGCCCTTGTCTAGGGACAGTCAAGCACAAGCTGCGTAGGTCAGTCTCTCAGCCTTAGGTCAAGTCAGTAGTCAGTTCTTGTTCACTAGTACCCACTGGAGAACAGTAGGTTAAGTGTTTCCATCTTATAGTTTAGGTCTTAGCCTAGGTTAGCAGTCCCTTTAGGGTCCCCAAAGGCTGGGCACGTAAGCAGGGAAGGCTGCCCAAAAACTCCCCTGGCAAATGAGCCAGGGAGGGCTTTTTATAGGCTGGTTGTAGGCCAACCAGTCTGTAAAACAGACTGAGTCGGTCTGTTTACAGACTGGGTTGGCTCAGTCCAGCCCTATAAAAGGGCCCCTTGGCTGCCCTGTTTTCTCATTCAGTTTGCTCCTGCCTTCAGTCCTCCTACAACTCCACTTCAGCCTCCTGTGCAGCCCTTGAGATCCTCAGATCTGGCCCTGCTCTAGCCTCAGTCCCTTGGCCATCAGTTCAGCCTGATCTGAAGGTGACCACGCAGCACAACAATCGGAGGTTTGGACCAGCAAACGGAGAGAGGTTTGGACACTGTTTCCTCAGCTTTCTCAGCTCTCTTTTACAGTTTACACAGCTCACTCTCAGCTCTATATTTCAGTCATCTCTCAGTTCTCTCATAGGATCTATCACTTCTAGTTTTCACTCTCTCACTCACGCAGTAACCCTGCATTCCGGTAGACAGCACAAGCCTCTTCCTTGCCTTGCAGAAGCGTCCTACATTTGCCCTGCAGAAGCGTCCTACATCGTCAGTGTGGACAGCATCAAGGTCTCGGTATTGGTCGGCGTTGCCTCTCTAGTCTTTGGGTCTACTATACGTGTGCACAGTGAGCTCGGGAAGCACGTTCCGTGCTCTCTCGAAGAGTGTTCTTTGTATTTCTCAGTTCTCCAAGTATAAAGCAAATTCTCCCCTGATTGGGGGAGGGGGCCCTCAATGGGTACAGGGACCCAATCAGTTGTCGACTCTACTCTCTCTCTATCTTCATCTCTTTTCTCTCTCTATGGTAAACAACGCTCATTCCTCGCTAAAGGTTTAAAGAAGGTCTTGCTGTGAATTACACGATCAGATAATCGTTGCATGCTACATTGGTATCAGAGCTTCGGTCTGTATCCAGCTTGACTACTGCGAGTGTATGGTTGTGCTGAGATCCGGAAAGGACACACAATCAAGCGCCATGGAAGAGATTTCAACCGCGAAGACTTTGAAGAGGAGAAAGACTACCAACAAGATACGTTTCCGCCAAATGCTCAAGAAGTGATGACGAACCTTCTAGAGCAAAATCGGGTCCTGCTGCAGCAACTCGAAGAACATTCATCCCAGCTGGAACAAAGCAGAAGAAGACAGCTGGACCAGACAAAACAACGTCTCAAGGAAAAAGAAGCAAAAAAGCCGCTAGAAGAAAGAGGAACCACAAATTTTGAAAAACTGCTCTTGTTGATGTGTGAGGAACGCAAAAATGAGGAGGCACTGCAACGCGCAGAGCTCGCCCAGGCAGAGAGGCAACAAAAGCTAGACCGAGAGGCGATGCTTCTCCAACACAAACACATGTTAGCCGCTTATGCAGGCAAGTTTGAGCGCAGCAACCGTCTCCGCCACAGCTTCGCCATCGACAAAGGTAACACCACTCACTCGGTCCAGTCCAAATTTTGTTAAGTATGATGGTAAGTGTGACCATTCAGCAATTTTACAGTTTATTCATCAGTTTGTAGCTCATTTTCCGTTAGCACGGATTCAAGATGAGCAAGATAAAGTCCACCTTGCAACCCCTCATCTTACAGGTGAGGCGGTGACTTGGTGGCAGCATTGGGCTAGTAAGCAAACTGACCCAAACACGTTTAAGATGAATTTCATTTGGGCAACGTTTGTGGCCGACCTCAAAGCCCATTTTCTCCCACCCCAATATATGCTTAACCTGGAGGATGAGTTCGCTCGTCTCTCCCACAATGGTTTACCCGTGTTGACATACAGTAACAAGGTCATCACACTGGCACAACAGTTAGGCATGACGGAGAGCACCAAGATGAAGCAATTCATTCGAGGATTGGACACGAACATACGTTTTACCATTCGGAACTTTGACCCACCAGATTACGAGCGGGCGCTGACTCTCGCACAGAATCAGGAGATGATGCTCAACGGGGGAAAGCCCAAGTAGGTCCAGAAAGATTCCAAAGCCCCGCAGCAATCAAACAACACAGTGGGTAAGGATCAGAAGAAGGACAACCAGTTCCAAAAGAAAGACGGCCATGCTTTGGCACCAAGAACATCGCTGCTTTCATTGCCACCACATCGTTGGGCATGGCAAGAAGGATTGTCCGAAATGGCTTGCTCAAAAGGCTGCGAAAGCACCTACTTCGTCCGTCGCTAATGTATTGGCTCTTCTAGCCCCGCCTCCATCCTCAGCTACGAATGTCGTCTTTCTTGCTTTGAACGCCGTTCCCACGGTGGTCTTTCAAGGTAAGAAGGAGGGCGACTTCTCAAATCAAAAGAAGGCGCTCATTCGAGCGTACAGCACAGCTAACTGGCATCAACTTATTGTCCTGTTCGATATGGGGAGTTCAAAAGATGCGATCTCCCCTCAGCTTGCCAAGACAGTGGGGTGCACCTTGGTGCCTCACAAGCTTGCAGTGGATGGGTTCACGCCCGGCTTGCGCACACACGTCACGCATAAGGCCATCCAGTTCACTTTTTTAGTTCAGAAGGCCATGTTTACGCGGGATTTTACATTGACTCCTTTGATGGGATGCGACATGATCCTCGGGATTCAGTGGTTCCGTGAGCATGTTCCGACGCCTGATTGGCGACAGGACACCTTCACGATTGTGGAAGGTTTACCTGAGCCCGCCGTGATACGCGGTGATCGGAGCATACCAGGGATGCTATTAATCTCTCATATTCAAGCAGGTCGCGCCGCCCACAAGGGTGCCATGTGTGCACTTGTCTATGTCCAGTGCCAGATCACTGCAGTTCAAGCCGCTCCTCCGATGGGGCAAGCAATGGTGGATCTACTCCAAGAGTTCAAAAACATCATGCTCTGGGACGATCTGCCACCCCAGCTACCTCCCAACCGACCGGAAGACCACCGCATCGATCTACTTCCGGACTTGACACCTCCAAGTAAGTTCTCTTATCGACTTTCAAAGTCTATGGAGGGAGAGTTAGAGCAGCAATTATCTCAGTTACTATGCGCATGGTTTATTAGAACTTCTTCTTCGCCTTTTGCTGCACCCATTCTATTTGTGGCAAAGAAGGTAAGTCCACACGACTATGCGTCGACTACAGAGCACTCAACAAGCTTACGGTAAGCAACAAGTTTCCTATGTCCCGCATCGAGTACATCTTGGAAAGACTCAATGGTGCAAGATTTTTTTCAAATATTGACCTCAAGAGTGGCTACCATCAAGTCCAGATTTTTTAAGCTGACATACCAAAGACAGCTTTCCGAACTGAGCGAGCTCATTATGAGTTCGTCGTCATGCCCTTTGGTCTGAAGAATGCACCACCAACATTCAACAAGATGATGTCTTGGGTATTCGCAGAGTATATTAGGAAGTGCCTGTTCATCTTTCTCGATGATATCCTTATCTTTTCCGCGACAGCCAAGCAGCATATTAAGGATGTGCGATGTGCCTACAGTTATTACGTGATAACCAGCTATATCTCAAAGCAAAGAAAAGTGAATTCAGATTGCTGGAAAATCAGTATTTGGGCTACATCATTAGTGCTCAAGGGATTCGATTGGACCCTGAGAAGTGTTGGAAAGGTCACCTCCCCATCTGTAAGCCCCCATATGAGGAGAGCATGGGGGAGGGAGACCTAGGGCAGTACCCAACAGGAAAAGAGAGAAAGGGGCTGTCACATAGACAGCATCATGGCTGGACAGGCATTTTATAGGCTGGAGATATGCCTTGAAAGGAGGGCCAAAGGGCCCTGGAAGTTTGGGCCAGACAGCCCTGGTTTGTGTGCCTTATAGGTCTGGTCGGCCAGTCTGTAACAGGCTGGTCGGTTTTTACCAGCCACCCTTGGGGCCTATATAAGGAGGCCATTCAGGCCTCATTTCAACATCATCTGGAGCAGCAATTCCACCAGCAGAAGGAGCAGCAGCAGGGCTACCTTTGGGCCTACAGTCAGGAGGAGAAAGAAGTGCCTTGTGCTGCAGACTTAGCTTGCAGGAAGCTGCCCACCTAGACTGGTTTCCAGACAGCAAGGTGGAGAAGATCATTCTAGACGGAAAGTCTACTCACGCTCGAGGTGGAGCACGCGGACTCTAGTCTAGAGATAGCCAGCAGATAGGAGAAAGACTTTGTGGTAAGATCAGAGGACCACACCATTGGTGGGACTCTGGATCTGTCTCTCTTGTATTGTGTCCATAATTGTGGATGGAAATATATTATATGGTGGTTTCTCTATCTAGTTTGGTTTATTGTCTATTGATGAGTCTGCACACCTATTGAATGCACATAAGTAAAGAAGTTTGTGATTCCACACCCACACTGCACACTGTGTGAGCTCCTGGGCATTATTTTCGCTGCATGTACCCTCTGTTGGGTATTTTCTAACAAGAAGATCCAAGCTATCACAAGTTGGGCTGTCCCCACAACGGCCCAAGAGATCCGATCCTTTGTGGGTTTGTGTCAAGCATACAGCTCGCACATGGAGGGTTTCTCAACATACGCAGCCCCTCTTACAGATTTACTCAAGGGGGTAAAGACACGCAGACAAAAAGTTCAAGTCACAGGCAAAGCTTTGCAGGCCTTCCACGACATGCAACGGTTGGCCACGACAGCACCAGTTATGAAGATCGCCTCTTGGGATGATCCATTTTTGGTAATCACAGACGCTAGCAATGTCGCCATAGGGGCAGTTTTACAGCAAGAAGATAGGCCCGTGGCATACTACAACAGAAAGCTTAACGATGCCAAAAATAACTATTCAGTGTATGATAGAGAGCTCCTCGGTGTCATCCAAGCATTAAAACATTGAAAGCCTTTCCTATACGGACGGACTTTCACGGTGAAGACACATCACCGAGCCCTTAAGTGGCTTCAGACAATGCCTAGTACGCAATCTCAACGCAGTTACGCCTACCAAACAGTTGGACTATGCACAACGTGTTCCATGTAGCTTGGTTGAAGCCATATTTTGGACCTCCTCTTTCAGAGATTTCCGACGAGCAACAACCTGAAGTTCTCGATGAAGCCGAAGTTTTGCAGCCAGAATAGATCCTTCTTCATAAATTCAAGCATGGGTCAAGACGCAGGATCCGGGAGTTTTACACCAAGTTCCGTGATCAAGGTACCCATGAAGCAGTGTGGTTGGACGAATATTTTTTTCCAGGAGTTTCCCCAGATATTGGCGGACTACTTATAAGCAATGAACCTACCGCCAAGTTAAGAAGGAGGGAATGTCACATGCACCCCTGCACTTGGGTGCTAGGTGACACACTGGCTACATTGACAAGTGCACTATAGTTCCCAGATAGGAGATTTTGTCGTATGCTGTGACCCCTTTGTAAGCCCTTGTCCAGGGACAGTCAAGCACAAGCTACATAGGTCAGTCTCTCAGCCTTAGGTCAAGTCAGTAGTCAGTTCTTGTTCACTAGTACCCACTGGAGAACAGTACGGTAAGTGTTTCCATCTTATAATTTGGGTCTTAGCCTAGGTTAGGAGTCCCTGTAGGGTCCCCAAGGTTGGACAGGTAAGCAGGGAAGGCAGCCTGCAAAGGCTGCCCAAAAACTCCCCTGGCAAATGAGCCAGGGAGGGCTTTTTATAGGCTGGTTGTAGGCCAACCAGTCTGTAAAACAGACTGAGTCAGTCTGTTTACAGACTGGGTTGGCTCAGTCCAGCCCTATAAAAGGGCCCCTTGGCTGCCCTGTTTTCTCATTCAGTTTGCTCCTGCCTTCAGTCCTCCTACAGCTCCACTTCAGCCTCCTGTGCAGCCCCTGAGATCCTCAGATCTGGCCCTGCTCTAGCCTCAGTCCCTTGGCCATCAGTTCAGCCTGATCTGAAGGTGACCACGCAGCACAACAGTCGGAGGTTTGGACCAGCAAACGAAGAGAGGTTTGGACACTGTTTCCTCAGCTTTCTCAGCTCTCTTTTACAGTTTACACAGCTCACTCTCAGCTCTATATTTCAGTCATCTCTCAGTTCTCTCATAGGATCTATCACTTCTAGTTTTCACTCTCTCACTCACGCAGTAACCCTGCATTCCGCAGCACAAGCCTCTTCCTTGCCTTGCAGAAGCGTCCTACATCGTCAATGTGGACAGCATCAAGGTCTCAGTATTGGTCGGCGTTGCCTCTCAGGTCCTTGGGTCTGCTATACGTGTGCACAATACGTGTGCACAGTGAGCTCTTCAGAAGCGTGTTCCGGACTCTCTCGAAGAGTGTTCTTTATATTTCTCAGTTCTCCAAGTATAAAGCAAATTCTCCCCTGATTGGGGGAGGGGGCCCTCAGTGGGTACAGGGACCCAATCGGTTGTCAACTCTACTCTCTCTCTATCCTCATCTCTTTTCTCTCTCTATGGTAAACAATGCTCATTCCTCACTAAAGGTTTAAAGAAGGTCTTGCTGTGAATTACACGATCAGATAATCGTTGCATGCTACACTATGCCTTTGCTGGACTGTCAAAAACAGCCCGTTGTTGATGCCCCAAACATATTTGACAGCTTGATGCCTTTGTTTCCATCCGATGCTCAGGATGGTGTTCCATTTGAGGTTGTACCTCCTCCATCTGTTGGTCATTTGCAGCCACATGTGCAGCCAGAAATTCAGCCTGATATGCCTATCATTGATCAGGATCATTTGCACCGGGAAAGAGCAGAAATTCAAGAGCCCAAAAAGGTACCCCGTTGGCTCCTTGACACATTAAAAGACAGCAAACAAGACACTCCTCTGCCAGCCCGTACGAGAGCAGTTGTACGGAAAGAGCATGCTAGTTTGTTGCTTATGCTTTGGTTGCTATAGCATGCAATGAAGAGCCCTTATGTCATCAAGATGCCTTTCAGAATGATTGTTGGATGAAGGCCATGCAAGCTAAATTGGATTCTATCCATCAGAATGACACTTGGGAGTTGAGTGATTTGCCTCATGGCAAGAATGCCATTGGAACTAAAATCAAACAGAAAGCTGATGGTTCAGCAGACCGTTACAAAGCCCGTCTTGTTGCTAAGAGCTATGCTCAGCAGCATGGCATTGACTTTGAGGAGACTTTTGCTCCCACTTCCAGGATCACTACCATTCGCGTTGTTATTGATTGCCTTTGCTTCCCACTTTCATTGGCAAATACATCAGCTTGATATTAAGACAGCTTTCCTTCATGGGCATTTCCAGGAAGAAGTCTATGTTTCCCAACCTCCTGGCTTTGAGGTTGAAGGTTCTGAAAGTAACGTATGCCGCTTGAAAAAGGCCCTCTATGGATTGAAGCAGGCACCTCGGGCTTGGTATTCGAGAATTCATTCTCATTTGCTCATACTTGGCTTTCAGAACAGCCCTACACAGGCTACCCTTTACATCCGCAAGCGTGGGACAGATTTGCTGATTTTAGTCCTTTATGTGGATGACATGCTTGTGACTAGGACACATGCTCAGCAAATTGCAGATTTTAAAATTGATTTGCAGCAGACATTTGCTATGTCTGATCTTGGTCTTCTGCACTACTATCTGGGCATCCAATTTGCTAGCAGTGAGGGGGGCATTTTGATGTCACAATCCAAGTACATTGGACAGCTTTTGCAGCGTTTTCAGTTTGAGGATTGCAAGCCAGTATCCACACCATTAGAGACTGGTTTTCACTTCTCTTCTGAGGATGGCAGCGGTACATGTGATGTCACTCTCTATCAGCAGGCAGTTGGTTGTTTGATTTACCTATGCTATACGAGACTTGATCTACAGTATGCTGTCTCACAGTTGAATAGATATATGCACAGCCCATCTATGCACCATTGGCATGCCGTGAAGCGTGTTTTCAGATATCTTAAAGGCACTCAGCATTTAGGCCTTCATTATGGGGCTGATACTTCACTTGTCATGCATGGGTTCACTGATAGTGATTAGGCTGGTTGTTCTGACACTTGTGTGTCACATAGCGGCAACTATTTTATGCTTGGTACTTCATGTGTTTCTTGGTTCAGCAAGAAGCAGAGTACAGTTGCTACTTCTAGCTGTGAAGCTGAGTACAGAGCGGCTTTTACAACTACAGTGGAGTGTGTTTGGCTTCGGAAGATACTTGCAGATCTTTGTGCATGTCAAACTGCTCCTACTGTCATCTTTACTAATAGTCAGAGTGCTTTGGCTGTTGCACGGAATCCAGTTTTCCATGCTCGCACAAAGCACATTGAGGTTCACTATCACTATGTCAAAATGCGATTTTCAGCTGGTGATATTGAGTTGTCTTATGTTCCCACTAAAGACAACTTGGTAGATCTTTTTACGAAGGCTCTACCTCGACCTAAGTTTGAGGCTTTTCGACAAGCTTTAAACTTAGTACCTTTTGTAACTTGATCTGTTGTACCACAGTCATAGGTTGCTATATCCCTACGGGACGAACATGTGCAACCATGACACGAGCACAAGTGAGGCAAAATCCATGTATTAGAATGAAGGAATGACCTCCATTTTATAGAAAGAGAGGATGGTGTAGGCACCTCCCCTAAATCAGTGGCCATCAGCCCCTACATCAATGGGACTGGCCTAAATCAAAGGAACCTCCCATGTGGGGGCTTTTGTCTTACATCATCACTTAGGTCACACACTAGACACATCATAGCACTAGATGTGCCTCTACAACATACACACACATATGACTCCCCTAGATGCACACATGCACCATAGAGCAAGCCCTTGACCACAGTTATCCCAATAATGATAAAATGCTGCTTGGCACAGTATTGAAGGACAAGAAGTTGAGGTTTCATGTGGCATGAACCGATGAACGTTGGCCACAACGATGACTACCTTCTATAGGAATGTAAGATCATTAAGATCATTCACACACACGATGATGGGAAAAGGCACACGACTCTAGCTAACCATCATCCTCAACCATCATCTATGTAAACGACACATTATGATCAATACAATAGATCCATTCTATCTACATATGCGCACACCTCTGTTGATTTCTACATGGTATCAGAGGTCAGCTGGGGCCCAAACCATCCACGATTTCCGCCAACCAATGGCCTATTGATTCTCCTCACTGAAGGAGCAAATGCCCAATCGACACTCAGGTTTGCTGTGTGGTCAAGTTCTCCGCTGTAAATTCAGTTTACTGTTCTTTATTACAGCAAGGATGGAGGACAAAGATTCTACTGTTGCCTCTTCAGCCCCTTCTCTTCCTTCCTCCTCCTCCAGATTCCGCTCATTCACAATCCCGAACTTCGGAGAGTCAGGGAAGCTAGACGGGTCGAACTACCCCATTTGGAAGATGAAAATCCGGAGCCATCTTGTAGCCCGGAAGTTGTGGGAGCTAACAACGAGGGTGGAGGCAAAACCAGAAGACCTGCTGGACAGCAAGGGGAAGATTTTCATTCTAGTGGATGGTGAAGAGCTTGAGAATTGGGAAGAGAGAGATGCCCACTCCTTAGCATTAATCATTGGGACCACGGCGAACTCTGTTCTTCCGCACATCCAAATAGCCGAGATGTCTGTAGAGGCGTGGGCTATCCTGAAGGATTTGTATGAACCTGACAATACATCTTGAAGTCTGATGCTCCAACATCAACTGTACAATCTGGACATGTGTCATGTGCACAGATTGGTATCTGACGTGTACTGGGTACACAAGACCAGCTCAGGTAGCCTGGGGAGGCTTAGGGCTAGGCAGGCTTGATTCTCACGTTGAGTGGCAAGGGTACGAACTAGTTAGAGGTCTTCGCTATTCTTGGCACTTGGAGCCCGAATCTATATAAGGGGCCCAGAGGTTCAGTTCTTAGCGAGCCGATGGGAGCAAGTCTCGTTCCCAGGTGCTAGGTCTGATCCTGGATTGAGTCGCAGACGCACGCTTGCATCATAGCGTAGCCCAAGGCCCAGCAGTAGATCCCAGGCTTCACAACGCCACCTGGTGGTATGGGACACCAGGCTGTCTGGTTGGGAGTTCATGCCAATAGCTCAGCTCGTGGCTCAGAGGAGACATCTCCTGATTCGGGATCGCATCCCGTAGATGTCATGGTTGGGTGGTGAGCAGCCTGCTCAGTTTCCTCACGTTTGGTGTGTTCTTGTGTTTGCTTGCAGATCAGAGGTTTTAGGAGTGCTGGGGTCGTGTCACTTGATATCAGAGCCAACTCCTGAGGTAGGAACTTCTGTTGCGAGAATTTTGGACGAATTTTTCTCCAGGTATGCCTCAATTTCGAAATTCATGTTCATGCCTTGCAAGTGACTGTTGGTTCATCGTTTAAGGGAAGTGGTACTGGATTGGGATAGAAGGAAGGAGAGAGAGAGTAAGAAGGGTGATTTCGTTGCAAGATGTGACGGGCTGAGAGAGAGGGAGAGAGGTGTGATTAGGAGGAGGTAGTGAGGTCCGGGTAGAGGAGTGAGAAGGGAGTCGTGAGAGAGCATAGAGCTGGGGCGAACCAAGGGGAATTCCGCATGTTGCTGGCTACTCAGGGGACGTGATGGTAGGTAGAAGAGGAGCGCAAGAAGATGCGCAGCAGGATAGGGCTATATCGCAATCTAGGCCAGATGTTTTTCGGGGGGGCCTAGAGGCTTAAAAAAGCACTATCCCTCCGTTTTTGGAGGGTGAGCTTTTGAAAAGCAGGGCTTTACTAAAAGCCTGCTCTCCCGTTTATTAATTCGGCCACCTTGCCTTCTACCCTAGCCTGTGGACTGCGCAAGCTTCCAACCCCTCTACGTCTTCATGCTTGGGAGCCAAAAACGATGTACGACCTGCTGCAAAAATCCGTACGGACAGCCAGGAGCAGGAGTCCCGGGTCCAGGAATCCGAGCTGATCGTCAGCTCAACCCAGCCAACCTTCTTCATCGGCCAGCCTTCCCTTCTTCCGTCATCTCCTCCCTGGCCAGCTTTCACTTCGTCTCTACCTCCTAGCTCCGAGGCCACCTGCTTATTTCTCTTCTCTAGCCTATCTTCTTTTTCAAAGCAGATTTCAGTCATGGCTGATTCCGTAGACCCCAGGCTTGCGATGGGAGACCAGGATATGAACTACCATGCGGATGATCACCAGGGTCTCTACGATGATTTGATTACGAAGACTGCCTTCAGTGAATTTACCACTGCTCTCGATGAAAAGTTCGAACGGGTTAATACAAATCAAACGGGGTCTATGCAGGACACCTACGTTGATGCGGCGGCAGCCCAAGGGGTGCCACGTGTCAAAGTGGCAGTCCTTGATCCACAGAGCATCCCCTCGGAGTTCGAGATAGAGACAAACATAGGTGTGGTGACGCAGCGCATTCTGGTCATTGGTCGCCCTAACTAGTGTCTGAGATGCCACGGCTTCGGGCACCAGGCTCGCTCATGTCCTCGCTTCACGGGTACAGAACCTCAGAAGACCCTCGTTCAGGTAGCTCAGGATACTCCGCTCCAGTCAGCGACATCCCCTCCCGAAGGGGAAGGCTGGACGGAAGTCAAACGAAAACGGAAGGGTAACAAAGCAGGCCCCAAAAAACCTTCCCAGCCACAGCAAGAGCCCCCTCAAATGATCCCTACTCATCAGCAGCCCGGTAAGGGGAAGGAGAAGGGAAAGGAGAAGGTCAGCCAGCCTCCCCCTCATCCGGTGATCTTCGTCTACGTTGGCACCACAGCGCCAAACGTTTCCGACTCCTGGTCATTATTAGACCACCGCTGGAGTGGGCCTACGCGGAAGGGCTTTGCCCCTGGAGGACTTCAGAGGTTGCGGGCTTCTACAGCATTTCCTTGGCAGAGGCGTCGAGCTGGCTAGAGAGAGCTTACCACCATGGGACGAAGGGCCTTTCCCCTCTGCTGAAGGTTTTAGAGGATGGGTCCGATGATCCGACCTCCCCTTCGAAACCTTCACAGAAGCGCCTTCGTCTCCACACAGGACATCCTCCGACCACTTCGACTTCGACCGCAAGCAGACAGCTGTTTGTGGCCCACCTTCCCTCCTCATGAGTTTACGCATTATCTCTTGGAACGTTAACGGGTTCCACTCATCAGGCACCCGTGGCCCCAGGAAGATGGTGCTCAGACAGGAGCTCTAGCCAGCTTTGGTGGGAAAGGTAGACGTGCTCCTACTACAGGAACATAAGCTTTCGGCTTCACAGACCAGTATTTGTGGGAAGGTCCTCACAAGACGCTCCCACACCTACTGGGAACCTTCGATTGGCGAGCAGGGGAGAAGCGGGGGTGTCTGTACCTCCATCGACGCTTCTCTAGTTTAGCATGTGTTTGGTTTTGGCACTTTGATCCCAGGACGTGCGCTTTGGGTGGGCTTGCATATTGAGGGATCCCGCATCGGCATCCTCAATATCTACGCCCCGACTGATCTCATACGTAGATCCGTTTTTTGGAGATCCGTGACAGACCTGTTGCCAGAGATGGACTCTTGGATTGTAGGAGGGGACTTCAACAACCTTGAGACCTTAGAGGATCAGCAGGGAAGGGGCCCAGAGTTCCTCGGTATAGCTCAGGCAGAGCAGGCAGATTGGGACTCCTTCCTCTTTGCAGTGGGAGGTCGGGACAGTTGGAGGGAGCCTTCCTTTCGCAGATGGCCTGGGGGTCTGGACTTCTCTTGGGGTTACAGGAGGGAGGGAGGCAGACTCCTGGAGCGGTTGGACCGTTTCTATGTCAGTGATTGGGCGCTTGGCAAAGGAGGAGAGTCAGGAGTGGTTCCAGGGACGACACTTTCAGACCATGCCCCAGTCATCCTAGTCCTGGACTCGGCCTCTCAGTCCTCACCTCCACGTTCATGCCGGATCCCAGATTCCATCTACACCAGAGCAGTGGTTCACAGCAGGATAGTGGACCTTTGGGAGCAGGAGTGGGACCCTACCAGGGATATGGCAGCACAGGTAGCTCAGGCGCTTGCTGAGTCTAGCCGCATTTGCCAACAGGAGGCGATTCAGGTCAGACAGCGGTGTTGGGCGCGGGAGAGGGGTCTCAGACGTGATCTCGCTTCGATTCATAGGATGCAGCAGTCTTCTCCAGGCTCTGAGGAGCTCAGACAGCAGGAGGTTCGGGCCCGAGCCATGCTAGAGGAGATCACCCAGCGTCGCTCAGAGTTTTCATTTCATGCTTCCAAGTCCTTCTGGGCTAGGAAAGGCGACAGGATGTGCAGAGAATTCTTCAAGACTCATGGACAGAGGTCAGCAGGGGAACAGCTTCGTTCTCTTAGGGCGCAGGATGGTAGTGTCAGGACAGATCCAGATGAGGTCCGGGACTTGGCGACAGACTTCTACAGATCATTATTCCAGCAGGAGCCCCCAAACCCTCGTGGCCGCATTTCCAGGGAGGAGGTGTGGAGATCTACACCGAGACTCGTACAGCCCAGCATGAGCGACACCCTTCTCGCACCTTTCACTGTTGCGGAGATGCAGGATGTGGTGAGTGCTATTGATGGGCAGAAATGCCCAGGTGAGGATCGCCTCTCTAGAGCTTTCTTCACCACCTTTTGGGAGCAGATCCACCGGCCCTTGCTCGCAGCCTTCCAGCACATCTTCTCCAGTGGGCAGATGCCAGAGAGCCTTGCAACAGGCCTGATTTGCCTCATCCCCAAAGGGGGGGACCGCCAGGAGATCAGACAGTGGCGCCCAATCACCCTCCTCCCGACCACCTACGAAATCCTCGCTAAGATGATCAGCAGTCGCATCCGCCCCTTGCTACACGACTTGATTCATGACAGGTTTTGTCCAAGATCGCAGCATCTTGGACAACATCTTCACTTTCTCAGAGGCGACGGAATGGGCCCATCACAGTGGCCAGCACCTTGCCATACTTCTTCTCGACTTTGAGAAGGCGTACGACAGGGTAGACTGGTCCTTCTTGGAAGGTACACTCGCTCGGTTCGGTTTCCCAGACGAGTGGATCAGAGGTATTGCTAGCCTTTACAGATCGGCCTCCAGTCGGGTTATCATTAGCGGCAGGATGGGGGAGAGATTCACACTCGAGCGCTCGGTGCGTCAGGGCTGTCCATTAGCGCCTTACCTCTTCCTATTTTTTGCGGAGGCCATGACACACTTCCTTCGAGCTCGTACCACTGGTCTTCGCGGGATGCGTCTCCCTATTCGAGAGGATGCCAAGCTGATGGACTCCGAGTATGCAGACGACACAGCCCTATATGTGCAGGATGATGTCGAGTCACTGGAGCGAGTGAGACTGTCCCTAGAGATTTTTTGCCTTGCGGCTGGGGCGAAAATCAACTGGCATAAGTCAATTGGTTTTCTTACGGATCCGGGAGCCAGCTCACAGTGGGGTATTTTCCTGGGGTTTCGCTGGATCCCTAGAGGACAGACGACACGTTACCTGGGATTCCAGGTAGGCCTGGACATCACACCGGCTCAGCAGTTCTTGCTGGTCCTAGCCTCCATACGACGGAAGCTTGCTTTCTGAAGCACGGCTCGGCTTTCCTTGGCAGGCAGGGCCCTTGTGGTCAACCAGGTCCTTGCCATTGCTTGGTATGTGGCCTCTTGCTGGTGTTTCTCGAGGTCTTGTGTAGCCCAGCTGAGGAGACTGGTGCGGAACTTCCTATGGTCTGGTTCAGATGGTTCCGGCACCACCAGAGCTAGGGTCGCCTGGCAGACGGTCATTCTCCCCCAGGCAGAGGGCGCCCTCGGCATCATAGATCCAGAGCTGCAGAGTCAGGCACTTCTTGGCAAGCTAGTCATCCGCGGTCTGACCCCAGGAGGACAGACGTGGAAGCTCTTGCTACAGCATGGTCTCAGTGGGTGTACTCCCCAGAGAGGGGGTGTTTGGCAGCCTTCTATCCGATGGATCTTCACTTCAGCTCCTTTGACTCAGCCCCGTTCCCCCTTCCTCCGTAGCCTCATTTCGGTCTGGAGGAAGTTGCGACACAGCCTTTCCCAGGTTCCCCCTAGCTGCCGAGAGGAGACAGACAGACAGCCCCTGATCTGGAGCAGCCAGGTGACAGATGATGCAGGTCGTCAGCTTGGAGAGAGATCCCATATCCCTTGGGCACTCTGGGTGCATGGGCCCGCGTGCTCGTTCCGAGTTTGGAGGGACGTCTACAGTCAAATGAGCCCAGGCGAGCTGGCAGCAGCAGTAGGTACGGCACGTGGGATCCAGGCTCGGTGAGCGGAGATTGATGCTGCCATCCCTGCAGGTTGGAGGATTCCCGTAGGCACCTGTCATGTGCACGGATTGGTATCTGACGTGTACTAGGTGCACAGAACTAGCTCAGGTTAGCCTGGGGAGGCTTAGAGCTAGGCAGGCTTGATTCTCGGGTTGAGTGGCAAGGGTACGAACTATTTATAGGTCTTTGCTATTTTTGGCGCTCGGGGCCCGAGTCTATAAAAGGGGCCCAGGGGGTTCAGTTCTCAGTGTGCAGTTGGGAGTGCAGTTGGGAGCAAGTCTCGTTCCCAGGTGCCAGGTCTGATCCTGGATTGAGTTGCGGATGCGCGCCTGCATCTTAGCGTAGCCCAAGGCCCAGTGACAGATCCAGGGCTTCACAGCGCCACCTGGTGGTATGGGACACCAGGCTGGTTTGGATCTGATTGGGAGTTCGTGCCAGTAGCTCAGCTCGTGGCTCGGAGGGGACATCTTCTGATTCGGGATCACATCCCGTAGATGTCACGGTTGGGTGGTGAGCAGCCTGCTCAATTCTGATGTTGTGTGTGGTTGTTTTGCAGATCGCCCTGAGCGCCAAAAATAGCGAAGACCTATAAATAGTTCGTACCCTTGCCACTCAACCCGAGAATCAAGCCTGCCTAGCTCTAAGCCTCCCCAGGCTAACCTGAGCTAGTTCTGTGTACCTAGTACACGTCAGATACCAATCCGTGCACATGACATACTCCCCCTCCTCTAAGAACTCACTCCTGAGTTCGCTAAGAAATCTGGAAATGTTCTTTGGAGGTTTTGTAATGTCTCCCATGTTGCATCCTCCTCAACACGATCCTTCCACTTGATCTTGTATTCCGTGATAGTACGATTACGAATCTGTCTTTCACGAAATTCAAGAATACACTCAGGTTCGTGAGGAATAAAAGTCAAATCGGTAACTTCTATAATCTCATGAGGAGAAACAAGTTGATCATCTGCACCCAAGACTTCTTTCAGTCTACTGACATGAAAAACTGGATGGACTTTCACATCAGGAGGCAATTCTAGTCGATATGCAACTGGTCCAATTCTTTTAATGACCTTGAATGGGCCATAGTATCTGGGGGATAATTTTGGAACCAAACCAGTACTTAGGCTCTTGGATTCCTTAGGAATTCTCAAATATACCATCGTTCCTTCAGAGAACTCTCTGGGTGAACGATGTCTATTAGCATAATATCTGTCCCGATCTTGGGCACTTCTAATAGACTCCTTGGCAAACTGCAACATTTCCTGCATATCTAGCAAGAAGTTCTTAGCAGCATCATTTTGAATCCCTTTTAATCCAACCATAACTGGTGACTTAGGTTGAAACCCGTACATAAGCATAAAAGGACTGTAACCTATACTAGAATGCTTTGCACTGTTGTAAGCAAATTCAATCATAGGTAGATAATCTTCCCATGAAGACTGTCTCTTAGATACATATGCCCGAAGCATGTCTTCAACCAACTGGTTGACCTTTTCTGTACTGCCATCAGATTGTGCACGATCCGAGGAACTCATACTTAGAGTAGTTTCTAACTTCTCAAATACAAGTGTCCAAAAGTTACTTGTAAACTTTGAGTCCCTGTCACTGACTATGTCAGATGGCAAACCATACAGCTTAAACAAGTGGTCCACAAACTCGTGAGCCAGCTGAACAGCTGAAGTAGTTGTTCTAGTAGGTAGGAATCTAGCCATTTTTGTCAAACGGTCGACTATGGTCATGACCCTTGCGCGTTCGAGGCAAACCAGTAATAAAATCCATGGAAATACTTTCCCATTTATTACCTGGAATCTGTAATGGCTGTAATAAGCCCGCGCTTCTAAGGCGTTCTGCCTTAGTAACCTGACAAACCCGGCAACCTACTACATAGTTCTCTATAAATGCACGCATCTTAGGCCAATAAAAGGTATGCTTCACAAGAGACAGAGTCCTATGTATACCCGGATGTCCAGCACTAGGAGCATCATGACACTCCCAGAGAACCTTGGATTTAAGGTCCAAAACATCCGGCACACAAATCTTTTCATTCCGGAACAGCATGCTGTTCCTAATCATCCACTGACCTCCCGCCGCCTGTATCCTAGGTGGCACAATCCCTGAGTCCTGGTCAACCATGGAGCTCCCATCCTGGACTCTCTGCCAATAAGAACTGAAATGACTATCAGTTGCGTATAGCCCTCTCAAGGATTGAAATAGGTCTGAGGATATTTTTCGTAAATGACAAAGCATTTACAAACTTAACTCGACTTAAGGCATCCGCCACACTATTCAACGAACCCTTACGATAACGTATTTCGAAATCAAAATCCTGCATTAATTCTGCCCATCTAGCTTTCCTTCCCCTCAATTCTGATCCATCACACACATACTTAATTGACTGGTGATCAGTCAATACAAGGAACTTTGAACCATACAAGTAGTGTCTCCAAACCTTAAGAGCATACACTACAGCATAAAGTTCCTTCTCGAGTGTGGGCCAACGATACTGAGTGTCGTCTAGCTTCTTACTCTCGAAAGCTACAGGTCTGCCCTCTTGGAATAGAACTGCCCCAATCGCATAATCACTCGCATCGACCTCTAAAACATAAGGCCGGGTAGGATCGGGTAATGCAAGAACGGGTGCTTCCTTGATAGAAAATTTCAAGGTTTCAAAAGCCTTGTTCATTGCATCATTCCAAGAGATCGGCTGGGTAGACCTGCGTCCACGACCTTTCAATATGTTGGTCAAGGGTGCCGTGATATGTGAATAATCACGCACTGACTTCTGAAGAAATACCGTAAATCCTAGGAAAGAACGAAGTTGTTTCACAGTCTGAGGGATAGGCCATTCTAAAATCTTCTGGATACGATCCAGATCAATGCTAATACCTTCAGAAGAAATCTTGTGTCCTAAGTAAATGATCTCCTTCATAAAGAAGTCACATTTACTCATCTTGGCATAAAGCTTATGCTGTCTTAGAACAACTAGGACAATCCGGAGGTGTCCTATGTGATCTTCAAGCGTTTTACTATATACCAAGATATCATCTAGGAACACTACAACAAATTTGCCCAAAAAATCCCTGAACAAATCGTTCATCATCTGTTGAAAAGTAGCAGGAGCATTGGTCAAACCAAAGGGTAATACGAGGAACTCGTAATGACCATACCTAGTCCGGAATGCGGTCCTATCTATGTGTTTAGCATAGATACGGATTTGGTGATAACCCGTACGCAAATCAATCTTAGTGAAATACTTCGCTCCGGCCAATCGGTCTATCAAATCATCGGAACGAGGTAAAGGATAGCGGTTCTTAATTGTGACTTTATTTAATCGTTTATAATCTATACACATTCTCCAGTAAGAATCTTTCTTCTTTCTTAGGAGGACAGGTGCACCCCAAGGTGATTTACTTGGGCGGATATAGCCCATATTCAGGTAATCCTGAAGCTGGATAGCTAACTCATCCTCCTCTACCTGGCTCATCCTATAAGGTGGTACACTGATAGGTTGAGCCCCTGGGACTAAGTCTATGCGATGATCTACTGCCCGTTCTGGAGGTAAACCTTCCGGCAGTTGAGCTGGGAATACGTCCTTAAAATTATCTAACAACATTCTCAATTCACGGTGTTCAAACACACTTAATTCATTCTTGTTAATTACCGAAACAACAAATGAAGAAAGTGGAATCAGAACACACTGATAGACATCATAATGAGAATTGTTTAATATATTCCGAAGCTGCATCGCAGATACAATAGGCCCCTGAGAAGGGGGAATTTGATCACACTGAATACAAAATTGGGTGTCCTTATCTACAAAAGAAAGCGTACGCTCCGTCCATCCGATCTGAATATTGTGGGTCTTAAACCACTCTATCCCGATCAACAAGTCTACATGCTCGAGAAGGAACTTTATGCTGTAGTGTATGCTCTTAAGGTTTGGAGACACTACTTGTATGGTTCAAAGTTCCTTGTATTGACTGATCACCAGTCAATTAAGTATGTATGTGATGGATCAGAATTGAGGGGAAGGAAAGCTAGATGGGCAGAATTAATGCAGGATTTTGATTTCGAAATACGTTATCGTAAGGGTTCGTTGAATAGTGTGGCGGATGCCTTAAGTCGAGTTAAGTTTGTAAATGCTTTGTCATTTACGGAAATATCCTCAGACCTATTTCAATCCTTGAGAGGGCTATACGCAACTGATAGTCATTTCAGTTCTTATTGGCAGAGAGTCCAGGATGGGAGCTCCATGGTTGACCAGGACTCAGGGATTGTGCCACCTAGGATACAGGCGGCGGGAGGTCAGTGGATGATTAGGAACAGCATGCTGTTCCGGAATGAAAAGATTTGTGTGCCGGATGTTTTGGACCTTAAATCCAAGGTTCTCTGGGAGTGTCATGATGCTCCTAGTGCTGGACATCCGGGTATACATAGGACTCTGTCTCTTGTGAAGCATACCTTTTATTGGCCTAAGATGCGTGCATTTATAGAGAACTATGTAGTAGGTTGCCGGGTTTGTCAGGTTACTAAGGCAGAACGCCTTAGAAGCGCGGGCTTATTACAGCCATTACAGATTCCAGGTAATAAATGGGAAAGTATTTCCATGGATTTTATTACTGGTTTGCCTCGAACGCGCAAGGGTCATGACTCCATTTGGGTCATAGTCGATCGTTTGACAAAAATGGCTAGATTCCTACCTACTAGAACAACTACTTCAGCTGTTCAGCTGGCTCACGAGTTTGTGGACCACTTGTTTAAGCTGTATGGTTTGCCATCTGACATAGTCAGTGACAGGGACTCAAAGTTTACAAGTAACTTTTGGACACTTGTATTTGAGAAGTTAGAAACTACTCTAAGTATGAATTCCTCGGATTGTGCACAATCTAATGGCAGTACAGAAAAGGTCAACCAGTTGGTTGAAGACATGCTTCGGGCATATGTATCTAAGAGACAGTCTTCATGGGAAGATTATCTACCTATGATTGAATTTGCTTACAACAATGCAAAGCATTCTAGTATAGGTTACAGTCCTTTTATGCTTATGTACGGGTTTCAACCTAAGTCACCAGTTATGGTTGGATTAAAAGGGATTCAAAATGATGCTGCTAAGAACTTCTTGCTAGATATGCAGGAAATGTTGTAGTTTGCCAAGGAGTCTATTAGAAGTGCCCAAGATCGGGACAGATATTATGCTAATAGACATCGTTCACCCAGAGAGTTCTCTGAAGGAACGATGGTATATTTGAGAATTCCTAAGGAATCCAAGAGCCTAAGTACTGGTTTGGTTCCAAAATTATCCCCCATATACTATGGCCCATTCAAGGTCATTAAAAGAATTGGACCAGTTGCATATCGACTAGAATTGCCTCCTGATGTGAAAGTCCATCCAGTCTTTTATGTCAGTAGACTGAAAGAAGTCTTGGGTGCAGATGATCAACTTGTTTCTCCTCATGAGATTATAGAAGTTACCGATTTGACTTTTATTCCTCACGAACCTCAGTGTATTCTTGAATTTCGTGAAAGACAGATTCGTAATCGTACTATCACGGAATACAAGATCAAGTGGAAGGATCGTGTTGAGGAGGATGCAACATGGGAGACATTACAAAACCTCCAAAGAACATTTCCAGATTTCTTAGCGAACTCAGGAGTGAGTTCTTAGAGGAGGGGGAGTATGTCATGTGCACGGATTGGTATCCGACGTGTACTAGGTACACAGAACTAGCTCAGGTTAGCCTGGGGAGGCTTAGAGCTAGGCAGGCTTGATTCTCGGGTTGAGTGGCAAGGGTACGAACTATTTATAGGTCTTCGCTATTTTTGGCGCTCGGGGCGATCTGCAAAACAACCACACAACATCAGAACTGAGCAGGCTGCTCACCACCCAACCGTGACATCTACGGGATGTGATCCCGTATCAGAAGATGTCCCCTCCAAGCCACGAGCTGAGCTACTGGCACGAACTCCCAATCAGATCCAAACCAGCCTGGTGTCCCATACCACCAGGTGGCGCTGTGAAGCCCTGGATCTGTCACTGGGCCTTGGGCTACGCTAAGATGCAGGCGCGCATCCGCAACTCAATCCAGGATCAGACCTGACACCTGGGAACGAGACTTGCTCCCAACTGCACACTGAGAACTGAACCCCCTGGGCCCCTTTTATAGACTCGGGCCCCGAGTGCCAAAAATAGCGAAGACCTATAAATAGTTCGTACCCTTGCGACTCAACCCGAGAATCAAGCCTGCCTAGCTCTAAGCCTCCCCAGGCTAACCTCAGCTAGTTATGTGTACCTAGTACACGTCAGATACCAATCCGTGCACATGACAGGTGCCTACGGGAATCCTCCAACCTGCAGGGATGGCAGCATCAATCTCCGCTCACCGAGCCTGGATCCCACGTGCCGTACCTACTGTTGCTGCCAGCTCGCCTAGGCTCATTTGACTGTAGACGTCCCTCCAAACTCGGAACGAGCACGCGGGCCCATGCACCCAGAGTGCCCAAGGGATATGGGATCTTTCTCCAAGCTGACGACCTGCATCATCTGTCACCTGGCTACTCCAGATCAGGGGCTGTCTGTCTGTCTCCTCTCGGCAGCTAGGGGGAACCTGGGAAAGGCTGTGTCGCAACTTCCTCCAGACCGAAATGAGGCTACGGAGGAAGGGGGAACGGGGCTGAGTCAAAGGAGCTGAAGTGAAGATCCATCGGATAGAAGGCTGCCAAACACCCCCTCTCTGGGGAGTACACCCACTGAGACCATGCTGTAGCAAGAGCTTCCACGTCTGTCCTCCTGGGGTCAGACCGCGGATGACTAGCTTACCAAGAAGTGCCTGACTCTGCAGCTCTGGATCTATGATGCCGAGGGCGCCCTCTGCCTGGGGGAGAATGACCGTCTGCCAGGCGACCCTAGCTCTGGTGGTGCCGGAACCATATGAACCAGACCATAGGAAGTTCCGCACCAGTCTCCTCAGCTGGGCTACACAAGACCTCTAGAAACACCAGCAAGAGGCCACATACCAAGCAATGGCAAGGACCTGGTTGACCACAAGGGCCCTGCTTGCCAAGGAAAGCCGAGCCGTGCTCCAGAAAGCAAGCTTCCGTCGTATGGAGGCTAGGACCGGCAAGAACTGCTGAGCCGGTGTGATGTCCAAGCCTACCTGGAATCCCAGGTAACGTGTCGTCTGTCCTCTAGGGATCCAGCGAAACCCCAGGAAAATACCCCACTGTGAGCTGGCTCCCGGATCCGTAAGAAAACCAACTGACTTATGCCAGTTGATTTTCGCCCCAGCTGCAAGGCAAAAAATCTCTAGGGACAGTCTCACTCGCTCCAGTGACTCGACATCATCCTGCACATATAGGGTTGTGTCGTCTGCATACTCGGAGTCCATCAGCTTGGCATCCTCTCGAATAGGGAGACGCATCCCGCGAAGACCAGTGGTACGAGCTCGAAGGAAGTGTGTCATGGCCTCCGCAAAAAATAGGAAGAGGTAAGGCGCTAATGGACAGCCCTGACGCACCGAGCGCTCGAGTGTGAATCTCTCCCCCATCCTGCAGCTAATGATAACCCGACTGGAGGCCGATCTGTAAAGGCTAGCAATACCTCTGATCCACTCGTCTGGGAAACCGAACCGAGCGAGTGTACCTTCCAAGAAGGACCAGTCTACCCTGTCGTACGCCTTCTCAAAGTCGAGGAGAAGTATGGCAAGGTGCTGGCCACTGTGCTGGGCCCATTCCGTCGCCTCTGAGAAAGTGAAGATGTTGTCCAAGATGCTGCGATTTGGACAAAACCAGTTTGGGTGTCATGAATCAAGTCGTGTAGCAAGGGGCGGATGCGACTGCTGATCATCTTGGCGAGGATTTCTTAGGCGGTCGGGAGGAGGGTGATTGGGCGCCACTGTCTGATCTCCTGGCGGTCCCCCCCTTTGGGGATGAGGCAAATCAGGCTTGTTTGTAAATGCTTTGTCATTTACGGAAATATCCTCAGACCTATTTCAATCCTTGAGAGGGCTATACGCAACTAATAGTCATTTCAGTTCTTATTGGCAGAGAGTCCAGGATGGGAGCTCCATGGTTGACCAGGACTCAAGGATTGTGCCACCTAGGATACAGGCGGCGGGAGGTCAGTGGATGATTAGGAACAGCATGCTGTTCCGGAATGAAAAGATTTGTGTGCCGGATGTTTTGGACCTTAAATCCAAGGTTCTCTGGGAGTGTCATGATGCTCCTAGTGCTGGACATCCGGGTATACATAGGACTTTGTCTCTTGTGAAGCATACCTTTTATTGGCCTAAGATGCGTGCATTTATTGAGAACTATGTAGTAGGCTACCGGGTTTGTCAGGTTACTAAGGCAGAACGCCTTAGAAGCGCGGGCTTATTACAGCCATTACAGATTCCAGGTAATAAATGGGAAAGTATTTCCATGGATTTTATTACTGGTTTGCCTCGAACGCGCAAGGGTCATGACTCCATTTGGGTCATAGTCGACCATTTGACAAAAATGGCTAGATTCCTACCTACTAGAACAACTACTTCAGCTGTTCAGCTGGCTCACGAGTTTGTGGACCACTTGTTTAAGCTGTATGGTTTGCCATCTGACATAGTCAGTGACAGGGACTCAAAGTTTACAAGTAACTTTTGGACACTTGTATTTGAGAAGTTAGAAACTACTCTAAGTATGAGTTCCTCGGATCCTGCACAATCTGATGGCAGTACAGAAAAGGTCAACCAGTTGGTTGAAGACATGCTTCGGGCATATGTATCTAAGAGACAGTCTTCATGGGAAGATTATCTACCTATGATTGAATTTGCTTACAACAGTGCAAAGCATTCTAGTACAGGTTACAGTCCTTTTATGCTTATGTACGGGTTTCAACCTAAGTCACCAGTTATGGTTGGATTAAAAGGGATTCAAAATGATGCTGCTAAGAATTTCTTGCTAGATATGCAGGAAATGTTGCAGTTTGCCAAAGAGTCTATTAGAAGTGCCCAAGATCGGGACAGATATTATGCTAATAGACATCGTTCACCCAGAGAGTTCTCTGAGGGAACGAGGGTATATTTGAGAATTCCTAAGGAATCCAAGAGCCTAAGTACTGGTTTGGTTCCAAAATTATCCCCCAGATACTGTGGCCCATTGAAGGTCATTAAAAGAATTGGACCAGTTGCATATCGACTAGAATTGCCTCCTGATGTTAAAGTACATCCAGTCTTTCATGTCAGTAGACTGAAAGAAGTCTTGGGTGCAGATGATCAACTTGTTTCTCCTCATGAGATTATAGAAGTTACACATTTAACTTTTATTTCTCACGAACCTGATTGTATTCTTGAATTTCACGAAAGACAGATTCGTAATCGTACTATCACGGAATAGAAGATCAAGTGGAAGGATCGTGTTGAGGAGGATGCAACATGGGAGACATTACAAAACCTCCAAAGAACATTTCCAGATTTCTTAGAAAACTCAGGAGTGAGTTCTTAGAGGAGGGGGAGTATGTCATGTGCACGGATTGGTATCTGACGTGTACTAGGTACACAGAACTAGCTCAGGTTAGCCTGGGGAGGCTTAGAGCAGGCAGGCTTGATTCTCGGGTTGAGTGGCAAGGGTACGAACTATTTATAGGTCTTCGCTATTTTTAGCGCTCGGGGCCCGAGTCTATAAAAGGAGCCCAGGGGGTTCAGTTCTCAGTGTGCAGTTGGGAGTAAGTCTCGTTCCCAAGTGCCAGGTCTGATCCTGGATTGAGTTGCGGACGCGCGCCTGCATCTTAGCGTAGCCCAAGGCCCAGTGACAGATCCAGGGCTTCACAGCGCCACCTTGTGATATGGGACACCAAGCTGGTTTGGATCTGATTGGGAGTTCGTGCCAGTAGCTCAGCTCGTGGCTCGGAGGGGACATCTTCTGATTCGGGATCACATCCCGTAGATGTCATGGTTGGGTGGTGAGCAGCCTGCTCAGATCTGACGTGGTGTGTGGTTGTTTTGCAGATCAGGGGTTTCAGGATGCTGGGACGTGTCAGCACCGGACAGCTCTTCCCGGGAGATGAGAGGTGGCTAGGACAGTTCACTCCACGAGGCATTCCTTTGGTGGTGGCAGGCCTCTTCTCGGACTCTTCGGTACACTTCTTCTCCATCACTGATGACAGTCGCCTACAGAGCAGAGAGGCCGTGATCGACCCCCAGCTTCCCTCGCAACGCCTTCGCATTGTAGGGCTGCAAGGGAAGACTTGGCATTTAGACCCCCTGATTATGCAGGACCAGGATTGGAGAATCTGGATATGGGAGGGCCGCTCCTTGTCAGAGGTGGAGTGGGACCCAGGGGAGTGGCGTTGGCCACCATCGGAGACCTCAGAGAACCCCACCCCCTTCTTTTCTTACAGTGCACGCACGGGTCGGCGTGCTCTTGGGGCTCTCCAGCGTGGGCTACCCACACACGCACATAGGTGGTATGCCCAGGGGATATCCTTGGTCTTTCTTCGCACTTTCTGGAAGACTCTTTGGGCTAGCTGGCGTCCGAGGAAGATCTCCTACTTCCTTTGGATGGTGGCACACAAGGGGCTTCCAGTTGGCAGCTGGCTGAGACAGATGGGGCAGGAGGGGCATTGCCAGATGTGTTTTCAGGAGGAGTCGTCCCTGAAGCATTGCCTTTGGAGCTGCTCGCATGCGCAGACGGTTTGGAAGGGAATCATGGGGATCTTAGCTAGGGCTACACCCGAGCTAGGACCGATCACTTGGGGAGCCATTTGTTGGTGCAGCACTGAGCCGGGACATCACTTGGCCTATGAGTTCTCCAGACAAGATCCCGTCTTTTTCATCACGCAGGCCACTTGGGCATACATGGACAGCTTCCCATGGCATCTGACAGAGACAGATGCAGAAGCGATGCCTCGGCACCCAGTTTGGGAGATCATAGGGAGCATCGCAGGCTGGCATATCTGGACTTCCAGATGCGCGCAGACTGTAGGAGCTCAGACTACTACTACCCAGACCCTAGCAGATATCTGGAGCACGATCGTTCACACGCTCAAGGGTCAGTGGGATCAGATTCAGGGCGAGTCCCGGGCAGGGAAGAACAAGAGACGACATTTCCTTCGCGACTGGGACCACCAGGAGTTATTCTTCCAAGACTCCACTCAGAGTCTTCGGTGGCATTACGCCCCTCCACCGTGGCTGTTTGTCCACTCTCCGATGATATGCCCTAAGAGGCTTGTATTTAGCATTTTGACTTCTCGGGCTGAATCCGTTTTGTGATTACAGCCCGCTGGCCTTCAGGCCTTCTTGTACTCTCGCTTTCAAGTAATATAACTAGCACTACTTTTTGCGCAAAAAAAAACAAAATCAAACGGGGTTGACACAGCAACTCCAAGGGATTCAAACTTCACTCACTTTTGACTAGCACTTCTCAGGTGCTCACGCATGTGGATGCCTTGGCTTCAGTGTTAGGTCCGAATATCACTCCAGATCCTTTTCTCGGAGATCAAAAGTCTCGTACCAAGGAGGTTGTTGACACTTGGTTGCACAAGTGGCAAGTACACTTCCAGTTTCACCCTTATCCAGATAACAAGAAGATGCAGCTTGCAGTAGGGTATATGTCAGGGAAGGCTTTATTGTGGTGGAAGGAACTCTGACCCAAGCCTCTAACATGGATAGAGTTCGAAGAGGTCTACACGAAAGATTTTTCGAAGGAGGAGGAAGATTACGATATCGAAGGCAAGCTCAAAGCCCTCGACATGTCCAAGCTGAATTTGACTTTTGAGGTCTATCTTCACACGTTTCGAGATTTGCAAACCAGAGCTACAAAGATGGATCCAGTGACCTTGTTAGGTTTCCTTGTGGATGGTTTGCCTGACTCGTACAAGCTACAGATCAAGAATAACAAGTGTACCACTTTGCAAGAGGCCATGAATTATGCGCACATCTATGATGATACCATGGCCAGCGCAAAGGGAACCACCATTGCCGACACAAGTGGGAAGAACAAGAGGAAGTTCTTCCAGTCTACCACTGGTACCGGGGAGTCGAAGTCTATAGACAACGCCTCAAAAAAGCACTCGACTCAGACGAAGAATGGTCATGCACGTTTCCTCCACACATTGAAGTTAAAGAAAGAAGGACCTTGCTTCATATGCGAGGAGCGGGGCCACACTGGGAATGATTGTCCTAAGCGCAAGAACCAGATGCAAGCGCAAGGACCGAAGCTCCATGCGGGTCCAGGTACCAAGGCTAAGGGAGCTAATCAAGTTTCAATGACAGGTATTTCTGTAAATGTCATTACCTGCCCCCTTTCTTGTAATTGCACTTTTAATAATTCGTTATTTGGTTCCCATGATCTTTTCCGAGTTTATGGAGAAGTAAGGGACCAAAGAGTTCACATTCTCTTTGACCCGGACAGCTCTCACAATTTTGTTAATTACAAACTTGTGCAGAGGATGGGGCTGTCCACGATACCTAGTGATCACACCTACGAGGTGCAGCTTCCAGCTGGGAAGCAGTTTTGGGATCGCAAGATTGAAGCACTTTCTATCCGGATTCAAGACTACACAGCTGCTCTTACGTGCTATGTCATGCACTTGGAACATGTGGACTTGTTAATCGGAATAGTGGTTTAAAACCCACGATATTCGGATTGGATGGAAAGAGCATACACTCTCTTTTTTGGATAAGGACACCAAATTTTGTATTCAGTGTGATAATATTCCCTCTTCTCAGATAAGAAACTATAGACCTTCAATCTCTTTTTCCAACTCTTCTATTTCATCCCTATTTATCCTATCAGACGCTCTACACAGAAGAGAAAAACATTTATTCTCTGTCCATACTCTACAATGAATATGCCTACTCTCTATTCAGTTCACACTTGTTTTTTAGAAGTTGGAAACTACTCTAAGTATAAGTTCCTCAGATCATGCACAATCTAATGGTAGTACAGAGAAGGTCAACCAATTGGTTGAAAATATGCTTCTGGCATATGTTTCTAAGAGACAGTCTTCATGGGAAGATTATCTACCTATGATAGAATAATGCAAAGCATTCGAGTACTGGTTACATTCCTTTTATGCTTATGTACAGGTTTCAACCTAAGTCACCAGTTATGGTTGGCTTAAAGGGAATCCAAAATGATGCTGCAAAGACATTCTTGCAAGACATGCAAGAAATGTTGCAGTTTGCCAAGTAGTCTATTAGAAGTGCCCAGGATCAGGACAGATCTTATGCTAATAGACATCGTTCATCTAGAGAGTTTTCTGAAGGAACGATGGTATATTTGTGTATTCCCAAGGAATCCAAGAGCCTAAGTACTGGTTTGGTTCCGAAGTTATCCCTCAGATACTGTGGTCCGTTCGAGGTTATTAATAGAATTGAACCAGTTGCATATAAACTAGAATTGCCTCCTGATGTTAAGGTACATCGAGTATTTCATGTCAGCACACTGAAAGAGTTACTGGGTGCGGATGATCAACTTGTTTCTCCTCAAGAAATAACAGAAGTTACAGATTTGACTTTTATTCCACACAAACCTGAGAGTATTCTTGAATTTCGTGAAAGACAGATTTGTAATCGAACTATCACGGAATACAAGATCAAGTGGAAGGATCATGTTGAGGAGGATGCAACATGGGAGACATTACTGAACCTCCAGAGGACATTCTCGAGTTTTTTAGCAAACTCAGGAGTGAGTTCTTAGAGAAGGGAAGTATGTCATGTGCATGGATTGGTATCTGACGTGTACTGGGTACACAAGACTAGCTCAGGTAGCCTGGGGAGGCTTAGGGCTAGGCAGGCTTGATTCTCGGGTTGAGTGGCAAGGGTACGAACTAGTTAGAGGTCTCCGCTATTTTTGGCGCTTGGGGCCCGGGTCTATATAAGGGGCCCAGAGGTTCAGTTCTCAGGGAGCCGATGGGAGCAAGTCTCGTTCCCAAGTGCTAGGTCTGATCCTGGATTGAGTCGCGGACGCGCGCGTACATCATAGCGTAGCCCAAGGCCCAACAGCAAATCCCAGGCTTCACAGCGCCACCTGGTGCTATGGGACACCAGGCTGGTTAGAATCTAGTTGGGAGTTCGTGCCAGTAGCTCAACTTGTGGCTCGGAGGGGACATCTCCTGATTCAGGATCGCATCCCGTAGATGTCATGGTTAGGTGGTGAGCAGCCTGCTCAGTTTCCTCACATTTGGTGTGTTCTTGTGTTTGCTTGCATATCAGAGGTTTCAGGAGTGCTGGGGTCGTGTCAACATGACTGAGGCAGACAATTTTCATGACCATCTGACAAAAGTCAAGGTGGTAAGGTACCAGCTCGCGAGAGTTGGTCAAAAGGTAGATTCAAGTCAACTGGCACTGTTGATTTTACACAAGCTACCTCGAAGCTTTAAGAGTTTCATGACTACAGTCACAGTAGGACAGAGGACCAAGCCTCTCACCTTCGAGCAGCTTGGGCCTTTACTATTGTAGGAAGAGGCTCAGGAAAAATTGTTTACTCAATCGGAAGAGAAGGCTCTCGTGGCAAAGGTCAAGCCTGGCAATGGTAAGTTCGAAGACTCCAAGAACAAAAGCAAGACCGAGGATGCAAAAAAAAACAGACAGATGAAGTGCTTCTACTGTAAGAAGTTTGGTCATTCTGCTAAAGAGTGCCGCAAGAAGAACCTCCTTCTGAACCCTGGAACCTCCTTCTAACCCTGGAACCTCCTTCTAACCCTGGAACCTCCTCCTAAACCCTACAACCCCCAATGAAGGCGAAAGCCTTCATTACCTCAACAAAGATGATTTACGTTCCTTTTACACATGCATGCACTTTGTTTGCTTACCACACTTAAGCCTACGTCTCTCACCGGAACACGACTCAAGGTCCTAAGCTACACATATACTACAACCGACAATCGCAATATATCTGTAGGTGACGTGGCTCAGCTTGCGAAGCCCCGTTCCTTCCAGGAAGCAAAGGATATACCAAAATGGTAGGAAGCCATGCAGGCGAAGATGTATGCCATTTTGAAAAATGACACCTACTAAAAGGAAAGAATGGAAGGGGAAGGGAGATATAACAATGAACTTATTCCTTTTCCTCCATTACCCCAAGGAGAGAGAGAAAGAACACCTTCACCCCCTCCTGAAGAGGATGGATTAGGTGAGAGTTACACACATCTTGAGTATGATAACCCACAAATAGATTTAAAGCAGTCTCTCCTTCAAGAAACTCTTGATAGGGAGTTCTCCTTTCGTAATGAAAGAAGAAATGAGACCAGCCAAGAACAAGGTGATGAGTTTACGCCTTCAATTCAAAATCCAACACACATGGATTATAATCCAAGTGCAAGAGGAAGAGAGGAGACTCCTGTTGATAAGCTGATTTTCCAGCTTAGCAATATGATTGAGCAGTCCATTATAACAAGATTAGGGACTAAGAGGACTTTAAACTTTGGGGATGAAGAGTTGAGTACCCCTTCTACGAGGTCCAAATTCCAACCGCGAGAAAGAATTCAGTTCCCCAAATATGATGAGGCAAGGGAGGCTGACAAAATCCTCAATTGGATTCACCATTTTGAGCTATACTTTGCCCATCAAGACAAGACCGAGCAAGAGAAGCTTGCTCTTGCCACATTGCATCTACAAAAGGATGCTCTAATGTGGTGGTCTTTGTCACAAACAGGATAAGATCCTATTCATGAATGGGCTAAGTTCGTGGAGCAACTAAAAGCTACTTTCATGCCACCGAGGCATGAAGAGAACCTAATCTTTCGTTGGGAGAGGTTTAGGCAGTTCGATAATGAGAGTAATACAGATTTTATAGCTAGATTTTGGAAACTCTCTCTAGAGTTACCCGAAAAGAGTGAGGAAGATAGGAGAAAGAAGTATTTAGCAGCCTTAAGCCCAAAAGTAAGATACAAGGTTGAAATGTTTAACCCAACCACGCTTAAGGACCTCACTAAGCTGGCTGAAATAGCCGAGAGGAAATTGAATCCTCGTAAACCCTTCAATAAGGAGGGTGGGTCATCATCTAAGACCAACAATATACCCACTTTTAGAAAACCAAACCGGTTTAAGAATAATAAAGGGAAGGGTAAAGCTCTTGTAAGGAATGTGAACAGCCAATTACGTCTTGGATGGGTGCCATTTCCTTCTATGACGGACGAAGAGAAGAGGAAGTTGATTAAGGAAGGAAAATGTTTCGGGTGTAAGAAACATAAGCCAGGGCACGTATGGCATAAGTGTCCCATTCTGTTGGCTAAGATTTCCAAGACGAATTCAGTAAAAGGGAAAGCCAAGGCATCCAAGCAGGAGGGTGAGGCTTATACCTTGTCACCCTCAAAATCTACCATGACTATTGAGCCAATAGTGAATGCTGTCCATTCAGCCAATACCTTTGGGCCTCATGATGTTTTTAAGGTGTATGAATTCGTGAATGGATAGAGAATAGTGGTTCTCCTAGACGATGGATGTAATTATGACTTAGTGAGTGATAGATTGGTAAAATTACTCCATCTTAAACCAGAACCTATAAAAAACATGTCGCTCTCAGGAGCTTTTAGGGGACACAATGAAGAAGACACATCCATAGTACGGAATATTCCTTTTCGTATACAAAAATATAGAGATCAAAGGGATTTTCTAGTAGCTCCTTTACAAGACGTTGACATGATTCTAGGTAAACCATGGCGGTATGATTTTAACCCTGCTATTCATCCTCATACTCATCATTGTTGCTTTGTACATAAGGATGAAAACATAAGGATCGTAGGGGATCGAGACGTATATACAATTCCATTGATTACTCCTACCCAAGCGAAAAGATTGGTAAAAAGAGGAGTAGATTGTAATCTTGTATATATACGGGATTCACGAGATCTTCATATCTCAAAAGAAGATCGAAAGAGAAATGAGTTCCTTAGAGCTTATGAGGATCGATTTTCAAGAGATGACTCATTCGAATTGCCTATGGAGAGAGAAGATGATCATGCCATAGACTTAGAGCCAGGAGCTTCTCCTCCATGTGGAGCCCCATACAAGATGAACAGGATAGAAATGGAGGAGGATTGTTCCTAAATACCAAGAAGAGTGAGTTCTTCAAGACAGAAATAGAGTATTTGGGACACATTGTGTCTGCTGAGGGAATTCGGGTTGACCCTAAAAAGATCAAGGCCATAATTCAATGGCCAATACCTAAAAATATACATGAGCTGAGATCCTTCCTAGGGATGTGTAGTTATTATCGCAGATTCATTAAGAATTTTGCACGTCTTGCTTCTCCACTAACAGATTTGTTGAAGAAGCATTCCTTGTATGAGTGGGGAGAGGTTCACCAAGTAGCTTTTCAGGAGCTTAAGAGAACATTGGTCACTGCACCAGTGTTAACATTTCCGGACATGGACAAAGAGTTCTTTGTTGTATGTACGGATGTGAGTGGTACCTCGATTGGGGTAGTGTTGATGCAAGGAGGGCGTCCCATTGCTTATGAGAGTAGAAAACTTCAAGGGGCTGAATTGAAATATATCACGTATGAGAAGGAGTTACTGGCAGTCATTCATGCTTTAAAGTTATGGAAGCATTATTTATATGGTTCTGCTTTCAAGATTAAGACTGACCATCAAAGTATCAAGCACTTGTTTTCTCAACCCATTGTTTCTTCAAGGCAAATCAAATGGGCTGAATATATTCAATCCTTTGGGCAACCAAATATTGAATATCAACCAGGAAAGGAGAATTTAGTAGCTGATGCTTTGAGTAGACGGCCCCAAGTTAATCACATTTATGTGATTAAGGAGAAATTATTAGGAGCAATGGTTGAAGCTTATCCTTTAGATGAGGACTTCGCTGACATTTATGGGAAGATTCAGCATAATGAGGTCGGGGGTTTAGAGGCTTATTCCATCGTGGATGGATACTTATTTTTGGGACGTGCCATATGTGTACCCAAAACATTTCGGTATCTAGTCATGAGTGAGTTACATGCGAGTCCATATTCTGGACATAGAGGCATTAGAGGGACCATTGACAATATTGAGAGGTACTTCCATTGGCCTAAACTTCGTAAAGAAATTTCGACCTTTGTTCAACAATGTGATGTATGTCAGCGCATTAAATCTGGCACAAGTAAGACTGCTGGTCTTTTGCAGCCTTTGCCTATTCCCTCTGAAAGGTGGGAACACATTACAATGGATTTTGTGTCAGGTGCCCCCAAGGTTGGTCAGTTTGAGCAGATTTTCGCTGTTATAGATAGGCTGAGTAAACAGGCTCATTTTATTCCCTGTAAAAAGGGTTTTTCATTAGGGAAATCTTTAGGTTATATGGGTTACCAAAATCTATTGTATCCGATAATGATGGCCATTTCGTTAGCAACTTTTGGACAGCCCTATTAGAGAATCTCAGAACCAAACTGAAATTTACTACAGCCTTCCATCCTCAAGGAGATGGACAAAGTGAGAATGCCAATCAAACCATAAGTAGAAGGTGGCCAGAGTTCTTACCCATGTTAGAGTTTGCTTATAATAACATTGTACATACTTCCACCAAGAAAGCCCCATTTGAAATCATCTATGGGCAATGTTTACCCACTCCAATAACACACTTGGGGGAGCGAATTTTTGCTGCTGACCAGTTTGCTGAGGATATGTCACAAGTTATTGAGCAGGTAAAAGAACATATTAAGAAGGCCCAGGTTCAACAATCCAAGGCATCCAATAAAAAAAGAAAAGAAGTTTATTACAAGGAGGATGATTGGGTTTTACTGAAGATTGATAAAAGAAGAATCAAGTCAGTGAGAGGAAGTACAAAACATGTCAAGTTAGCACCGAAGTTTTATGGTCCATTTCAAATTTCAGCAGCTTTATATCCAGAAGAAGGATCCAGAGCATATGAGCTGAAATTACCAGCCCATTGGCGTATGAAGAATATCTTTCATGTGAGCAATTCGAAGAGATACCATGGCGATACTTCTGCGTTTTTAGATACTAAGCATCAAGAAGAACCTGAACTTGAAGATGGGACTGAAGTTCTTACTCCGGAACAGATCATGTACCATAAAGAGAAGAGTACTCGTGGAAAGGAGATATATGTATTTACTGAAGTTTAAAAACCAGCCAGCTAGTGATGCACAATGGATGGAAGAAGAGTTCTTTACAGATTTTCCACAGATACTCGCAGATTATAAAGAGGCGATGCAATTGCAGAAGTAATAAGAAAAAGTGCACGTAAGAGGAAGAGACAAGCAATAATCCAGAAGAGGACTTCTGCTCATTCAATTAGAAGGGAGCGTCATGACAAGAGAAATGATTATTTAGTTAATTAATAGTCATAAGAACCTTATTATTGTTAGGCGCCAATTTGATGGTGCGGTTATATGTTTGTATATATGATCGATCAAGCGGTGTAAAGAGTACCGCCAAAACTATGTAGCATTGGCCAATGATTAGTAATAAAGATGTGCACACACGTGTCTAGGTCCTAGGGGCAATAGGAAAGGGAAAGGGTGCATTAGAGTGCATTGAATGGTAGGTGCATGGGTCATAGGATAAGGGTAGGTGTAAATGGGAAGATGGAACTTAAGTGATCTCAAAGGACATTAATGAAAGGGTATCACCCTTTCATTGTGAATCTCACGTAGCATTCTCTTTACCACATTGCATTCATCCGCCATCTCTCTCCCACCTTGCATGTAGGTCAAAATAGAAACAAGTACTCTCACGAGGGCGCTTTTTCCCATTGGAGGGCCAATTGGCATTCAAATTCTGCATGCATTGCACGCATTTGCATTCTCGAAAAGTCCGGTTTTTCACAGGAAACTGGTCTGAAGTTGAGTGTGCGTGATCCATCTCAACCGGTTGATTCATCACTGTATCGACGCTTGGTGGGGAGTTTGCTTTACCTCACCGATACCCGACCAAATATTTCCTTCGCAGTTGGATTGCTCTGTCAGTTCTCCGCCACACCCAAGAAGGCTCATTGGGACACAGGTATGAGGGTGCTAAGGTACTTGAAGGGTACCCGCACCTACGGCATCACTTATACCAAAGGCATTGAGTTGGGAGGTTTTTGTGATAGTAATTGGACAGGTGACATTGCTACCTGGAGATTGACCTCTGGATATTGTTTCTTACTCTCATCAGAAGCTATGTCATGGCTGAGTAAGAAACAACCTACTGTCGCCCTTTCATCTATAGAGACGGAGTACAGCGGCAAGTGAAGCATTGTGGCTCAGGTGGATCTTGGAGGACATGAATGTGGCCCAAGAAGATGCGATTGCGGTTATGTGCGACAACCAGAGTTGCACAACGATCGCCAACAACCCCGTGTTTCATGCACGGACGAAGCACATCGAGGTCCACTACCACTTTGTTCGAGAACTCATTGACGAAGAAGTCATAGAGTTGATATCCTGCTCGACCAATGACAGCATCTCAGATGACTTCAAGAAGGCGCTACCCAGGGAGCAGATGGAACACCTCATTCGACGCATGGGGATCAGCCCACAGTTGTGTCATTGAAAGGGGGTGTTAGAAAAGTCACTCCCCAGCTGTGAGCCCCCGTTTTGAGGGGACAAGGGGGCAGGAGACTGTAGGGGGAAAGGGGCAATGGCTACCTAGCTGTATGGAGGACTGCGCCTGCATAGAAATCAGTTGTTGTTAAATTGTTTGATTCAGAACAACTGGTTCGTCAGACATGGCTGGCTGTTGACATAGATGTGAAAGAGGTCGGGATGGGCACCTTGAGAGCAATTTCCTCTGATTCAGGCCCTCTGGTGGAAGGGCTGGTTCGTTTGGGCCTCCCCTTACACATACCCACAAATGGAAGGTCCGTGGCGATGGACATTCTGGTAGAGCCAACAATAGAAGATGTGCATTAATGCAGTTGCTTACATGCGTTGCAAGTTTGGGATTGCCTTATTGCAAATTGGTGTTGGTCGTCAGGCAATTGTTTCATCAAGTCGTTAGGCAGCTGGTTCGTCAAGAACATTGATTGGATTGACAGCCAGCAATGTTGAAACCCCTCCATCGTCAACGATGGAGCAACGATCAATGTTTTCCTCATGAATCGTGCTGCCTTGCGATGTGGAAAGGTCAAGGATGAAAGTGAAAAGAGGGGAACCATTGGTGCCAAGATCGGAGCTCCGATACCAATGTAGAAAAGGGGGTAGGGGCAGGTTAGAAAGGGGGGTACAAGAGCAGAAGGAAAAGGAGAGAGGATGAGGGGAAGCACGAAGGAGAAGGGCGTGGGGATAGAGAGAGAGAGAGAGAGAGAGAGAGAGAGAGAGAGAGAGAGCTTATTGAAGTCTTCAAAAGACCGATGGGTCTATGAGACTATGAAAAACCTGTACAACAGTCAACTGGTAGAGTGGTGCTACTAATCGAGCATCCACTCCCATATAAAGCAAGAAAGAGAGAGAGAGAGAAAGAGAGAAAGAGAGAGAGAGAAAGAGAGAAAGAGAGACAGAGAGAGAGAGAGAGGGAGAGAGAAGAAAGTTTATTAAAGTCTTCGGAAGACTGATGGGTCTATGAGACTATGAAAAACCTGTACAACAGTCAACTGGTAGAGTGGTGCTACTAATGGAGCGTCCACTCCCATATAAAGCAAGAAATGCATATCCTTACATGACCAAATAGAAAGAAAAGCAATCGTGTACAACCTCAATATCACTGTGGTCTCTCAACTCCCCCGTCAAGGGTGAGGGAGCAATGTCATGAAATCTGATATAGAATGCTGCTGTCCCCCTGTGGCTATGGCTCTGTGCTATCTCCGGGCCCTAATCCTGCGTCTGACAAGGGCGACAGTCACTCCTGTGGGTCGAGTACTCACCCTGAACATGGATGGGATGTCATCGAGTGTAATCTCCCCTCTGCCTGAGTTGTCATGTCACTGGCTCGAGATCCCAGTCACGCCTAGAGCTAGTAGGGGGAGTATCCCTATCATCTGGCAGGAAGAAATCAGTGATCATGCGCTAAGGGGAATCCAAAGATGCACCACTCCTATGTCTCTGTGATCGCAAGAGGTGCTCACGATGCCTAAGCGCCTCATGGATACAAGCAGCCAAGCATCTCTGATCTGGTCCTCTAGCAGGGGTATAAAGTCAATATAGGTGAGAAGTGTGGAGGTGTGCCGAATACCTAGGTGAGAGGCTACAATCAAAGTGTATGTCGTGATAAGTACTGTGAGAAGCTAGGGGAGTGTGGGATACTGCGAGGTGAGGAGTGGAGATACAAAAAAAGAGATAGGTGTGGTCAGAACCCCAGGAGGGAGTGGTGCAATGGAGAAGTCACTAATGCGGGAGGCAAGGGGATCCCATGATATAATCGACGACGCTAGATCCTCCCCCGTGGGAAAAGCAAGTAAATCCACCCGAGGAAGGCCATCTCTAAAGCCCATTATAGATAATGAGATCGTGCATCCTCCCTAGGTCTAGCAATGTCTGCCCATAGGATGTGATAGGAGCTCTTCTGTCAGCCGAGTGTCGCAGCAAACTTGCATCCTCTAGGTCGACATCTGGCAGCATAATAGAATCATTCCGAAAATCAATAAGAGGCACACTTGCCGCGCCCCAATCCTCGCGTTGAAGTCTCCCACAAGGAGGACTTCTCCACGACTCGAGAAATCAACAATGTCCTGAAAAAGAGCTGCGTAGGATGGCGACTCAGTCTCATCTCTGACCTCTCAAGCAAAGTGTGATGTCTCGGGGGGAAAATAGCATATCGCTACAAACAAGTATTGGTAAACTGAAAGGAAAGAGTAGAGTGGACACAAATTCAGAATACTTGCATTATAGAATGAAGAAGAGTGAGGTCCTTATGTAGGCACCTCATACATGCTCACTGACATCATTGATGACTTCAGAGCTCCACAATCATCTCCTCAATCTGCTCCTAGATTCTCTCAATCATCCTATGTGGCTTTCCACCACCTAACTGTGCTTATGGGCACCTAACTGTGCCTCTAGCACTCACACATAGAAACCAAGGTGTGCCTGAGGCATACACCTTGAGATATCCCATCAAACCCCCCCTCAAGGGAATGCCTCAGGCTATGTCAAGGATACAGCTAGCACAAGGTGTCTCATGCCATCTCATGGTGGTCATGGATCTATCAATGGCTAGGATCTCAAGCTAGCAAGGGTTCCCATGGGTGTAAGGTAAACAAAAAGGGATACAAAAAGACCTTCCAATGGTTATCTCCCCTGCATGTACATGCACACAATGTCTGCAGGAGGTACCATGGAGCAAAACATACACATGGCCTACATCATAAGGTGACCAGAGGTGTTTACAAAACACACAAAACACAATAGTTTATTTCATTCATTTTGGAGGACTATCCAGGCTGAGTACCTTGACATAAAAAGAGAGATCTGGAGCATACATAGAGATGAATTAAAATGCATAATCTTCAAAGGATGCCTCATCTTGTGGAGGCACATCAACTGAAAGTAAATTTGCATTTTCTGTCTTTGCTTTGGCTCTGCAAAACTTCTCATGATGGTTGTTTTTGCCACAGTGTTTGCATGGATTGATTTTGAAGCAGTCCTTTGAAAGGTGATTTGTCTTTCCACAGTGATTGCAAGGTGTAAACTTGCCCTTCTGGATTTTTACAGCATAAACAGTGTCATTGCCTTTCCTGAGCTCCATGTGCCTTTCTTCTTCTTGGAGAGCAGAGATAATACCTTCAAGATTAGGATTAGGAACATTTTTCAAAGTGGTAACTATATGATCATAATCTTCAGGCATACTCTTAAGTAACACTGCCATAGCATCATCTGTAGTAATAGGAGAGTTGATAGAAGCAAGTTGAGTCATAAGACTCCGCATGTAATTGGCATGAGCTGCCAAAGCAGTACCACTAACCATCTTCAATTCAAAGAAAGAGATTTTAAGTGATAATTTAGAGATGTGAGAGCTAGCACCAAAAATCATGTCAAGCTTCTGCCAAGCTTCTGAAGGAGACTCTAAGTCAGAGATGTGATGAATATAATCATCTCCTAAAGCAAGAGCAATGATACCATATGCTTTCTCCTCTCGCAGGATCCCTTGCCGGGCGTGTCGGAGTTGAGGATTCTCCAGCATTGGAGGCTGTAGAAGAAGCGGTTGAAGTCGGTTTGACAAGTCCCCAGAGGTTTTCCCTCATCAATGCAAATTTCACCTTCATCTGCCATGTGTGGAAGCCCTTTCCATTGAACTTATCTATATTCAATATGGTTCTTCATTCTATAATGCAAGTATTCTGAATTTGTGTCCACTCTACTCTTTTCTTTCAGTTTACCAACATGGTATTAGAGCCATTTGATCCCCCTTGATCCATTTCTGCCAACATCATCATCTTCTTCTCCATCTTCTTCTTCACCATCTCTTCCTCTTCTTCCCAAAGGTTGCTTAAGCCTGTTCTCCTCCGATTCTCTACCATTTTCCACGCCCTTCCTGCTGGAGATCCACCTCGAAGGGGCGAACCCCTGGCTGAAAGGAATTGAAGAAACACGCGCTCGTTTCGTCGCCATTACACGCAGTTCGTCGACCTTTGTTCCTGCGTTTTCTCTCAGCATACTCCATACTTCTCTAATTCCTTTCAGAGGGAGCTAGTCCATACCTAGAGCTATCCTGTGCTCAAATCTGAGCAGCAATGGTTGCATATTCAAGCTGAAAACAGAGAAAAACCAGTCGAAATTGGAGAGACTAGCTATGGCGCCCTGACGTGTTTTTGCGCCTTTTCTTCTCAGAGGACCTTCTGTGGTATATCAGCTCTCTTTTGCCTCAGAAACCCCCTTTTCCTTTGCTCTGAAGAGTAAGATACAAGCCCTCCAAGTTCAGTCTTTTGATTTTGACAGTTTTGACAAGTTTTTGAAGATGATGCTACATAAGATGCTATTCTAGCATTTCTGGTTTTTTGAAACTTTCAATAACATCAGTACAAGTGTGGCTTCAGTTGTGCTTTGAATTGCTATACGTGGTTTTGATTGGAAAGTTTTCATTTTAGCCACCTCTATGAAGCATGTAAGAAAAAGCATCATTGATTGAATATTGGTCACTAGTCTTTGCTACATCAAGTGCTTATATTTGGAAGCCTTTCAGTTGTTTTTGGCCTTGTAAGAGAGAAAGACACTGCCCAATATCTGGGTTAGACCCTCTCATGGCTAGAGTGAGGTCCTTATGTAGGCACCTCATACATGCTCACTGACATCACTGATGACTTCAGAGCTCCACAATCATCTCCTCAATCTGCTCCTAGATTCTCTCAATCATCCTATGTGGCTTTCCACCACCTAACTGTGCTTATGGGCACCTAACTGTGCCTCTAGCACTCACACATAGAAACCAAGGTGTGCCTGAGGCATACACCTTGAGATATCCCATCAACAAGTCCTGGCTGTCCCCATGTCAGATCTGAATCCAAAGAAACCTAGAGTGTAAGTCCTTCTCCAGAGAGAGAACTCCTAAGAGAGAAGACCTATAAAGGACCGCTACTCCACCGGATCCTCGTACTCCCCCAGTATCTCTAGTCTCATCTCTGTAAGCTGTCTCCCAAATGTAACCATTAACCTCTGGTAGAGGGCGCTCTAGGCTCTGATGTGTCTCTGTATAAAAAGCTATGTCATGAGCTGTGTAAGATTCCGAGAAGTTCCTTGGTTCCGATTACAGTTCCAGATGGTGCAGGAAAGGGTCTCGGTAGTCTGAGTCTCATAGACCCCTCCCCCCTATGCAAAAGGGGGCCCGTGCCCAATGTGGGCCTGTAAGAAGTCTCCCATCACGTACCACTGCCCACTTCCCATCCTTCCGAGCCTGGTAAGAGAGAGAGAGAGAGAGAGAGAGAGAGTCATATTAACGTCCGCAGGAGACCTCGCGGGTCTATAAGACAAAGTACAAAATGTCAAAAAGACTTACAACATCTGGATAGGCCAGAGGGTCGAGGAGTGTACATGGCATCTCAGCTCGATTATTATATCACACCGATACATATTAGGACTATAAAACTAGACCCCGTCCCCCTATGCAAAAGGGGGGGCCCGTGCAATGGGGGCCTGTAAGAAGTCTCCCATCTCATACCACTGCCCACTTCCCATCCTTCCAAGCCTGGTAAGAGAGAGAGAGAGAGAGAGAGAGAGAGAGAGAGTAGGCTACAAGGAAGAGAGAGGAGGAGGGAGTAGATAGGATTAGATGTCACATTAAAAAGTGTTACAAGGGCTTGGACTTATATAGTCCCCTCCATTGTTCAAGCTGTTGCTCCTCATTGTGTGTAAGTTTACTTTGGCATCCTTTCCTATCATCTATGTGGTCTTCGATAATTCCTTCCTTTACGGAGACCATACAATGCTGGATACTCACCTCCGTCTCAAAAACTTTGTCCTCAAAGTTTGGATGCCTAAAAGTATCAAAGTGCAAGCACATCCAAGTCCTTTCCTTGCTGGTCAACATCTCCAACTTGAGTTTTATCATATATTTGCTCATCATTGCTTGGCTCAATATCTATCTTTTCATCCATTAGGCCTGCATCATTGTCACAGTTATGTAGGCTTGTTCCATCACACTGAATATAGGTATGTCTTCCATTAGTATGCTGAACCTCCGGGGCATCATCTGGAGCAATGTATTCCTTCTGCAAACGGATACAACAGCACTTCTCTTACTGTCCATTTTTGTTTCCATTATGTGGGCTGCTCTTTGCATTGTGTTGCTTCTGCAAACTGATATAACAGCCCTTCTCTTGCTGTCCATTTTTGTTTCCATCATCAGGGCTGTTGTTTTTATTTGAGCAGCTAGCCCCACAAAACCTTTTTATAGTTGTTTCTGTAATCACCTGCAAATAACCAGATTTTTGTCCTGCATACAGAGGCATCGACAATAGCCTTGAAGCGTGATTAGCACGGCTGGGCTGCATCACCAGCATTGGCATAATTGTTTTCTCCTCATGTGTTGGGTATCCATTGTTATAGGCTTGCTTAGCCTTTGTCATAATGCTAGGCATCATAGCTCCAACAACAGGTGACTGCTTTAAGGCCTTTGTATATCCACATTGAGCATAGGACCTCTCTATCAAATCTAACAGCTGGATATGTAAGGTACAACTACCATCATATATGTCCCGACCATGCAAGGTGTTTCGTGCTTGTAATGCACTAGACCAAGAGGTGAAGTGAATTTCAGCTTGGAGACCACCTGAAATCTGATGCATGACAATCTTCTCAAGAAGCCCAAAATCAGAAAATACTTATGCAACACAACCAATGTAATGGGGTACAATAGATTGTGGATGGTAATCAAAAGGAATCCACTGGGCTGGGAATCTTCCTCATGTTGAACTGCCCTAAGCTTTTTGCATGCTGCTCAAAGCTTCTTATAAGCTGCCTAAAACTAGAGGCATGTTGTCCCATGTTCCATCCATGTGCATTTGGCTGTCCCCATGGTGTGTATGCCAAATGTATGCAGCTGTGAACTCCTACCTATCTCACAGCTCAAAATGAGATGCAGAGGCTTGAAAGAAGGTGGGTGAAAAGGTTGCAATGAGCTCGGCCAGCTCCCTGATACAATGTCTAGAAACACTGAAAATGTCAATGGCGAAGCTCAAGAGGAAGATTGATGACGAGGCTTTAAAACGGAGCCCGGATGAGCCCAAACGGGGCTGTGGAAGGCCTTGAAAAGAGGCTGGAAAAAGGCCCTCTTTCCCCTTTTTCTTTTGGGGGTGTTGGGGGGGGGGGTTGGGGAGGTCCTAGGTCACCTAAGACAAATAGGACAGCACTAACCTAAGACCTCTAGGACAATTACTAGTTAGTCTAACCTAACCTGCCACTATTTAACCTAACTCAAGTTAGCTTGACCTAACTCAACCCAAACTAACCAAATCTAACTAGACCTAGCTTAACCCAAACTAACTTGACCTAACTAGACCTAACTTAACCCCACCTAAACTAGACCTGCTTACTTAACCCAAACCTAGCTAAACCAACCCCAGTTGCTAAGTAACCCTGGTTGATTTAACCTATGAGATAATATCCTATCCTAAGGTTTTGCACATGCACAGGACTGGGCGGCAAAATCCCGGCGACATTGGGCGGAGTTAGGCGCAGGCGACGACGCGACGAGCTGGTTCGCGTCAGACTCGAGCAGTTCGTCTGATTGATTATTTGATTGACAGCCAACAACGTTGAACCCCATCCGTCGTTAAAGATGGAGCAATGCTCAAAGCTTTCCTCTTGTGAATCGTGCTGCCTTGCGCTGTGGAAAGGTCAAGGATGAAAGTGAAAAGAGGGGAAGCAATGGTGGAAGGGTCGGAGCTCCGATACCAATGTAGAAATTGCAAATTGCAATAGGGGCAGGTTCGAGAAGGGGGATAGAAAAGCGTAAGGGAGAGGATGAAGGGGAGCAAGAAGGAGAAGGGGTAGGGAGGGGGGGGGGGGGAGAGAGAGAGAGAAAGAGGTTGGGAAAGAGAGAGAGTGTAGGCTGCAAGGAGGAGGGAGGAAAGTGTAGATAGGATTAGATGTCACATCAAAAAGTGTTAGTCCCCTCCATTATCCCCTCTAACCCTCACTAAAGCACCCCTAAATTAACCCCTTTTTCCCCTTCATTACACTTCCTTCAAGGCGTGGACCATTCTTCCTTCGAGCGTGTGGACCATGTATGAGCTCAACGACAAAGCGAGGATCATGGACCTCGAGACGGAGCTGTATGGCATGAGCATGGATGAGGGGGATTCATTATAGGATCACATCGCCAAGATGAAGGTGGTGCAGGATCAATTGGCGACAAAAGGTCAAAGGACGAGCTCAACTAGGATGGCTAGGCTATTGCTAGGAATGCTCCCCCAAAGCTATAGTAGTTTTGTGACTACAATGATTGCAGGGCCGAGGGCGACGCCAGTGACATTCGAGGAGCTGGTTCCATTGCTACTACCAACGAGAAGCTCGGGAAAATAAATATTATGGAACAGATGATAAAGCCCTTACAGCTCAGGACAGGAGCAGAGGCAAGGGTAAGGGTAAGTTTGGCAAAGGAAAGGCCAAGATGGAAAAATCATGTGACGGAGCGAACTCTTCAGATGAAGAAAACAAGAAGAAGAGGAAGGAAGTGAAGAAATGCTTCTATTGTGATGAGCCATAGCATTTTGCTAAGAGAAGAAGAAGGGGGCAGCTCAGAATCAGAGGAGTCAAATTCAGCTAATGTGGTAGGTAAAGAGGAACTTTTCTTGGTGGCATCTCCTAGTGTGTTGCTGAGATTAGGTATGCAAACCCCGGTGTGACGGTAAGGATGGTTGACATTGAGAAATGGTCAAAAGAGGAGTCAAATATCTTTGTGAAGGTGAAGTACAGTGATGAGTGCCCGGAGCCATATGTGTGCTTTCCTGGTATTATCGACACAGAGTATAATTCTTCGACAAGACCCACAGCTTCAAAGTCAGATGGAGGTTGTGACTTAGAGGGGGGCAACACTTCTAGAACCACACGAGGATGCTGATGGTCCAAGTAATCTGGAGGAATGCTTGGGATTTGATTTCCAAAGTATGTTATTTGGTTGCAAAGGTTGCCAGTTGAAGGACGGGTTGAAACAAACCCTAAGAGCATGGTGCCTAGAGGACTTCAAGTGTTAAACGATCATGAGGGGGACAATTGGAGAATGCTGGTACCTAAAGTGCTCAAGTTCGAAGGCGGGTACGGACTGAAGGAGGTGGTGTCATCAAGTGCTACCAAAGATGGACCTATGTATCAGGAAGGTGTGCTTATGTGGAACCAGACCTTGCGAAGCAAGAGCCACTAGATGAAAAGCTAGGAAGCGACATCAACACCACACTGATCTAGAGGGCTACGATGGAGCTTCTGGAGCATCTTCATCCACGAAATGGCATTGGGTGCAAAGTTACTGTTTTGAGATCCTTAGATTTTTGACCAGTCATAGTAAGCCCTTGGAAAATCCCATACTATCATTGACGACTATAGTAGGAAGATTTAGGTGAGCTTTCTCAGAAAATTTATCCTATACGAGACCTTAATTAAACAATACTAAACAGACAAAATATGATTCAGAAAAAAGTCACCTGGTTCCATTCAAGAAGAGCATCAATGTATATAGACACCTGCCCGACCTGCTTGCTGGTCAGTGTCTCAAAGCAATTCCGAGGAAGGAAACGGGCACGGCTAGAACGTGACAATCTCGCGCAACCTGATATCTGGAAGGAGGACCGGGCCAATGCAGGTGAGCCGCCCATATGCTGAAACGGTCTACTTCCATGGCGTACAGACATGAACCCAAACAACACCATAGCAATGGGGAGGCTCTAGCCCCCTCCGCGATTTGACGTATATCGAGCCGATAGAGATAATCATGGGCCTCCTTGGGTAGAGGTCTGTCGCACACTAAAACTATTCATGGAGCAGGAAATGCTTATACAGTTCATGTCATTTCCATAGCCATGTCCGAGATGTGATTCTCTTATTTACGTGGTAATTAGCATGTTTCCCATGACACTTGTTTAGTCATATGTCTGGTCAAGCCATGTGATAGTTCTACTCAGAGACTCCTTGTTGAGCTTCCTAATTGCAGGCTCGGCCTCCTTGCTCCATTCCAAAATGAGGCTGGTTGCTTCGTGCAGGGGCTCGGCCCTTCCCCTCATGCCACTTCCTCTTTCTTTGATTTGAGCTTCCTGGTTGCAGGCTCGGCCCTTCTTACTCCTTTCCTGAAGGGGGCTGGTTCCTCCCTTCAGGCTTCTTTTCCTTGCAGTTAGGCTCGGTCTTGGCCTTCTTCAATTTGAGCTCCTTGTCTTTAAGATCTTTTGCCCAAATGGCAAATTGAGCTGTAGCATCTACTTTCTCGTTATAGATAGCTGTAGCAGGTAGGCACATTTAATCTATCCATGACATGGGTAATGGCAAATGGCATTCTCTACATAGCAATTTTGTGTGCACAAACGCTCCAAAGCAAAAAACATGCACGGAGTGGTAGCATGCAGGCCATCGAATACAACAGTCGTCTATGATGGGGGTATGGTAGACCATGCATTTTGGACCCTTCTGCATAGCAGAGACCTTCTGCATAGCAGAATAAGCATCCGACTTAACTATTATGGCCGCCATCAATACCACAGTCTTGCTCTGTACATGATGAAGTTACTTCTTGATTCTTTTCTCCCTCATCCTAAGGCTGCGGATGTTCTCCTTCATCTCCTCCACTTTTTGCTTACTCTGTGCAACAGCTTCATCTCAATCCCTCAACATCAGTTGAAGCTACGTAAATTGTTGAAAAGCATCTTCATGGGCCGTTTCCAAGACTTCCACTGTAGTTTGAAAATCTCTCAGGACGATGGAATGCTTTTTATAACTGTCAAAAGCCATGGCAAGCTTGTGCAAACATCTATCCTGATTCTTCTTGCAGGGTCTTGTAGCTTGCTCTTTGGACTTCCAACAGTGTTTCGAAAAGACAACCCTCACCATGGCTTCTGCAAATTGCTCCACCGTGGTGGCTGGAACTTTTGCTCCACCATGGTGTCATTTGTTCTTTCTTCTCAATACCCACACCAATGCAATCCTTAACCAATAGATCAAAATTTATAGGGTCACCCAGGAAAACGTACAAGATCACACCTTTCCCCATGGTCTTTTCTTTTATACCATCCCACAAGACAAACCTTTTTATGTTTCTAAGATTCATTAATGTGATTGTCAGTTTCAAATGAAGAAACTAGCATTACCTCAACAAAAGGTTGCGCAAGCTCACTTGGTGCAACCTCTTAAGTTACTAGCTCACCTAAAGAATCACCAACATGTTTGAAGGTCTTAGGACACTTGACAATACTCCAGAGTTCCTCACCAATAAGCACTGCATCCATAGTGGGAAATGGCAAGAGAGTGTCACTATTGATAGACTTATAAGTTATCCACTATCAACGACACATTTGTTTCTCCAATCTTCACACTACTATAGTAGCCCTTTGGATCGGAACCGCACCAATTGCAACCACTCTCCAACCACTTCATTGCCCACCATCATCATGATCTTGTCCCCATCTGATAGCCATCCCCTACAATTATGATTATAGGAGATAAAATCGAGAATAAATTACAACCAAAGAATTTCATAAGACAATCCGAAACATGTTGAATTGACAAGTCCAAAATCATTAACCGTGTGTGGTTGTGGACCCTGGCAGTAGTGCAATTCTATGCATTAGTGCCATTCCCCTATATCTCTCTTTGAGTTTGTGGAGAATGGCAATTTATACATTCTCAATATGAGGTGTGAAGAAAGATACTCATAGCCACTTTTGCACTAGTGCCATGTCCCCTTGCAATGCAAGAATGCCAGTCTAGCTCCTTTGCAAAGGGCAAAATGGAACTAGTGGTGAAACTAGGGTCATTCCTCTCATTGAAAAGGTATACTAAGCCTAGAAGAGAGAGAACAACAATAGTTCCTACAAGGGGAAGAATGGCATTGGTGTGCCAATCTTCATGTGGAGAATGGCACTAGTGCCAATATCCATGTCAGTCTGGCTTTCCTATGGAGAATGTTACTGACGCCAATCCCCATATGGGTTTTTGGAGAATGGCACTGGTGCCAATCTCTAGAATCAAGGAATGGGTCTAAAATTTTTTCCATGAAAGCATACATTATTTGCCTAAATATTCTGGTAATTTAGTAAAATTTCCTCTAAATTCCAAATGTGGAGATTGGCACTGGTGCCAATCTCCATAAACCGACATGGATATTGACACCATTGCCATTCTCCACATGGAAATGTGCAATTTGTCAGACTCATATGGAGATTGGCACCAATGCCATTCTCCAAAAGCGCACATGGAGGATGGCATTAGTGCCAATCTCCACATGGGATTGTAGAGAATGACACTGGTGCCATTCTCGATAAACCCACATGGAGATCGCCACCAGTGCCATTCTCGATAAACCCACATGGAGATTGCCACCAATGCCATTCTCCACAAACCCACACAAAAAATGGCATTGGTGCCAATGTCCATGTGGGTTTGTGCAGAATTCCACTGGTGCCAATCTCTATGCGGCTCTGACAAGGAGATTGGAACCAATGCCATTCTCCACAATCCCACGTTGAAAATGGAATTGGTGCGAATCTCTCGGGGGGTCACTATGTATACACCCTCTATATCACATGCGTTTAAGTCCTATTTGTAAAACTCCTTATCTGTAATTTTTCCATTTATAAAATGTGCCCGTTTGCTGTACGAATCTGTAAATTTTTTCCAAAATCATTTTAAACACTCCCTTATGACTCACCCCCCCGAGATGAATCTCCATGTGGGTTTGAGGTAGAGAATGCCACTGGTTCCAATCTCCATGTGGGTGTGAAAATTGCCAGATTCACATGGAGATTGGCACAACTGCCATTCTCCATAATCCAATATGCAAAATGGCACTGGTGCCAATCTCCATGGGGGTTTGAAAACTGTCAGACTCAAATGGAGATTGGCACCAATGACATTCTCCATAATCCTAGACTCAAATGGAGTTTGGCACCAGTGCCATTCTCCATAATCCTAGCTTCAAATTGAGATTGGCACTTGTGCATGGATTCTGGAGATTCGCACCAGTGCCATTCTCCATAATCCCAGACACAAATGGAGATCAGCACTAGTGCCATTCTCCATAATCCCAGCTTCAAATGGAGATTGGCACTCTTGCATGGATTCTGGAGATTCGCACCAGTGCCATTCTCCATAATCCTAGACACAAATGGAGATCAGCACTAGTGCCATTCTCCATAATCACATACTCAAATGGACTTGGACCCACCAGTACATCAATTCTAGACATTAGCACCAGTGCCATTCTCCATAATTCCAGACTCAAATAGAGATTGGCACTCATCCCATTATCCATAGTCCCATATGGAAAATGGAACTAGTGCCAATCTCCATGTGGGTTTGACAAGCCCACATAGAGATTGGCACTAGGGCAAGACCAGACTCACATGGATATTGGCACCAGTGCCATTCTCCACAATCCCAGATGGAGAATGGCTCTAGTAACACTCATCATGTGGATTTGTGGAGAATGGACATTGGTGCCAATCTCCAGAATCCATGTTGGTAATGGGTTTAGACGAAATTTCCATAAAAGAATTATTTATTTTCTGTCACGTTCTTCAATGTAGAGATGCACGTGTGTAGATGATGCATAAATTGAGAAGTATTGGCCCTCCAAATGGGGTGGAAGGAGTGCCCACGTGAGTGTATTTTTGCTAGACTCTTCTCTACATGCTCCACACAATTTCAATCCATATGCATGCAAAAATGCCCATACTCACACACCATGAATGACACGAGAGGGTGCAACCCTCATGCCTCTTGGGATCACATCCCTTGGGCATACCCCATTATTCTACGCTTAGCCTATGACTCTTTATGCCTACCATTGATTAATGCAATACCCATGCACAATGCTACCCTTTCCTAACCATCCTAGGACCTAATGCATATGTGCATATTTTATTATATTCAATTGGCCAATTTACAATGTTACAACCATAGGGTAATCGCCAGATTCCCTAGAATGATCCACAAGGATCTAATACAAATAATCATGTCGTGACATGCCCTCTTGCTTAAAGATGCAAATGTCCTCATCTGTGTGCGTTCAAATAATCCTCAACAAGTGCGGGGTAATCCTTCAAGTGATCTTCATCGAACCATTGACCATCTTCCATAGGATATCCTTTAAACTTTACCAAATATCGAGATCTCTATCTATTCCTGGTACTCCTGACCTCATGGAATAATATTCATTCCAAAATAAGTAATTCTACCCCGTCTCCAAGTTCTGGTTCTTCTTCTTCAATAGGCTTGGTTCTCCCTTAAATGGCTTCAAGATGCTAACATGGAAACCATTCTTCATCCTCCAGCTAGTAGGCAATGTCAACCTATATGATGTTGGAGTTCCTTTTGGATGTATAACCTCCGATACCTGAAAAGGTCCATAATATTTTACTGCTAGATTTACAAACTTGGTATTTCCTCGGATTGTCTTTATATGCCTTTGTCAATCATTAAAAGAACCCAATCTCTATTCTCATAATGTACATCCTTTCGCTTCTTGTTCGCAAACTTCTTGTACACCTCTTGAGCTCGCTGAATATGTGATTTAACCTATGTAAGTACTTCTTGCACATCCTCAGCAAACTGATCATCAGCAGCCAAAATCCTATCTCCTAAGTGTGCAACAAGTGTGGGAAGGACTTGGCCATAGATGATCTCAAATGGTGCCTTGCAGGTAGCAGAATGGGTAGAGTTGTTATACGCAAACTCTAATAGAGGTAAATATAATTCCCATAGGGTAGGATTATCATGGACATAACTACACACAACAATTGGATAATAGCTTGGTTAGCTATTTCACTTTGTCCATCAATCGATTGGTGATCTGCAGTGGAGAATTGTAATTTAGTGCCTAAGTCCTCAAATAGAGCTTGCCAGAATTGGCTTTGAAACTTGGGATCATTATCTGACGTAATGGATTTAGGTAATCCATGTAATCTATTTTTTTTAAAAATAAATAACTTAGCGGTTTTGATTGGCAGTGATGTTCTTCTTACATGGAATGAAATGGGCTTGTTTACTAAGTCTATCTATAATAGTAAGGATTTGCTCATTTTGTGTCCTTGTCTTTGGAAACCCTGACACAAAATCCATAGTAATATGCTCCCATCTTTCACTAGGTATGGGTAATGGCTGAAGTAATCCTAGTGTCTTACCATGATCACTCTTAACTTTTTGACAAGCACTATTGGACTAAAGTAGTTACGTCCTTTCTCAGTCCTGACCAATAGAAATATCTTTTAATTCTATCAATGGTTCCTCTAATACCTCTATGTCCAAAATAGGGACTACTATGCATCTCTTCAAAAACTAGGGATCTAAAAGTGGAGAGTACACAGATGAAACGTCCTCTAAGAAGATACCCATCATGAATTGCATATCCCTCCAAGGAATCACCTTGTCCTTAAAGTAATGCATCATAAATAGTCCCAAATTCTTTATCACCTTTGTAGTCATCCTTCATTGCACTAAGAGATTCTTCGATCACTACGGAGACATAGTTTACACTAGGTCTACGACTTAGTGCATCTCCAATTACGTTCTCCTTACCAGGTTGATATTCTAACTCAGGTTGTCCAAACCCTTGGAGATATTCTACCCACTTGATTTGCCGAGGTGAAACTATTGGTTGAGAAAACAAATGTTTAATACTCTGATGATCTATCTTAACCTTGAAGTCGGATCCATAAAGATAATGTCTCCATAACTTCAAAGCATGAACTATGGCTAATAGTTCCTTCTCATACGTGCTATACTTTAATTCAGCACTTTGAAGTTTTCGACTTTCAAAGGCTATGGGATGTCCCTCTTGTGTTAGTAGGGCCCCAATAGATGTACCACTAGCATTAGTACATATGACAAAGAAAGGCTTATCAAAATCCAGCAAAACTAATATAGGGCTAGTCATTAAAGCAACCTTCAAATTCTCAAAGGCACTCAAATGTCTATCACTCCATTGATTGCTTCTTAGGTAGATCAGTAAGTGGTGATGCAATCTTAGAGAAATTCAAGATGAATCTCCTATAATAACTACATAAACCGAGAAAAGATCTTAGTTCATGTACATTCATAGGGACAGGACATTCCTTTATAGCTTTCACCTTGGTTGGATCAACTTGAATTCCTTGTTCATTGATGACATGGCCTAAATATTCTATTTCCTTCGTAAAGAACTCACTCTTTTTAATATTCAAGAGGATTTGGCTCTCTCGAAGCAACTCCATCACTTGTGCAAGATGTTGCTTGTGTTCTTCTTCATTTTGGCTAAAAATTAAAATATCATCAAAGAACACAATTACAAACTTGCCTATGTATGGCTGAAGAACTCTTCTCATTAGCCTAAAAAAGGTAGCAGGTTCATTAGTCAACCCAAAGGACATAACTACAAATTTATAATGTCTTGTTTGTGTTCTAAACGCTGTCTTATGCACATCTTCTTCCCTCATCCTAACTTGATGATATCCTGACTTTAAATCCAATTTGCTAAATACCCTGGCACTTTTCAAGGAGTCTAACAAGTCATCAACCCTAGGTATAGGGAGCCTATTCTTAATTGTCAACTTGTTAAGGGCTCTATAATCAATACACATCCTAAAGATTCCATCCTTCTTTTTCACTAGAAGGACTGGAGCCCCAAAAGGCGAACTACTTGGCCTGATTAGACCTTTCTCTAGCAAGTCTGCAACTTGCTTTTCCACCTCCTCTAGCTCTACCTTATTCATTTAATAGGGAGCTCTACATGGAGGAGAGGACCCTGGGATCAACTCAATAGTATGATCTTCAAGTCTAGAGATAGGCAACTCATGCCGATCATCACTAGCAAATCGATCATTGAATTGCTTAAAGAACTCTAAATGTTGACGTTCCTGATTACTATGTTCGGGCTTCACTTCCCTAACATATATCACAGTGCAACACACTCCCTTACGTAACTCTCTTTTAGCTCTAATATGAGATATGAGCGGAATATGGGAAATATCTCGCTCACCTTTTAAGGTGATCCCCGTACCTTAGTGCTCAAAGGAACAAGTATGTTTCCTTACATCCATAGATGGTTGGAAATCATACCTCGAAGACTTGCCTAGGATCATGTCAACTTCTTGCAGAGGAGCAACAAGAAAGTTTCTATGATCTTTATACTTTTGGACCTTGAAGGGAAAGTTCTGGAATTCAGAAGTACATTGCTCTTCATTACCTCTAAACGCACCACTAATACTCATATCCCTTAATGCCCATTTCTTAGCTTTGACTATATTAGCCAACCTATCTGAGATAATATCATAGTTACTACCATCATCCATGAGGACAATGATACGTTGACCCCCAACATATCCATGTAACTTAAATAAATCGTGTCGACCAAAGGTGTAATGCAGACTAGCATTATTGCTCTTTTTATTATTTTCAATATTTTTACAAGAAGGTTCACCCTCTTGCTTAGGGTGAGAAGCCCTAGTTACATTGGTCTTACTGGCCATCTTCTTCTTTAACTTTGGACAATCATAGAATTTATCATCTGTCGCCTTTTTGCATCCAAAACAGTTTCTTTCCTTAAATAATCTATCCCTTTCTTGAGGAGACATGAATGGAAGTTTCACATGTCCTCCTAGAGTAGGTTTCCCTATTGGTTTGCTATTAATTGTTCGTACTCCCACTCGCCTAGGAAAACATCGTCCATTTTGTTTAGAGTTAGCTGATCAAACAAAGGGTCTACTTTGTGAAGTTGACGCCTCATATGTTCCTTCTTTCCTTCTAGGATTGACTTTCCTTTCCGCTGCCTCGGCCAATCTAATGGCATCCTTTAATTTCAGACTCAGAAGTTCCAACTCATATCAGATGTTGGGTCTAAGACCCGAGAGATACTTATATAATTTTTCCTCTTCCGTCTTCGTTGTGAATTCTAGAGATAAACGCCAAAATTTCATAGTGTATTCGCTCACTGTCTCCCTATCAAATTGCCGTAGTTTCTCCCATTTAAACATTTGGTCCTCATACTTAAGGGGGAGAAACGTCATCTTTAATTCTTCCAAGAATTTAGACCACTCCTTGATTGGACTACTTTTTGATTGGTGTACGGACCACTAAAGTAACGCATCCTTCTCCAAATGTAAAGTAGTTAATGCTAACTTCTCATGTTCCATACGATCAAATTGTACAAAGTACAGTTGGAAATGTCTAATCCAATCAAGGAGTTTCTCCGGATGCCTAGCCCCGTCATACTTTGGAAACTCAAGCCGCTCCTTAGGATCAAACCTTCTTTTCTTAGTATTTTCTAAAGGGTCTGCCTGATCCTCAAATAATTTCCTTTTTAAGGGCATTTCCCTTTGAATTGTGTCACTTATGACAACCGACAATCCTTGAAGAAATTATCGGATTGCATTGTCCGGGTAGTGCGGTGGTGATGGTGTTCTTGGTGGAGGTTCGGTAGGTGGTTGAGGGTTATCGGATGATGGATCAAATACATTTTGGTGGATAGGGGTGTAAGATGCTGTTCCCATGAGGTTTAATGTGAGTTCAAGAACGTTGTCAGGTGTGAATTCTTGATTATCTTCTATGTTTAGAAAATGCAAATGAAACTAATCAAGTTTTCAATTAAGCTTCGTGGTGAGCTATGAATGTGTGAATGAACTTAAATTAGATAGAAAGAATGGGTTTAAATGTGAGTGAAAAAAAAGAATAGTGGTACTTCCCCTCGCCCGTTCGATGAAGCGCCCACTTCACGATCTTGCCGCGACTCTACGGTGCTTCCACAACCCTCAGAATGTAAAGGGCCCCTTCTCCTTCCCTTTCTCTTTTTTTTTTTTCTCTCTAAAATGACGATGTAAAAGGGGGGGGAAAAGAGACAAAGGGGAATGAGAGAACAAAAAAAAAAGAGGGGGGGGGGTTTCGAAATGCAAGGCAGGGGGTACTTATAAAATGTAATAATGAGGGGGGGGTTTTCAAAATGGTAAGGTAAGGGGTTTCAATGATGACTAGTACAATGGAGGCTACGCGCGATGACAAGGGCAGAGACGACGGTTGGAGAGGCAGCGGGTTGACACATGGTAGAGGCGAATGAGGCATAGTGCAGAGCTGGCTGGCACCAGACTGAGGCGACGTGCAGAGTTGGCTGGTAGGCAGGCTGATGGGCTAGATGGTAGTGGTAGAACAGGGCATAGAAGAGGACGCAGGGCTGGCGGCCAACCATGGTTAAGGCTACAAGGGCGGCTCTCCAGCGCTAGTTGCGGCATAAATTGCAATGCCGCATGCCACCCGCGTGCCACATGGCCTTCCAAAAGGCCTATACAGGCCTTATAGGCTCCTTGTGTTGAAGACTACGCATAATTAATGGTGTGCACCGGCTGCACAAGGGCCTGAAGGCCCATGATTGGCATGCGCGGGGCCGGTTCCCCACCAAAAAAAAAAAGCTCTCTCGACTTTACCAATGAAGTTGCTAATCACAAAAAAGAAAGCGACTTTCAGAGAGGGAAAGGAAGCCCCTTGGTGATTTCTTGATGGATGAATCTTGATTCTCTTCGATGACTTCATGCTGATGTTAGCGATGACTATTGCAACTTCCACATGGCAGGCTCTCACAGTCAGAGGATCTTGGCTTTGAAACCACTTGTCACGTTCTTCAATGCAGAGATGCACATGTGTGTAGATGATGCATAAATTGAGAAGTATTGGCCCTCAAAATGGGGTGGAAGGAGTGCCCACGTGAGTGTATTTTGGCTAGACTCTTCTCTACATGCTCCACACAATTTCAATCCATATGCATGCAAAAATGCCCATACTCACACCATGAATAACACGAGAGGGTGCAACCCTCATGCCTCTTGGGATCACATCCCTTGGGCATACCCCATTATTCTACCCTTACCCTATGACTCTTTATGCCTACCATTGATTAATGCAATACCCATGCACAATGCTACCCTTTCCTAACCACCCTAGGACCTAATGCATATGTGCATATTTTATTATATTCAATTGGCCAATTTACAATGTTACAACCAAAGGGTAATCGCCAAATTCCCTAGAATGATCCACAAGGATCTAATACAAATAATCATGTCGTGACATTTTCCTAAATTTTTTGGTAATTTAATAAAATGTTTCCTAGCTCCCCATTTTTTTGGGGCAAATTCGCAACTGTTAGGGGATATTTTCGTGTTTTTTGAAATTAATTCATGAATATATTTGAGAGGTAGTCTTACTAGGGAAGTAGAAGTCAAGATAGAACCACTCGTCACAAAGAAGAAGAAGCTACTATTTTGAACATGCATCTTGATCATCATTATGCAGCAATAATGGAGATTCTACCATGATTAGAGGGGTTACCATGATTGATGACAAACCATCCAAGTACAAAGGTGTGGCATGAGGATCATGAACACGTTCTTCCTTTTGATACTAGGGCTCCCTATAAGAACTTAAATAACCAATGAATAATTATCCCCAACCCCATGTGCATTTGGATCAAGGTGTGACCTTTTATTAATGATGTACTATACCATTTGATGTCCCACTCATCATGGAACTGAGGTCTCTTGCTCCTCCTTTATTTCATCATGCTAATGTGACAGCTATGACTCTAGCTACTCTTGTGCCATCTAGAGTTGATGCTATAAATACATCATTTGAATTTGAAGATCCTATAGCAAAGTTTTAAGGGTATCAATGGAAGTTGATACCCTTAGAGGGAAGTCCATATCTTGAAAGAGCTAAATATCCTATGGCAAAAGGGTCGAATTGAATCTATTATGCTTGAAAAATTGTTTATTAAAGGCTTTACAAAAGGGGACTTAATGATGTATTTGACAGGTTTGTGATGTATTTATTCGGGGGGGGGGGGGCGGGGGGGGCACTATGTAAAAATACCATATAGCATGTGCGATCATGGGGTATTTAAAAAAACCCTACGTATGGATTTTTATAACCTATATACACGCCTTTTATAAATTCTAAGATGATTAAAGTATCCCTTATGCAGGAAAATTCTCTCTTTTTCAATTAAAAAACCCCTTATGTTTGTATATTCGTAGTAATTGCATAAAAATATAAAACCCCTTCTGTTGATTGCACATGCTATCTTACATATGTTTTGGTGGGCCCGCCTGCATATTTATTGGTTATTCTATTAGATCTTCTTAACCTTTTTGAGATCTATTTAGGTCCACTTTTAGCTAGTTTTTTCCCTCGTAGAGAGAGAGAGAGAGAGAGAGAGAGAGAGAAGAAGAAGAAGAAGAAGAATGTATTATTGTCCTCCGGGGCCGAGAAACTGACCCATGGGACCCATAAGCACAACAATACAAGTGTCTTCTTCCTTTTGTGGAAGGGAATAAGAGGGCAACTATTCTAAGACAAATTGTGTGATACAATATTCACGATATTTGAGAGTCCTGGCAATAAAATTACCTAGAGTGGCTAGGTGGGTATGTGAAAGCAAGCTTGCGAGGGTGTTGTGCTCCTCTGTAATATTGTTAAAGTCCTTCCTCATGTGGGCATACCATGGGCATGTAACGAGGACATGTGCCTTTGTCTCTACTTGTCCTTGGTCACACAACTTACAAAATCTTTGTTCCCTTGAGACATCCCCCCAAGCTCCTTTCTCTACCTCCAGAGTGTGATCGGGTATGTATTAGTGCAATGCTTCTCCTTGCATTTGCAGGTATGGCCATAGTTATGTATTTTTGTGCATTTTCTTTTTCCTGAGAGTAAGTGTCCCAATAAATGGGATTAATATGTGTACAGTAGCTACTCATACTTAGGCCTTTTTTCAGTTGATTGCCATTTTTGCTGCAATACTCCCAACAAAGCTTTATGGAATGCCTTCTCATCCATTTCCCCAAATGACATCTCTAGGTAGGATGTTACTTTCCATCTTTGGAACCATCCCTTGATGTCTTGCCACCAAACACAGAGAGAGAGAGAGAGAGAGAGAGAGAGAGAGAGAGAGAGAGAGGGGGGGGGGGGGGGGGGAGTTGCTCAACATGCATTGAGGTGATGAAGAGGAGAGGGATGTCCGTTGATCCTTCAAGTCACTTGCATCATCTAACCCGTGCAAATCACGTGTCAACTTCATGTGTAAGTCTTATTTAGGACACTAACCTCATATTGACCTCCGCAATTTGGTATTCTTATCAACTCTACCCAAATTGTTTTGCCTTATCCTTTTCTTTCGGGGAATAAAGCCACTAAATATAATGCTTTTTCACTTGCAAGTTTTCATATGCAAGCCATTCACGGGTGCTTTGAGAAGTTTCCCTCGTGTGTGCCTACATAGACACCACTAATTGAAGAATCTCTGCAAGAAAGAAATACCTTTTATAATGATGTACTAAAACATTGATGTCCCACCGATCATGGAACCCAAGTCTCTTGCTCCCCCTATGTTGCCTTGTGCTTCTATGTTGCCTTGTACTAATGTGACACTTATGACTCTAGCTACTCTTGTGCCATCTCAAGTTGATTTTGTAACTACATCATTTGGATTTCAAGATCCTATGGCAAAGTTTCAAGGGTATCAGAAGAAGTTCATACTTTGAAAGAGGTTGACATCCTATGGAAAAAGGGTTCAAGTGCATCTATTAGGTGTTTGTTGAACTTGGCTTTACAAATGAGGACTTAATGAAAGGTTTGTGATGTATTATTGGTCCTATAAGAGCTTCACCTTTTTTAGATTTATTTAGGTCCACTTTTAGCTATTTGTTTCCCTCCTAGCTCAAGGGGGTCACCTAGTGTAATATGTCTACATCACGTGCATTCAAGGATTTTTTTCTAAATCCCTATGTAACATATTTTTATTATTTCCTTACACCCCCTCTGTAAGTTTTCTCAAAATTAATAAATCCCATAATATGATTAGATTTTTTCTTCTAGAGGAATTTTTAATGTCCATATGTGAGAGATACATTACTACTTTTGGAGTCATTTCGAAGGCAATATGAGAGATATCAAATGTATCATGCATGTTATTTGAGTCTACAAGAGAGCTACAATAGTGCAACAATAGGAAACATGTAGTTTCAACCCTGATGACAGTGCCAAAAGACTAAGAGAAATAGAGGGTGAACAAGGTAGTGCACGCTCACACACATGCATGCACTTACACACACGCCAATGCATGCACACATGTATACATGCACAAACACACACATACACATGCATGCATGTACACACACACACATGCACAACATGCATGCACAAACACACATGTGTCGTGGGTATGACAACGGGTTTTATTAAGCGAGTAATGATAAAGTAAGAGACTAGGGGGGAGTGTCAAGCCCTCCTTGCGTGAGGCATCTTCCATCGAGAGAGTTTTCTGTCAGAGAGAGCGCTAAGCCCTTGTTCTGTCGAGGCGACAAGCCTTCCATTTGAGGCATCTTCTCCTCTTCATTTCGGTATAAGAAGCTCTCCATTCCGGTACATAGAGCTCAAGATATCCTCTTTTGAGTGTTGTTCATTCCTTAAGTGATCCATTGTATTTGAGAGGATTCTCGTTCTGGTCTTCTTCTTCGATCTATTGTACAAAGGAAGCAGCAACTCTCCAGCTCCCTAGTTCGACACATGACTTTCCTAGGACAGCAGCTGCTCCTAAGCTTTGTAAACGAACAAATGTCCTATTTCACCCCCTACAGTGATGCTCCCATCCACAACAAACGGCCCCACAAGCAGTTATTGGCTCACAAAGCCAGTAGCATCTTTCTCCAGCCCCCGCTCCAATGCCCATGGACTCCTAACTCCTACAACAGCCTGCCTACGCTCCTTGAACAACGCCATGCATTGAATCAAGCCTCAACCCGGCATCCACGAGGACTACAACGGCAACTATTAGTCTTCCTTCGACGACGCCTGCTACGAGCATCTCCAGCAAAGTCTCATCTAATCGGCCAATAGTAGCCAGCAGCCACCACCGAACGACGGCATACGATTCCAACCAACGCGTTAGCCGCCGTCGCGGGGGACTCCAGCTGCAAACAACCGTCAACATCGCGCTAACCATCGACCCTCGTCTTCTACAAGATGCCACTCAAGCTCCATCTATAGCAATGGACCTGACGACAGTTCTCCATGCAGACTCAACGGCCATCCAGAAGAGACGTCATCAACTCTACAAGCCCAGCAGCAGCAACTGCGCCTCCACTACATCAACACAACTGAGTGTCGATCTACCTAAGGTAGGCTAAGTTCTACAGCCAACCGACAAGCAAGCCTCTCTAAGGCTCCATTCGAACTCAAAACGGACCTCCACGCAGTTAGGCGCCCAGCCCAATGAGACCATGCAGCACGGCTCCACCCGACAGACAAAGCTCTGCAGCAGCGGCTTCCCTGGCAAGCCAAGATGCCCACACGACCTCTACATCAAAGGCTCCCACAGAGAGGCGGCTCCTGCACGTCTCCAACGCCACCGAACGAAGGCTCACGACACACCACCTTCCGCCGACGGAATCTCACGAAGATTCCGTCAGCATATTTCGGCGAATCAACACGTGGCACCCTATTCACAAGGGCCACATCAGCAGAGGGCCACGTGGCAAACTTATCTGCCACATCATCAATAGAATCCCTCCGTGTGCCATGTCACATAGCTCGCTACGTCACCACCGACACGTCACATGGGCCACATCAGTTGCCCATGTAGGTTGACTAGCCACTTCACCACTACAGGTCCATGTCATCACACAAGCCACGTCAGTTGCCATGTAGGCTAACTAGCCACGTCACCTCTACAGGTCCATGTCACCACATAGGCCACGTAGGTCGTGCCACATCAGCAAGACACGTGACACCTTGCCACTTTAGCAGCCCATGCCACGTCATCAAGGTATGTCATCCTGCCACGTCATGTGGATATGTCATCACTACCATGGTGGCAGTCTACTCATGGCTAAGACATCAATTGCCATGTCAACAGCCCCACCTTGCCAACTCAGCAGTCCCATTCCAACTGCCATGTCATCATGATGACATGTGGCAATGCCACATCAGCATGTGCCTTCTAAGCACACTATCTCCCCACAGGCACAATCCTTCATTAGCATGTGCCCTCATAGTGCCACATCACCCTTCAGGACACCTCATTAATTTGGACCCTCTCCTTGGACAAAGTTTGGCCCATACTTGCCCGAGCCATAACTTTTGATCCAGGTGGAATTTGGAGGTGATCTAGGTTCCAGCATTGGTTCAGTTATGCCGCATTGCACCACCGTTGGATCTTCTGATCACCATCCTCGGGGGGTCACCTCCAAAATTTTTAGTGTACCAAGTGCATTCAAAAGGCGTATTTTAATTTCACTTTTGAAAAAATTTTAACAGGTTTATAATAAGAGGGGGTTTTTTATTTCACTTTAGAAAAAAATTCCGTTAGTTCATAAGTAAAGAGGAGTTGTCTTATTGGGGAAATTCTTTTAGTTGAGGGGTTTTTTTAAATACCCATGTGATACCAAGGATTTCTTAGTAGTGCACCCCCCTGAGTCACCACCTCTTTCGATCAGCAGATCATTCCTCAGCACAAGGATACTTAGTGCAGTCCTGTCCCATGTTAAATTACACGGTGCAATGGAATAGAAACTGAACAAAGAATAGAGAGTACACAGCAAACTGGAGATGAATAAAATATTCCTTCAATACTGTACAGATGATGGCTCCGTCTACCCGTGCGCTCCCACAGTGGAGCTTAGATGGCGATCTCGACAGATACTAGGTGAAGAGCTACTAGCTGGAAGATCTCTGCTAGAAGATCTGATCTGGTACAATGGACTGGGGAGGTCACCTCTTTATGGCGATCAGGGCGGTAGTCGGATCAACGTAGTCGGTGGAACCGACCAGTCAACCTAGTCGGTGAAGCCGACTAGTCAACCTAGTCAGTGGAACCGACTAGTCGTCCATGGAATATTCAAGGAATATTTCCTACACCGTCGCCTCGGGGGCTCTTGCCCCTGAACCGCCGTCACCAGGGGGACCGCTAGCTCCCCTGGGACCCCCCAGCTGGCCCCCAGGCCCCAGTAAGAATAAGGGGCTCCCACACAATCACCTCTCTACCATCAACAATCTCATTGATAGACCTCATCTGACATGCAAAAAGTCAGGATCCAGTTAGGACCACATCCAGTGTCCCAGGCTCACACATGGCTTCTCCTCATATGGGGGCCTTACAACTTGAGCACCTTGGACCATTGGTGGTTACCAGGAGGGTGGGGCATTGAGCATATCTAACACCCCCCCTCAATGTCCACCCGCAGGTGAACTACCTTCTCGACCCAATGCCGAGACTCTGAATATGGCCCTGAAGCTGATCTACTAGCTGGAAGATCTCTGCTAGAAGATCTGATCTGGTACGATGGACTGGGGAGGTCGCCTCTTTATAGCGATGAGGGCAGTAGTCGGATCAACGTAGTCGGTGGAACCGACCAGTCAACCTAGTCGGTGAGCCGACTAGTCGACTAGTCGTCCATGGAATATTCAAGGATGGGGCATTGAGCATATCTAACATCCCAGTGTAGTAGACATTATCAGGTTCATCCATAGCGTAGTCTGGGGAGACTCAATGTTTCATCATGCATTTATGGATGTAGTATATAGTCCTTACTTGATGTAGATTAGTTGTTGGATCCAGTACTACAGATTAGTCTCGCCATCAGCGTTCAGCACCTCATATGCCTCAAGTGCATCTTGTGTTTTCACAATTGTATTCCAGGATTCTAGGTCTTTATACTTTCAGCTCCTTGAGCCTACGACAGATGCTACATCCCATGCCAATGGATGTTTAGCTATGCACACATCAGACGACCTTCATCGCATGATAGTTGAGCATGCATTTTGGACAGGTTCCTATGTGACCTTGTCATTTGTATGGGCCTCTTCTTCTATAGAGCAGTGTATCACACCTGCACCTTTGGCCCCAGCTTTTATGTAGCCCCGCGGATCACTCTGTCCACATCAACTATGCGGTTTTCTTCAACCTGGCATCATTTGATAGATAATCTACTTCTACTATAGCATACCTCTGCCATTGTTGTCAGTTCTTTTGGATTGGTGACACTCTTGTATGTCATAGAACCGAATCACGTCAAGATTCACAACGACATCGATAGCCTCACATCCGGATGGATCTTCTAGAGAGTAGTTGCACAGTCCACGGTGACTTATGACATGTTCAGCCTTGACATGTTTAGCATGCAACTTTACACACAATCATTCACGCAGTCATCTTTTGATCGACGAGTCTTTGATCCAGGTGGACTTCACTTTCTACATATTTCGTTTCTTTTTCCTTCGGCCTATCTTCTGGGTTTTGTTCCCAAAGGTGAAGGATGACCCATAGCTTAAGAGGGGGAAATGCACATTATGTACATGATTGTAAGTTGTAGTCATTATACGTGCTTCCGCTATGTAGTCACTGTGCTCACACACGCCCATACTATGATTCTTTTTAGTATTGGATGCTAGCATACGTACCAAATGAAACCCACAAAAGGGTCTTGTACATGCACCCTCTACTTACCCAGTGCAATTTAAGAGGGGGTGTTAAGGATGGTGTGAATTGCACCATACCTCTAGGGCATTAGGGTAAACCCTAACCCTAACCCTAACCCTAAGGGGTTCACATGTATATCTTCATGTTCATGTTCAATACAACTTAGTGTACATCTAGCTATATCGTGTGCACTCCTCTCTCTCACTTCCGCTATCAACCGTTGCTTTACGTCAAACATGAGTACTATCACACCTAGATCTATACACCTACTACTAGTGTAGTCACCAAGAAGAACTTACTCTATATAACATTAGCTAGCTCTTTTGTAGGTCTCCCTAGTCCTCTTGGCGCTTCTTTTGATTAGTCTTTTTCTTCCAAAAATATCTTGCTAGATATCCAGGCCTATCACAATAATATTCTTTCGTTTCCTTCTTCTTGTTAGCTTTGTCATAAGCTTCTTTATCTTCACAAGAGTCCTTGCTTTTCTTGTTAGACTTGCCATTCTCTTCATTTCCTTTCACTTTTCTTTGGTGTTGACATTGAATGCCTTCTCAGTGCCATCATCCTTCTTAGATGAATAAGGGATCAAGCTCCTCAAAAGTCAATGGACTTGAGAGTGGCCAACTGATTGTTGTTCACCTTCTCAACTACAATGGTTAGTTGATCTTTTAACACTCATACTTTGACTAGATGCTCACTTACCATGTCACCTTCCTCCATCTTTAACATGAACAATTGATTTTGGAGCATTACAAGGCAACTGATTTTCACCTTCTCATACAAGCCCTTCACAATCGTAGATGCATCAAAAAAAGTATTCACCAGTTGAATGTGTAGAGGCACCAAATCTGCAATCGTCCCCATGATCATTGATAGTAGCTCAACATGTGTCTACACCCATTCTTTGACATAATCTACAATCCAGATTAACTTCCTTGCCGCTTCCTTTTGGTCCGTAGTTTCAAATTCCCATCCTTCAATTATCTCCCACAATGGATGCACAATCTTATGATGGTACTTAATGCTTCTTAGGATGGAGGATAAAAACCTGCCAAATGAGCACATGGAAGCTTTCTTGACAAAGGCACTCGGAGCCTTCTGTTGGTTGGTGGACTTTGTTAGTGTGAAGCTATGTAAGAGTGTTACTCCTAACAAATGAAGACTTCCCAGGGAGGACCAAAGGAATGAACAAGAGTATTATTTACCTTGGTGGGATTGGGACTTGAACCTCATGGGATCTCATTTTGAGCTTGGGTTTGGAGACAACGTGGAGTAGTAATGGGTTTCATAGACGGTTGAAACAGGCCCAAGAGACTCGATACTTTTTAGGGTCAAGATGGTTCCCAAGTTCAAAGTTTAACCTTGTACAAAGTGTGCACAATGTGCCACCATCTAGTAGTAAGGTGCTACCTAGATGTAGACCCTTGTCACTAGAAGATTGTTCTTCTACCTCCTTGTGGCACCTTCAAAACACTATCAACCTACATGATCTCATAGAGCTTCAGTGGGCTGCATAGTGATGCCTTGCAAACACACCTTCTTATACCGCTCTAGTGGATGGCCAATCATAAGGAAATGTTTGCTTCTTAATCCTTGCTGCTTCCCTCTCCATTATTCTTGTCCTCCTTAAGGGAGGTTTCTTTGTTCAACAATATTAAGTCATTTTGTAAGAGAGTAGACACTACCTAACAAAGGTAAGACCCTCTCATGGCTACTTATAAAATTGACAAGTTCAATGGCCAAGGCTTCCATACTTGGCAAATGAAGATAAAGTTTATGCTTACGAAAGAAAATCTATGGGACTTAGTCAAGGAAGGAACTCAAACCTCTCAGGAAGGTGAATGAACTACAACCAAAGGTAAAGGAAAGGCCACTGACTCTACGTCTACACCTGTAGATGCAAAAAGGATAGAGAAATCCTATGCCATCATTGCATTAGGTTTGGGTGATGATTATGTACACCACATTTTAGATTTGGAATCCCCTTTTGAAGCATGGTATAAGTTAGACATATTGTTTGGTGCTAGCTCTCATACTTCCAAATTAAATCTAAAAATTAAGTTCTTTGAACTTAAAATGGAGGGAGATAATGTTGATGCTAATGTCAACACTATGAGGAGTATTATGACACAACTAGCTTCAATTAATTCTCCTGTCACTGAGGATGATGCTATGGCAGTGCTTTTAAAGAGCATGCCTCAGGATTTTGACTATGTAGTTACTACTTTGAAGAATCTTCCTCAACCCTCATTAGAAGGCATCATCAGTGCCTTACAAGAAGAGGAAAGAAAGAACACTTCAATAATGGGCAAAATGCATACAAAAGCAGTTGCAATGAAGTTTTCAAAGAGCAGGTACAAGGCTTGTAAACACTATGGGAAAAATAATCACCTTGAGAAGGATTATTATAGAATCAACCCTTGCTCATATTGTGGCAAGAATAATCACTTTGAAAAGTTTTGCAATGAGAAAAAGAGGACTATGACAAATCTAGTTGAAGAGAGAATGCCATTGGCAAATGAAGCATCCAACTTTGTGGTAGAAGACAAGGACATTGCCTTTTGAGCAACTTGTCTTTGAATTTTTGTTTATCATCACTTGGTCAAATTTTGAGGTTCTCTACCTAGAGTAGTACTCCAAAAAGAATGCTATGTGTTTTGTCTTTTGTAAATCACCTCTGGTCACCATATGATGTAGGCCATGTGATATGTGTTTGGTCTATCCCATTTTTGTAAACCTTGACCCTTGGGCACCTTTGCTAGCATGAGATCCATTCTAATACATGGATTTTGCCTCACTTGTGCTCTCACTCTTTGTGCCATGATGCATCTCTTCTACCCCACACTCTTCTATACTTATGACCCTAGGTATGATCCCATTACATCAAATTTTCCTTCATTTTTTACCATCATGGATTTCATCATGGACTTGTTCGACATTTTAAATAAAATATGCATTTTGGAAGGAGCAAGCTACTTCTCATCCAAATGATTACATGTACATTATTGTAGATGGTATGGATCAAAATACAACAACATTACCTCAATTCATTAACAGTCCACCTAAGCTATAAGGCAAATACTTTTTGAAGACACATTTATGTGGAGTGTTAGTGCATGGAAATAAGTTTTTTGCAGACATATGGATTTATTCCTTGCATATACATGATAGCAATCAAGTTGTAACATACGTTATGAAGGAAATTCATAGTGTAAATGCTAAAAACGTTGCCTATCATAACAAATTTGATAATACAGGTAAACAATTTTGGATGAGAGAATAAGAATGTACTCTACTTTGCATTTTTCTTAATGCTAATTGCTTATCAAATCTTCAATGAGATTGAAGTTGGGCTTTTGTTGGTTGGGCACACACATGAGGATATCGATTAGTCTTTTAGTACAGTCTCAAGAGAGCTCAAACACAAGGACATGGAGACAACGGATGACTTGATAAGAAAATGTGGGAGGCTAGTTGGTGGCCACAAGGTATAGTATGCTCCATGGTTGAAATAATGTATGATTGGAAGAGCTTTATTCTACCTTTCATACAAAAAGGTGGTGATGCCCTAATAGGTCATAGCGCTCCACACTACTTTAGCTTTTTCTTAAAGGATAAAATACGAGTGACGCAGTGGCAACACATTCAGTAAGAAATCCAAAGGTGAAATAAAAGGCTTAAAAGCTTTTATTACATACAAAGAGGAAATGCTTCAAAGATTCCTTATTGGAAGCCCTCTTGGAATGAACACACTACTGTTGTAATTCGCAAGAAATACCAATTGATAAAGGACCTTGCAAAAATGGAAGAAGTTGATATTAAGACAAAACGGCCTTGATTTTGGCCAAATCTTGGTAATGACTTACGCCTAGCTTGTGGTCTCTTTGAAAACGAGTTGGAATTGCTGCTCCCACGTCCATATTGTGGACCAAAGAAGAGAGAGTTAATGCCACAAATTGACATAGATGTCTATTGTTTTGTTGCAATTCGACCATCAGATGATGAACATGAGAACGTGAAGTTCTGGGTTGCAAAGGTGGTGGACATGAGCGTGGAGGAGGCTGTCAAAGTGTCTTCCGGATGTAGACTCCTAGATTGTTGGAGGGGATTTCAACAACCTGGAGTTTGGGGAAGACAAGCAGGGTGGTGCCTCCTTCTCTAAGATGCCAGCAATAGAGTGTAGCACTTGGGAGTAGTTAATTTTCATGATCAGTGGTGTAGAGACCCGTGGCAAGAGCCAGATTTCAGTAGGATACTTAGCAGCCTCCTCTTCTCCTTCAGACAGAGGAGACATGATGGAATGCCTAAGAGACTAGACCATTTCTACATTGAAGATGAGGCACTGCACAGAGGTAGATCTATCGGGATTTGGTGGTAGGTACCATGATGTCAAACCACTCTCTAGTAGTACTTCAGTTAGATCAACCCTACTGAGGTCTTCCCCAGAAGGGGGTCCGCATTCCAGAGGACCTCTTGCAAGATGAGGAGATCCAGTAGGTCATGGCAAGGATTTGGGAGCAATCAGACACCGTGTGAGGGTTGGGCTTCGTGGGTGGCCGATGTGATCCAGAGGTGCAATTAGGAGTTGCAGGCTCAAGCCCTTAGGCAGAGGAGGACTCTTCAGGAGCGCGAGCGGGCTTTGAGGAGATACCTCGCCTCCATAGAGCGGCTTAGGGAGCTGGACCCAGGTTCTTAGTGGCTTAGTGATAGGTTTGAGAGCGCTCGCCTTGAGCTTATGGACATGGAGATTCGGCGGGCTGAGTTCTCCTATCACTCTTCTTAGGCCTGGTGGGTATAGCAGGGGGACATGATGATAAAGCCATTTTTTTAGACCACTGGGCCTAATCGATAGGCACATAGCTACAGCGTCTCTGAGACATGTAGGGCATCATGCACACTAACCCATAGGAGATTTTTGACCTAACGACAGGTTTTTATAGCCAGCTCTTTTAGATGAAGAGGATGGCTCCGTCTGGTCTTGTGGCCCAATAGGTAGTTTGGGATCACGATCTAACAGTAATCTCACAAGATTTATGCAGCAGACTGGAGGAGCCTTTCATGGATGAGGATCTCCAAGAAGTCGTCAAGGCTCTCCCAACCCAAAAGTGTCCTAGCAAGGATGGCTTGACTCCACCAACCTTCTTTTGAAACTTCTACAAGATTATATCCACCCCTTTCTAACTAGCTTGCCATGAGATATTTGACACAAGCTCCCTCCCTCAGTCCCTAAGCAAGTGGTGGATTTGTTTGATCCCAAAAAGGGGGAGATAGGTTAGACATCCGGTAGTAGAGACCGATCACTTTACTTAATATTGCATACAAGATCCTCACCAAGGTCTTGAGATTGAGGTTACAGCAATCTTATTGACATCACCCATGACACACAGACCGACATCCAGAAGAGCAGCATCGTGGACAACATCTTCACATTTTGGGAGGCAGTAAATTGGTCGAGGAAGGAGTCACAGCCACTGGCCATCCTTCTCTTGGACTTTAAGAAGGCCTATGACAGGGTGGAGTGGGCCTTCCTAGAGGGTACTATGTGGAGATTGGGTTTCTCGGACAGATGGGTTAGAGGAGTTTCTGATATTTATGCGGGGAGCTCTAGCCAGATGCTTATCAGAGGACACACGGGCAAGGTCTTTCCTCTCTCTCACTCGGTCTGCCAATGCTGTCCACAGGCTCCCTTCCTCTTCTTGTTTGTGGTGGAGGCTTTGGGCTATTACTTGAGATCACAAGTGGCACGCCTCACAGGGTTGAGGCTCCCAATCAGACAGGAGGAGGAGCTGCTTGACTCTGAGGTTGCAAATGACATGGCCTTGTATGTTGAGCTCACCACAGTGAGATTGGAGAGAGTCAGGGGAGACCTGGGTATTTACTGCGAGGCCTCGGGTGCACAGATCACGGACAAAGTCCATAGGTTTCTTCACAGGCTATGATGAGACACAGGAGATTCATGAGTGGGGGATTGACTTTGGCTTCAGATGGATACTGTGGGGCTAGACAGCGAGCTACCTTGGATGCCAAGTTGGTATTCGTGGGGCTAGACAGCGAGCTACCTTGGATGCCAAATTGGTATTGATATTACAGCAGAGCAATAGATTGCCTGGGTCCTTGAGAGTGTTTGGTGCAAGCTTCTCTATTGGAGCTCGGCCAAACTATCCCTAGCAAGTTGTGCCTTAGTGGCAAACCAGGTCCTTCTTTCCATGGCCTGGTAGATCGCCTCCTACTAGTTTTTTCACAGAGGATGCATTGGGCAGCTCTAACGGTTGGTTTGGAACTTCCTTCAGGAAGGTTGGATGGCAAGGAATACTACAGCATGAGTCGCTTGGCAAACGGTGCTGCACACACTAGGAGTCTTGGGTATCATTGATCCAAAGATGTAGAGCATAGCCCTCCTGGTCAAGTTGGTTGTTCGCGGCCTCACCCCAGCAGGTGCAAAGCCTTGGAAGCTCCTCTTATAGCAAGGGCTTCTCTAAATCAAATTAGCAAGACAATTCTTTGATGTAGAATGGTATTTGTGCCAATCTCCATCTTCAAAATTTGAATTCGGATGGCACTTGTGCCATTTTACATGTGAATGACACAAATCCAACACATAAATCTTCCAAAATTTTCCCCACCTTTAGCATGGCAATAGTGCAAATTCTACATGTGATTGGCACTAGTGTCATGTGGCAATGGCATTTGTTCTAATCTCCACATGATTGGCATAGATCTTATGCATAAATCTTTCAAACAAAAATTCATCTTTCATTGTAGCATGACACTAGTGCCAATCTACATATGATTGACATAAATCTTCTACATAAGTCATTCACATTTTTTCCCATCTTTAGAAGCTTTTTCATATTTATTAAATTTAGAATGGCAGTAATGCCATTTCCATAAGACCAACATAAATCTTACACACATAACTATAGCATTGTTTTACATCTTTCGCTTGAGGATGGTGTTGGCCGAATATGCAAGACAATTCTATCAAATTTCGCCTCTATTAGCATCCACTAAAATTACATTTGAGGCCATAAATCATAATAAGTATGATAATCAAGCTCTAAAGAAATATAAAATTGTGTTATAGTCATCCTTAGACTCTAGGACTTACAACATCGTTCACCCTATGGCAACAAGGGCCATAAGTGTAGTCTAGGTCTATAAGACCAGGTGAGAGATACCCATGGACAATAGAAGACATGTGCTCTTACTAGGGGCACCAAGATGCTAAAACTACTGGTCACAATCCATCAAGTAGTCATGGTAGGTGCAAATCACATTTTGATTAGATGATGCCTATTTAGATTCTCTACTGCATTGACTCACATGGTGCCTAGGGAGGTATTGCATTCATCAAAATTTTCACATGCTCAGAGGCCCCACTGGATAAAGGTATTCACACAATAAAAGGGGGATGGATGTTATGATAGCTTTGCACATTGATACATTATGCATGATGATGCTTTGGTAGATGGGAATACTAACAATGATGGTGAGTGCCCCTTGAGAGAGCATTTTGGCATAGATTGGTCACTATTCCCATGAACACATTTGTGCATAGTAGAAAAAGAATACTTATATACAAAGGGATGAAATAGATACACATGGAAGTGTCATTGAAAGAGGCCGAGGTAGGGATATAGCTAGTGGTGGCGAGGCAAGAATTTTGCAACTAACCAAAAGGGAGTTTGGAATTGACAAGGACAAAGGAAAACAAGAGAATGATGATGATACATCAGCACCAGAGTACATGTATGTATGAATATTTTATTGGACACTAAGATGACACATGGTAGGTAGCATGTAGGACATTCATTATGAAGCACCCAAACTTCCACTTTTGGAAGGCCTCTTAGTAAGCAACTCATCATGAACTTAAATATGGGTAACCTCCATCAAACACCCCTATCATCAACTTTTTAGAATGGAACTAGTGCCAACATCCAAATGACAAGCATAAATCATAGACACAAATCTTTCACATTCTTCCAATCTTTCACTTTAGCTTAGCACTAGTGCTAATCTGCATGTGATTGACATAAATCTTTTATACAAATCATTCATGTTTTCCCCATATTTTTTCCACAATGACTAACTCGAATAGGACACTTATGAGTTTTGGTCAAGAACTAAGATATTAGGTTTTAGGAAATTTTAAGATCATTTCTCCATTTGTTACAGCTATATATGCTTATAAGAAATCATATAAATTCTAGTCTATGGTAAGAACAATTTCAAGGTCTTTGATATTGTCAAATTAACAAATCTACCAAAGGATCCAATCTATGTGTTTCTAGTTTGAACAAGCATTTTCTAAAAAAACATGCCAATGAATCAACCTTTCTTTAAAGGAGTTACACTTCTTAATCCATTCAAAGTAAAATGAATGAAAGGTGAATTTCAAAGGTGCCCAACCATTGTCCAAAATCAAGGTTCCTACTACAAAGATCCTCATGCATCCATATAAGTTGCGAGAACCCTAACATAATTCATTGACAATACATCATCCCAAAAATCACTATGGACATTCTCATTGATCCACATCTACCCATTTTCTATAGGAGATTAATGGGGCTTTTCATATTGACTCAAAAAAATTTCATCGACCAAGATATGAGATTCTTAAAATAATTATCCTTAACAATGACAATTAGCATGCCAAGGCCATTCTAGTGAAAATAATCCATGTGATATTATTTTATTTATATTATATATATATATATATATGAAATAAATATATTTCTAGAGATGTATAACACACACACACACACAAATATATACACGTGTGTGTGTGTGTGCACGCGTGTGTGTATATACATACATGTGTGTGTGTGTGTGTGTGTGTGTGCGCGCGCGCGCGTGCAAGATCACATGATTTATTTTCCTTCGAATGGCCTTGACATGCTAATTGACATTTTTAAGAATATATGTGTATATATATATGTGCACATATACACATGTGTGTCTATGTATATATATACATATATGTATATAAATAAGATCACATGAATTCTATTTACTAGAATGACCTTAAAATTGTGTCTATGTGTGTGTTTGTGTTTCCATATTACATATGAAATTAGAACCAAAAAACAAATTTAAAATTCATATTTTATATTTTGAAACTATAGCTTGAATTTTGAAATTTAAAATTTAAAACTATAATTCAAAATATCAAATAATATTCTCATAGATGGTTTTGAAATTTAGAGGGAAGTATGTGTGTGTGGGGGGGCGAGGGGAGGAGAGAGAGAGAGAGAGAGAGAGAGAGAGAGAGAGAGAGAGATCATTTAATTTTTTTCCCAATTTTAGAAATTTCCCCCATGTTTGTTCCCACCTCAGTGACTAACTAAAATAGTAGACTTATGAGTTATGTGGTCAAGAACTAAGATCTTAGGTTTTAGGAAATTTTAAGATCATTTGTCAATTTGCTATAGCTATATGTATTGATAAGAAATCAGAGAAAGTGTAGTTTATGGTCACAGAACCATTTCAAGGTCTTTGATATTGTCAAATCGACAAATGTACCAAAAGGGTCCAATCGATGTGTTTCTAGTCTGAAATGAACAATTTCAAAACAATGAAGATGCAGTCAACCTTTCTTTAAATGATCTAGATTTTTTAATCCATTCAAAGTGAAATGAATGAAGGCTGAATTTCAAAGGTTCCCAACCATTGTTTAGAGACAATGTTCCTAGAAATATCTCATATAGGTCGTGAAAACTCAAATACAATTCATTGGCAATACATCATTCCAAAAAACACTATGGGCATTCTCATTGATTCACTTCTATCCATTTTCTATGGGAGATCAATGGAGCACCTAATTTACTCAACAAAATTTCATCAATTAGGGATATGAAGTTCTTTAAAAATAAGTATCCTTAACAATGACAATTAGCATGTCAAGGCCATTCTAGTGAAAAGAATCCATGTGATCTTATATATCTATATCTATATATATATATATATATATATATATATATATATATATATACATATACATATATGTATGTATGTATGTATGTATATATAAGATCTTTTCACAAGAATGTCCTTGACATTGTGTGTGTGTGTGTGTGTGTGTGTGTGCATGTGTGTGTGTATATTCGAAGTCTACATATGAAACTTGAACCAAAAAATCAAATTTAAATTCAAATTTGAAATATTGAAACTAGAGTTCAAATTTTGAAATTCAAATTTGAAAGCTAAATTCTAAAACTTTAATTCAAAATTTGAAATAATAATTTCATAGAGGTTTCCAAATTTCAAAAGACTTTAGAGAGAAGTGTGTGAATGTGTGTGTGTGTGTGTGTGTGTGTGTGTGTGTGTGTGTGTGTGTGTGCATGCATGCATGTGCATGTGTGTGTGCATGTGTGAATGCATGCACAGGCATGCACATGAAGGGAGGGGGAGCACCTGGTGCTCTTATATCATGATAGTGGAAGTCAGAGAGAGAGAGAGAGAGAGAGAGAGAGAGAGAGAGAGAGGAGTGCATACGATATAGCTACATGTACACTAAGTTGTATTGGACATGAACATGAAGATATACATGTGAACCCTTTAGGGTTAGGGCTTCTCCTAATGCCCTGGAGGTATTGACACAACCCCAGCACTCCTAAAACCTCTGATTTGCCAGCAAACACAAGATCACACCAAACGTGAGGAATCTGAGCAGGCTGCCTACCACCCAACCATGAAATCTACAGGATGTGATCCCGAATCAGGAGATGTACCCTCCGAGCCACGAGCTGAGCTACTGGCATGAACTCCCAACCAAATCCTACCAGCCTAGTGTCCCATCCCACTAGGTGGTGCGACGAAGCCTAGGATCTGTTGCTGGGTCTTGGACTACGCTATGATGCGGACGCGCGTCCGTGACTCAATCCAAGATCAGCAGACCTAGCACTTGGGAATGAGACTTACTCCCCTCGGCTCTCTAAGACCTGAACCTCTGGGCCCCTTATATAGACTCAGGCCCAATGCGCCAAAAGTAGCGAAGACCTCTAATTGGTTCGTATCCTTGTCACTCAACCCAAGAATCAAGCCCGCCTAGCCCTAAGCCTCCCCAGGCTACCTGAGCTAGTTTTGTGTCCCCCAGTACATGCCAGATACTAATCCGTGCACATGACATACTTCCCCTTCTCTAAGAACTCACTTCTAAGTTCGCTAAAAAACCCAATTTATACCAATTGACATAACCCCAGCACTCCTGAAACCTTTGATTTGCAAGTAAACACAAGAACACACCGAAGTGAGCCACGAGTTGAGCTACTGGCACAAACTCCCAACTAGATCCTAACCAGCCTGGTGTCCCATAACACTAGGTGGCACTAGAAGCCTGAGATATGCTGCTCGGCCTTGGCTACGCTATGATGCAGGGCGCACATCCGTGACTAAATCCAAGATCAGACCTAGCACCTAGGAAGGAGACTTGCTCCCCTCGGCTCTCTAAGAACTGAACCTCTGGGCCCCTTATATAAACTCAGGCCCCATGTACCAAAAATAGCGAAGACCTCTAACTAGTTCGTACCCTTGCCACTCAACCCGAGAATCAAGCCTGCCTAACCCTAAGCCTCCCCAAGCTACTTGAGCTAGTCTTGTGTATCCCAGTATACGTCAGATACCAATCCATGCACATGACATACTTCCCCTCCTCTAAGAACTCACTCCTGAGTTCGCTAAAAAACTCGAGAATGCGCTTTAGAGGTTCTGTAATGTCTCCCATGTTGCAATCCTCCTCAACACGATCCTTCCACTCGATCTTGTATTCCGTGATAGTTCGATTACGAATCTGTCTTTCATGAAATTCAAGAATACTCTCAGGTTTGTGTGGAATAAAAGTTAAATCTGTAACTTCTATTATTTCTTGAGGAGAAACAAGTTGATCATCCGCACCCAGTAACTCTTTTAGTCTGCTGAAATGAAACACTAGATGTACTTTAACATCAGGAGGCAATTCTAGTTTATATGCAACTCGTCCAATTCTTTTAATAATCTTGAAAGGACCACAGTATCTGGGGGATAATTTCGGAACCAAACCAGTACTTAGGCACTTGGATTCCTTGAGAATATGCAAATATGCCATCATTCCTTCAGAGAACTCTCTAGGTGAACGATGTCTATTAGCATAAAATCTATCCCGATCTTGGGAACTTCTAATAGACTCCTTGGCAAACTACAACATTTCTTGCGTGTCCTGCAAGAATGTCTTTGCAGCATCATTTTGAATTCCCTTGAAGCCAACCATAACTGGTGACTTAGGTTAAAACCCGTACATAAGCATAAAAGGACTGTAACCAGTGCTCAAATGCTTTGCACTGTTATTAGCAATTTGATCATGGGGAGATAATCATCCCATGAAGACTGTCTCTTAGAAACATATGCTTGAAGCATATCTTCAACCAATTGGTTGACCTTCTCTATACTGCCATCAGATTTTGCATGATCTAAGGAACTCATACTTAGAGTAGTTTCTTGTAAACTTTGAGTCCCTGTCACTAACTATGTCAGATGGCAAACCATATAGCTTAAACAAGTGATCCACAAACTCGTGAGCCGGCTAAACAACTGAGATGGTTGTTCTAGTAAGAATCTAGCCATTTTTGTCAGACGGTCCACTATAACCCAAATAGAGTCATGACCCTTGTGTGTTCTAGGCAAACCCGTAATAAAATCCATGGAAATAGTTTCCCTTTTATTACCCGAGATATGCAACGGATGCAATAAACCTGCACTTCTAAGACATTCTACCTTAGTAACCTGACAAACCCAGCAACCTACCACATAGTTTTCAATAAATGCACGCATCTTAGGCCAATAAAAGATATGTTTCACAAGAGACAGAGTCCGATGTATACATGGATGTCCAGCACTAGGAGCATCATGACACTCCCAGAGAATCTTGGATCAAAGATCCAAAACATCAAGCACACATATCTTTCCATTCCAGGACAATAAGCCGTTCTTAATCATCCACTAACCTCCTGCCGCTTGTACCGTAGGTGACACAATCCCTGAGTCCCGGTCAACCATGGAGCTCCCATCTTGGACTTTCTGCCAATAAGAACTGAAATGACTATGCAGCCCAGCCCAGTTTCACCAAGCTATAAGGTGGGTGGTCCAAGCTTTTAGAAAGCCCACCCTCCTAACTTGAAGGGGTAGTGCTTTTTTTAGCTTCCAGGTCCCCTCCGAAACAGCTCAGCCTTGCCGCAACCCTGCTCCAGTCTATGGTGCACCCCTCTGCACTCCCTTGCATGGCGCCATCCTGATCTCTACGCAGCCCAGCCATACACGGGATCACTAGGGTTCCGCCTCAACCCATTGCTTGCCTAGCAGCTCCTCTTGCGTCTCTCCTACAATCCTCTCCACTCCCTCCAAACTACACCGCTCACTCTCTCTCACCTAGCCCCTCACATCAGCATCGAATTCACCTACTCTCTCTATCTCCTTCCTTCTTCCCCAATCCAAAACCACAACCCTTAATGATGAACCAATAAGCACTTGCAGGGCATGAACATGAATTTCGAAATTGAGGCATACCTAGAGAAAATTTCGTCTAAATTTCTCGTAACAAAGATTCCTACCTCAGGAGTTGGCTCTGATACCAACTGACACGACCCCAACACTCTTGAAACCTCTAATCTGCAAGCAAACACAACACACCAAATGTGAGGAATTTGAGCAGGTTGCTCACCACCCAACCATGACATCTACGGGATGTGATCTCGAATCAGGAGATGTCCCCCCCGAGCCATGAGCTGAGCTACTGGCACAAACTCCCAACCAGATTCTAACCAGCCTGGTGTCCCATACCACCAAGTGGCGCCGTGAAGCCTAGGATCTACTGCTGGGCCTTGGGCTACGCTATGATGTAGGCGCATGTTTGCGACTCAATCCAAGACAGACCTATCACCTGGGAACGAGACTTTCTCCCCTTGGCTCTCTGAGAACTGAACCTCTGGGCCCCTTATATAGACTCGGGCCCAATGCACCAAAAATAGCGAAGACCTCTAACTGGTTCGTATCCTTGCCACTCAACCCGAGAATCAAGCCCGCCTAACCCTAAGTCTCCCCAGGCTACTTGAGCTAGTCTTGTGTACCCCAGTACACGTCAGATACCAATCCGTGCACATGACAGCCTTTACCCATCCTCAAACTTCGAGAATTATTCCACACAACCTTATGTAGGATGAGCCAAAGGAGAGTAGACAGTTTTATAGGAATATCTTTGTGCCAAATTCTAAAAAATTTGCCCTTTTTGTAGAGCTAATTATCATGTCGGTTCCATCTAAAATTTAATGTCCTATATACCTCCTCTATATTGTCAAAGGGAGTTGGGATAGGGAGCAAGTGGGTAGAGTACACCCAGCTGAACTCACCGTCATAGATAAGCATTGTTTCTCCTTTCCAATGGATATTAGCATCCCACAATAAGATGTTCCCTTATTAAACTAGCATGCTCATCAGAAAGATGGAATTCCCTTCTGATTTCTACCCACATTTTCCATCTCCTATGCTCTCTCTACCATAGTTGGCCTCGACATCGAAGGCCTTTTTTAAAAAGGGTCCAAGCTATACCGAAATCCTCATCCTTGAGAGGGGCAGACCTATGCACAACAGATACCCGAATGGAGTTTAAGGCCATGAAAGACCCCTTACTAGAAAATCTGATATGGGATTTAACTCACTCCTAAAGCAGTCCACAATGATTTCCAGAGTTTGATGACTTTGGTAAAGCATGGTTCTGGGTTAAAGACAGCCGACAGTTTGGGAAAGTGTTTCCACTTTCTCTCCCTCAAGAGTCTAACCTGTGAAAAATTCCTAGCAAGGAGTTGAGCCCGATCCTAGATTTTGCTTGACTAGAGCTTTGATAATCCAGGTGATAGCCAACTTAGCAGTAAATAATTGAATATTAACTACCCCAAGGCCACCTTCAGCCTTGGGCCTAGTGCAAAAATCCCACTTCACTTTGGGTATTCTAGAACTGCCGCTCCATAAAAAGTATCTACATTTGGAGATAAGCTGACCCAAGCCCTTGCTGCTAGGGTGCCAGCAAGACAGATAGAAGATAGTGACAGGGTATAAGCAATGATTGAGGACCATCCTCTTGCATGCTAAGTTAGCTTTGAATCCCTTCCACTTGTCCAGTTTAGTCAGAATTGGTCCAAAACGCATTCCCACCTGTCTTTCATACTGATCCTGAATCCCATAGGGATTCACAGGAGTCTGAACACTTTGCCATGAGGTAATGTGTGGCATGTAGGAGAGTTAAGAAAAGGGTGTTGTTGGCTACTAAGGGTGGTGTAACCAGTTTTGCTGTGATTAATGAGAGAGCCAGAAGCTGTGCAAAAATGGTGCAATTTACACCATCCTCAACAACAGTTAGAAAATCCACAACCCTCGGTAGATGAGAAAAATACCACCACAAGTTGCTTAGAGCATGTTTAGGACAAGGCCATATCCATCATGAAGGAGGAAGATAAAGACCACTGGGTTGTGACTAGCACTGACTAGAGTACTAGCTCCGGAACTCAACAGATGTGCTAACGAGAGTACTTCAGTGAGATGCTTGGGTTGTTTGGACAGCAAGAAACAATACGAAGACCATATGTTTAGGTTGGGTTACTTTTGAACAGCCGGTTTAGGGGGGTTCCCGAGTCCTATAAAAAGGCAGTATTCAAGGGCAATTTATCAGTTTAGGTCAGGAGCATCTCTCGCCCTTGTTGGAGGATCACTGGCGTGTACACACAGCTAGTAGAGAGCAGACATGTTCAGGAGGATGCAGATCGAGAAACCAGCACTATATATGGTCACTAAAGCTCACTAAGGAGCACCCAACATGTGGAGTGCATGGGAATCAAGAGGAGTACATGTGCTCACCATATAGCATCCAAGGCAGCGGATTGCTGTAGGTTTTGGGATCTCTATGAGAGCTCTTTGTAAGAAGTGATTGACTCAGTTTTGTGCAACCTACTTTGAGATACTTTTAACTGTTCTATTGTTGGCTGTTCTCCAAAATTGGCGTTTGTGAATTCTCTCTTGTGGACACAAGAAACTTTGAAGTTGGATAAAGCATTTCCTTCTTTGTTCTCTAGATTCTTTTGTTGCATACACTATATCTATTCCTATTTCCACTACGTGGAGAAACTAGCTAGGTGCCTGTGGTAGCAGAGCCCAATTGCCTATTTAGAGAGCATGAGACAGTGGTGTGCTTAGATGTGAGATTTGAGGGCATAAGGTTCAAAGGAGGGTGAGATTTGAAGCCAAGCGGTGTATGCCTTGGTGATCAAGAGATCTACTTCAATGAAGGCGATTTCTGATAAGTAAAGGTGTGACAAGAAGGTCAGTGGATTGCAAGTGAGAATTCTCTTTGCAATAAATCTCATAGATGCCGATGGTGCCCCACACGCCAGTTCCTAACTTTGGCACGACAGGGATGCTAGATGGAACAAACTATGAAAAGGCCTGACTCGATCTGCCACAGGCTAGGAACACAGTGTGTTAATTCTACCCAAATATATGACGTGGCATCCTTCCACGGGTTGCCGATGTCTGCAGCACTGCAGATTTGAAATCTGCACTCCTGGACTGCCAGCTCGCAGTTTGTATGTACTATGAGTGCCAACCTGCTGTAGTCTTCCTAGCCTATTTAAGGCTTTCTGCAAAGCCTCTATTTGTTGGGGACTGAGAGCTTCATGTGTGCTTGTTTGTGTGTCTACATGTGTGTGTGGTGTGTGTGACCTTGTGTGAGTGTGTATGAGTTAGGTGTGATAGCGTTTGGTGTGGAAGTCGTAGGTCATTGAGATGCTTAAGGAGATGGTTTCTCTCTTGCTGTTCTCATAGATGAGGTCAATGGATTGTCATCACTAGCCTATATATGAGGCTCTGCATATGAATAAAAAATGTATGCTTGTTCATCTCAGCTAAGGTTCACTTCTACACTGTGTAGCTCAGCTCTCTCTGGCTTCTCTTACTCTTTCAAATGGTATCAGACCCGGCTGTTTCAGCGGACTCTGTGGCGGCAGCTCCTAACCCCTTCACCCGCAACTATGCACCTCCTCGTGGCACCCTTCAGAAGACTTGGATGGCTTGAGCTGGCGTGGCCATGGGCGAGTCCAGGCTTGGTGGCAGCTATTGATGGACCTGCACATGTGTGACAGCCAGCCGTGGTACCTCAGAATGGATGGTCATGATGGGTGGTCCAAGGGATTGGACACAAGGTCAATTTAGAGAGTGACTCTTGAGGGGCAGCTTGGCTATATGTGTGTGCTGCTGGTGTGGGAGGTGGTGGCCTTCACCCCTCACATGCATGGAAATGTATTGGTTTAAAGGCCCTTGTATGCACATATGACATTCGGACTTGAGGCATAATAATCCCATATGCAACGGCGTAGATTGGTGGTCCTTGGATATATTGAGTAATTGAAGACCCCTTCACATACCAGCCAGCTCTTTTGGGTTGTGAGGAGGTATGCATGGCTAGGGGGCGGAGGTGTGGGACCCTCAGTACCCGGTGCTTCCCTGGCGTAGCATGCTGACACTATTGCAGGCCCTGCATCTGTTGTTTGAGCTTGTACCTGCTGTACTGAAGTTCCATGCGTGCTGCTGCACCTGACATATAGTTCTGCCCTCTGTACCTGCGGCTGTACATTCCATACCTGCTGCAGTGCAGTCCACACCTGCTGTATGCAGCCCACAGGTTTGCCCTCGTCCAGTACCTTTGACAGACGTGTTAACTGGACCATGTAGCAGCCCATCATCCCATGTGGTAGCCTACAGTGCTGCCCACATGGATGCCTAGTGGATGTCCTTGTCCACCTAGAGCTGCCCATGTGGCATCAAAACCTGATGTACACAATGCAGTCTCCCTCATGCCCCCTATTCTACATCCCTGTGTCTCCTCATACGTGTTATTCCAACACTTCAGCAATTTAAAATCATCCAATCATGAAAAACCCAACACTGAGCGTATAGCCATGGACAAGGTATGCATCTTGCTACATAATTTCTCCACTTAATGGCCTTGTTGCAGTCAAATCATGTGCGACTCTGATTACTGTATTATGAGATCTAGGCTTCTGAGAATCTCCAAACACAGAGTCTTCCTTATCCTCACCAGTCAAGGACTCCAACACCAAATCCAAGTGAGGCACATATCCTTCTTTCTGCATTGGCACATGTATGTTCTTTAACTTGGCATATACCTGATCACTGTCTGGGTGGTTTTTGCCTCCCACAATAAACTCATGCAGCTTTGAGTTAACTTCTATCCAGACCTTCCCAGCCTTCTTCCATGCACCAGCACATTTTCTAAGGTCTTGTAATCTAAGGGCATCCTCCCACATATGTGCGCTTGCACAGATGCTTGACATGAGGACATAACCAGCACCACAATTGGGATCCAACATGAACGCTCTGTTAAAACATTGTCTTGCTACATACATATTACTGTATTTTCTACAAGCCGTAAGCAAAGATGTCCAACAAGTCACAGAGGGAGGCATAGGCAGAGACTGGAGCAACAGTTCTGCTTCTTCCAGGTGTCCCACACGACCAAGGAGATCAACCATGCAGTTGAAATGCTCAATACTTGGTGTGACACCATAGTCGGCTGTCATAGATTTGAAATGACAACGGCCTTCATTGACTTCACCTGCATGACCGCAGGCTGCAAGAATACTTATGAAAGTCCTTCCATCTGGTGTCAAGCCTTCTTTCATCATATCCTCGAGACATTCATTGACCAGCCTGTAGTTACCATACTGTGCATGCCCAGTGATCATTGCATTCCATGCCACCACGCTTCGATTTGACAGCTGCTTGAGTACCTTGCATGCATCCTGCAAGCTCCCACATTTGGCATACATGTCAACAAGGGTGTTTCCAATAATAATATCTGATTCGGACCCGCTTGCAACAATCTGATCATGGATCAGCCTGCCCTTCCCTATGGCTCCTACAGTGCCACAAGCCTTTACAATGGATGAATATGTAACCTTGTCTGGCTTTAAACCCTGCTGCTGCATCCTCTCAAAAAGTTTGAGGGCAGGATAACCATGGCCATGCTGGGCATATCCTGCAATCATTGCATTCCATGACACTAAATCTCGATGAATCAATTTATCAAACACTTTGTGTGCCTCCTCTAGGATTCCACATTTGCTGTACATGTCAACAAGAGCAGTCCCAACGACCACATCTGATTCTAGTCCACTTAACCTGATCTGATCATGTATGAGCTTGCCTTGCTCTGTGGTTTCTGTACTGCCACATGCTTTCAAGACACACGAAAATGTAAATTTGCTTGGCTTTATGTCATTTTCTTGCATGTTTCTGAAAAGATGGAGAGCATCGAAAACTTGCTGCTGTTGAACATATCCTGCAATCAAGGCATTCCATGACACCACATTTTTATTTGGCAAATCATCAAAAACTTTGTGTGCCTCCACTAGGCTCCCGCATTTGGCATACATGTCAACAAGGGTGCTCCCAATGACCACATCCGATTGAAGCTCGCCTCTCAGAATTTGTTCATGTGTTAGCCTGCCCTGTTGTATAACTTTCATTCTGCCAATAACTTTCAAGATGCACAAAAAGACAAATTTTCCTGGCATTACACCCTCTTGTTGCATTTTGTAAAACAATTGGAGAGCCCTCTCACTCTCTCCAAGCAGGGCCTGTGCTGAAATGATAGCCTGCCATGTGTACACACTCGGTTTTTCAACCTTGCAAAACATCAAGTTTGCTTCTAGCAAGCACCCACAGGATGCAAATAAGCGAATAAGGTTATCAGCGAAAATGGCCACTGAGTCCAATCCATTTCTCACCATCAGAGAATGCAATTGCCTGCCAGCTGATAGGTCTTTATTTCGTGTGCAGCTCTGCAAAAGGTAGTAGATGGTGTTCCCACACGCAAGACTCCCTCGCTGATGCATAGGGTCCATAGATTATTGGGTTGATCACACGACCAACCGTCCTAACCTATGTAAGAACTGCACAAACTTAGAAACAGCATCTGTAAAACAGCAGTAAATCTTAACTGTGCAATCACGCTACCTAATGGCAGTGTGTACAGCTACTCGAAGAACTCAGTAAAGATGGGTGCGCATCAGATAGTTCGACGGTGCGTACATTTGTCCCACTTAGGAAATTCATCCACACAACAGAGATTCATTCTACATATGCTTTCCAAATCCCTCCATCAGCATCACAAGCTTCGACCAGCGCATTTCTCTCAGGAGGCTCTTTCTGCCTTTCTCTGTTTTTGCAGCGCCCATGGTGTATTGAATCTGTAGGCTGAACGTTGGTGGGCAATCTTGCCCGTCCATGATCCGTGGGCATGCCCACGATGAGCTAAGTCTGCAAACACCCTTAAGAGAATCTTCTTGCTCACCGCTCCACAATGCTCAACCAGCATTGTTGAGCATTTATGGGTGACAATGGTGACAATGAACAATGGTTCCAAATGAATGACAATAGTGCAATTCTCCCATTGCAATAGGGCTCGTCTCATAAGACTTCTCATAGTGTTGACATGAGCTTCAAAGAGAGTCTCCATCCATCTTAAGTTCAAAGAACTTAATCTTAAAAGTTGATTTAGAGTTTTGAGAGCTAGCACCAAATAGCACATCTAACTTATGCCAAGCCTCATAAGGAGATTTCAAATCTGAAATATGATGCACATAATCATCTCCCAAACCTAATGTAATAATTGCATAGGCTTTCTCTAGTCTTTTAGCATCTGCTGGTACTGGTGGATTCACCCTCTTCTGATGACTGATTCCTTGGCGTGACTAAATCCCACACATTCTCCTTCATAAGCACAAATTTAATTTTCGTTTGCCAAGTATGGAAGCCTTGGCCATTGAATTTGTCTATTTTAAAGGTAGGCATGAGAGAGTCTTACCTTTATGATTAGGCAGTGTCTGCTCTCTTACAAATGGCTATAATGTCACTCAAGCGGCCTCCGGATTGTTGCAATGTGTTTCCACGAGAGGAAGAGGGAAGGGGGAGAGGGGAGAAGAGAAGGAAGAAGGGAGGGGAGAAGGGAAGGAGAAGGAGAAGGGAAGAGGAGAGTGAAGGGGGATGGAATGGCAAACACAAGGGCATTACAATGGAAACAAGTAAACACCCAAAACACTCTTGGAAGAGAAGAGGGAGCTTATATTCAAACTTGTGTAAATAACAATGAAGACCAAAGTGAACACTTTGGCCTTTTATACATGTCACCTTTTGAAGGGAGGGCCAACCCTTTTCCTTTTAGCACTCTCCCTCTCTTTACAATAAAAGGCTCTTGGGCCCGTAGGGTGCCAAGGCATATTGCTATTCTTTCCATCTCTCCCTACTAGCGGAAATATTGCTTGTGTTAACCATATTAGAGCGCTTGGGACAAACTTAGAATTAGGAGGTGTTCCTAAGCGGTTCCCAACTAGCGCTTGCATTAGCCTCGCACCTCTAAGGCTTAGGCTATTTGGGGCTCAAACTCCCTGAGCTCCCTCAAGCCTTGGGCCATTTGTGGTTCGAACCCCATGTACGAGGTTCAAAACCTAGAGTGGCGAGGCTTCACTTCCGTGGGACATTTGCAGCTTGCAATTGCAACAGTTGCAACATACAACTTGTGCACATTGCTTGGACTCTTTGGCCTTGGGGTATTAGCTGAAACATATAATCTGTGCACGTTGCCTGGAATCTTTGGTCGTGGGGTATTTGGGGCCCAAACTGCCTGAGCTTGTACTGTACGCCTTCCATGGCTATAACCGTTGACGTAGATCATGAAGCCTAATCACCTCTAATCATTGATTACCTTGCATTCGACGACTGTACTCTGTGGATGTTAACATGCCCCCTTCATGTTGCTGATCTACCCTCAGGTGAGCCACGCTAGAGGAGGTGTGTGGTGAGGACTATTTGTAGGACTGTATAACGGTCCAGTGAGTTGAGTGAGGTACGAGCGATACTTCCAAAAATGGGTGGCGTGCATATCCTCATACGTGCGGATGCGGTGTTCGTGGAGATTGTGAATGCAGAGGCAGAGGCAAACGTCTTGGAATTGCATAGGACCGATGTCGGGATTGAAGACAATCTGTTGTGTCAGATTGTGTAAGCAATCGTCAATGGGGTGACTGTGGGCAGGGAGATCACAGAGGAGTAAGCGGAGGAGGCAGTTGAAGTGCACCAGTGGGATCAGGAACCAAGTTATACATGTCGTTAAATGACTGGAGGCAAAACAAAATCCCTCCTGAGTTATCTCCTTGGGAAGTTGTACAACATATTGGGATCCTTTTGCTAGAGATCTATGAATTTTGCCCAAGTCCATTGTCGCTCCATTGGCATATACAGGGGGTGGATTCGGCGATTGACGTGGGTACGGCGGTAGTAGCACCAAAAATTTTCCAACTTTAAGAAGGGAAGGCGCCAACGTGGCTGTAGACCATCATTTGCATCGATCGCTGGAACTAGAGCATCGGGGGCGAGGTGGTATCCTCCTCTTTTGCGCTTTGGGTGCGCACGTCGCTAGTCATCGAATGACTGGGTCATGAATTGTGTGAGGGGGGACACCTCTAGGATTTCATAGAGATCGAGGTGGGAGCCCTCGAGTTGGTGCTTCCAATGGTGCATAAGCGCACTCTCAAATTTCTTCTTCTGTGGAACCTGCCTTCAATAACACTTCCCTCTATTCTTTGTTTTTCGATTCCCACAAGGTTTTCACATCGACCTTTGCCTCCTCTTCAAAAGATTTCGCCTCCTCTTTAAAAGATTTTGGGATGCATTGCCAAGGTCTTGGAACATCAGAGATCTAAACAAATAAGGAAAACAAAATTGAATGGAGTTTGCTATGCTGAACACTTCTCCTCTTGTCTTTTTTGGTAATCTCTCCCAAAATTTTTGTCCGTAAAAATTTGTGCCCAATTTACTCAATGGCCCGTTTTGGCATAATGCATCAATGCATAATTGTTTGGGAAAAATAATCATACCTTGTCAAAAGTAACACCCTCTCCAAAAACCACAGGCATTGCTCCTTGTGATCATATGTGCATAGCACTAACAATAGAGTGCTAAGAGGCACAAGGGTTGGAAACCCCAACCCTAACCCTAATCTAAAGGGCTTTGGGTATATTCTTTATCTTCAACTAATTTAGTGTACAATTAGTCATTTGTGGTTTGCTCTCTAGCTGTGCCCTCTCTTCTCATCTCTACGCTTCTCCTCTCCCCTCTCCATATTTGTTCATATGACTCATTCGAATCAATTTGAGGGTCAAACACATGACACACAAAATAACAAGACCACAACACAAATCAACAAGTCTGGTCATAGTGAGCAGCATAAATGTTGGTCATGATGCACAGATACACAATGGAGAGGAGAGTCTCTTTACTTTGTGGAAACAATTCCAAGGAGCTAAATATGACTCATCCGAAGTCAACCTAAGAATCGAACACACAACGACAAGATCACATCACAAACCAATAAGTCTGCTCGTAGTGGAGCAACAGAAATGTTGGTCATGATGTGACTCTACATAGTGGAGAGAGAGGAGATTAGGTGGTTTTTAAGGCTAAATTGGTGGGATAATGGTCATTGCCCATCTCCTTTTTTCTTCCAAGCCCCTCGAAGGAAGTATGTTTGTGAAAATGTTGATCATGTTCACTATACTCAAGGTAGTTTAGGAAGAATTATTTGTGTTTCTCTAGTACAAGAGGAGAGTATAAGATGGTGGAGAATATTAAGTCCTACTTCAAATACCGAGGGTTTAAGAGCGATAGAGCCATGCTAGTTAACTAAGATGGCTATCAATGCTCGCTTAATGAGAGTTGTAGTAAGGGCTTTCCACAAAACAATAAAGAAGGAATAACACTTGAAATTTCCTCCATATCTAAAGATACTAACTGCCATCAGCCACGCACATTAAAGTGGTTGATAGCTAGTGACTACCCTATTTAGCTATTCTTAAAAGGAAGTAAGATTAAGTATTTGCAAAAGCTTCAAACTTTTCTCTAGATAGTGCCTTGGTAAAAAGATCTACCTTGGTGCCTTCAGAATTTTCTCTGGATAGTGCCTTGGTAAAAGATCTACCGCGTGTTGGATAGTAGATTGAGCTTATCTCTCCTGGATGAAATTACTCACTAAAATAATGATAATGTACTTCTATGTGTTTTGTGCAAGCATAAAACATAGAAATCTATGTTGTGTGCAATAGCACCGTGATTACTAGAGTGAGTAGGAGTAGGCATCTATATGTCTCCCATGAAGATCCACCATCAATCTCCTGAGCCATACACATTCAAGTGAATTTGGGAAGGCCCGCTCAATGCTTGTTGAGCATAAATGCCACAAAGTGGCACTCTTTCACCACACCACACATATTCCCACAACCTACACGATTATCAAGGGACCTTATTGTGGCAATCGATCCCCTCATTAGAAATAGGGGCATTTCGGGGCCACCTATTGCACAATTTTTGGTTAATGTGGCCCTAATTGTTGGGGACCTCAACCTCCAAATCTTATATTTATCGCAAGGCTACACCAATCGAGCTCAAATTAATTGCAATTGGCAGTCAATTTTGTGAACAAAATTCCCACATAGCAGAAGGAATTGGATGTGTTAACATCCACAGAGTACAGTGGCTGTGGCTGAATGCAGGGTAATCAATGATTAGAGATGATTAGGCTTCATGATTTACTCCGATGGTTACAACCATGGAAGGAGTACAGTACAAGCTCAGGGAGTTCGAGCCCCAAATACCCCAAGGCCAAACATTCCAGGAAACATGCACATATTATATGTTCCAGCTAATACCCCAAGGCCAAAGAGTCCAGGCAACATGCGGTTGTATGTTCTAGCTCTACAAGCTGCAGTTAAGTGTCCCACGGGAGTTAAGACTTGCCACTCCAGGTTTTGAGCCTCGTACATGGGCTTTGAACCACAAATGGCCCAAGGATTGAGGGAGCTCAGGGAGTTTGAGCCCCAAATAGCCTAAGCCTTGGAGGCATGAGGCTAACACAAGCACTATTTGGGAACCAGTTAGGAACACCTCCTAATTCCAAGTTTGTCCCAAGCGCTCTAATATGGTTAACACAAGTGCTATTTCCGCTAGTAGGGAGAGATGGAAAGAATAGCAATATGCCTTGGCACCCTACAGGCCCAAGAGCCTTTTATTGTAAAGAGAGGGAGAGTGCTAAAAGGAAAAGATTTGGCCCTCCCTTCAAAAGGTGACATGTATAAAAGGCCAAAGTGTTGACTTTGGTCTTCATTGTTATTTGCACAAGTTTGAATACAAGCTCCCTCTTCTCTTCCAAGAGTGTGTGCCAAAGGCAATCACACAAGAACCTGCTTCCCCCATGAGAAAGGACCATTCTGCGAGAACTAGCCACAATGCCAATGTACCCCTGGCATCCAAGGTAAGACACAAGCTGGGAGACATGCTCTACATGGCTGTTAACACGCTATGTGGCAACACGGTGTCCGTCCACACCACATTCCTCATAATCATCAAATCCAAGTCCAGGTGAGTCGATACAATCGGCATATCACTCGACGCACCCGCAGCCCACAAGTCAATGCCAAACACACACACACACACACACATGCATGCACATGCATGCACATATCCACGATCAACACTAAGTGATTAGGGTCAGTATGTCCCTTTTTGCATTTTTCCACCATCTTGCATGCTGGGCTCACAATCAACCCCACACTGCACAAATGCACTCCACTCGTCCTCTCTCCGACTTACCTTCCCACTCCTTCACACTTTTCCCCTCTTTTCCTTCTCTACACAATTAGTATCTCGCCTGTCATCGCCATCAAGGATCACGCTGGTCGCAACCCTTTTCATATCAGACCGATCGTCGCCATAACAGTAACTTGCCGACCGTTGCCATCGTCATATCACACCGACCATCGCCATCCCGTATCACACCAATCATGGCCATCCTGTACCTCATCGACCGTGGCCATCTTGTATCATGCCGACTGTGGCCATCCCGTACCCAATGACCATCACCATCTGAAGATCTCGTCGGCCCGTTGGGATACAAAATCTATATAAATAGGCCTTATCTCGCCGGGTCGTTGCCATAGCAGTTTTCCCCAGACTCTTGCCAAATTTCCCAAAATTCTCACAGCCTCCTGCCCTCTTCCACTGCCATCCAGAATAGGATGTTTATGTCCTCCCACTCTTCCTCTTCCACCGACTCCCTCATCACTCAACTTCCATCACTCTTCCCCATGGATCTTGAAAACAAATCCTTCGAATTCAAAATTGATTTGGGACTCCGGCCCTGCCCTATTCCACAGACCACTGGCTCCTCAGATTCTCAAACCACGCCTTCGGTAACAATCCATATGCCCTCCGAATTCCCCATAGAAGATTTGCAAGGGGAGGAGGAAGTGTCCAAAAGACAGACTGCCCAGGAGGGTGCAACAGCAGCAGGCACGCCCCCCTCCAGATTAAGAAAGTGCACTCGGCCCCCACAGAAGGCGAATACAAGGTCGTGCGCTCCCAATTGCACTCACCACTCAGAGAAGCTTGGGTCTAAGAATAAGATGCATGCGTCATTCACTCGTGCTTCACCTATGAGGGTCACAACTACACCCTCCATTACTACACCACAGCAGCCTATACGGCACTTAAGGAGCCAGAGATGCAAGATGCACTAAGAGTTGTAGGCTTGAGCAGAGTGGTAGATTCCATGCCATTTGGACATGAAACTCTTGGCAGAGTTCCTCCAGGTGTACAATAGCAACACCAATATTGGCATCTTGTGAGATGTAACAGGCAATCCCCACCACTACCACCTCAATCAGGACGTGGTACGTGCCGCCTTGAGTTTGCCGATCATGGGAAAAAGTACTCAACAAAGAAGAAGCTGGAGGTCCTTAGCACGGTCTGCCACTATGACTGACAGAAGAGCAAAGGCCGAATTCACTTCACCGCCATTCACAAGCCAGAGGTGGAAAGACCGGCAAGAGCCTTGCAATGGCTAATGCAAGTAAAGCACACCGACCACCATCAGTCCATCATGTGTCCAATATCTTGGTGGAACCCTAGGCTACAAAGCGGGCAGACTATTTCTACAGCCAGATGAGAGATGACCTCAAGATGCACGGGGAAGTAATCATCAACCAAATGCTCTACAAGCTGATTCTATAACTTGCTGCAGCAGCATCCACTTGTCGCGGCTATGGGTTGGTTGAAAAATCCACCACAGGGCCAGCTCAGACAAAGCTAAAAGAGACAGAGGTCAAGCCCAAGCAAGCAAGGATAGAGCCCAGCACCACCCATCCGAACAGCTGCCTTGTGCAAACCAGACCCAAGCTAGTTGCTCGCACAATATGAGGACTGCCAGATGCAAGAATTCATGAGTCGACAATTGCGACTCCAATAGGCGAAACCTCAAAACAAGGGCAAACGGGTTCAGCAAGAGACCATACTAATCGAGGACCTCCCAGGTGATGAAACGGTCACCATTGGCCTCAATCTAGGAGCCACAGCCATGCCGGCTACTCTCATTGCGCCCTATGTCTCGGTCTCCACAATAGCCCAGGAGACCACATCCTTTGCCACTGGCACCTCCTCATGTCCATGGGCAAGCCTAGCAGAGGCTCTACAGTTTTGTAGTGCACCCTAGTATAGGGCACCAGGTGGCTACAACCACATGTCAATCGAGAAACTCTTGCATGCGGACCTGATGGAACAACACTTATTTAAAGCCATGGCACAGTTTCCATAGGTGGCACTCACAATTTTGCAAAGGAGGAAGGAACATGCCTCACAACTCTTAGCAAATCTCCTCCAAGCACAACTCTCTACGCACGATAGCCACATCATAATGGTTGCCGCCTAGGCCATGGGTCAAGCAGTCATGGACATAACAGAGGAGTACTACGTAAAAGTTAAAGAGCTCGAGCTAACAAAGCTCAAAGATGACCTCACCACAAGTGAATCTCTGGTCCAAACTCTCATGGACTAGGTCGACAAGGCAGAGTCTAGCCTGCGAACAACATTGGAGCAAAAGGCGCAGGCAGAGGCACAGTACGCCAGGACACGCCAGGACACAGGAGAACTAGGAGCGACATATCCAATCACTACAAGATCTCCTGGCACAAGAATGGGCACTAACAATGTCCCTCCAAGAAGAGAACGAACGACAGCGCGCCTCGGATCAATAAGAAGACTCATGTTTGGAAGATCGGGAGCAACAGGAGTTTCGAATGTATAGGGAGCTCTCTGCACAGGTCACCACCTACACACTCGCACCACGCACCATCCCCCAAACACTACAAATGCACTTCGACACACTCCATGCACAAAACCTCATTTTCCACGTAGACCTCACAGCTCCACGTCCTCCTAACGCCCTCCAAACAATCCTCTGTCGTAACCCCAACCACTGCCACCCCATCCTAGCCATGCCATATATTTTGTTAGATCTCCAACCCACTTGTCTCTCTGTCCTTTGCCCCTCCGACCTCTAGACTCTAGCCGCCCATCCTATCCTTCTCAATTTCCATCCTCGTGCCACATCATCACGGAGTCCCTTAATTATCCAATGGACGATGAAGTGATGCAAATCATAAAGCTCGAGAAACTCACGCCATTTGCACCCTCGAAAGTCTGCAAAAGCAGACATTGATTGGATGCAAACCTACGCCCGAGCCTCCACAATCCAATCTCAAGGGCACCTTGTGGCATTCAAGTCCACAACTTACAACCCCCTTGGTATAATAATTCCTTGCATCCTGCATCCACTCTGCATGACCTGTCATGTGGTTTGATGCACCTGAGTCAACATACCACACATCATTGCTTTCTTCTGCACTTGTCACAGAATTGGTCATGTGTTGCACCATAAACAAATGCTCATTTCTATCATCACCCTGTCTACTATAGGATGCATAATTGCCTTGCTGCAATTTTTCTAGTTATAATGTCTTTCTACTTTTTGTAGCAGTCTTTAGCCATATGATCCATTTTAACACAATAGTAGCATTCAACATTGCTGTTTGCATTTTGGCCTCTCTGCCATCCACCACGACCTCTTTGGCTGCCCCTGCCTCTAGGGTTACCACATCCTCTGCCATAGGACTGGTTTTCTTGAGTTTGCTGCATATTCTGATTTCTACCATGGCCTCCAGATCGGGCCTCTAGATCGGCCTCTGCCTCTACCTCTTCCAGCATTTGAGTAGAAGACAGTTTCTTTTGAAGTTCCTCTTGAAGAAGATGCACCACCATTTCTCTGCTCTTCAGAAATTAGAAGAGCAAACAACTCCTCAAAATCAGAAAATTTTTCACGGACGGCAATGGATGTCCAGAATTGTGCATAATCCTTTCCTAGACCATTCAAGGTCACAGAAACTAGATCATCATCTTCCACTAGCGACCCAATGGAAGCAAGTGCATCTGCAATTTTCTTCACCTTCATGTGGTAGTCATTGATACTCATATTTTCTCTCTGCACATTGTGCAACTCCTACTTGAGCTGCATTTTCCTGGCTTGTGTATTTGTGTTGTACATTTTTGCCAAAGTATCCCATGCCTCCTTTGGCATACTTGCATCCTGAATATGCACAATCATAGAATCTGAAATACTGATAGACAACTAGTACATAACTTTTTTGGCTCTCTCATGCCATGCTTTAAATGCCTGCATTTCCTGTTGATTGGGAATATTAGGAAGAACTGGTTCTTCTTCATTTCCTGTAATGAACTCCCAATAGCCTTTTCCCATAAGGAAATTCATCATTCTAAACTTCCATGCTTGAAAGTTGTTCTTGTCAAGCTTTTCAGTGACAATCTATGAAAGAGAATCAGATGCCATTACAGAACACTGTAAAATATTCTGTCACTGCAAAAAACACAGCTTCTGCCTCACACGAGCAAATCTACAAAACTGAGGAAAGTGGTATTTGACCACACAGTCACTTCCTAGTGACGATTTTGCATCAAGAGGCAATAAGGATGATTCTGTAACTCCCAGTATCTCTGCACACAGGCATACGATGCAATTTTTGCAGCAGAGCAGTGGTCGCACAGCAAAAACAAGGCCTTTTTCTCAGTGCTTTGGCGAACTTCTGCCTCCAAAACGGGCCCCGAAATGGCCTCGAATTAGAAAAATAAAGTCACCAAGGGCATAGCCCTTACCCGCAGCATATATTGCCCTCTCGCCACACTGCGAAGGGCATCTCAACCTGAGACACAATGCACTCTTGCACTTTCCAGCTGTGCTACCTGCAGAGATTTGCTCCCAAACTCGAAAAAGGAAAGCAACACTGGTCCTTTTACCAAGACACCACGAACTTGGTTTGCTTTCTTGAGCTCCTTACCACGAACCAAGCTCTGATACCATGTGAAGATAGTGGGAGAGAAGGAAGGAGTCTCACTTGCGGCTTTCTCACATACACAATGGGGGAATACACACAAAGGTGGAGGCTAAAAACAGTTTTCCTCTTCTTACTTGTGAAAGCCAAAAGAACTCTAGTACAAAGAAATAGGAGAACCCTATATGTGGGTCTCAAACCAAACTCAGCTAACTAAGGTGGCATACTAACTGAGCCACGAACTAGAGTACATAAGGATAGCTGTCATCGAGGTGTACCAACTGCATCTGTAGCTAACAAGTCGGTGACATAAATGCACAATGGTCACCCTGGCATATCACGTGGAGCTCGATATCTCAACAAGGTAGTGGACATGAATGCGTAGAGCTTGCAATTTTGATCATTTTTCCTTTTTTTAGAAAAGCAAACCAAGCTATCCATAAAGAGTTATGGCTCGGGAAGAGTTTAGGGTTACACCCTAAACCTAAACCCTAAACCTAAACTCAAATCCTATAAAAACCCACTCCATCCCCTCATTCTTCATCTTTCACTTTTTGGTCTCCATTCTCTTCTTCATTCCGAGCCCTATGCAAGACACTCCTCCCTCTCCATTGACCACCACCTTACTCCCATCCTCACATTGTAAGTGACTTCGAGCCCATCTCGCAGCGATAACCTAGCCTTCCACCCACCATCCATTGTTCCACAACAATCCCGTTACATCGAGAAAGACTTGGAGAGCGTTCACGTGACCACTTCTCCCTCCTTTTTGATTTCCGGCCATCAAGTTTTTTGCTCTCTTTTTTCCCCCTCCCATCTCCACCACCCCTCCCCCTCCCCCCTCCATTTCCACCTCCCCCTCTCCCCTCCATCTCCACCACCCCCTCCCCCTCCATTTCCACCTCCCCCTCTCCCCTCCCCCCTCCATCTCCATCTCCACCTCCCCCTCCCCCCTCCATCTTGACCACCCCCTCCCCCTCTATTTCCACCTCCTCCTCTCCCCTCCCCCCACCATCTCCACCACCCCCTCCCCCTCCATTTCCAACTCCCCCTCTCCCCTCCCCCCTCCACCCCTCCCCCCAGTCCAGCCCACATCCCCAGCGCCCCGCCCCCTCACCAGCCACCCGCTCGCCCCCCCCCCACCTCGCCGCCCCCGCACGCCTGCGTCGCCCGCCCCCGCCCCCAGCCCCCCCGCCCCCGCCCCAGCCCCCCCTGCGCCCCCCCCGCCTGGCCACCAGCCCAACGACCCCGCCAGCGGCCACCCCCTCCCCCACCTGGCTCCCTCCGCCGCCCCCCCCCGCCTCTCCCATCCCCCCTCCCCCTCCATTTCCACCCTCCCTCTCCCCTCCTCCCCTCCCCCGCACCCCTCCCCCTCCCCCTCCCCCTCCCTCTCCCCCTCCCCCTCCCTCTCCCCCCCCCCCCCCCTCTCCCCCTCCCCCTCCCCCCTCCCCCTCCCATTTCCACCTCCCCCTCTCCCCTCCCCCCTCCATCTCCCCCTCCCCCTCCCCTCTCTCCTCCATCTCCCCCTCCCCCCTCCCCTCCCCCTCCCCCCTCCCCCCTCCATCTCCACCTCCCCCTCCCCCTCCCCCCTCCATCCTCCCCCACCCCTCCCCCTCCATTTCCACCTCCCCCTCTACCCCTCCCCCCTCCATCTCCATCTCCACCTCCCCCTCCATCTCCCCCTCCCCCTCCATTCTCCCCCTCCCCCCTCCATCTCCACCCCCCCTCCCGCCTCCCCCCTCCATCTCTCTCTCTCTCTTTCTTTCTCTCTCTTTCACTCTCTCTCTTTCTTTCTCTCTCTATCCCTCCCCCTTTCTCTCTCTCTCTCTCTCTCCCTCTCTTTCTCTCTCTCTCTCTCAATCTCTCTCTCTAACGCACTCTATCTCTCTTTCTCTCTCTCTCTCTCTTACTCTCTCTCTCTTATTCTCTCCCCCTCCCCCCTCTCTCTCTCTCTCTTCCCCATACCCCCCTCTCTACCACCCCTCCCTCTCCTCTCTCTCTCTCTCTCTCTTCCTCTCTCTCTCTCTCTCATTCTCTCCCCACCCTCTCTCTCTCTCCCCCTTACCCCCCTCTCTCTACCCTTCCCCACCCTCTCTCTACCACTCCCCCCTCTCTCTACCTTTCTCTCTCTCTACTCTCTCTCTCATTTTTCTCCCCACCCCCTCTCTCTCTCCCCCTTACTCTCTACCACTTCCCCCCTCTCTCTACCACTCCCCCCTCTCTCTACCTTTCTCTCTCTCTACTCTCTCTCTCTTTCTCTCCCCCACCCCCTCTCTGTAACCCTTCCCCCCCGGGGTGCCCCGCAGCGGTGCCACACAGAGTCGCCATCTGCGCCCGTGCTCGCCCACGCTCGTGGCGCCTCCACTCGCGACGCCACCTCCACTGCTCGCGACGCTACCTCCCCCGCTCACCTCCCACCGACGACACCTACCCCACCAACGGCGGTGCCCGGCAGCACCGCCCCCGTCGCCAGCACCACCGCCCCTCCGCCTCACCCCCCGTGTCCCCCTCTCCACCCTCACACCCTACGTCTCCCCCCTGCTCTCACCATCCCCGCCCCCCACCTCGCACCCTCCCCTCTCACCCCCGCCCACGCCCGTGCCCCACCCCCCCTCACCATCCCTCTCCTCACCTCCCCTCCCCTACACCCCCCCACACACCCTGCGCAAACCCCACCCCCCTGCGAAACCCCCCCCACCTGTGCAACCCCCCCTGCAAAAACCCCCCCTGCGCGAAACCCCCCCCCCCCCCCCCCCAAAAAAAAAAAAAACCCATAACCTACAATTAACCTCAGGTTAGTTACTAACTACGGTTAGGTTAGTTGGTTAACCTAGGTTAGGTTAGGTTAGGTTAGGTTAGTTGGTTAACCCTAGGCTAGTTAGTCTAGCTCAGTTAGATTAGGCTAAGCTAGGTTAGTTAGCAGAAACCTAGGCTAGGTTAGTTTCGCCCTTAGTTTAGTTAGTTTTAACCTCAGCTAGGTTAGCTTAACTGTTATAGTTAGTTACACTAACTGATTAGTTGAACTAACTATGGTCAGTCTAAGCATCACTAAATTAGGTTAGACTAACTGTTAGGCTTCTAACTAGACAAATAGGTTAGTTAACCTACCTGGATTAACTTGGTTCCAACCCCTAAGTTAGAATTCAAGTCCATTCACACCACCTTTAGGACCCCCCCAAGGCCAATTTTACCCCTACTTTCACCCCTCATAACTCATCCATTTGGGACCCAAATTGAACCCCATTGAACCCAGATTTCACACATGGAAACACCTTGCTATGGGGTATTTTTGCAACCCATTGCACACCATTTTGGCATCCCTTGCACACGTTCATTCATGCCCCCGTGTGGGCCTCATTTTGCACTTATTCACTCGTATTTTCACTCCGTGACCTCCGATTAACAATCCGTCTGCACTGTCACATTTCCCTACACACGTAGGACAATCTTAGGCACATTAATACCACGACAGTCCCCACACAAACTAACACCACTCTAACTCTCCTAACAAAGCTACATCCACACCCGCACTTAGGGCAGTGACACCCTTGGCAAATCTAGCACTATCTACATGTAGCTACGTTCTGGTCAATGTTGAGATATCGAGCTCCACTCGGGATATGCCAGGGTGACTGTTGTGCATTTATGTCATAGCTGGAGATGCGGTTGGTACACCGCCCACGAATAATAGCTGGATGACAGCTATCCTTATCTACTCTAGTTTGTGGCTCAGTTAGTATGCCACCTTAGTTAGTTGAGTTTGGTTTGAGACCCACATATAGGGTTCTTCTATTTCTTTGTACTAGAGTTCTTTTGGCTTTCACAACTAAGAAGAGGAAAACTGTTTTCAGCCTCCACCTTCGTGTGTATTCCCCCATTGTGCATGTGAGAAAGCCTCAAGTGAGACTCCTTCCCTCTCTCCCACAATCTTCACATGGTATCAGAGCCTTGTTCGTGGTAAGGAGCTCAAGAAAGCAAGCCAAGTTCGTGGTGTCTTGGTAAGAGGACCAGTGTTGCTTTCCTATTTCGAGTTTGGGAGCAAATCTCTGCAGGTAGCACAGCCAGAAGTGCAGGAGTGCACTGTTTCAGATTGAGACGCCCTTCGCGGTGTGGCAAGAGCGCAGTATATGCTGCGGGTGTGGGCGAAGCCCTCAGTGACTTTATTTTTCTGATTTGAGGCCGTTTCGGGGCCCGTTTTGAAGGCGGAAGTTCTTCGCAGGCACTCAGAGAAAGGCCCTGTTTTTTGCTGTGCGACCACAGCACGGCTAGTCGGTGGAAAGGTGCCGCAGAAATTGCATCGTATGCCTGTGTGTAGAGATATTGGGAGTTGCAGATTCATGCCTGTTGCCTGTTGATGCAAAATCGTCACTAGGAAGTGACTGTGTGGTGAAATACCACTTTCGTCAGTTTTGCAGATCTGCCCGTGTGAGGCAAAAGCTGTGTTTTTTGCAGTGACAGAATATTTTGCAGTGTTCTGTAATGGCCTCTGATTCTCTTTCACAGATTGTCACTGAAAAGCTTGACAAGAATAACTTCCAGGCATGGAAGTTTAGAATGACGAATTTTTTGATGGGAAAAGGCTATTGGGAATTCATTACAGGAAATGAAGAAGAACCTGTTTTTCCTAATGTTCCCAGTCAACAGGAAATGCAGGCATTCAAAGGATGGCATGAGAGAGCCAGGAAAGTTATGTACTGGCTGTCTATCAGTATTTCGGACTCCATGATTGTGCATATTCAGGATGCAAATACGCCAAAGGAGGCATGGGATACTTTGGCAAAAATGTATAGCACAAATACGCAAGCCAGGAAAATGCAACTCAAACAGGAGTTGCACAATGTGCAGAGAGAAAATTTGAGCATAAATGACTACCACATGAAAGTGAAGAAAATTGCAGATGCACTTGCTTCAATTGGGTCGCCAGTGGATGATGACGATTTGGTTTCTGTGACCTTGAATGGTCTAGGAAAGGATTATGCACAGTTCCGGACATCCATTGCCGTCCGTGAAAACTTTCCTGATTTTGAGGAGTTGATTGCTCTTCTAATTTCTGAAGAGCAGAGAAATGGGGGTGCATCTTCTTCAGCAGGAACTTCAAAAGAAACTGTCTTCTACTCAAATGCTGGCAGAGGTAGAGGCAGAGGTAGAGGAGGCCGATCTGCAGGCCGTGGTAGAAATCAGAATATGCAGCAAACGCAAGAAAACCAGTCCTATGTAGGAGGACGTGGGAACTCTAGAGGCAGGGGGAGCCAAAGAGGCCGTGGTGGATGGCAGAGAGGCCAAAATGCAAACATCAATATTGAATGCTACTATTGTGGCAAAATGGGTCATATGGCTAAGGACTGCTATAAAAAGCAGAATGACATGATGAATGGAAAATTGCAGCAAGGCAATTATGCATCCTCTAGTAGACAGGGTGATGACAGAAATGAGCATTTGTTTATGGTGCAACATATGACAAATTCTGTAACAAGTGCAGAAGAAAGCAATGATGTGTGGTATGTTGACTCGGGTGCATCAAACCACATGACAGGTCATGCTGAATGGATGCAGGATGCAAGAAAAATGGAAAAACCAGGATTTGTGGAGACTGGTGATGATACTGCACATCCTATTGTGCAGATTGGCAAAATTCCTTTGTCTATGCAGGATGGGAAAAAGAAATACTTGTCTGATGTATTTCATGTCCCGAACATCACCAAGAACCTGGTTTCTGTTGGTCAGATGGTTGAGCAGGGCTTGCAGGTCAGATTTAATCCTCATGGATGCTTTGTTGAGGATATGAAAAATAATGGTCGCTTGATAGCAAAAGGAAAGAAGAAGGGCAGGATGTTTACGTTGGATGCGGACATGCCTGAATTGAGTGCAGCAATGTTTGCACATGGGACCGGTGTAGTTGCAGATATTGATATCTAGCACAAACGCATTGGTCATGTTAATATACAGCGACTTAAATCAATGCAAGCCCAAAATATTGTTGCAGGATTGCCAAAATTCAAGGTTGCAAAAATGCACAAGATTTGTGAAGCCTGTCAATTTGGGAAACAGGCAAGGAAACCTTTTCCTAGGCATGTTCAAGAGAGTAAAAAACCATTGGACTTAATCCACTCTGATGTGTGGACTACAAAAGCTGCATCTATTGGAGGCTGTCACTATTTTGTCATATTTATTGATGACTTCAGCAGAAAACTGTGGGTGTATTTTATGAAAAAGAAAAGTGAAGTGTTTGGGCACTTCAAAGCTTTCAAAGCTATGGTTGAAAAAGAAACAGGCCTACAAATAAAATGCCTAAGGTCAGATGGAGGGGGAGAGTACCTCTCAAATGAGTTTGCAAGGTTCTTGCAGGAGCATGGTATAAAGCAGCATTATTCATGCAGTCATACCCCACAGCAAAATGGAATTGCAGAAAGGAAAAATAGGCATATTGGAGAGGTGTCTCGGGCTATGCTAAATGAAAAAGATCTACCAGATTATTATTGGGCTGAAGCAATTGCTACAGTAGTCTATATAATGAACAGGACTCCCACTGCAGCAATACATGGCATGACGCCAGAGGAGATGTATACTGGTAGGAAACCAGATATTTCTCATTTGAAGATTTTTGGTTGCATTGCTTATGTCCATGTGCCAGATGAGTTGAGGTCCAAGTTGGATCCAAAAGCTGAGAAGTGCGTCTTTATTGGTTATTCTCTGCAGCAAAAAGGGTATAGATGCTATAACCCTTCTACACGTAAGTTCACAGTGAGCAAAGATGTTGTTTTTGATGAGATGAGCAGCTGGTATAAACCAGTAAATGTGATGATTGATGTAGATGCACAAAATGGTAATGCTGCACAGAATGCATAGCAGCAATCACAAAATATCAGTGGACCTGGAGTGTCCTCTACTAGTGGTTCACATACTTCGCCATGGACAGGCAGATTGAGATCAGGAGAATCCCCTCAAAGCAATGTAGATAGTGGTATGTAGGTATCACGAAAAGGAAAAGAGAAGGTAGATCAGCCCATGTTTGATGTGAATGCAGGTCACTCTTATGTGGATGGTGAATCCAGTGGCTCAGAACAGAGCATTGATGATGAGTTGGGTATTCCTTCTGTTGTTACACCTGGAGTAAGGAAGACCAGGGATGTTTTGAGAGCACCTGGAAGTGAGCCTATTTTGCGCAGGTCTACCAGGGTTAGGTATCCTGTGGATAGGCTGAAATATGATGGATTTACAGCCATTCACTATGCCTATATGGTCAAAGTGATACAGGAACCAGAACCCACTTCTTTTGAGTAAGCCATGGGAAATGAAAAATGGGAGAAAGCCATGGATGAAGAAATGGATGCCTTGGATGCTAATGCTACATGGGAATTGGTGCCTTTGCCTAAAGGCAAGAATGCAATTGGCTGTAAGTGGGTTTATAAGATTAAGCACAATGCAGATGGTTCTGTGAATAGATACAAGGCAAGATTAGTTGTCAAGGGGTATGCACAGACATATGGCATTGATTATGAAGAAACTTTCAGTCCGGTTGCAAGGATGGCAACCGTAAGAGCAGCCATTGCTATGGCTGCATCAAAGGGATGGTCTTTACATCAGATGGATGTAAAGAATGCCTTCTTGCATGGTGATTTGCTAGAAGAGGTCTTTATGGAGCAGCCAGCAGGTTATGTTCATGCTACTCATCCTGAGTTTGTTTGCAGGTTGAAGAAAGCCTTGTACGGCTTGAAACAAGCACGTAGAGCATGGTCTGACAAGATAGGACAATATCTTGTCACTATTGGCTTTCAGATTTCCAAGGCAGATTTCTCACTCTATGTGAGAAAAACAGAGAAAGGGATTATGCTGCTGGTCATTTATGTTGATGATTTGATCATCACAGGTGATAGTGATGAAGATATCCTTCATGTGAAAATGCTATTGAGGCAGAAGTTTGAGATGAAGGATTTGGGAGAGCTGCGTTATTTCCTAGGCATTGAGGTGATTAGATCACCAAGTGGGATACAGCTCTTGCAAAGGCAGTATGGATTGGACATGCTGTCCAAATATGGGATGACAGGCTGTAAGCCTATTCCAGTTCCTTTGGAGCAGAATGTGAAGCTGAGCGCAGATGCAGGTGAGCTTCTGGAAGACCCTACTATGTACAGACGCATAGTAGGAAGTTTGATTTACATGACTATTACCAGGCCAGATTTGAGCTATGCTGTTGGGTTGGTAAGTCAGTTTATGCAGGCTCCAAGGAAACCGCATTTGGATGCGGCTAGATGCATACTCAGGTATGTGAAGTCCACATTGCAGTATGGACTATTTTATGAGGCTGGGGTTCAGATACAGTTGCATGGATACACTGATGCTGATTGGGCTGGTAGCATTTCTGATAGACGATCTACCAGTGGATATGTGTTCTCTTTTGGGAGTGCTGCAGTCACTTGGAGCAGCAAGAAACAGCCTACAGTTGCCTTGTCAAGCACAGAGGCTGAGTATAGGGGTGCAGCAATGGCTGCATGTGAGGTAGCTTGGTTGCATAAGCTACTCTATGATATGCATCAGTCTACAAATGGGCCAGTTGTCATTTATTGTGACAACATGAGTAGTATACATTTGGCAAAGAACCCAGTCTTTCATGCCAGAACAAAGCACATTGAGGTGCATTATCACTATGTGCGGGAGAAGGTTTTACTAGGTCTCATTGATCTAGTTTATGTCAGCACAGAGGATCAGGTAGCTGACATCTTCACGAAAGCATTGGGCGCAGAGAAGCTGCGCAAGTTCAGAGACCTGCTTGGTGTGCAGGAATTGGGATTGAGCTCGAGGGGGAGTGTTGAGATATCGAGCTCCACTCGGGATATGCCAGGGTGACTGTTGTGCATTTATGTCACCGACCTATTAGCTGGAGATGCGGTTGGTACACCGCCCACGAATAATAGCTGGATGACAACTATCCTTATCTACTCTAGTTTGTGGCTCAGTTAGTATGCCACCTTAGTTAGTTGAGTTTGGTTTGAGACCCACATATAGGGTTCTTCTATTTCTTTGTACTAGAGTTCTTTTGGCTTTCACAACTAAGAAGAGGAAAACTGTTTTCAGCCTCCACCTTCGTGTGTATTCCCCCATTGTGCATGTGAGAAAGCCTCAAGTGAGACTCCTTCCCTCTCTCCCACAATCTTCACTGTCAATGCCTTCGACTCCAATGCTTGCCACATCTGCATATATCTCCACTGCAACAATTTCCCTCGCCAATCCTCTACCCCGAATCCCCCCCTGAGATTCAACCACTCCCTTTAACTCCTCCACGCCCCAACATGGCTAGACGCCATTATGACCATGATGGGGATATTGAGCTTGATGCAGAGGCTGACAACTTCTTCCATCAAAGAAATCACAACAATCAAGGCCGACGCCCCTTGGGAAAATTGGAACTTCCCAAATATAATGGTAGGGGAGACCCAGCCCGCTTCCTCCAGCATTTTGATCCCGCATGTGGTGATCAATCCCATGAAACCAAGGTGGATTGGTTTCCAATGGCCTTAACTGATGAAGCGTCACAATGGTACCTCAACCTTCTCATGGAAGAATGCGCCACATGGGACCTACTTCAAACCGAATTCAAACGATGCTTTCAAACGGAGAGGCTACAAGATGATCTCGCTCTCCAACTCAGCAAGATCGAACAAGGCCGGAGAGAAGATGTACGCACATAACTGGAAAAGATGAAGAGATTGATAGCCAAATGTGACCCACACTTAGATGCAAAGTACCTCACGGCATGGTTCATAGCAGGTCTAAGAAAGAAAATCTGAAAGGATATGAAAAAGATAAGTGGCTATGAAACATTCAGTGCTACTCATGCGACAGCCATTGACATCGAAGATGGCATGATAGACTCAGACACTACCAGTGATGACGGTAGATCAAATACACGAGATAAGCGCTCGAAAAAGGGTAAATCAAAGGACACTGCCGAAACATCCAATGAAGATCGCTCGCCTAGAGGCCATGACCTTGAAGCTGAAAGAAGATATGATGTAGGCCATGGATCAAAAACTCCACTTGTCTCAGCCACCAAATCAAACATATCCATGGCGAGAAAATGTCTGCGATGTCCACACTGCCTGGCAAATCATATAGCAAATGAATGCTCGGTCCTCAGAGCCAGGATCACTGCACAAGCAAATCTGCTGCCACGGTTGTGATGCCATATCTGTGTCATCGACGGCCATGATGAGAACACTTGCATCTTCAACATGCGCAACAATTCGCCTCGACCTCCACAATACCAAGCGGCACCCATGCAAGTATACAGGAAATTGACACTTGCACAAGCGCCACTAGCTCCGAGGCTAAATCCTGTTCCCATTCAGACACAAGTCCCACAACTACTCAGGAATTCGAATCCACGACCGTATCCAAGAGCACCAAATCTAGCTCCTCAGGCAATTCCCATACATCAATTACAAGCCGAGGAAGTAGACTTGCTATTTGAGTATGAAGCAGAGTACCGAGTGTATTATGTAGAAGGTGCAGAGGGTCTAATACCAGTTTATGCCAATCAAGTACGACCCAACACATTTCGCGCACCAATCAAGTGTTACGATTGTGGAGAAAATCATTGGATTGCAGAGTGCCCTCATCATGGTAGCCCAGCTACTTTCCAACCACTCTACAGAGATTGTGGCATAGGACATGCCTATATGGATTGTCCCATGAAAAATAAGGTCCCAGAACAAACAGAGGTTAAGTCTGACGTCCCTATCGGCATCATTGGGGTGGACCATCAAATTCTAGGTCCGGCAAGTGTAAAGTCACAACCTATCAATGTAATTACATGCCAATAGAAAGAGGCCACGAAGGACCCTATCATTCCAATCCAACCAAAGCGACTTCTGAAAAAGAAAGCACAAGTGCCTCCACCTCCGCCAAGCAATGAGTAGGTGAGCTCATCCACATTAACTCTCGAGCCTCAAATAAAAGAAGCTCCATACCCGAATGTAGAGGTGGAGAAGGCTCGTTTTCAGGTACTTCAACAATGGGTCCAAAATGAACAAGCTCAATTTGAGGTTGAGAAACAAGCTCAAGACCATCCATGACTTGGCCCCACAAAGTATTGATACTGTGCTCGAGCCTTTGTTCGAACAACAGACTCCACAACAGAATGTACCACCATGTCAACTTGAAGGAGCTGCACTCTCTAGCATCCTGAGTTGCCCTGTCAATTCCCATCGGAATCCTCCTACGGAACTGTCCCATCTCTGGGAGAGTTTCAAAGGATGGGTTGAACTCACAAATCCCCCTCCACCTATGAATGACATTGAAGATATCCCTGTGCAGATGGGTGAGAGAGATGACATATGCAACATTACTGTGCCTTTGATCCACAAGGCATATAATGAAGTCCAAGCCATAGTGGATGGTGGAGCAGGTGTCAATTTCCTATCAAAGGAGCTCTACGAAGAATGGGGTCTCCCACCAATGCAAAAGGCTAATTTCAACATACGCCTTGCTGATGATTCATGGGCTAAACCCTTGGGAATAGTGAATGGCGTGTCCACAAAGATCGCAGGAGTCTGCTTTTCCCTTCAATTCACAATCTTGGATCTCCCCAAAAAATCCTATCAAATCTTGCTGGGACGTCCTTGGTTACAGGAAGCATCAGTCCTCCATGACTACAGTCAGAGTGAATGTGGGGACAGGAGCTATTAAACCAATTGTGCCTAGAGCATTGGATGACACATCTTCCACGACAGTCTTGAGCAAATCAGCTCCCTTGCAACAGCATGCCATAGCAAGTGACTCACAAAGCAATGTCAATAACTGGATACAAACATTGGCAACCATCGACAACTGCCATTCATTAGACCCATCTTCTCACAGATAGATGCTAATGTAGTACAGGTCGATCCTCCACCAACACATGAAGAACCAATCGATCTAGAGATGCCATTCTTTATGGCTGACCTCGAGTGGGATAATGAACCTGAAGAAGGTACCCATACCAATGATGACTGACATTTTCCTTGGGACCTTGAAACAGAGGCTGCAAATGCTAAAATTGAAGATCAAATCTTTGATAATGACTTAGCCATTCTGCATGCCCTAATGGTAGTCAAGCTCCCAAAAGTTGAACCTCTGCAGTTGAATAATAGTTGAATAATAGTAGAAGATCCAACAAGAAAGCTGAAGGAGGAAACCGCAGAGAAAAGCCAAGGCCGAGCACTTCAATGAATTCGAACGAGTCCAAACAAGGATTGTCGAATTGTACCTTGCAAAGTTAGCTCCCTCAAAATCAGAACCACTGCCTCTTAAATGGTCCCCTGAGGGACTGGAAGGCATATGCGTAGCAAATGAACCCTTACTTGGAAACACCTTACCAGTGGAAAAGTTACCCCACAGTTCCCAATGTAAGAAGTTTCGGAAATATAAGCCACATGTGCGGATGAAGCTCGATCAAGAGACTTTAGAAAAAGAAAGAAAAGAAGAGCCTAACAAATTAATAAATGCAACTATGCCACCCAATACAAATGACACATGTCAAGCTAGTTCAACCCCATCAGAGGCCGCCGATCTTCGAGAAGTGCCAGAATACTTCAAGAATTATACAAGTGGCAGTGCGCCAATAGCAATGCCAAGACCACTCAGAGAATCTGAAGTTCAAGAAACTGATAGCATTGGAGAAACTCCAATCTATGAGGGACCAGCAAAAACATGCACAATAAACCTCGCCCTTGAAGGGGAGGAAGAAAAATTGGTTTTCATTGGGAAACAGCTTCGTCAAGAAGATGAAACCAAACTCAAAGAACTCCTAATGGAATACCGTGACTGCCTAGCATGGTCATACAAAGAGTTGAAAGGAATTTCATTAGGAGTGGCAGTACACACGATACCTATAAGGGAAGGTGCTCACCCTAAGGTATGTGGACCTTATTGCACAAATCCTAAATATGGCACCATGGTTTAGGATGAGCTGGAAAAACTCCTAGATGCCACATTCATCTACAAAATAGAGCACACTGATTGGGTTTCACCCATTGTCATTGTACCTAAATGCAACAAGAAGCTCAGAATATGCGTAAACTTAAAAAACGTGAATGCTGCCACAATTAGGGATCACTATCCCCTACCCTTAATAGAAACAATGTTGGAAAAGGTGGCAGGATCCGAAATATATAGCTTCTTGGATGGCTTCAGTGGCTATAACCAAGTGCAAATTGCTCCTCAAGACCAATCAAAAATAGCATTTGCTATAGAATGGGGTATTTTTGCATATAGAGTCATGCCATTCGGCCTTTGTATTGCCCCAGCCACATTCTAGCGAGTCATGTTCATAGCTTTCAAGTCATTTTTGAATAAGTTTTTACAGGTGTTCTTGGATGATTTGTGCATCCATTCAAACAAACAGGACCACTTCAAATGTCTTGAAGAAGTACTAATCAAATGCAGGGAGTATGGCATCTCCCTAAATCCAACAAAATGCAAGTTCATTGTCACCCATGGAGTTGTTTTGGGACACATCGTCTCTCAACATGGGATTGCAACTGACATGGACAAAATCAAAATCATCATGGAATTGCCTCCTCCTACAAATTCCAAAGGTGTACAGGTCTTTATGGGACATGCTGGCTATTATAGAAGATTTATATTGTGGTATGCCATGATAACTAGACCACTTTACAAATTATTAGTGGAGTTCTTATGGATTGAAGAGTGCGACCAAGCCTTTGAGCTTTTAAAGTGGCGCCTAATCACAGCAACCATCCTTATATCTCCAAATTGGGATATTGATTTCATGTTCATACTGATGGATCTAAATATGCAATTTGTCAACCTGGTGAACATAAGAAAGACTACCCCGTCTACTTCGCTAGTCGACAACTCAATGATGCAGAGATCAACTATACAACCACAGAAAGAGAAGCCCTAGCAATGGTGTATAGTGTAAAGAAATTTCGGCACTATCTACTAGCAAATGATTTTGTCTTCTACATCGACCATCAAGCATTGCTTTATCTTGTGAACTGTCTATGTACCACAGGAAGAATAACCAGATGGCTCCTCTTGCTGCAAGAATTCAACTTCAAAATCGTGGTGCGCAAAGGTGACCAACACTACATTGCCGATCACACGTCTCGAGTAAAGTCAGGAGAAGAAGCCACTGGAGTAGAAGACGATGTACCAGATGCCACACTATTTCAAATAGATGCTGTTCTAGAGTAGTGTGGAGATATCATTGGGTACTTGATGGTAGGAAGACCACCCCTTGACATGAAAGCAGTAGATGCCAGAAAATTGATTCTAAAGGCTGCACCCTATCAACTCATTGCAGGACAACTGTACAAGATGGGCAAGGACCAGATTTTAAGAAGATGTGTAATGCCTCATGAGATCCTGCCAATCCTGAGTGAAGTCCATGAAGGCATTGTAGGAGGACACTTCCAAGGGGAAGCCACAGCAAGAAATGTATTTCAGGCTTCTAAGCCTTTATACTTTGTTATCTCTTTCTCAACAAGCCTATGACAAATGCTACATCCCATGGCAATGGATGTTTAGCTATGCACACATCAGACGACCTTCAGCTCATGACAGTTGAACATACAAGTTTGATGGGTTGTCATACCTTGTCATTTGTATGGTCCTCTTCTTCAATAGAGCAGCGTATCTTACCTGCACATTTGGCCCCCAAATTTTAGCCCCTAGATCACTCTATCCACATCGACTATGTGGTCTTCTTTGATCCCACATCATTCGATAGAGATTATACTTCTACTGCAGCATACCTCACACATTATTATCAATTCTTTTGGGTTGGTGACACCCTCATAGGTCACAACCTACCGGATTTGTTCTGCATCTCTACATTGACTAGCCTCACATCTAGATGCCTCTTCTTCAAAGCAACTGCATAGCCCATGGCAACTTATGACATGTTTAGCTTTGACATGTTCAGCACATAACCATACACACTGTCATTCATGTAGTAATCATTCGATCGACTAGTCTTTGATCCACTTGGACCTGACTTTCTACACATATCCTTCCTCTTCCTTTTGGCCTATGAAGGCTCCCTACAATCAATTAAGCATCACATAGTCTGTGCCCCTGGAACAAATCTCTCAGGTGGTTTAGAGACTCTAGCTCATCTTCTGAGGGGCATTTCAGCTTGTTGTCCTACTTGCATATCAACCACATTTGTCTCATCATTTCCACCAATAGATGATCCATCATCTACCCTTGATTGTGTACTTGTGGGAGTACCTAGTGGCACCATTTCCTACACATTTGTTGCATGGACGGATTGCTATCTATCAACATTTGCACGTGGATTCACAGATTCTTGGAAAGTGATTCTCCTCATTTCCACATCACTCATGGGTGTCTTATGCATATTCTTCCCATTGAAGGCCATGTCATGTCTTCATATGATATTCTTTGCTTTTGGATTCCAGAGACGATAGCCCATCTCTCCACTTTCACCATAACCCAGAATGATGCATTTCCTAGACTTAGGATCTAGCTTCTTTTGAACATATTTGGCACGTGCATAAGCCTCTATAACAGGTAGAGAAGATTAGGTCCAAAAATCTACCTATTAGTAGAAATATAGGATCTTCAAGAATGCATTTAGAAATTCTGAAAGAGAACACATCAACTCAAAGTGCAACATAGATAGTCGATTAAGGTAAACAACTGCATATTTCTTGTATTGCAAATGCTTCTGTCACAACAACATATATAGAAGAGGCATAAAATTGGACAAAATAGAGTCCGATCAGCAACATTATATCCGCATTTGGAATACTGCATGATAGGTATATGAGTCAGACAACTAACTTCCTACATATGGTAACTTGCAAATGCACCTCATCAGTGGTTGCACAACTAACTCCCATTAAGGTCTTCCATACATCCTATATCATTTTTAAAGATGAATAGTTCATAAATGTTTTGAGCTACACTCACCCACACTGGCACACCCGGTGGAACAATCAGTTTTGTGCCACAAAATTATTGAGACTCGAACCCACTCATTTGTTTGTTGTAGTAGATCCAGTACAATGGTCTACTGAGACTGGACTAGTTGGAATTAATTCATGATCTTCATGCTGAACTCCCATAAAATACTCTTCATATTGGTCTTCCACTTGATCTTCAAACTATTCCTGTTCATCTTGTACTTGTTTCTTTGGATCAATACTGGTCATATCCTCATCTTTCTTTTGCACTACATTGAATATATCCTCCGAATGGTGATTGAACATTAATGTATCCGGGTTTCCTCCAGTCAACTAATGAACAACTTTAAAAGTTTAAAGTATCTCTTTTGACTATACTGACTCCTCCTCTTGAAAGTCTTCCTTCAACTCGACATGATCGCTACTTTGATTACTTGGCCCTAGTGCTATATCTTCAGGTACCTGCACAGACAAAAGCTTAGAAAAAAAAAGGCCAAATTAGTACCCTAAAGTGTTGCTAATGTCGCCTGGGACTATTGCTAGAACTGTAACAATTGTTGCTGTGATTCTTAAATCTGGTTTTTCTATTCTTGAACTTTATCCTTTAAGATATTTGTTGTATAGTCCTCAAAAGCAAAAGCTTCATAAGGCCTCTGAGCTCCCTCTGAGCCAAAATAAACAACATCTCTTTTAAATTATCCCACAGTCCTTGAGATATAACTACCAACTCATTTTTAAGATTGTCCACAGTGTCTGTTGCCATAAATACTCCCTCCAACTCTATCTCTTTTGAAATGTCTTTCAACTGCTGCTCCAAATTTTGCAATGCATCTAGTCTTGCTTGCAACCATAAGTTATTGGTTTGTAGCTCTGTATTGCATTTAGACACTACCTGTAAAACATTAAAAAACTGATCTTGCATCTCTTTTAGCCATTTAGTAACTATAGAAAGACATGCCTAGTGTTTCTCTATCTATTGCATTAGCTTCTACTGGTCACTTTCCTTCTACTGTTTATAAACCTGAAAGTTTTTCTGTAACTGTGTCAAGTCTTGTTTGATCTTCTACATCTTAGTGCTTTCCTGAACCTGTTGTAACAATTTACAATTTTCTTCTTGTAGATAAAAAATATCAGTAGCAGCTTGATGTTGAGCTGTCTACATCTGACTCTCAAAACTATGTACAATCTCAACTGTATGATTGAATTGCTCAAATGAGATACTAGACACCGAATTCTTACTGACAAGTGGTGTATCCATTTCATCCACACCCTCTATGCTCTGGTCCTAAGACATGGCTAGTCTTTTCTTTAAATCCATCATGGCTCCATTTCTTACCTTTATGCAGCAGCTTCTCCTACCATCTCGACTGATTGTTGATAAGTGTATTTGGTTTTCACCAAATCATCAATTGTATCACTGATAATATCATCTGCATCTCCAAACAATTGCTTGCCCTTCTCCTTGTGAGATAGAGTCTTGTCCTCTTTAGGAGTGACATGACTGAATAAGGCTATTACATAAGGAGCAATTCTCAAAAATTGATTCGGGGTGCGAACTTGCTTTCTAGAAATTTCTTGCAATAGCTTTGTGCACAACAGTGTAGCCCATGACACCTTCTCCCCTTGCTCTGTTGTCGCCAGGTAGGCATAATTTTCATTTGCCATGTAGTCATTGCGAACTAACAGAACCACTCGCTCTACAAACCAGGCTAACTGTTGTTTCCTGACAGGATCCTATACTTTGCTTATCATATAGGAATTCCTAGATGAATAAGGATTTTGAAACTCTGCCATCATCACATCATCTGAACACTTGTCTAGCTGAATCTCTTCCTCATAGTATGGCAAACGAAAAATTGTAGCTACTTGTTGAGATAGCAAGCTCCACTCATGATATGCCAGGGTGACTGTTGTGCATTTATGTCATCGACTTGTTAGCCGCAGATGCGGTTGGTACACCACCCATGAATAATAGCTAGATGATAGCTATCTTTATGTACTCTAGTTAGTGGCTCAGTTAGTATGCCACCTTAGTTAGCTGAGCTTGGTTTGAGACCCACATATAGGGTACACCTATTCCTTTGTACTTAGAGTTCTTTTGGCTTTCACAACTAAGAAGAGGAAAACTATTTTCAGCCTCCACCTTTGTGTATATTCCCCCATTGTGTATCTGAGAAAGTTGCAAGTGAGACTCCTTTCTTCTCTCCCACTCTCTTCACATGGTATCAGAGCTCGGTTCGTGGTAAGGAGCTCAAGAAAGCAAACCAAGTTCGCAGTGTCCTAGTAAGAGGATCAGTGTTGCTTTCCTTTTTTTTCGAGTTTGGGAGTAAAGCTCTGCAAGTAGCACAGCCGGAAAGTGCAAGAATGCACTCAGATTGGGATGCCATTTGCAGTGCGGCGAGAGGGCAGTATATGCCTTCGGAGCCCATTTTGGTGGTGGAAGTTTTCCACAGGCACTCAGAAAAGCGCCTTGTTTTTGCTGTGCGACCACTGTTCTGCAGGTTGGTGAAAAGTTGCCACAGAAATTGCATCGTATGCCTGTGAATGGAGATATTGGGAGTGACAGAATCATTCTTATGCCTATTGATGAAAATCATCACTAAGAAGTAACTGTGTGGTCAAATACCACTTTCCTCAGTTTTGCAGATTTGCCCTTGTGAGGCAGAAGTTGTGTTTTTTTGCAGTGACAAAATATTTTGTAGTGTTTTGTAATGGCGTCTTTGTAATGGCGTCTGATGCTCTTTCACAGGTTGCCACTGAAAACCTTGACAAGAACAACTTCCAAGCATGGAAGTTTAGAATGACGAATTTCCTTAAGGGAAAAGGCTATTGGGAGTTCATTATTGGAGGTGAACAAGAACCAGTTATTCCTAATGTTCCCAATCAATAGGAGTTGCAGGCATTTAAAAACTGGCATGAGAGAGCTAGAAAAGTTATGTATTGGCTATCTATCAATATTTCAGATTCTATGATTGTGCATATTCAGGATGCAAGCACGCCAAAGGAGGCATGGGATACTTTGACAAAAATGTATAGCACAAATATGCAAGCTAGGAAAATGTAGCTCAAGCAAGAGTTGCATCATGCAGCTCAAGCAGGAGTTGCATAATGTGTAGAGAGAAAATATGAGCATCAATGAATACCACATGAAAGTGAAGAAGATTGCAGATGCACTTGCTTCTATTGGGTCACCAGTGGAAGATGATGATTTAGTTTCTATGACCTTGAATGGTCTAGGAAAGGATTATGCACCGTTCTGGACATCCATTGCCATCCGTGAGAATTTTCTTGATTTTGGGGAGTTGATTGCTCTTCTAATTTCTGAAGAGCAGAGAAATGGTGGTGTATCTTCTTCAGGAGGAACTTCAAAAGAAACTGTCTTCTACTCAAATGCTGGAAGAGGTAGCGGCAGAGGTAGAGTAGGCTGATCTAGAGGCCGTGGCAGAAATCAAAATATGCAGCAAATTCAAGAAGACTAGCCCTATGGAGGAGGACGTGGTAACTTTAGAGGCAGGGGGAGCCAAAGAGGTCGTGGTGGATGGTAGAGAGGTCAAAATGCAAATAGCAATGTTGAATGCTACTACTATGGTGAAATGGGTCATATGGTTAAAGACTGCTATAAAAAGCAGAATGACATCATGACTGGAAAATTGTAGCAAGGCAATTATGCATCCTCTAGTAGACAGGGTGATGACAAAAATGAGCATTTGTTTATGTGTAGCACATGACCAATTCTGTGACAAGTGCAGAAGAAAGCAATGATGTGTGGTATGTTGACTCAGGTGCATCAAACCACATGACAGGTCATGCAGAATAATGGATGCAGGATGCAAGGAAAATGGAAAGACCAGGATTTGTGGAGACTGGTGATGATACTGCACATCCTATTGTGCAGATTGGTAAAATTCCTTTGTCTATGTAAGATGAAAAAGAAATACCCGTCTGATGTATTTCATGTCCCGAATATCACCCAGAACTTGGTTTTTGTTAGTCAAATGGTTGAGCAGGGCTTGCAGGTCATATTTAATCCTCATGGATGCTTTGTTGAGGATATCAAAAATAAAGTTCGCTTGATAGCAAAAGGGAAGAAGAAGGGCAGAATGTTTACGTTGGATGCGGACATGCCTGAATTGAGTGCAGCAATGTTTGCACATGGGACTGGTGTAGTTGCAAATATTGATATCTGGCATAAACGCAACTTAAATTAATGTAGGCCCAAAATATTTTTGTAGGATTGCCTAAGTTCAAGGTTGCAGAAATGCATAAGGTATGTGAAGCCTGTCAATTTGGAAAACAGACAAGGAAACCATTTCCTAGACATGTTTAAGAGAGTAAGAGGCCATTGGAATTAATCCACTCTGATGTGTGGACTACTAAAGCTTCATCTATTTGAGGCTATCATTATTTTGTCACTTTTATTGATGACTACAGTAGAAAAGTTTGGGTGTATTTTATGAAAAAGAAAAGTGGTGTTTGGGCATTTCAAAGCTTTTAAAGCTATGGTTGGAAAAGAAACAAACCTGCAAATAAAATGCCTAAGGTTAGATGGAGGGGGAGAGTACCTCTCAAATGAGTTTGCAAGTTTCCTATAGAAGCATGGCATAAAGCAACAATATTCATGCAGTCATACCCCACAGCAAAATGGACTTACAGAAAGGAAAAACAGGCATATTGGAGAGGTATCTTGTGCCATGCTCAACGAAAAAGATCTGCCAGATTATTATTGGGCTAAAGCAGTTGCTACAGTAGTCTACATAATGAATAGGACTCCCACTACAGCAATACATGGCATGATGCTAGATGAGAGGTATACTGGTAGGAAACCAGATAATTCTCATTTGAAAGTTTTTGGTTGCATTGCCTATGTTCATGTGCCAGATGAGTTGAGATCCAAGTTGGATCCAAAAGCTAATAAGTGCATCTTTATTGGTTATTCTTTGCAGTAGAAAGGGTATAGATGCTATAAACCTTCTACTCGCAAGTTTACAGTGAGCAGAGATGTTGTTTTTGATGAGATGAGCAGCTGGTATAAACTAGTAAATGTGATTGATGATGTAGATGCACAAAATGGTAATGCTGCATAGAATTCAAAGCAGCAATCACAAAATATTAGTGGAGCTGCAGTGTCCTCTAGCAGTGGTTCACATACTTTACCATGCACAGGCAGACTGAGATCAAGAGAATCTCCTCAAAGCAATGCAGATAGTGGTATGCAAGTATCACGAAAAGGAAAAGAGAAAGTAGATCAGCCCATGGTTGATGTGAATGCAGGTCACTCTTATGTGGATGGTGAATCCAGTGGCTCAGAACAGAGCCTTGATGATGAGTTGGGAATTCCTTCTAGTATTACACCTGGAGTAAGGAAGACAAGGGATGTTTTGAGAGCACCTGCTAGTGAGCCTATTTTGTGCAGGTCTACCAGAGCTAGGTATCTTGTGGATAGGCTGAAATATGATGGATTTATAGCCATTCACTATGCCTATATGGTCAAAGTGATACATGAACCAGAACCCACTTCTTTTGACCAAGCCATGGGAAAAGAAAAATGGGAGAAAGCCATGGATGAAGAAATGGATGCCTTGGAAGCAAATGCTACATGAGAATTGGTGCCTTTGCTTAAAGACAAGAATGCAATTGGCTACAAGTGGGTTTATAAGTTGAAGCACAATGCAGATGGTCCTGTGAATAGATACAAGGCAAGATTAGTTGTCAAGGGGTATGCATAGACATATGGCATTGATTATGAAGAAACATTCAGTTCGGTTGCAAGGATGGCAACCGTAAGAGCAATCATTGCTATGGCTACATCAAAGGGATGGTCTTTACATCAGATGGATGTAAAGAATGCCTTCTTGCATGGTGATTTGCAAGAAGAGGTCTAGATGGAGTAGCCACCAGGTTATGTTCATGTTGTTCATCTTGAGTTTGTTTGCAAGTTGAAGAAAGCCTTGTATGGCTTAAAGCAAGCACCCAGAGCATGGTCTGACAAGATAGGATAGTATCTTGTCACTATTGACTTAAAAATTTCCAAGGCAGATTTCTCACTTTATGTGAGAAAAACAAAGAAAGGCATTATGCTGCTTGTCATATATGTTGATGATTTGATCATCACAGGTGATAGTGATGAAGGTATCCTTCATGTGAAAATGCTATTGAGCAGAAGTTTGAGATAAAGGATTTGGGAGAGCTGCATTACTTCTTGGGCATTGAGGTGATTAGATCCACAGGTGGGATATGGCTCTTGCAGAGGTAGTATGGATTGGACATGCTGTCCAAATATGGGATGACAGGCTGTAAGCCTATTTCAGTTCCTTTGGAGTAGAATGTGAAGCTGAGCACAGATGCAGGTGAGCTTTTGGAAGACCCTACTATGTACAGACGCATAGTAGGAAGTTTTATTTATATGACTATTACAAGCCAGATTTGAGCTGTGTAAGAAAATAATACAACGTCTGTGCTCAATAGATAATAGGATCTCATATGCAAGAGAGAAAACAAGATAGTATGGAGAATCAAAAAATTGATTATTGTAGAACTAAGACAATAGATGGCGTTGCTTCCCAACCGTGCGCTCCTGTGAAAGAAGCTTCGATGGCATGCTGGAAATAGTAGAAGATGGAGGCTGAATGCTAAGGAATCAGGGTTGCTGTAGCCTGTGATTAAATGGGCTTCACAAGCTTGCTCTTATATAGCCACTAGTCGTAGTTAGTTAGGCTGAATTGGGTGACCGACCCAATCCGCCCAAAATGGTCGACTTCGAAATAGCCACCGACCATATGATAGAATCGGTGTGCAAAACAGAGCAACTAACCTACGGTCACTGTTCGGCCTAGAGCCATCCGAAATCATCTGAGGCTCCAAACGGCGGGCCCCGCAACCCGAGAGTGGGCTGCCCTGGGAAATGCTCCATCTACCCTTAGTGCGGTCAGTCAAGGGATGCCTTCCTACACTTGCATGTAGCCTAGTTGGCAGTGTGCCAACTCTATCTGAAGCCGTCCAACCATCAGGCCACACATGGCCCCCATCTGGTGTCCAGACCAGGACCTATCGGATAACCGAGCTACTTAAATGCCTTCTCCTCATATGGGGGGCTTACAAGTAGAGTTAGCTAGTTCCTGTGTAGTTACAAGAGAGTGGAGCATTGATATCTAACACCCCCCTCAATGTTTACCCACAAGTGAACTTACTTTTTCGGCCCAATGCCAAGTTGATGAAGATGCCTCTCTAGCAAGTCTCTTCCAAGAGCCTTCGTGAAGATGTCCGCAGCATTCTCTATAGTCGGACAGTACACCAAGTCGACCTCTCCATCCATGATGAGCTCACGTACAAAGTGATATTGAATCTCAATGTGTTTTGTGCGAGCATGGAACACCGAGTTCTTTGCAATTGCCATGCAACTCTGATTGTCACATGATAACTACGTAGGCTTGTTCTGTACTGCACCCATGTCCCTCAAAATCCTCCTCAACCACACTGCCTCGCAAGAAGCAAAACATGCAGATTTGTACTCGGCCTCGGTAGAAGAAAGAGCAACTATGGGCTGCTTCTTGCTGACCCATGACACAACTCCAGATCCAAGTGAGAAACAGTACCCTGTCACTGATCTCCTACTGTCCACGTCTCCTGCCCAATCCGAGTCATAGAATCTAGTCAAGATGTTGCCCTTGGTATAGGTGATGCCATAATCAAGTGTGCCTTTGATGTATTTCAACACCTGCATCCCTACCCTCCAATGGTTCTCTCGGGGCTTATTGGAAAACCTGCTACGTATACCAGTCACAAAGCTGATGTCAGGCCGTGTGTTGCACAGGTAAATCAAGCTGCCCACAAGCCTTCTGTACTTCGCTTCGTCCACCAGTGTTGATGAATCTTCGTTTGAGAGCTTCACGTCAACCTCCATAGGGGTACCAACTGTCTTGCACTCAGTCATGCCAAATGCCTTCAGTATCTCTCCAGCATACTTCAGCTGTGAAATTCAGCTCCTGCCAAACTTCAATCCCCAAACAAAAATGCATCAGTCCAAGGTCAGTCATTTTAAACTCTCTTCCTAGCAAATGCTTCGTCTGCGAGATCCTCTCTTCATGGTTCCCTGTTATGACAAGGTTGTCCACATAAAGGACCACGATCATACACCTGCCTCCTTCTTTGAAGATATACAAATTTGCATCAAATGGGCTCCTTCTGAACCCGTTTTGTAGAAAGTAGGCATCAATTCGCTAGTTCCATGCTCGTGGGGCCTATTTCAGCCTGTAAAGTGCCTTCTTCAGTTTGCAGACTTTACCTTCTGAACCGGGGATCTCAAAACCTAGTGGTTGTTCCACGTATACCTCCTCCTTGAGATCTCCATTCGGAAAGGCAGATTTCACATCCATCTAAAACACGGGCCAACTTCCCTGGGCAGCTAAAGCCAAAACACTGCGAATTGTGGTTAGTCAAACCCATGTACCTGTGCAAATCCTTTTGCCATGAGCCGAGCCTTGTACTTATCCAACGTGCCGTCGGACTTGTACTTGGTCTTGTACACCCACTTGGTTCCGATTACCTTGCGTTTTGGTGGTCGATCCACAAGGTCTCAAGTGTTGTTCTTCATTATGGAGCCATACTCCAACTACATAGCCTCCATCCACCTATCATCGCCTTATGCCTCTTCAAGACACGGGTTCATCAGCACGGATCACTTTTGTCATCAAAGCATAGTTGACCAAGTGTTCCTGCGCCCTTCTTTGCTCCTTTAATCTCTTGGACCGGCGGTGTTCGGATGGTTCCTCCTCAATGGTTGGAGGTTCTCTGCCATCCAAAAGCTGCTTTACCCACTTCGGGAATGGCCATTGCCGTTGTGGTTCTGTAGGCTCTTCTTCATCTTCTTTGTCTTGAATCCTCCCAAGCACTGTTGGGGGAGTTCGATCTGCTATTGGTGGCGGTACTAGATGGATATCTTGGTCCTGGTTGTTTGGGAAGGAAGCATCCTCCTCTAATTGATGCGGCTGTTTTGAGAAGACCACATCGTGACTTACAATTACCTTCTTGGTAACGGGGTTATAGAGATGGTAACCCTTTGCCTCTTCACTGTAGCCCAAGAAAATACACTTCCAGCTCTTCGGTTCCCATTTGGTCTTGGTAGCATCAGGGACATGCACAAAACAGTCACATCCAAAAACTCTGAAATGTGCAACTGAAGGTTTCTTACTAGAAAAGGCTTGTAGTGGAGTCATCTTGTTCACAGCCTTTGTGTAGCTACAATTCAGGATGTAAACTGCAGTGTTACATGCTTCAGCCCAGAAAGTCTTTGGCAAATCTTTCCCTTTCATCATACTCTGGCCCATTTTGCAGATGACGCGCATCTTGCATTCTGCTACTCCATTTTGCTATGATGTATGTGGTGGGGGTTTTTGCCTCTTGATCCCATGACTTTTGCAGTAACTTTCGAATTCAGTTGATGTGAACTCTCCACATGTGTCTGATCTCAGCTTCTTCACCTTCCTCCCCAATTCTTTCTCGACCATTACATGCCATTCCTTGAACCTACTGAAAGCCTTGTCTTTCGTCTTCAGGAAGTATATCCATATACTTCTACTGTAGTCGTCGATCAGTGTCATGTAGTAGGAACCACCCAAAGCTTCCATCTCCATCTTTCCACAGAGGTCTGTGTGAACGAGCTCTAGAGGAGCCTTTGCCCTGCTAGCCTCTTTAGGAAAGGGTTGCCGATGCTGCTTGCCCATCATGCAAGCTTCACATACATCAGGTAGATCTGAAATTTCTGGTAGGTCTGCAATCATTCCACTTTTATGCATCTCCTTCAAAGAACTAAGGTTTAGATGACCAAACCTCTCATGCCACAGCTTAGCGTTCTTCACATCCGCTCGAGCACTGAAAGCTGAGAGTTCGTAAATGTTGTTGCGCTGTGTACCTTTACCAATGACCTTTCCTTGAAGATCTAGGATCTGTGCACCATTCTTATCGAATTGAACTTTGAGGTCCCGATCTGTGATTGCAGAAACAGACAACAAGTTCCTCTTGATATCTGGCGCATAAAGAACATCAGACAGACAATTATTTTACAACTCCATTTGACTTGAGAGCAATCGTGTCTTTTCCTTTTGCTGGACATTTTGCATCATTGCCGATTGCTACCAGGATGTCATTCCCTATTGGCTGTAGAGAGGTATACCAATCCTTCCGACTGGTCATGTGGCGCGATGCACCACTGTCAATGATCCAAGGTTCATCTGCAGGTACATGAACTGCCGCCGTGCAAATCCCCTCAATTGCTACGAACAGCTCTATTGATGTTGCCTGCGCGTTGTTGCTGGACTCTTTCTTTACTCTGTTCTTCTCATCTGCAATCTTTTTTTGGCACTCATTCTGCTTGTGCCCTGCCTTGTTGCAATAGAAGCACTTGATCTTCTTCTCTTTCTTTTTATCATTAGAAGAAGATGGGTTACCAGAGTCCTTACCCTTACCTTTCTTTGATCCGCGCCGGTCCAGAAAGCTGAATCTTCTCCAGTCCTCATCTTTTGATGCATCTCCTCCTCCATAAGCATCATGCTGAAATCCTCAAAGTTGAGGGGTGGATTTCTGTTCTGCGTATTCACAGCATCGTACTTTGGTGGGAGAATCCGTATGCACCTTTGTGCTAGATTCTTGTTGGTGATGGTGATTCCAATTGCAATCATGTGATCGCGCAGATTCTTCACCCTGGTGATGAACTTCTCTGCCGCTTCAGACTCAGACAACTTCTCGTTCGTGAGTTGAGTCTCCAGATTCTAAATCTGCGTCTGATTCGTGGTCTCGTACTGATTTTTCAAGACCATCCATGCCTCCTCCACTGTGGTGACATGTTGAATTAACGCCATGACAAAATCACTAACATTGCAGACAATAGAACACATCGCATCTGCTTTTCTTCTTGTCCACGTGAGAATCTCATCCGCAGTTGGTACTATCTGTTGTCCTACATTGGCTGGATCCGGTCGCAACCGACCTCACGTCCACTCTAGTAGCAATGTCCCAAAGCTCGTATGTGCTAAGGATGGTCTTCATCTTGAACTTCCAGAGAGGATAGTTAGAGCCGTCCAACTTTCCACTTTCGCCGAACGGTGGGATTCGCAGTCTTGCGGGCTGGGCCATCTCTCACAATCTGCTCGCAAATAGAAACACACTACCAAATCTTCTTGCTAGAGTCCAGGCTCTGATACCATGTAAGAAAATAATACGTCTGTGCTCAACAGATAACAGGATCTCGTACGCAAGAGAGAAAACAAGATAGTATGGAGAATCAAAAAATTGATTACTGTAGAACTGATACAATAGATGGCGCTGCCTCCCAACCATACACACCTATGAAAGAAGCTTCGATAGCATGTTGGAAACAGTAGAAGCGGAGGCTGAATGCTAAGGAATCAGGGTTGCTGTAGCCAGTGATGAAATGGGCTTCACGGGCTTGCTCTTATATAGCCACCAGTCATAGTCGGTTAGGCTGAATTTGGTGACCGACCCAGTCTGCCCAAAATGGCCGACTAGGGGTTGGTCTTGAAATAGGCCGTCGACCATACGATAGAACCGGTGTGCAAAACAGAGCAACTAACCTATGGTTTCTGTTTGGCCCTTTCTGTTTGGCCCAGAGCCTTGGCCCAGCCATCCGGGATCATCTGAGGCTCCAAACGGGCCCCGCAACCTGAGAGTGGGCTGCCTCGGGAAATGCTCCCTCTACCCTCAGTGCGGTCAGTCAAGGGATGCCTTCCCGCACTTGCATGTAGCCTAGTTGGTAGTGTGCCAACTCTATCTGAAGCTATCCAGCCATCAGGCCACACATGGCCCCCATCTGGTGTCCAAACCAGGACCTACCGGATAACTGAGCTACTCAAATGCCTTCTCCTCATATGGGGGGCTTACAAGTAGAGTTAGCTGGTTCCCGCGTAGTTACAAGAGAGTGGAGCATTGATATCTAACACTATGCTGTTGGGTTGGTAAGTCAGTTTATGCAGGCTCCAAGGAAATCACATTTGGATGCGGCTAGACGCATACTCAGGTATGTGAAGTCCACATTGCAGTATGTACTATTTTATGAGACTGGGGTTCAGATACAGTTGCATGGATACACTGATGCTGATTGGGCTGGTAGTATTTCTGATAGACGATCTACGAGTGGATATATGTTCTCGTTTGGGAGTGCTAAAGTCACTTGGAGCAGCAAGAAACAGCCTACAATTGCGTTGTCGAGCATAGAGGCTGAGTACAGGGGTATAGCAATGGCTACATGTGAGGTAGCTTGGTTGCGTAAGCTACTTTATGATATGCATCAGTCTACAAATGGGCCAGTTATCATTTATTATGACAACATGAGTAGTATACACTTGGCAAATAACCCAGTCTATCATGCTAGAACAAAGCACATTGAGGTGCATTATCACTATGTGTGGTAGAGGGTTCTAGTAGGTTTTATTGATCTAGTTTATCTCAGCATAGAGGATCAGGTAGCTAACATATTCACAAAGGCATTGGGTGCAAAGAAGCTGCGCAAGTTCAGAGACTTGCTTGGTGTGTAGGAATTGGGATTGAGCTCGAGGGGGAGTGTTGAGATATTGAGCTCCACTCATGATATGCCAGGGTGACCGTTGTGCATTTATGTCACTGACTTGTTAGCCGCAGATGAATAATAGCTGGATGATAGCTATTTTTATGTACTCTAGTTAGTGGCTCAGTTAGTATGCCATGTTAGTTAGCTGAGTTTAGTTTGAGACCCACATATAGGGTTCACCTATTCCTTTGTACTTAGAGTTCTTTTGGCTTTCACAACTAAGAAGAGGAAAACTATTTTTAGCCTCCACCTTTGTGTATATTCCCCCATTATGTATGTGAGAAAGCTGCAAGTGAGACTCCTTTCTTGTCTCCCACTCTCTTCACACTACTAACTTTGGTGTTATTCTAACTCCCAGAGAAATTTCTCCCGCTGTGCACTACAATATCTGGAGCTGACTCAAGACTTCAGGGTTATCCCTCCACCACTCCCATGGTAAGCATGCAAACGTGTACAGCTTGATCTTTTTCAGCCATGCTTTGTTTAACGTCAAATTCATAAATACCTTGGATTGTTGAAAAATTGGCGGACTCTGAACTATTTGTTGCTTCTTTGACGTTTGCTTTTTCGGTGGTTCATCCGACCCTGTTTTTGAATCTTTTGAAACATCTCGCAAATCCTCCTTCGGTAGCTTCACATCTGTTTTTTGCCCTCTTGCTGCATCGCACAGGTGCTACTTTCAATTTTGGGGCCATCTATTCACTTGCCACGGATGATAGCAAATCAAGCTCTGGACATGACCTCAGAGCTCTCCTTCGTTATTACAAAGATCAACACTCACAATGGACATCCTCGAGGAAATACTAGCTTGAACACAACTTCGAACAGAAGTAAGAGAAAACTGATGCTAGAAGGGACAAAAATAGTCAAACCCCACACACATCAACCCAAACTGAAGAGAATTCTTCTAATGACGAGATGTTATCGACAGTAATCAGACTAGACGAACTGACCATGCCGACCATCGCATCAATTTCCCACCTTGGGCATGAAGAATCATCACCGACATGCGTGAAATGTCACCAATAGTACGGACAGTACTACGAGCACATTCGAAACTTCAAAACTTTGAAATCTGAATCACAGCTCTGCATTTGGATCTCGCGTCACTTTGGAACTTCGGATCTTGAATCACAACTCCACATTCGGATCTCGCATCCCTTCAGAACTTTGGATCTTTGGACCTGCAAGTAGTCACTGAATAGAACTTTGCCACCATGCACTACAAACCTCTACCACAGCCTCCATAGAAAGTGTTGGAGCATGATATGGTTTCAACTGATACCCATTGACTGGTTTCGGAATTGCATTCCCATACATATCCTCCAATTTGAATGTTCCCTCTCCCAAGACCTCAACAATCTTGTAGGGACCATTATATCTCAACTTTAGTTTACCAAGACAAGGGCCCAGTTTAGAATTAAACATTAACACTAGATCTCCCTTTTGGAACACCTTAAATTTGATATTCTTATTGACCCATGCTTGTCTCTACTTCTGGATCACATCTGAAATGTATGAACTAACAACTCGATCTTCTTCCAACTTTAGCGACTGCTGGATCCTATGATGAATTGACTCTTTTGGAGATAATCTGCATTCAGCCACTATTTGAAGACTTGGTACAATGAACTCCATTGGAACCACAGCTTCACACCCATACACCAAACAAAATAGTGTCATTCTAGTAGTTACCTTGTATGTTGTTCGGAATGCCCATAACACCGAATGTAACTTCTGATCCCAATTAGTTCTATTCTCTAAAACTATTCTCCTGAGGTTTTCTTGAATGTCTTATTTGAATTTTCAGCTTGACCATTAGCTTGTGGATAATGAACATCTCCATTACTGGAAAACTGCGCCTTGAAATACTCTTGTACTGATCAAGAATACTCAGTGCATCCACTTCAGAAATTGGCACAAGAGATGGATTTCTTTTCAAGAACCATTCCTCCTCATCATCTTCCACTTCAGCCACCATGTTAATGCCTTTAACTTGCCAAGGGCTGAACCCTTTTTGGTACACTCCTTGTTGGAACCATTGCCATCTTAAATTTCTTCTTTCCTTTTTTGATGGTCACCCTATCAATGCCCCAATCCTACTTGATCCTGGCTACCCAAAAGCACGACCTGCCAAGTAGCATCGAATAAGATGCTCATCTCCCTCCAATCTTAGGACCAGAAAACTGACCATAAACATCAATCCACAAACTCTAATCTGCTGATTCCTCATAATTCCTAGAGGTTGGACCCTTCTTTGGTCCGCCATCTTCACTTGAAAAGGGGATGGTTCTAATTCATTAAGACAAAATTTCCTATAAAGGTCTTCAGACAATATGTTCACACCCGACCCACCATCTAGCAAGACTTATGGTATCATCTATGACTTATATTCCACCTGAATAAGTGGTACAGTATAATCCACATCCTCTATCTATGCTGCATTAACAATAGCTAGGTCAACTTTGAAAGACTCTCCCTCTTCCTTTTTTGCCTATCCATTAGGCTCCCCATGTCCACTAACAACTTAGCCAACAATTGCGTTTTGAATTCTGGTACCAGATTAAGAAGCTGGTCCAATGTGATATTAATTTTAGCCCTGAGCAGGCTGTGAAACAATTCTTCTTGTTCCCCTATAACCTCCTTTTTTGATTCCTTAAGTACCCCAATCCTCAGCTGAGCCTCTTTGCAAGCCCTTTTCCTTTTTGGAATGTCTACTTTCTGGCTTTCATCTTGTATATCAGATACCTCAAGTTGTACTATGCTCCCTTTGCTGTCAGCCTGATCTTCCTTTGGTTCCACCTCAATCACTACTGGATTTGCATGTTGAGGTTGTACTTTGTTCTTTGCTAGTTGTACTAATTCCTCCATTTTTACTTTAGCAGGTATAGGTTGTGTGGTGTCATCAATGCCCACTTAACCTTTTTATCGGCATTTACCTTATCCAAGGCTTTAAAAACCTCATATCAAACTTTCTTTTGCTCATCCCAATCAATTGGGTGTTTGCATTTGTCTGCCATTGGCACTTTTTCTTCCTTTGGGATTGGTCCTTTAGACGTTGTTACAGCTAGTGCTGTCGGATTCTTTTGTCCTTCTAACATATCACTCTCCTGCTTACATCCTAAGCAATCACATAAAATAGCCAATACCGGCCCCATAACCTTCTTTTTTTGTGCTTCTGTCTGCTTCAATTTTCCTAGTCCTTCCTCTACCCCATTCTGCTCGAGCTATATTATCACAACATTGGCCTAGGTTGGTGGTGGACGAGGTGGATTTTGCATTTGTGATCGTGTTTGGTATTGAACAATTGGGTCCCCTCTCATTGCGGTGTTTACACCAGAGTTCACATCCTGGACCTTTCCTATGTCCATCTTTTCCACAATATGTGCAATTCTGTGCATCATTACTTGTATTGGCTTGTCAAGGATTATTTCCCCAATTCTGATGTGATGGTCTTCTCATCTAGTTAGCATTCTCATTTACCCCTACTTGATTGGCTGTAGGTGGTTGTGTCACTGCTACAGCAGCTTGCATGTGAGGAGGCAACCGCCCCCTATAATTCAGACTGTACCAACAATTGGCACTGTCATGATTTTGTTTGAGGAAAAACCCACATTGAGCTTTCTCAGATGAACATGCTTTTGATAGCCCCATACTTTTCAAATGGTTTTTTATATTTTTCTCTAGCTTTTCATCCCTTGAGGAAGCTTTTGCCTTTTTCTTAGACTTGGACCTCCCCTTGGACTTTCCCTTCTTGGATTCCTTTTTTCTTTTTCGCTTGGACTTCATGTTCTCATCATCCGAATCATCTGAATCATCTTCCTCGGACTCGGATTCGACTCGGATTCTACATAATCATCCTCAATATTGGTGTCAGAATCTTCGTCGAAATCTAAATCCTCTACATCCTTATTTTTCCCCTTCTTTGATTTGCATTTGGTCATACCAAATCTCTGTTTTGCATGTTGTGCAGCTGCGACCATGTTGTCGAAGTCATTGGCTCCTACCAACGTATCCCTTCCTGCCACAACACTTCTCGATTCCTTATTCAACCCTTTGCAGAAGTAATCCCCCAATTGTTCCTCATTCGGTCTCTGAGCGGTGGCTAGCCTCTGGTTCAAATTTCAAAAATTCTAGGCATAGTCTTGTACCAACAGATCCTTCAGTTTCAATTGTCAAAGTTTATTGAGGATTGTTGTTTCTGGTGTTTTCTCTTGTTGGAATCTTGATAGACAAGCCTGTTTTAGAGCATCATAGTCCGTAAAGTGATTCATACCATATTGAATGAACCAACTCATGGCCTTGCCTACCAAGGTTGCTACCAACTATGCCTTCTTGATCGCATCGCCAAGCTGACCTTCGAAACCACTTGCTACCCATCGAAATTGCCCAATGTGACTATCAGGATCTTGTTTTGCCTTGCCACTGAATTTAGCAGAGCGGACTCTGGGGTTCTGCATGTTGACTACTGGATTGATTGGAACTACTAGTTTTGGGGTGGGGTTTGCTCGAGAGTGGATCAAACAATTGCCTTTGCGCTCCTACATACATCCCAACTACTGCGTGGTACCCAAAAGTTGTCCAAATGAAGGTTTCTGATGGAGACCATGTGAGATTTTTTGCATTAACTACATCTTGGTATTTGAACTTCCTCCAGAACTAGTGGAAGGATGTGGACACTGTGTTACCAGGAACCCAGTCTTCATCTTCCGAACTCGGAGCAGTTTCATCCAATTCTGGCTAGATTCTGGATGGTTCTCCTACCTCTTTCTGCGTTTCAACCATCTCACCAGGTCCTTCCTCATTTGCATCAAGATGACCCCTTGCCTGAGCCCTTGTAAAGTAGAGATGACTGATATGCCAAGGAGATGACTCCGTTTCCTCTGTGTCTGACATCCACTACCACTCTCTCCATGATCATTCTGTGAGATTGCTCGACTCCTTCTCCCTTCAGTCTTCAAATTGAATTATTTGTGCTAGCCTCAATGCTCCCTGACATTTCCATCAATGATTTCTCCTGCAAGGAATTCTCGCCTCTTCTGCTACAAATTGCGGATTAATTCCCGCACATTGTTGACAATCTCTTGAAGTGATTCACAATTCCCACCATTCATAGTTGTTTGTTGGAGGTTCCTTAGTGCCTGTAGAGCACGGTATAGAATATTGATTTCTCCCTGCAAGTGTTGGAGGTTCTCGTTCCATAGACTAGACGATGTGTGTGCACATTCTACCACATGCGCTCTGCTTCCACAGCATTTGCACAAAGGAGCCACATGCTCTCTCTTCTCATGTTCACAATCGAAAATGGCTAATTGCTTTGTAGCATTGAATTCTTATAGGCATGGATTGTGTTGACTTAATCTCTTTGATCATTAACTGTCTCAGGATTCGATTCATTCGTTTTGATTGTCCATCCCCTTGCGGGTAGAACGCTTGTGGTTTCGACATGTTGACAGTCTTCTTCATCTTTCGACTCCTTTTCTGCATTCGATCAAAATGCCCAATTTATTTGCAGGATCGCTAGTGTAACAGGTAGAGATTAGGTCCCAAAATCTACCTATTAGTAGAAATACATCTTCAAGAATGCATTCAGAACTTTTGAAAGAGAACTACATCAACTCAAGATCGAGTGCAACATAGATAGTTGATTAAGGTAAACAACTGCATATTTCTTGTATTGCAAATGCTTCTGTCACAACAACATATATAGAATAGGCATAAAACTGGCCAAAATAGAGTATGATCAGCAACATCATATCCACATTCGGAATACTGCATGACAGGTATATGAATCAGACAACTGACCTCCTACATATGGTAGTTGCTTGATAACTTGTAGATGCGCCTCATCAGTGGTTGCACAACTAACTCCCATTAAGGTTTTCCATACATCCTATATCATTGTTAAAGATAAATACTTCATAAATTTTTTTGAGCTACACTCGCTCATAGCCTCACACCCAAATATATGCAAATGAGAGTAAGAGGTCTTCTTGCCACTCCATGCCTCTTTAGGAATACCACCATCAAAATTCTTACTAGGTGATCTATTGATCACATGCATTGTAGTCTTCATTGCATCAGCTCAAAAACCACTAGAAAGACTTGCATTGGAAAGCATACATTGCAACCTTTCCCAATTAGTTCGGCTCGTCTATTTTGCAACTCGATTTTGCTATGGAGTACGAGGGGAAGTCTTCTCCCTCTAGATCCCACGTGTATCACAGAAATCCTAAAGTCATGAGAGAGATACTCTCCACCATTATCAGCCCATAGCCATTTAAGCATTCTACCTGATTGATTTTCAACCAAATCCAACCAATATGAAATACCTGGAACACATCGCTCTTCTGAGCTACATCATAAGCCCACACTTTCCTAGTTGAATCATCAATGAATTGTCAAATAGTATTTAGTCCCACCTAATGACCGTGTAGGCATGGGACCACATATGTCTAAATGCACCAAATAAGCCTTTCAAGCTCTTTCTTTTCCCTTATTTTATGGGATGATTTGAGTCTAGTTTCCATAGAGACAATGATCACAAAATATAAAATCCATGAAACTCAAATGTGGTACATAACCCAAATGGCATAAGAGTTTCATTCCATTCTGGCTCATGTACCCCAACAGGCAATGCCATAAAGAATTACTTGGCTGCTTGATTATTGCAACAACATGATCAGAAACCCCTGATACATATAAGGGATACAATGTCCCACACTTGCCACCTCTTGCCAAAACCATAGAGCCTTCTGAATTTTCCAACTCTGAAAGTCAAAGGTGGTGTGAAAACTAGCATCTTCTAGTTGGCCTGCTGAAATGAGACTCTCGGTCAGCTTAGGCACGTCTCAAATTTTTCAAAACAATAGTAGACCCATTTTCAAAAGAAAACTTTGTCATCTGCTCCCATTATGTTGCATGTATAGTTATTTCCAAGATGCACAAAACCTGTCTTTCCACTATCATAAGTGGAGAATCATTCCCTATGGGGAGTAACATGGAATGAATCACCATAATCCAAAATCCAATCATGGGAATATGCATCATCTAAAGTGGTAAGCAACTCTACAAGTAGACATGAAGAGAATGTCGGTGTCACTATTATCAGTGATTGCATTGATCTCCTCGATCTTCACTTTTCCTTTGTTCTCCCTTGGACTCTCTTCCTTCTTTTTGCACCCATATTTGCATTCATTTTCTTATACTTTTGCTCTTTTTATAGCTTGTAGAAATCCTTTTTCATGTGGCCCTTCTTGCCACAATAGTAACACTCAATGTTCCATGCCCTAGATTTGCTATGAGACTTCCCTTTTTCTTGGGACTTCCCCCTGAATTGTGATACGCCCCATTGCACATATAAGGTTCCATCTAGCTTGTTGCCATCCATAGACTTTCTTCTAATCTCCTTGGCAAACAATATACCCACAACATCAAGTTACTGACAGCTCTGTAAGGTATCCCAAGGATGGCAATGAACACAAGAGGAATATTGCCTTAGTCTCTGCATCAAAATTCAACTTCTAAGCCTGAAGCTGGTTGAAAATAGTATTGAATTCATTCAAGTAAGAAGCAATGGAGACCTCTTCCTTCATATGAATATCAAACAACCTCCTCATAAGGTAAACTTTATAAGAGGAAGTTTCCTTCTCATAAGTGGCATATAATTTCTTCCACAAATCTTTCGTACTCTACTATGAAATAAACTAACTCTCCAAGATAAAGACATACTTTTGGACTAGTTTTTGGAATATGCCAAGTGCTAACACTTCTCCTGAGCAAGAAGACATCTCAACTTTTTCCCTCTCAAAGAAAGTTCTCTTGATATCTTGAAAATATATCTTAGAGACAATTTCATCTCGGTCCCAAAGAGTTCTATGTTCTTGCATATTAAAAATGTCACAATAAGATACCACCCAATGTTTTAAAGTCTCCATGTGGATATTTTAAATGCACCCTACAAGACTTAGCAATTTGGTGATTATCACTTCACATCTTCTCTCACCACAACATTGAAAATGACACACATTCATAGGATCAAGACTATGTATTTGTCCAATGCCTACAACTTCATTCTTCTCGTATAACACCACCTCTAAACCCTCTATTAGGGTAAATACCTGTAACAATTTTAGAAATAAAGCATTAGCAACTATAAAAAAGCCCAACAAATCTCACACTTGAAATCAAAACACAAAATATATTGATGTGCACCCCAACCTAAACTCTCAACCCTAAACCCTAACCCTAAACCCTAAACCTAAACTCAAAACCCAAAATCGTAAACATACCTCCAACTTATTACATGTGCAACAGGATGGTGGGTGCAATAGGTTGGGGTTGCACCCACCAACATGCTGCATGTGCAATAGGTTGCCAAGGGTACCCCAACTTATTGCACAAATCACCAAATTTTGGTGATTTGTGCAATAGGTGGTCAACAGGTTGGGGTTGCACCCACCAACCTGTTGCCCATGCAACAGGTTCGGGGGGATAGTTTGGTGGGTGCAACCCCAACCTGTTGCCCAAATCACCAAATTTTGGTGATTTGTGTTGAGAGATCATGCTCAACATCATGTGATCATATGTGCATAGCATTAACACAAAAGAGTGCTACAAAGGAAAGGGTTAGATACCCTAACCCTAACCCTAAATGGGTTTGTATATATTCTACATTTTCAACTAAATCTAGTGTATAGTTAGTCATTTGTGGTGTGCTCTCTAGCTGTGCCCTCTCTCCTCATCTCCACTCTTCTCCTCTCCCCTCTTCATATTTTGTCATGGTATCAGAGCTCCCTTGCCTTCCACTGAGGCATTGCGATCCGTATGCACGAGAGAGTGTGATAGTTTGAGAGATTGAGAGATCGAGTTTTCTCTTCCATGAGAAAAATAAATAAAATCTATTCATTGAAAGAAATTTTCATCATATGATTCCATCCATTGAGTGAGAGAGATTTATGAGTTCTTATTCATCCATTTCTCTTGTGAGAATTCATTGAGAGAGTTCTTATGAATTTTCCATCTTTCCAATTTTGAGAGAGAAAGGTTCCTTTGTGTGAGTTTTTATGCTTCTGAGAGAGAGAGAGAGAGAGAGTGTCTTGAGTCTCTGAAGAGACATTTCACTTTCATTGTTTGACAAGGCTTCACCCTTCAGCCCTATACAAAAGCCTCAAGCCTTATCAGACAACAAGCTTAACTCTTCATGCAAACAACAACATCAAACAACAAGTTCGCAACGAACTATACAACAAGGTCTCAATAGCTTCAACAGCCTTAGCCTCAGCTACGACTAAAGGAGGCTCTACCTATGACCACAATGAATCTCTATAGCCTGAGACTCCACAAAGATACTAAATGTCCGATGGACCAAAGCTCACAGTAAATGGCGACTCCTTCGACAGCTTCCCAATGACCTCTACGTGCTTGAAAAGCCAAAATGTCCTATGACCCTTGATTGAAAGCTTCCTGAAGCAATGCCTCAGAGTCCCAACAATTAGCTGCTCCATCAGTGCATGCTAAATTGACCATAGTAGCCTTCAGTGCCTCACGACAAATGAATTTCATCTCTTAAATGACACCCATGCAACCTCCAAATGCATCTAGCAACAAGTACTACCTGCAACACCTCTAGGCTCACAGGAAGCCTTCCCTCCATCAACAAGCAATAGCAATGTCAGCTACATCTTTTCAACGATGTTGAACGGCGGCTCCCTCGAGTATATAGACCAAGCTCCCAAGACTCTCACATGCCTTAGCAATGGCGGCTCTCCAAACTGCTCATAGCATGACAGGTGACGGCCCATGCAAGCCGCCTCTCAACCGACTCTGCAACTCCTAGTGCCCAAGCTTCTCCAACCATGCCATAGCTCTTGTTGTTCAAGACTCCTTCAATGCTTCCCACAAGATCTACACGCAGCCTATGTAGTAGCAGATCATCTACCAATGCTCGACAATAGATAGCAAGGCACTCCAAAAGCCTAAAGCTAGTCATCCAAACGAGCCTCTGTAGCATCAAACGCGCCTCCAACGACGAGCCTCTAAAGCTTCCAACTAGCCTACCTCTCCAACAAGCCGCTTCGCCCACCGACCGACTAGCTCCATCAACGAATCCTTCTTCAATAACGCCATCAATGGAATCTTTGTGAGATTCTATCAGAATCTCTAAGATTTTGACAACATCCACGTGGCACAAAAGCCACCCAACCTTATCCTCAAGGTCAAGGTCACACCCCTGGGCTTGGTCACCAGAGTGCCATGTGGCACCTTATCATGCCACATCAACATCTGGCACCCCACGTGCCATGTCATCACTTGGCCATGTCACCTCCTCGTCACCTCACCATGTGGCAGATTAGCCAAGTCAGCATGCCACATCATCATTGACCAGGGACCATTGACCAGGGACCAACCACGTCAACAAGCCACATGATATGCCACATCATTAATTGACCCTGGGTTAGTGAACTAGACCCTGGGTTAGTCAGCTTGACCATGGATGAGTCAGCATGACCCTGGGTTAGGTCAGCCTGTGCCACCTCAGTTGTCTAGTTAGCAATGACCCCTGTAGGCACAGTTACCTCTTCATGGGCATAGTCTTCCCACAGTAAGTTAGCACAACTAACATATCATCACAGTGATCCATTGGCACACCTCTTACTAAGCACAGTGCCACATCACTTAGCACATTTTCACTCTTTTGTGCCCCTCCACTTAGATCAAGTCATATCTCTTGATCGAGGAGGAATTTGAGGGTGCTACAAAAAGGTGAAACGATTGATTTTTTGTGCTCTACGCGGTGATTAAATCACACACACATTTTGGCATAAGTATCACTCACTTTTGAGCCTCGTTGTTTGATAAATCCACTTCCTACACGCACATCAGCCTCTACATAGACGCATCTGTCCTAGCACATAAAAAGAACCAAAGAAAAGAAATGATTTGATGTTCTTTCATCAATCGACGGTTGGTATAGATCTAGATTAGAGTAGAATAGATCGCTAGAGAGGAGATGCTTTGAATTTCTCCAAGTTGCCAATCTAAGCCATGCCCAAAATTCTTGACTAGTTCCTACTCAGAGTCAGTCCCTATGCTCACATACGGTTTCACATCTGTACTATTATATAAATATGATATATTTATAAGATATTATTTTAAAAACTTATTATTATTTATATAACGTATAAAATTAATTATAACTATTAATTAAATAAAACATAATTAACATATACATTAGAGATATATCAAACTAACTAATTTAAAATTTATATTATTGATATAAAATAAGAACGACCATCTAATACATTTTTATTTAAAAAAATTAACATATTTAAAAATTAATTTGTGAATAAAACAATATTCTTTCAAACAATTGAAGAATACAAGTACATCATAAATCTCTCATAAATTAATTGGTATGTATAGAGGCCTTAGATTTTCTTAGTTTAAGGTTTGTGCAGAGTTTCATACCATTAGGATATCATTTGAGTTGTTTGAATGCGTACTTTTTTGGTTTGTACCATGCATCATGCATGAGTGTTCACAAACATTGCACACTCAGTTTGCTTTTAGACTGTGTCCATCTCCAATGGATATAATGATACTTTGCATAAGATTTACACTATGTTAGTGTAGGACTGAGTCTGTAAATTATCATACCCAAATGATATCATTTAGTATATGGTTTGAAATGCATCTTTCTCGTTCCTTAGCATGCATATGACATGCAAGAGTGTTGAGAATGTGCTTCTTAGCCTATGTACTTGTTTTCGCTGGGTATGATACTTTGTACAAAGGTTAAACTTAAGGCTTGTGCAAAGTATCAAACCATTCTTTGGCATGATTTAGAATGTACATTTTACTTAACCCTACACCCTACATCCTAAATTCTAAATGAGTATGATTTTTCCCAAGTCCAAACCCACGAGCTTATATTTCCGAGTTTGATTCCAACGATCTTTCATGATATACCCTTTCTTAGAGAAATGGCGTTGTGCACCCTTTCGATGCTTCCACCCCATACCCTCTAGGTTTGTCTCCAAGGTCTGCACAAATACTTGCCAACCATGTAGCACCAAAAATACAATACCAACATAGAATGTGCACACAAACCACAAACCACAAAACACTACAAATATGGTGTTATTCTTGTCATACCACAAGTACATTCCTTCAAGCATATACCAAAGATGTAAAGCTACATATTGTATTTATGATCATATCCATGCTTCAAAAACAAGCAAACATATCATAGTCAAACCGTTTCTGAGACAACATGCAATCTAACCACTACATTGGTCAATTGAAAATAGCATAAAACCATAACATTAGAGATGTACCCTAGGGTATGGAATTCCCACACACCTTAAGGACTACTAAGAATAAAGACTACTTCATACCACCTAACCTTTGAATGAATGATTAGTGTGTGTAAGGGTATTAAAGGATATTAATTTGAACTAAAAACCCTCCACTTGCTAATGATATCTCCCCCACTTGCCAATTCAGATTTTGCATCATTGGCCTCCAAACCGATGTGATCCCCACCTCTCTCACTATCATCTACCTACTTGAGGCTTGCTTTCCTCCTTCTCATCATGAGGTTGGTCTTCCCTCTCAATGTCATGGATAAGCTCTTCACGTGTCCCACTAAATCTCTTGACTCCAACATCTTGGCTAGTTGAAGTCCTCTTGCCTCCACTCTTATTAGAAAATGTAGTATTTCCTCTTCCTCTTCCTATTCCTTTAGAGGAACAATCACTTTTGGTGCACTGCATCATGTATATACTCATGTTTGGCATGGTAATGCTCTCTCTCTCTCTCTCTCTCTTAAAATTACATTGATCATTTGGCTGGATAGAGTTTTATAAATACATCATTTGCCCTTTTTATAGTTCATCAATCTAAGCTATAGTTTGAGAGTTATGACCATGATCACGTATCCATGAAACCTTTTGCTACTGAAAGGGTCCTAGAAAGATGCCAAATTTTATTTTTGAGTACACAATCAGATACAGCAACAAACTACATCGCATTTTATTTTTACGTCTCATCAATCCAAGCTATAGTTAGAGAGTTATGAGAACTTTTGTTAACCATCATCATGATAACTTTCCATGGTTTTTGAAAGGTCACCTCCATTTATCATACCTACCCTTAATGGAGAGGATATGATGAGGTGAAGGTCAAGAGGGGGGGTGAAGTGGATGCTACAAAAGAGAAGCGACACGAGTTGCAAAGGAGAAGGGCTAGTAATACATAGAGAGTTGATCTTAAAATAAGGTCTTAAAAATACCCATAGGACCCTTTTGTTGGCCAAAGGGTCTCCTGGACTTTTTTGTTGTTGAAGCCTCACGAAATTAAATCAAGTTTGGTGCGAAAAAAGGCCATAGGACCATTTGGTCAGTGAAAGGTCCTTTGTACTTTTTTTGTTGCAATGTGCCCCAAATTATTAAAAAGCCCTTCCACTGGTAAAGATTCACTTGGACCATTTTAAGAACTAAATTTATTGAATTATTTTTTATTTGAATGCAACAAAAAAATGCTCATCGGACCCTTTCATCCTATCTCATGGGCTTTTTAAAGATCGAAATTCATTTATTTATTTTCAATATGAATGCATTGAAAAAAGGCTCAAATGATCCTTTTGTTAGCAAAAGGGTCTTATGACTTATTTTTTACTAAAGAGCCTAAAAATTTTGGTTTATTCACTCTTTGGGCAACAAAAAATTTTGAAAGGATCTGAGGAGATATTTTTTCTTAGCCAAGATGTAGTCAAAAGTACTATTTTGCATCCTTCTAGGACCCTTTTGCCAATGAAAGGGTCCATGGATATGTGAGGAGACTCAAACCATAGCTCGGATTTGGTGATATATAAAAAGAAAAAGTGGTAATTTTTGTGATCCATCTAACAATGCAATCAACTATAATATTTCTTCAAGACCGCCAATGGCAAAAGGGTTCATGGAGACATGATGGTGGTGGAAAAATGGTCATAACTTTGAAACCATAGCTTGGAATAATGAGATGTAATTTTTGTGCTCCATCTAACCATGTAGTTAAAAGTAATATTTTTCATCCTTCTAAGACCCTTTCGCAAGAGAAAGAGTCCATGGAGATGTGATGATGGTGAAAAAATGGTCATAACTCTCAAATCGTAGCTCGGATTAACAAGCTATAAAAGACAAAAAGATGGCATTTTTGTGCTCTATCTGCTCACATTAGTTGTCTAATCGAAATCTAAGGTCTCACATTAGTTGACTTATCAAAATCTTTCAGTCTCACATTAATTGTCTAATTGAAATCTTTCATCTTACATTAGTTGTCAAATTGAAATCTTTCATCTCACATTATGTTCCTTGGCGTGTCAAAGGACACTATCTAGTCACATAGGTAAGGAAACATTGCCCATGTAAACTCTGGAGAAGATTAACAATTCAATAGATTATGCATAGAGTACATAGTTTACATCTCAAAGACTCCTTTCCTTTAGATTACATCTCAAGAAATCCTTTCCTTTAGGACGCTGGTTCCAGATTGATTTGATCAGGTGGCATTTTTGAGCTCCCTAATTGCATGCTCGACCCTCCTTGCTCCTTTCCAGAATGGGACTAGTTCCTTCCTTTAGGGGGTCCCGGCCCCTCCCTTCATGTCGCTTCCTATTTCCTTGATTTGAGCTTCTTGGTTGCAAGCTCAGCCCTTCTTGATCCTTTCCTGAAGGGGGCTGGTTCCTTCCTTCGGGCTCCTTTTTGTTGCAGTCAGGACTTCTTCAACTGACGTGCAGCATCTACTTTCTTGACGTAGATAGTTGTAGCAGAGGCAGGCACAATTGATCTGTCCATGACTTGGGCAATGGCAAATGGCATTCTCTACATAGCAATTTTGCATGCACAAACACACCAAAGCAAAAAACGTGCACAAGGTGGTAGAACGCATGCCATCAGATCATGCACTCATCTATGATGGGGGTATGGCAAACCATGCATTTTGGACCCTGCTGCATAGAAGGATAGGCATGTGATTCCTAGAGTTATTCAAAAGCATCGATAAGGTATTTGGATTATTTTCCATAATAGCTTGTATGCTAAAAAAAACTTGGAATTATTATGGATAGGAACTTGCACCTATTACTTTGAGTTCTACCTAAAGTTTTAAGGTCAACCTACATCGACATTTCAAGCTGTTTCTCAAGTTTTAGATAAAATGGCCATACTTCTTGCTTACAATGAGTTTTCTTAGAGTTTGTAAATCCTAGAGTGTAAGGATAACTATAACACATATGTTTATATTTCCTCAGAGCTAGATAATCATATTCATTATGATCTATGGCCTTAAATGTAATTTTAGTAAATGCTGATGGCAAGGGAAAAATTGATCTTTTACAAATTCTTTGACATGTCTAAAAAGTTCCAAACTCAACCATACTTAGTATATGTATTGTAGGATATTATGGAGTAGGCTCGTGAGTTTTTAGGGGACCTAATGTCATGAAGAACACTCGGGGGGGGTCACTCATCATATGTAACCCTATCACGTGAGTTCAACAGAAGGATATTTTTTATTTCTAAAATTTACAGAAATAAATATACATAAGGGACTATTTAAAATAGTTTTGGAAAAAATTTACAGATTTGTATAGAAAAGGGGTACATTTTATTAATGAAAATTTTACAGATAAGGGATTTTAGAAATAGGCCTTGAACGCACGTGGTATAGAGGGTTTATATATAGTGACCCCCCCGAGGAAGAACACCAAACTCAAATTGTATATTGATTGTTCCTTATGTTGTAATTCATGCTAAAATTAAGGATATAAGGGTTAAAGGCTATCATAAGAATCTTCATACTTTTAAAATTATACTTATAGAGTGCCTCTAATCATGAATGAGTGATACCAATAAAAAAGAGCTATATGTAGAACACTTATATATGTGATAATTCAAAACTATAAAAGTGGGATTTAATTCAAAACTTGTTTTGGTAGTTTATATTAGGAGCACTTAATCTCTTTTAGTTTTAGCCTTTATTGTGATGTGGGGACTTTACCTTATGATATAATATTGTTATAGTTAAGATATGATGCTTTGTGGCTATTATGTATTGTATATAAAGATGTTTATTTATGAAATGCGACTTATAATGCAACTTGCTAGGCTAACCACTCTTGCTAATCCATAAATTAATCTTGCCAAAATGATTTTTAAACAAAGTTTTTTCACTCTTAGGTGTTTGATATACTTATAAACGCTTTGTTTAAAATGCTAGCTCCTTGAAATCAAATTTATTTTTAGGCATACTAGGTAAAGTTTCAAATCTAAGTACTCTTTGGGTGTAAGACTGTGTTACCATTTGTGAGCATTTTGTAATCACATCTAATTGTTTTTTGTGCTCCTTATATTTTTAGATAATAGTCCTATGAGTCTACCTTAAGCTCAAGAGAGGAAATCACCAAAAAATACATCTACAACAAGTTGTGATTTTTTTGCCAAACCCTCAAAAGGACACTTTTATGTCCGTTTATGCCACCAAACTAGTGTTAAGAATGTGTAGGTAGGCAATTCTCTATATGAGGTCTTTACATAGAGGATGTCCAAGCAATTTGGTTAAAGATATTGAATTGCTTTTTTTCAAGCAGCATGCTAGTTTGGCATCTTATAAAACGTGTGGTTTTCTCATGTGCAAAAGGTTATCCTAGTCTTAGTCTTAGGTTCTTATGGCTCACTTGTGGGTTTGAAAAAATACTATTTTTGGAATAATTAAGCAATTATCATGAATGAGGACCCCAGTCATGCTTAAACAAACTAACAAATATTGGCAAGTTGTGCTAGCTTATTTGTACAACATGTTGAAGAAATTCTTTTTGTCTTGTAGGGAAATTTGAGAAAGAAATAAATCAAGGCATAAGTCCCTTCGATTGAAAATAGGAGAAACTACCCATGAGCTTACAAATTTCTACTTAAAACCTTTCTTTTATCTTTGTATTAAAATAATGATACTCTTTTAGACCTTGGATCCTTACATTCACATAAGAAGGTATCAAACTGCATATGCCATTTTAGTCAACTTTGATTATATGGTGTTGAAGGTATTAAACCATATAAACTAAAAGCAAGTCATGTATATGAAAGGAACATGAAGAATTTTTCTTTATAAAAAAAGCGACTAAGATCTGCATATAATCTTGAAGATGTGGTGTGATTTTCAAGGTGATTTGTAAAGTGTGTTGTTCAAATGAGATTGAGAATAGATGTGAAGAGTTGGACCAAGGAGATGTGGTCTACCCACTCTTGTATCATTGGAGTTGACTTTATTTCCATTATTTCACATGTTTGTGAACTACTTTGGTAGGAATCTTCCTTCCACATTATTGTGCTACCATAGGGCTCTATTGAGGACCAGCGTGGTGATGCCTCAAGCGAATCTTGCACAGCGTGTTTTGCACATGGGTGTAGGGGTTTTTCTTACACCGTGCACGCATTGAATGTGACACAAGGTAGAAACCGTAGTAAGGATTACAAATGGAGTTGTGAATGCCCACATGAAGGATTAGCGTACTTTTTAGTGCTACATTGTGTTTGCATCTCACTCCTAGCATCAATGGACACGGGATAGTTTTGCCCCTATGTGTTGAGGATAGCTATTTGATGTACTAGGCCCTTTTTCCTTTAGTTTTTGGCGCCTCTCGAGAAAAACATCTGAACTCTGTACACGGAGGTCAACGGTTGGTGCTTACTCTTTGTCCTTTGTGGTTGCAGAAGACATGTGAGAGTGAGATCTTTGACAGGAAAGCTTACCTGTGCTAGCCGGCCAGTTGTGGTTGCAACAATGGCTTTCACTTCTTTTCCTGTGACAGAAATGCTGGCACAAGGAATATTGCCTCTGCCACACGGATTTTTGACCAGTCGACCAGACAAGGCAAAGGGTGGTTTTCACACGAAGTTGAGAGGCAGGTGGTTGATCAATGATTCTACTTCACGAGTCAGCGGGAGAGAGGACAAAAGAGCCTGTGAAGGATTTGAGAAAGCGGTGAAAGCCAGAGAATAAAAGCAAATCCTAGAACGGGTCGAGGGCCCAGCCCTCTGTGTCAAAGTTACCAACTTTCTCAGGTTTGTACTAAGCACCTCCTACAGCGAGTAGTTGTATAATTTGTATTGTTCCAATGCCCGAGGTCAACGTAGGATTCAACAACATTCAGGTGATCGACTTCCCTCCTGCAATGATTCTATTCTGTACAGCGCAAACGAGATATGTGTTCTTCTTGGGCATTTTCATCTTGCGCACCGAATCTTACGTTAGATCGCTCGCCAGTCGCCATATGCTTGCTCATGGAAAAGTGCTTTCAATTGTCGCCAATAACATCTCGAATTTCTGTTGTAAATAACGAACCCTGTGAGCGAGGTAACCTTTGGATGAGAAATGGCATGCACCCACTAAAGCTTATTAGCCATGCTATACATTTGGGGTAACTTTGAGCTTCAGTTTACATTTGCCACATTGAAAATTCTCATGTCTTTCTTCTCCTCTCGGAAGCTCTATGCATATTAGTAAGTATAGACAACAAGGTTATAATGGTTCTACCAAATGACTTGGTTTCCTGCTCTACTTCTTGCACAAGTATATATCCTTTTATTAACATGGAGGAGCACTATAGGGGAGATTAATAAGGTGTTTTGGGAGATTTTAAATATGTTACATGTTATTTTTTAAAATCTCCTACCTTTTTTAGGAATCCCCTCCTCTCTCTCTCTCTCTCTCTCACACACACACACACACACACACACACACACACACACACAAACTAGACTATCATGTGTGGTTAAGAAGTCTGGGAGGATGCTAGGGAAGATGAGGGAGAAGGTTATAGAAAGCAAGCTTACCTAAGAGTGTGAACTATACAATGTGAAAATGACCAATAGTAATGTACTTTATAACGGGGGTGTTTCCCTAAAAGTACTTTACATAAAAAATTATCTTTTAAAAAATAAATACAATAAATATAAAAAATCCATTACAGGTGACTTTTGAGTAAATAATATGGTCCCTTTTTCTATACAAACAACTTTTTTCTAAAATCCATTAAAATTTCCCCTTAAATAATTATATTTCCATAAATTTGCATCCAAAAAGTAAAATTTATAACATGACCGATTGACCTCACATTATAGTCACATGTTTTTGAATGACACCCCCCCCTTCTCTCTCGTTTTTGACTACATACAAGTAATGGGATGATCACATCATGCACATGCTTGATACAATGTAGGTAAGTGGTTGCCTCAAGCCAAGCCGATCATTGCTTGTGAATGAGTTTTGGTATAGTTTAATTGTTTAGCTTAATTTTTAAAATGGGTTGGCTTGGAGTTAACACAATTTTGCTGAACCAACCCAGTGCTTGGAAAGTCATGCAATATATTACCCTGCTGGTTTAGGTCAAATACCACTTATATGATTGTCTTAAACCAACTTGGTTGAAAACAATATATTTTAGCAGCCTAGTGGTTGTCTGTGAATGAGTTTTGTAATAGTTTAATAGTTTAATTTCTAAACTGGGATGGCTTGGACTTAATGTGGTTGTCTTAAACCAATGTTGTGTTTCCTAGTAGCTAAATACTAGTTAAGTTTTTATTTTGGGCTAGTTCGGGTCATATACTAGTTAATTGCTAAACCAAGCTAGGTTGCACTTAATGCTATTTCCTAAACTAGCCCGGTGGTTGGAACATCATGGAAAGATCACCAAGCTGGCTCAGGTCAAATAGGAGTTGTGTGATTGTCCTAAACCAGAATCCTTTAATTAAAAATATATTACACAAACAAAAATAATTAACGACTAGCTTGGTGGTTGGTTGAAATTATTGTGTTTCATAGTAGTTAAATTACTTAAGTTTAATTTTTGAGTTGGTTCGGGTCATATCCTAGTAACCGGGATGGCTTGGACTTATGTGATTATCCTAAACTAGCTTGGTGGTTGGAACATCATGAAATATATTATTGAGCTGGTTCAAGTCCAACAAGATTTATATATGGTTGTCTTGAATCAACGTGGTTGAAAAAAACAAAACAGAAATATATTTTGCAATCAAAATTATTGATGACTAGCTCAGTGGTCAAAATTGATGTGTTTCCTATTAGCTAAATTATTTTATTTTACTAGTAGTTAAATTAGTTTAGTTTAATTTTTGGGTTTAGCTAAATTCAGGTCATCCAAAACCAACTCATGCTTAATTAAACTAGATTAGTTAAGTTTAATGTTGGGGCTGATTCAAGTCATGCTTGGAGAGAGAGAGAGAGAGAGAGAGAGAGAGAGAGAGAGAGAGTATATTACAGTCTGTAGGAGACCAAAGGTCTATGAGACTACAATATATATATATATATATATATATAGAGAGAGAGAGAGAGAGAGAGAGAGAGTATATTACAGTCTGCAGGAGACCAAAGGTCTATGAGACTACACTATATATAGAACAATAAAAGGCGTATCCACTAAGGTGAGCATGCACTCCAAAAACTACTCCACTAGCTTATCAATTATAGATTGAGAGTTTTTAGATTTTAGTTTGAAATATCTAATGAGAGCCTTCACTTCATGGTAAACAACCCTTATGATCCTTTTCATTAAACACTTAGGAAGAGAGCTAATTTAAGAAGAATTTAGAGTGAGGAACAAAAGCATGAGAGAAAGATGTCATAAGGCAACATAATGTTTATTGAATACTAAGAACATACAACTCACAAAGTTGCCTCACACACTCATGTACAAGATCTTAAATAGGATTCGACTTGTCTTACATAAAGCACACCATCGCCAAGTGTCCTACATGCAAAGAGGGGATTACAATTGATTGCTGCATAGCATCTACATGTGCCATAGGCCTAGCACACAAATAGATTCTTAGACACCCATTCCACTTAGATAGAGCTTAGATACACATATCTCCAATGTGATATTGGATGCTATGATCATCTATTTATCAACACTCTCTCTTCATCTAGTATTTATTACATGTAGGGTGTGCTTTGAATGGGGAATAACTAAGGACTCATTTAGAATTTTTTAATCATAACGAAATATAAAATCACATGGTCTATAGTATACTTTCAACATTTGCAAGGTTGGATTCATGGTGGATGCAGTATCTTTATGGCTAATCTTCTCATCTTGTTGCTTCTTGTGGCACTCCTTAATTACATGCCTAGGTTGCTTTGTGACAGTAGCATATGTGCGTCTTTTTTACAAATAGAATTTTATTACCATGACGTTTACTTTCTTCATCCTTTGAAGAGTTTGTGTCTTTCTCTTTTTTCTTTGCCATTTTCCTTTCTTGAAGCCATTCGTGTCTCCTCTAAATCAGGGTAGCGATAGCATCAGTAAGGGTTAAGGTGGAATGATTTGCAAGAGTGGATACACATGCCTCACAAAGGGTTAAAGTAAATTTTTTTCAAAGAGCAGATAGAGATGCCTTATAAGTCTCAGACATTTTAGTGAAAGAAACAAATATAGCCTCTTTGCCATTTATTATCACCTCGACAACACCTTGTTGATCCAACAAGGAATAGATTACCAATATGTTGTCCCACTTTCACACCTTCATTCATCTTGATGCAATATAGGGTATTTCAAAGAAACAATTGAAAGGCTGCATTTAGTTCACCAAATACATTCACAGTTGTTCCCAAGCTTTATGTGAAAAACTTGCCAAAGACATTTTATCGATTTGATAATCTACCAATTGAAAATAAGAAAGGCAAGTGTCTTCTTGTCCATTCTTAGGCTTCTAGGTCTTTATATTGACAAGAAAATAGCTCTAGATACTATCCCCCACATGTCTCTATTGATTAAAACCATATTTGTCTTCAAAGACCAATGGTACTTTGTTATGTCAAACCAATCCTTCTTCTCAAAATGTTTTCCCTCAGGAGCCATGTGCCTCAACCAATAATCATTAGGATAATTCTTGTTGCCACTTAGTTCTATCTTATTTTAAATTCCAATTCTATATATGGATGTCTTAAAAGAGGAAGTTCACCCGAATGGTTTGCCATTGATGATTGCCAAATGGGTTCCAATTTGTGGCTCAAGCATATGTAGATTGTTCTTCTTCTTGCCTCAAGATACTAAACATAATTTTCTTATTCTCATGGTGACTCTACAATTATTTGGCTTTGATGTAGGCAACAAGATAGGACATCAATTTTGCTAAATCTAAATTGTTGTTTTCAAGAAAGAATAGGGGCATAATTTATCATGCATGGCAAATAACTTACCCAAATCAGATTGTGAGACATTTGGGCTACCCCATAATATGGAATGGTTCACTAAAGTAGAAAACTGAATGGGTGGTGCAAAAAATTAAGAAAACAGATTTCTATGAATCATCCTTCTTGCCTTACTTGTGCACATTTGAGCAGTACAATCCATGATAATGGATTATGTGCAATTATATTTTCATCTACTAATGGTTGAAATCAGATATGAATACGTTCATATCAAAAGTTATGGATCTATTATCATCTAATCATAAACATAAAAGGGATTTATACTTCTAGGACCATATAAACTAGGTTCTTCAAACATGCACAAGAGATTGAATAGTCTCAAAATTCATAGGAATAATGTGGAACATAAATTGAAGGTGTTTTTTGAGCAAGAACAACCTAAGACACTAATGCTCATAGATTCACACACCAAAAATATTATATGCACTGATGCTTATTCACAATGGATTGTAGATCTGCATTATGAAGTAGTCCTTGGAAAATCTGAAAGAAACATGTTTTCAACACACTAGACACTTCAATCTCATTGTTTGTTAAACCTAGTTGCTAGGGTGTAAATAGCTCATTATCCACCTAGCCACCCATCAACACACACACATACATACATGCGAGCACACAAATACACACACGTGCAGACTTTCATGCATGCATGTGCACAAACAAACATGCACATGCACATGCACATCATACGCATGCAGGCATGCATGGACACACGCATGCACACAATCACACATGCATTTTCATGTGCACACACACACATGCATGCACCACGCACATGTGTGCATGCTCACACACACACACACACACACACACACACACACACACACACACACACTCATGCGTGTGCGTGCTTGTATCTGCATGCATGCACAAACATACACTCACAGAGAGTCGCGAGTGTGCATGTGCGCTTGCTGCCCCCCCACACACATTTAGAGAAAACTCACACAACCTTAAGCCCCAATTTTCCCTAAAGGTTTTGTATGAGATGTCCATCAACATAATCATCAAAACATATCTCGTATATTCCTATAATGGAATCAATATAACCATTGAGATAATTGACAATAATACACATATGGACGTTCAGACAAATAATTATATCAATGCTCCCATAGCAACATTTCTACCAATGCTAAAATCAATGTTTTAACCCTTTTTTAAAAATAATCCTTTGTAGTTTTGTCAAAATAACCTTTGTAAATAGTGCAAATTTTGGGAGTGGGGATGTTAATACAAAGAGATGCTTGAAGAAACTGGTGGGATGATTGGCCAAAGAGAGGTTATGATTTGATGTGATAAGAAATCCACTAAAAATGATCATAGCACATGCCTAGGCCCACAACCTATAAGAACAATTCAAAATAGAAAACTATAGAGTGCATGCAGCACAGTACCACTCATTCAGCTAAAACTATTATAGTGGCCTACATGAAAAGCTTGTCATGCAATAGTACCACCATAGTGGTTGATGTGGTCTGGTAGGTTTTTCAACACATGCCATGGCAGTGGTAGTCACCACTGGCATTAGTTGACATGACCACTACAATAGTTGATGTTTGCCATTTAGTAATGTGGTCACTATGATAGTTTACATGGACCATGGGTTGATTCTAGCCATAAAGGTAGTTAACGAGGATGGTTTGAGCATAGATAGTTCCACATGTCTCACCCAGAATCATGACTATGTCTTCAAGTAGCACACCTACCTAGTGTTAAGTTTTTTGCTGTGCCCTTATGTGCCACACATGATATGATAATGCGAGTAATATTATGTACTTAAGAAGTATCATTACAAGGTACATGCCATTATTTGACGAAAATACCGACCTTTTTTACACAAAAAAGTTTTTTTTAAACGGATTCAAAGGTTGGTAATTACATTGCTATTAATGTCAAAAAACATGCATTGCTATATAAGCATCGGTATATACCGACACCGGTAAAGGTTGGTATATACCGACACTAGTAAAGCGTCGGTGTATACTGACCCTTAACAAAACTTTTAAAAAAAATAGTCGGGCAAAATAGGGCTTGCTATAGCCCCATTTTGTCCCACTAAAGTTTATTTTTTTGCATTACAAAAGAATGTTTCCAAGCAAATAGGTGAGATAAAACTCTCAAACCTTGTTTGTTACAAAATTTTCCTTGTGAAAAGGGTGACACAAAATCACTCAAATGACCTGACAGACAAAAGCATATACATGCCAAAGCATATACAACCTTGTTTGTTACAAAATTTCCCTTTCAAAAAGGGTGATACAAAATTACTCAAACACGCCGATAGAAAAAAGCATATACATGCCAAAGAATATACAAACTACTACTACTACTACTGCTGCTGCTCATCCAACTCCTCGTCGTCATCATCGCCTTGGCCCTTATGACCTCTACTTGATCCCTGGCTCTCATTGAAGCCGTCTAAGCCAAATTCGTCGAGACCTACCTCCCCATCATCACCGCTCGCCTCTGCTGATGGGACATTTGAGCTTGCACCATAAGAGTGAAACCATATTAATTTGAAATTAGATTGGAACTTAAAGAATAAAACAATTTAAAAAGTGAGATTATAAGTTGGAGTAGACTTATACCCAGTGAGCAGCCACCGTAGCCCAATTGACTGCCACTCCCTACATCTCCATCTTAATAAACCATGGCTTTGCTCCTATGTGGAATGCACATCTCATCTCTTCGTTTGTGGGAAGGTGACCAATCGAAGATTGCTATGGACACAAATTACAAGAGTTAGATAAAGTGCATGCAACATTTAATAAAACAAATAGAACAATTATAAATTGAATGAGACAAAGTAGACTTACCATGCATGCCCAAGCCCATTCCGCTAATGTCGAGGTGCAAAGTATGTACAGTGTCCAACCCTCTCCTTGCAGCCCTCCTCTAATTGTCAAAATTTTGGGGGTTTTCCTTGTACTCCTTCAAAATCTTCCTGCCAGCTTTATCTGCCCAGCTGGCTTTATACTTCATCGCTGCTACGATGGAAATTTGCAAGATGGACCTACGATGCTTCAAGATAGCACACATGCACTCTCGCATGTAACTATCTTCAAACTCCCAATTGGAAGGGTTAGAGTATCGTCTTTTCAATTCCTCGATGACTATCTTCTTCTTCTCGTCATCCTGGTGCCATGAGTCAATTGTTATGCCACTCTTGAAATGGTGACTCATCAACCGCCTCATGGTGGCCAACACTTCTTTGCCCTTTTTATTTTTTATGATCTCTCTACCCCTAGTGAGGTCATAGTACAGGTCCTTGGGCGAGGGCAAGGGAGTGGGAGTGGTAGTAGTAGAGCTAGAGCGAGGGGTGGTACTGCAAGTGCTTACAGACTAAGGAGTAGCAGGGGGAGTGGGAGAGGGCAAGGGACCTGCTGACTGGTACTAGGTCTCATGACCAACTGGAGACCTGTAGGGATGTGACTGTCATGCTACATCCCTCGAGTCACCATAGCATCCTCGACCCTTCCTACTCTTCCTTCCCTTATGATGGGTATGCCCAGGTGATCACCCCTCGGTCGAAGGGGCTAGAGGGGACAACTATTGAGTAGGTCCAGCCATTGATGGCCCTGATCTACCCCCGAGGGGTGTAGGATAGCTGAGCTCCTCTGGGATAGTAGAGAGAAGAATCTCGCTGTGTCCGCATTACTCATTTGTGCGGCAAACTCATCGAGACCCTTGAGGAAGCCATGGGTTGCTAGCAAAGGAGTTCCTCGAGAGGTAGTTGTAGTGCTAGGCGTGAGAGGAGTCCCCAGGGGTAGTTGCAAGGGTAGGCCCCTGAGGAGCCGGTTGAGGGGAATCAAAGTCCTCTGGAGAGTACAGATCATTAGGGAAATTTGGAGCTCTTTTTGGGGCCCTCTAAGGATTTCCCTTGAGAATATTCTCTCAAAAAAGGGGGGCATAAATAATTTTTTGCAGATTAGCTCAAAAGTTGTCGAACTTGGCATTTCTAGAACCTACTCTTTGAGGGCTTTCCAATGATATATACCATGATGGGGTTTGGACATGGGAATGGAAAGATACATTGAAGATTCCTTTCTTCTAGGAGAATATTCACGTAACGTAGGAAGATTCCTAGAAGAAAGGAATCTTTCCTATATCTTTCCATTCCCATATCCAAACCCCATCATGGTATATATCATTGGAAAGCCCTCAAAGAGTAGGTTCTAGAAATGCCAAGTTTGACAACTTTTGAGATAATTTGTAAAAAATTATACATGTCCCACTTTTTTGAGAGAATATTCTTAAGGGAATTCATGCATAAGCATATAAGCATAAGCATATGCAAATGCGTATGAGGAAGAGAGAGACTGGAGCCTTAAAGGAGGAAAGAGAGGAAAGGAGAGAAGGAAAAGGAGGAAAAGAGAGAAGTAAAGAGAGGAATGAAGGCTTCAAGGAAAAATAGGAAACGAGAGAAGGAAAAGAGAGAAGTAAAGAGAGGAAAAGAGAGAAAACATATGATTATGCATATGCATGAGCATATGCTCATGCATAATCATACAAGCATAAGCATATGCAAATGCATATGAGGAAATAGGAAAAGAGAGAATGAAGGCTTAAAGGAAAGAGAGGAAAAGAGAGAAGGAAAAAAGAGGAGAAAAGAAAAGTAAAGAGAGGAAAAGAGAGAAAAAGAGAGAAGGAAAGAGAGGAAAAGAGAGAAGGAAAAGAGAGAAAGCATATGCTTATGCATGAGCATATGAGCATATGCCCATACATAAGCATATGCAAATGCATATGCTTATGAGAAGAGAGAAAAGAGGATGAAAGAGAGGAAGAGAGGATGAAAGAGTGGAGAAAAGAGAAGTAAAGAGAGGAAAAGAGAGAAAAAGGGAGAAAAAGGTTTAGTGGAGAGGAAAAGAGAGAAAGCATATGATTATGCATGAGCATATGCTCATGCATAAGCATATGCAAAGGAATATGTTTATGAAATGAGAGAAAACAGGATGAAAGAGAGGAAGAAGAGACGGAGAAGAGAGGAGAAGAAAGGAAATAAGAGAGGGGAGGAAAAAGAGAGGAGAAGAGAGAAGGAAAAGAGAGGAAAAGAGAGAGAAAAGGGAGGGGAAAGAGAGAGGAAATAAGAAAAGAGGATAAGAGAGCAAATAAGAGAGGACAAAAAGAGAGGAAAAGAGAGGGGAGTACTCAGGGAGGGAAAGAGGGGGGAAAGAGGGAGGAAAATCATGTTATTTTCCTTACATCGAAGGTATCAAATATTTAAATATGAGTATTTGTATATGTGTGTACAATACCTATTCACATTGTTGCGGTAGTACTAGCGTGTCCTTCTTACTTTGCCAAAACTTTGTGGAGTCAATAGTTACAGAGCCACTTGCATGGCGTTTGATTGTTGCACTAGGGCCTCTTTCCACCACGTCATTAAACCACTTTATATCCAAAACATACACAAAGAAGCGTCGAAAGTCAAGCTTAATAATATCTTGGATTATGCCACAATAATCATCCATGGCTCCATTGGCTCCCTCAAAGCTATAGCAATGACGCTGCAATCTTGTGTGTTTCTCTTATCCTCAATCCGTTGTGTTTGAAAATGCTTGCCTTCACACCATATAGCATTGAACATAGTACACTACACCAAGAAAAAATCATTTAAATAAGCAATCTAAATCGTTGAAAGCTCTTAACTTATGCATAACATTCTATATACCGACCTTGCTCATGCATCCCCTAGCATACTCCCATACTTCCATTGTGATATGCATCCTCTCATCTCTCTTTGCTCTCTCCACTTTGTCAAGTAGCCAATCCACATGAATATACTTTGGAAGTGCTCTTAGATGTTGAGGGTATGGCATATGAGATCCGTGGTGTGTACGAAAGAGGGCCCTTTCTCCTTGTCTTCTTGCCTTTTGCATCCTTGTATCTTGTCACCCATCTTTTCATCACATCACTATTAAGCATGCAATAAAGGTTGATATTATTAAGCAACTCCATGTGTATTACTTTGCTCCGTCCTTTCCCTTGAGGCACAATAGGGGTCATCCTTAGGTCTTCATCATCTCTCCATAGTCGTGGGAGAGAGCTATCCACATCAACAAGAAACTCAGAAATGTATACAAGTGACTCTTGTACCAACCAACCCTCGGTCATGCTACCTTGTGCACTATGAGATGTAGTTGGCTTGTGAGAATAGAACATGGAAATGTCTCCTCCACTAAACAAACCACCTCCACTGACATAACTCGAGCATTCTCAAGCGTGGTGGGATCTATTTCCTTTGAGCTCACATACCTAGAAAGGAAAAAGTACGCCATATTAGCAATATGAACACCTTGCATGGAGCATTGATACGCTTCACATTTTGTATCCTATAAAGTATCTCACAAGCTCGCCCATCTTGTTATTACAATCCTTCATGTCCTTGGATGTACTACGAGAAATGCTAGTAGGTAGTGTGAACTGAACACACGAGGAATGGTTGATTAGTTGCTTCTAATTCACTCACAAATTTGGAAAGAAAAAAAAATTATGCACATAAAATACTTACTTGGAGCATCTTGTGCCAATCATGAGATTTCAAGCCATATAATTGATGTACACCTCTTTTCTTTCTCTGTGTGAAGGCCCCCTTCAAACACCTCATGCATCCAGTGGGAGTATGAATTGTAGTGATAGCTCGTTTCACCGCCACCATCTCTACTAGCTTTGATAACCTCCACGGTGCATGAGGTAAAAAGACACACCCACTTGGTCTCTCTTGTGGCCAAGATTCACGCATCCTCCCTGTGGTGCATGGATCCTCCCTTATGCTTGCAGAATCTTGGGTCCCATTCAAATGTTCCCAAATGGTAGACGCCACATTCTTGAAGATATGCATGGGATCAAGCAGGTGATTCATCTTGGGACCAATATGGTAAACGATAAAAGATGGACTATCTAAACAAAAGCCGGTGTTAGCAGTGGGCAATCTTTATTTCCATTCAATATAGCACATAATAGTTACAAACCACCCTTACCGGCTGATGCCAAGTGGTGGAGGAGTCATGGAACCATCCCAGATTCTCATCCAATCTCTTGCAGTGAGTGACTGGGGGGACTTCATTCCAAGGGGCGACATATCTAGGATGATCAGGTGGAAGAAATCGATGGTGATTCTCATAGATGACCTTATTCAATGCACGTGCCCATGAGGCAACTAGCAAAAGACCACAAACAGGAGATGCATGGTAACTTGATGTAGTGAGACCTGAACAATAGACGCAATTAAGAGTTCAAGGTGGGTTCAAGGTGCCACATTGATTGCCTACTCATAATTAAAAGTTCAATGCTAACCTGAACACTCGCCATAGCCTGGGAAGTCATGCATCGTCCACATCAAGACTGCTTTGTAGTTGAAGTCTCATGACGAGGGAGGCTTACTCATATCATGCACCTTGATACCTCTCCAAAGTATCTCTAGCTCATCAATCAAAGGCTCCAAATAAACATCATGATTTTTTACTTTATGTTTCCATGGAATTAGAAGGGATAACATAACATGTCCTTTCTTAATCGCCATAGAGGATGGAAGATTATAATTCACCAATATCATTGGCCATACACTGTAAGAGGTGCTTTTGAGACCAAATGCATTCACATTGTCCATATCCAATCCAAGTCTCAAGTTCCTAGGTTCTTCCTTGAAACTTGGCCATGTGTCTTCAATATGCTTCCATGTAGAAGTGTCTGTGGGAGTTCTCCATTTGCCATCGGTTGATCGATGGGAGGAATGCCATGACATGAGCTCTGCAATGGTTTTGCACTTGAACATATGTTGGATGTGAGGGATTATGGGAAAATGTCACAGAACCTTATGAGGCACATGCAAAGTTCTGAGATCTGCTCTATATCTTGCCTCTCCACAAGTAGGACACTCTCTTGCATCCTTAAGTGGTCCATGAAACATACCGCAATCGTTGACGCATGCATGGATGCGCTTGTAATCTAATCCTTCAAGAGAGGTCACATGTTGCCTTGCCATATCTCTTGAGATTGGTAATTTATTCTCCCTTGGAAGCATTTTACAAAATAGCCTACACATGAAGACCATAAATGAGAAAAAGCATTCGAGTAATTGACCCACTAGCATAATTCACCATGTTTGCAAAATAGACTTTAAAGCCTACTTGAGTAATATTGCATTGCTCCATCCATAGATGGTTTGCAAGTTTAGTAACTCAAGGGAGGCACGTAGGACAGAGAATGTGCATCCCTCAAACAGTGGAGTCGATGCTGTGGTAAAAAGATCATCCTGCTCCATGCTATTATTCCTACCTGAGGATTAATGGACATATAAATCCCACACCATATCATCAAACACCTCCTCCTCCATGGCCTCATGAGGTAATGGTCCCTCCTGAATCCGTAACGGTCCCTCTTGAAGTTCCCACCTCATATCGCCGATGCTTTGCCTCCTTACTGATGAGCATAGGGCGACATATGCAGGTGTGGCATTGCATCCTGTGTCAAATTAAAATGGGATCATAACTCAAACACATGAACCCCATAGGTATCTCAATCAACCAACCTTAACTCTTTAACACTTACCATGTTTATAGTCGCATCCCATTCTCCATACTTTGAGAAGTGATTGAGTGTAATTCTGCATGCATGATACATGTTTCCTCGACATCGATTACACATACATTTGATTTTTTGCTCCAACCACATTTCGTGATGGTGGATACGGAGGGATTCATCCTCACTAGAGCTACTTGTTGAAGATGAAGACATCCTATAAATAAACAACCCAAAAAATGTGTTCTCGCATAAGTTGTAAATGTCAAAACTCCGTGGAGCATCTAAAAGCACGTCTAACACCACGTCTGTACTAGGGAACACATCTAAGGCACGTCTAAAACACAGTATAGATGTGCTTTTAGATACTCTTTTAGACGTGCTGATAGATGTGCTTTTAGATGTGTAGACTATGAGCTGATTTTCAAACCTACTTTTAGCGTGCTTGCTTTCCTTCACATACTTTTAGCGTCGCACAGCTTGCTTTCCTATTAACAGACATAGCTCCGAGAATCCACACTTATCTCCAAGCACCCACACTCATCTCTAGGCTTACACAGTCATACAAGAGAAGAGGGTAAACAAGGAAGAGAAGAAAGAGAAGTAGCTTTGAAGAAGGACAAGAAGCTTCCATACCTCTATCCAAAGTAAGTCTCTTGGCAGTTGGTCTTCTTTAGAAGTTGCTCTCTTTGGATTCATGCTTTATCGTATGTAGAGAAGGGATGTTTTTGGTACTAGTGTTATTCTTTTTGGAGTCGAGTGCATGTCCTTTTCAGTTTCTTTCAAAAAGGTGTCTATCGGAGTGCGTCTATAGGCGCATCAAAAGGTGCGTCTAACAGCGCGTCTAACTTTTGGAAAAATAGACAGCCGCATCTATAAACGCGTTGTTAGATGCATCTATAGACACGGTACGATAGTTTTTCTTGTGTGTTCTTCCCTTTCACCTTCCCCTTCCTTTTCCTTCTCTTTTCCTTTCCCTTCCCCTTTCCCTTCCACTTCCAAGAAAGGGATTGCATGAATGATGGAAATAAGTGATTGCATGAATGAAGAAAGGGATTGCATGAATGATGGAAAGGGATTGCATGAATGAAGAAAGGGATTGCATGAATGAGAAAATAATGGATTGCATTCTGTTTTTCTCTCTTTTCTCCTCTCTTTTTCTCTCTTATCTCCTTTCTTTTTTCTCCTCTCTTTTCCTCTCTTTTCTCATCTCTTTCCTTCTCTCTTTTTCTCTCTTTTTCCTTCTCTCTTTTATCCTCTCTTTCCTTCTCTCTTTTCCTCTCTTTTCCTCGCTTTTCTCATCTCTTTCCTTCTCTTTTTTTCTCTCTTTTATCCTCACTTTTTCTCTCTTTTTCCTTCTCTCTTTTATCCTCTCTTTCCTTCTCTCTTTTCGTCTCTTTTCCTCTCATTCTCCTCTCAACATCATATTAGTTCGTCTCTTTTCTCCTCAGACTCTTTTTCTCTCTTATCTCCTCTCTTTTTCTCTCTTTTTTCTCCTCTAGTTTCTCCTCTCTTTCCTTCTCTCTTTTTCTCTCTTTTATCCTCACTTTTTCTCTGTTTTTCCTTCTCTCTTTTATCCTCTCTTTTCGTCACTTCTCTCTTTTCTCCTCTCTGTTTCTCTCTTATCTCCTCTCTTTTTCTCTCTTTTTTCTCCTCTCTTTTCTCCTCTCTTTCCTTCTCTCTTTTTCTCTCTTTTATCCTCTCTTTTCGTCACTTTTCCTCTCTTATATCTCCTCTCTTTTTCTCCATTTTTTCTCCTTTCTTTTCTCCTTTTTCTCCTCTCTTTTTCTCTCTTTTTTCTCCTCTCTTTTCCTCTCTTTTCTCCTCTCTTTCCTTCTCTCTTTTTCCCCACGTGAAGCTTCAATAGCTTGACATTAAGCAGATACAGACTTCTATCACTCTAATTCAAAGAATGCAGGAGTCTGTAAATGCTTGCTCAATGTTATCCTGTCACTCTATTTTTTCTTTTGCATCTCGTGATGAGGGCATGCATGATGGAAAGAGGGCATGCTCGATGGTAATCTTCTTCTTTTCTTTTCTTCAGTTCATCATGTGGCCAAGAAGCTCTTCAGCCTCACCTAATCTTTGGGATGCCATCTTTCGGGAGTTATATAACATTTTGGGGCACCCTCCCACTCCTGGGGAGTTATACACATACATGACGGGTACTCTAAACATCCCCCAGGAGTCGGCAATACAGACTCCAAATTAGCCCAACCCCACACCAATTGAGATTACCCTAGTGGAGTTGAGACAGCCCAGCTGGCTACAGAGCCGAGCCCCTTCTCCCCCCCTATGGTTAGGAGGCCCTTCTGCCTTGCAGAGCCACCGGCGTACTCCCGTGCAATCGAGAGTCGCTTCTCGAGCTACGAGTGGCCAGTGTACTAGCTCGACATGATAGGGCAGCAGGCATAGTAGCAGGGAGAGCCATGGGGGATGCATGGCACAGTGCTTTGAGGGGGTAATGGTGGGGGCGGGGATGATTCAGATGATGCAGACGTGCCAGAGGGTGATGGTACGATCTTCTATGACATCACTCAGACAGAAGGCATCTTAATGGATGCACAGGGGAAGGACATCATGGCCTTCATGCACTCTATAATTACTAACAACTATAGAGATTGCTTTATTCACTACAAAGACCATCCAAAAAAGTTGGTTGATGAGACCCTCGCTGCTGTTTGGTCTAGGTATCCCAATCCTCCCAATGCTTAGTTGACAGATAAATGGGCCAAGTCAAAGATTGTTATGATACTTGCCAATAAAAGATCTTTGCTTAAGAGGTAGGCACTAGCCGAGATTGCCAAGAGAGAGGGAGGTCAACCACCAAGGGGCTAGCCCCACACCACTCACAAGCGTGAGTGGAAGAAAGCAATGAAGGCAGTGAAGGCGGACCCTTGTCTGCAACACATGGAGGCACGAAGGATCCAAATGGAGCAATATGGAAACATGCATTTTGGAGCAGGGGGTGTTGAATCATGGGAGGCCCAATTTGTAAGTATCGATCTTAAATTATATTGTGTTTATGTGGTTTATTAGGAGGTTGTTTCTTTGTACTAACCCCTCTGCAAATTGTGTCATCTATAATGATGTGATGAGAAGATGGGTGACAAGATATGAGGATGCAAAGGCAAGAAGACAAGGAGAAAGGGCCCTCTTTCGTACTCACCATGGATCTCATGTGCCATACCTTGAGCATCTAAGAGAACTTTCAAAGGATATTCATGTTGATTGGCTACTTGACAAAATCTAGAGGGCAATGAGAGACCCCCTAGATGCATATCACAATGGAAGAATGGGAGTATGCTAGAGGATGCATGCAAAAGGTCAGTATATAGAACGTTTTGCATAAGTTAGGAGCTTTCAACAATTTAAATTGCTTATTCAATTGATTTTGTCTTGGTGTAGCCTACTATGTTCAATTGTCAAGGCAGGTATTTTCACACACAACAGATTGATGATAAGAGAAACACATAAGATTGTGGCATCATTGCTAGCTTTGAGGGACTCAATGGAGACATGGATGATTATTGTGGCATAATCCAAGATATTATTAAGCTTGACTTTTGGTGCTTCTTTGTGTATGTTTTGGATGTCAAGTGGTTTAAGGACGTGGTGGAAAGAGGCCCTAATGTAACAATCAAAGGCCATGCAAGTGTCTTTATAACTATTGACTCCACAAAGTTTTGGCAAAGCAAGAAGGACACACTAGTACTACTGCAACAATGTGAACAGGTACTCTACACATACATAAAAATGCTCACTTATATATATTTTTGATACCTTTAATGCAAGGAAATTAACATGTTTGTATTTTTTTTTGAACAGGTTGTCTATCAACCAATGGTGGATAATAATAGGTGGTGGCACATCATACCTATTACGCCACGTTCCATGATGTGTATTACATTTACTAATATGGAGCATATGGAGGATAATCGTGGCCATGGAGATGATGATGATCATGATACCAGAGAGGAGGATGATCATGAGATAGAAGATACATATATTCAGGCCATTACCCACCATGAGGACAATCCTGCAAGATACATATATTCAGGCCATTACCCACCATGAGAACAATCCTGCCATTGGTGATGTTGGTTTCGATGAGCACAATGGTGCGAGTAGTACTGGGTTGAATGTATTTGTAGATCTCCACATTGGTTTGTGAAGTTGATAGTTTGGCGAGGGAAATTGACCTCATTGAGCATGAGATCGAATGGTAGCCCATCATTGTATCATTCAAATTTCTTACATATTGGCAAAACTAATTTATATAGTGTCTCATTCTCCTCACCTCACTTAATTTTTGTATATGTATGTTTGGCAAAAAGCATATTAGGGTGTGTGACACGTGCATAGCATAGCTATTTTATTAAATTAAGTGCTTTGGTAATCATGGGCAATGTTTGGCAGGCCATGATGCACATTTATCAGCTTGCAGTAAAATTTTAAACTCTGTTGCACGTTGAAAAACGCATCGAAAAGCACGTCTATTATACAGTGCAAATGCGCTATTAACCACATTTTAGACGCTTTTGTAATCGTGCTAATAGATGCACCCATAATTTCATTAACTCTATAAGCACTTATAGACGCGCCCTCTATATTTCATGTCTATCGAGCACGTCTACGGATGCATTGTGTTATTGTGCATGTGTGTGATTTTAGTGTGTTGAGGTGGGGCTACATGTGAACGTGTGTGTGCATGTTCATGTTCATGGCATGTGTTGTGTTTGTGCGTGCATGTGTGTGTGCATGTGTGTGTGTGTGTGTGTGTGTGTGTGTGTGTGTGTTTGGGTGGGGGGGGGGGGAGAAAGGTTGGGGGTAGTTTCGTTGGGGGTTTTCCGCATGCATGCACACATCTGTTAACTTAGAGAAGAAACAAGCTTTTTAGATTCAAGGCATGGTTGTCATGACTATTAATAGATTTGTTTGCACATTTAATTTCAATAACTAATGAGGGATTGTCATACTTAGTTATTTCTTATTTTAGGCTTAAATGATGGAGTTATTAAAACATATGGAGGCATCTTATCTACTCTTGTGTCAATGAGACGGATGCATTGTGTTATTGTGCATGTGTGTGATTTTAGTGTGTTGAGGTGGGGCTGCATGTGAACGTGTGTGTGTGCATGTTCATGTTCATTGCATGTGTGTTGTGTTTGTGCATGTGTGTGCATGTGGATGTGTGTGTGTGTGTGTGTGTGTGTGTTTGGGTTGGGAGGGAGGGAGGGGCGAGGGAGAAAGCGTGGGGGCAATTTTGTTGGGGGTTTTTCGCATGCATGCACACATTTGTTAACTTAGAGAAGAAACAGCTTTTTAGATTCAAGGCATGGTTATCATGACTATTAATAGATTTGTTTGCACATTTAATTTCAACAACTAATGAGGGATTGTCATACTTAGTTATCTCTTATTTTAGGCTTAACTGATGGAGTTATTAAAACATATGGAGGCATCTTGTCTACTCTTGTGTCAATGAGACCACATAATCACAAAATCATTAATAACTTCAAGTTCCCATGCTGTACCTTTAGCATCACTTGTATCCTAATCTAGGTTGTAATAACAAGTTGTTGCTAGTATGACTCCACTAAAAGTGTTATATGATTAGGGCTAGAAGATTGCATTTTACTAAATTCATTTGATGGGAGGTACAAGAGAGACTACCATGTATTTTGAGTGTCCTTAGAATAATTAAAAAGGATTATAGTGTACAAGGGTGTATCAAAATAACTTATTTTCTGATTAGGGCTAGAAGATTGAATTTTACTAAATTCATTTGATGGGAGGTACGAGAGGGACTTCCATGTATTGTGAGCTTCCTTAGAAGAATTAAAAAGGATTATAGTTTTCAAGGAGTGTATCAAAAGAGGTTATTTTGTCAAGCAACGAATTATCACAAAACATAACATGTATAACTACCTTCAAGTAGTGATGTAAGATCTATGGGACACTTTTCTACTATTAAATCAAAAAAGAAATAAATTCCATTGAAATTAGATCTATGGGGCTCTTTTCTACTATTAAATCAAAAAAGAAATAAATTCCATTGAAATTGTATCTTGCATTAGAATGGAAGTTCCAATCCACCATGTTTTGTGAGTATTGATGCTAATCAACTACAAATATTGGAAGTTGTTGTAAGAAAGCAATGGTTTCCTTGCACTAGAGGTGAAGCATCTGTTATCGCAATCCCCCTTCCTTGAATAAAATTATCTTTTAGATAATATATTGAATTTTCTATTGAAAGGATGGAAAGAGAGAGCATTGGAGGAGAGTTAGCATTTTCTTGGCATATATGTAGTATGAGAATCAGGTTTAGTTTTTCCTCAACAAATGAATATAATTTATATTTATCATAATAAAAACATTTCTACCGTGATTCTCATGCAATAGCCTTATGTATTTGATATTTCAATGTATTATGATCTTTTGAAATTTCTAAATTAAAAGTGAATCCATTTAAAATTGTTCATTTTCTCCTGTATCATGACATCGATTATGCAATCATTTCACTTTTGTATCAATTATTCAGATGTAATAGACCATTTTCAAGGTCTTGTAGATGTTTTTCATAATAACATATTTGATAATTGAATACTTCTATTAGTACATATAGAAGTCCTCCCCATGCAATTATTTCATGCTATGTGCAACTTCGAAAGAAGGCAACATTGTTTGATATCTCTTTTTATGTAACAACGCCAGAGGGGGAAAATTTTAAAGCATCCATTATTAAAGCTAGTGTGTGTCACACCTAAAATAGAGGCATCTGGATACCTTTATTTAAGCCATTTTCAACTTTAAATTGATCCATGTGATTGAATCTAAATAGAATACAAGGAAAGTGAAGAAGGTTCTTACTTTATTGACTCTGTTCCTCTTGGAGCAATTAGTGAATGAAACATGAATTTATTTACTATTCATGATGTCGTAGATTGAAAAAACAATGTAAAACGACTCCCTTAATTGTCTGTTAAACACAGTGAATTAAAGTCTCAAATAACGAGATGTGTGTTGAATTAAAACATGCCTTTGATGGGATACAATGCAATGAGGGTTTATGGCATGGAAGGGGCCTTGATTTAATTAACTCTTGCTTGCTTTAATATTTTATGCTACTACGTAAGACATCGATACATTGTGAGCGTGAGCTCTAAATGTGAGTCTAAGGTGTTACATTTCCAAAATGTTAGAACAACGATTCCAACATCGAAGAGATATAGATAGATGTTTTTATAAGAAAACAGGGACATATCTATTTTAGATATAGAGAATACATAACTTTGCATTTTGTGTGGAGGGATGTATGGGAATAACCCCTATATGGGGGAAAACAACGGAAACAAATTGGCTTGATTGTAATGTAATATAAGCTATGGAGGGGATGCAAGCAAGAATATACCATTAACTGGGAGAGAAAGAGGCATAAAAGTAATTTAAAATGTTTTTGGTATGTGAAGAGAAGCAAGGTTCTATGCTGGCACAAGAGTCCAAGGGGAATCTGGAGACTCACATTATCATGTATGTAATCATCCTTATATGGTAAACTACAATATTTAGATATCGAAAATCACATGTGTGCCATCGTGCGTGAGATAAAACACATTAGCACTAGTACTATTGAGAGCTTGGGAAGTATAATTTAGTTCTTATCATAGTTCACAATCAATCTTGCCTTGAGTTTGCAACATGCATTGCTTATCCTCTACAATTAGGAGGGTATATATTTATTCAAGTATGGTAAGTATGGAGTGATTGGAAAAGTGAGATTCTACAATCGAGGGCTTAAGGCTTTTGCGAATTGCTTGCACTTGTATGTTTTATATGAAAAGGAAAAATGGCTTTAAGCCTTTAAAGCTCATAATATAAGGTCATTCGACAGAAATAAAAGATTGAGGAAGAAATGAAGGTCATAAATTTTCTTATATCATCACATGCATTAAACGAATATAGTTTCATCTAAGTGTAGAATCAAGAGACATAAAATATATGTACGAGACTTCAAACAACCTTTGCCTGTAGTAGTTCAATGGGCCTCAGTATCCAACTGACAGATACATTCTTTCAAGCATTAAATAGATAATCAGTATAAGTTCTGTGTGGCTGCTTTGCATAGCAAGATATGAGGACTAAAAAGAGAAAAATCCTCCCCTTCCATTGTTGTGAGGGAACAAACCGATCATCAAGGCTGTAACGGCTTGATTCTACGTGTGGATGTATGTGGCTAGGCTAACCCTTCTGCAGTATATTACATATTCTCAAGATGCAGTCTCACGATATTACCACCTAGACTCAAACCATGCGTAATTGTGTGTGTGTGTGTGTGTGACTGTGGCCTATTGGAAAACTTCAAGCTTGTACAAGGCCCTGGAATGGCGGGAAATCTATAATGTGTGATACATTGTTGCCGTCGCTACCACAAAACTATAACTATCCTGGCAGATCGATTATCTGAAGGGTCCGCCATACGTGGCTGGAGTCCAATAGTCTGCTCCGTTGTCGTTGGCTACGTGGACAGTGCAAGATATAGGAACCAAGCACAGTCCTCTACTCCTCAGGTCCTGTTTGGGTTCATCCGTTTCTTGACCTTTTTCTCCATTCCATGGCTTTTTACCCGGATCCTGCATGCGCCAGCCCGACTCGTTCAATAACAGTTGCTACAGCAGGCGTGATGCCCAAATGCCATCAATATACTCCAATGTCTGTACGTTTTATAACTATAGATACGTTGATAATATTGAGAATGTGTTCAGGAATTTAAAACAAGTCCATACGTTTTGACTCGAAGTCGCGCTCGTGCTCTTCATATAGGGCGAGCTTAGAACCTGGATTGAGGAATGAGTGATATTAGGAAAAAGTTACGTTGCTCAGCGAGTTGTAGAGCATAAAGGCGAATGTACTGTGGTGTTTCGTTTCCGAGTCCAGGACACATACCTGAACTTGTTCTTGAAGAAACTTGATGTATCCTATCGCTTCAAGCAAAACCGACGCTGTGTCCGTCTGTACCGAAACGGCCAGCCGGCTTAGAACATCATCATATGAGAATGTGAAATATTTTTTTTATTGAAAGTGATCTTCTCTTATATTACTTAGTGCAGTCCAAAGGACATCTCATACAACAAGCTCTGGAGAATGTGAAATATTATGAAGCTCAAACAGAGGTAAAAGTCTCGAAGGTTCTAACCTTGCCAAACGGCGACACCAACTGTTGAAGCGTTGTGATTCGATCTCCGAGTTTCTCTTTACGCACTTGCTGAAAAGATTGATAAGAAGTGGGATGTTCTTTTCATCAGTCGTGAAGTTGATACGATATGGTGAGTACGCGAGTGCGGCGACTACACCCTTAAACAGCAACCGAAGTATCCACTCACCTTAAACGGGATGGCAGGAGGTGTAGGAGGAGGAGGTGTAGGAGGGGTCGCTTCCACACGAGGTCTTTTCATAAATCCTTCAGAAGCGTTTTCACAATTTGTCATGGGACCAGTATTCCTCTTTGGATCAGCAGGTGCTCCCCTACCATCCTTGACGTGCCCCTAGGTTCCATAATACAAAAAAGGTGGACATCTTCATCTCTATGTATGAGCTAGCACCACAAGGAACATTAAAAAGAAATAGAAGTACACGTAGATACACGCATCTACGTTACGAGAGAAGAGTTGACGCAACTTGTGCAAACGTTCAACGCATGCTCGATGAAAGAAACGCCTGCTTGCTGTGCTTTCTGTCTATTACCTGGATAGCTGGCATGCTCGAAGAACAGTCATGTAGAGGTTTCCCTTCGAGAGGACGCTGCTGCAAATACTGCAACGGGGAGCCACGAGTGGTACCGTGAAACTGCTGCCTGAGTTCCGGCCTCAAGGATGTAACATCAAGGGGATGCCGAGGCAGACCGTTACTAAAGGCTATCATGTGAGCTGATAGCTTTGGTACATGACCTGCAGGGAGAGCATTCTGTAGAGCAGCGGAGAACCTGGGATGAAGTCCAGGTTGCCATCTGAAAGGGTACTCGTTCACCATGGGGGAAGCTGTTAGATTGGAAGCTGCAGCCAAGGTCTTGAAGGCTGGCTTTGTATCGCTCTGATCCATCAACTGAGCAGAAATAGCATCGCTTTTATATGCATCACCTGCATACCCTTGTAGCCAGAGGGGGCTAGGTGTAGTGTTTGGGCTATTGCATCCATAGGACGGAGCATACTCTTGCTTCACACGGCTGTGATCGAACTGCGCAGAGCCCGGGATCTCCAATCCAGAGGTATACGCGTTTAGAGAGGCTGCCTGAGAAACAGCATGGTGATGGCCTTGCGCTGCAGACCAATGCTCCACGTCAGGTAGCGTACCTGCAGTGCTGCTTAATCGATCGTCAACCAACTGATGAGCATACTGGAGACTAGAAGCCGACTTCTCCATGGCTGCGATGCTCATTTCATCGCCCTGGAAAGTGAAGTTCTTGCTTGGAGTCATATCCCACATGGGCATTTCCTCCATCTTCTTCAACTGATCGGACAGAAGAAATTCGCTGCTTTGTTGCTGACGGAGGGCACGGGAGTACAAGAGATCTTGAAGCCCTTCGACGGTGCACGCATTTTGCAAACCCTGCATGCCTTCGCTGCTCGGAACACCCCTGCAACATTAAGATGCCATCAAGCTCGTGAGAAACTGATGCAAGCGAGTTCAAGCTGCGAAACCAGAAGAAGATGAAACGCAAAGCGTCTGTGGGTGCATTTATTACATGCCATATATCAGGGTATTAGGCTGCGGGGGATTGTGTGCCCATGTGAGAAACCAACACGTGTTGTGAGGCGAGTGATCATCAATATCTTGTGTACTATATATGTGAGTATCTTGATCTAAACACCTCGCTGCGAGCTTGGTGGCTTGGGGTTCCCTGCCCTCTATCCGAAAACGAAAGATGAGAAGATTGAGAATATAAAGGCGCTTACGAGAACCAGAGGGCGTTGTCCGCGACGCCACCCAAATTGCCACTGATGGATACCATTTGTTGATGACCATCGGTAGCGATTGTGGAGGAGGCCGTGGGAGGGATGCCCATGGAGTTTGTCATGTCGCAACCTCCCGCGGCTCCTGCTGGCAGGTCGGATGACCAATTGAGAGAATCAAGGTCAGAAACGGAGCCCGTGACGGATGGAGAGGGCTGCGATTGGGTGCTGCTCAACAGCATGGAAGTCCACCAATTGCTGCCGCCTGCGCCAATGGGAGGAGAACCTGCTTCTGCATCGTCCTCTACTTCGTGACTTCCAGCCGAATTAACCGAATTGTTCATTCTCTGGAACTTCCTGAAAGGATAATACGATTAATCATGTCAGGTTTTATCATTCCGACTCAATCGCCAAGCAAAAATCATTCCAATTTCGAATTGCATCGCCAAGCAAAAATCATCGCCAAGCAAGTCTTGTAAGATCCAGACTCCTGCTTTCCATGCCCCCAAATACGTTTCAGCGACCTCCCTCTCAGCTAATTAGCAAACCTGAACGTACTGATTGCTCGGTTGTAAGCCGGATCCAAGGAGGATCGCGAAGCTCAAAACGAGACGTGCGTCGTGTACAACTATACACATGTAAAGCAGCGATCGAGAGTCGAAAGAGACCCAACTTCCGAGGCTCCAGCTGCCGCAGCCGACAGAAGCTAGGCCCCTTGGGTAATCAGGTCAATCCAAACGTCGACCGACAAATGACTTTTCGGTATCGCTTGAATTCTACGCTTGCTTGAAGCTGGAATCGAGAGACCCACTGACCGACTTACTGTAGTGTGTGCTGATCCTGGGCTAAGCAATTTCTCGCCGGTGATTCGGACAAGGACGTTGTACAGCTCGACCCTTCCGAGTTGAGGCTTGCTGGACTTTGCACCCGAGCTGCAGTTGCACCCCAGCGACCGCTCTCGTTGCCGCCGATGAAGATGTTGCACGAAAGGTTGTTAAACACTGCTTGATCTAACCTAGCTAGCGCCGATTTGTTGTTTCCGGAAGCGTTCTCTATACAGGAGTCGAGCAGGCTGGGGTACAGTTCATTCCAAGGTCCTACGTCTGTCTGCAACGCCTCCACCTGCCACATAACTTGCTCTTGGTGTCGTGAGGAAGGCAGAACTAGAGGAGGCATTCAGAGGAAGTGCGAAAGTGCAACCTGTTCCAGTGATCGGATATTTGTGGAGAGGCAAGCTGTAGAAGGGAGCCAAATTGAAAGCGAGGAGCTGGTGAGGAGGTTGGTGATGGAGTGGGAGGAGGGGGTAAACATCAAAAAATGCTGTGGAGGACGGAGGAGGATGATCAGCAGAGATCACATGTTGAGGGGAGGAGGGAGCAAAGAGGAGAAGGTTAGAAAGGGAAGAGAGGAGGATATTGAGAGGTGGGTTTGGACAGCATCCTGAGGCAGAGAAATGCGGAGCGGCTATATAGGGCAGCCAAAAGTGAAACGGGGGTAGGTATGCGAAAGGATGTAGCGGATGTGACAGTGAGATGAGAGTGGCCAGCAAGCCTAACCCACCCCCCCCTGTCTCTCTACATTCTGCACAGGGTCTCACGCACGCTCACTTCGCTTTCTTTCATTTTGCATTATTTATATTTCTCCCCCTCTTCCTTAATCTCCACAGTCACCCTCTCCCTTGTTTCTTATCCCATGTGGTATGCTCATTTCTCTATCCCACACACATGATGAAGCCAACTTTCTCCCCATCTCATCACCTTGCACTCTCAACCGCCTTTCCATCATCGCCCCTTGTCTCTGCTATAGTCACACACTACAAGCACATTGGTAGCACATGTAGAGAGCTCAGAGAGAAGAGAGTCTCAACTTATCATCCAAGTGGTTCAATGTTTAAATTTGATGGTTTGACTGCGTTCTTATGGAAAACCAACCTCTTAAAATTCTAGACCTTTGGGTTATATTACAAGAGTCAGAATTTCAAACTTGCCAGGTGTTAAATTCAATAGAAAAATAGTCAATTACAACTTTTAGTTAGTCTTTCCAAACAGTAAGTAGACTCTAAGGATGCAAATAGAGGTTGCATCAATTCATCAAGGAACCCATTTGTGTTTCTTCGTGTGAAAACTGATCTCACAGTCAAATAAGGGCTCTTATCTAATTTGTGGCTATCTTTTGAGACATGTGATCATTCCTACTATAGCTAGATGTAAATGAGGTAAGTGAGAACATTTTTTTCGAAGCAAAATGACGTAAACTTTAGTTAGATTCACAACTCCACTCTATCCCAATTCCAATCCCACAAGAACGCCAACCTCTACCACTAGTTTGAACGTGTCGACCGACCAATTATGGAGGAGAAGTTGTGTTAGAAGTTTACCTAGAGCCATTATTTACCCCTCATAGTCCTATCATGAAGGAGAAGTTGTGTTCGAAATTTAACAAAAGTTTACCTCGAGCCATTATTTACACCTATAGTCCTGTCATAGAGTGTTAGAAGTTTAGCCCGAGTCATATAGGGCCCTACGTTGGTTTTGCTATTCAATAAAGAGGCACCTGAAGAACAGAGCTTTTTGGCCGATACTGCCGGCGACGTGTGTCTCGACTCTCCTCGCATTGGGGGCGCATTTAATGCCAAACAAGCGGCGCTCCAACATGACCGGGAGGGCCGGTCATGATCATCTCCTCGCCCCGGCCACCTTTAGATCCTGCCCGATCATAAGCTTTGGGGCGTCGCATTTAATGCGCAGCCCTTAGCCGGGTGGTCTGCACGCGCGCGCGTGCTTCCTAACACCCACGGGGCGCGGCCCACGCCCGCCGGCCTGGCCCGCAAGTATAAACGCCTCTACGCCCGTCCTCCGTTGCTTGACGGCGAGCCGTTATCTTTTGCCCCCCCCCGTGCGCCGCCTGTTGGGCGATTGGTTTTTCTTCGCTGCTTTGACATCCTTCAAAATGCTTCATTACGTTTACCGGGGTCAGCGAAAATGCTTTTTCAAATGGGGCGGCCTACACTAGGGTGCGCGGGCCGCGGGCCGGCCGGCCCGGCTCGGGAAACCGTGAAAAACTCCCGGCGCCGGCAAGCGAGCGCCGTCGGCCCGTCGTCTCGGCATGACGCGGTTTGACTGCTGCTCCCCGCATTATGCCCGATGTTGACTAGTGTCAGTTCCAGAGGCGGTGGGAAGTGGGCCCGCCCAACTAGCGCTGGCCGGCCGGCCGCCCACATGGAGCCACCTCGACGCCCCTAACCCGGCCGCCTCCTGAAAACCATAACGCAAACCCCGTACCCCGCGTTACGCGCTCTATACACTTTACAACTATAGTTATATTATACATTTTTTCGGGTGACATTACATAGACTGAAATTACACACACACGCGCCTTAGCTACATCGCCTTTCGCATTGGGACCTCGTCACCTCGAATTCATTATTTTAGGCACTCCTCGGCCCCAAGCATGTTGCCTGAGAGCCCCCCGCCCCCCCCCCGTACCTGAGTCCTTGGCTGTGAAACTACACCCCCTCCCCTTTCCTCAGTCGAACAGACGATTGCTCAGAACCCTGCCCTCCTGACTCCCCGACCCCCCCCCCCCCCCCTGCTCATTCCTTTTCCCTGTCTTGCCTTCCTTCCTTCGCCTGTAAAGCAAGGACTGCGACAGCCCAAGACTCGGACTTATAAACATTCTTAAAGAAACAGTTCTGTTCCTTCTCGGAAATTGTCCGGAAAGAGCTGCGACATGCTTGTGTGAAAGGAGGTAAGACCTTATGTCGCTTTTTAATCGAACACTCTCGGTTTTCATTCCAACAGGGTCCAAATCATTTCATTCCATGTTACACAGACGAGATGGGAGCATCATATCGCCCTCTGACTTTCGGTCTGGGCAAAGTTACTCGTGCGGTTTACTTTCCGTGGATTGATCGGCGAACCCCCTGCAACTTACAGCTGAAGACGTCCTCACTCGAAGGAGAACGGATCGAGTGAACAGAACGCCTATGCATGACCAACAGGAGCTAATGCAATGGATCATCCTTCAGGTTAGGTAGATGATAAAAAAGCAAAAGGGATGATAGCGATGAAGATTCTTTCATCATCACAATCGAAGAGAGAGAGCCTTCCGAGCGAAGGGAAAGCCGGCAACATGGAGATATTGTCTTTGGGAGGACCATTGTCTCGTGGAAAAGATAGAGAAGCGTTGGTAAACTTATGGGGAGGCGATGAGATCGCAACGCTACCTGTTTTATTAATTAGAGGCCCTAGAGTTCGCCTTCTTCTTTTCTTATTAAAGTCCCTAGAGTTTGCCTTACATGAAAGTATGTACCTTTTTGTTTAATAACGAAAAAACGCCTCGACTGACTTCTTTAAGGATTGTTAAAAAAAGGCCATATTTCTACATCAAGAGTTGAAAATTTGTTGTTTTAAAACAGCCGTCCACATGTCAACTTGCATCTCCTCTTTGTGCATGAACACTCCGAAATCAGTGCTCCATGCATCATCATTTTAGGGAGAATGTTTTTTCGAAAGCTGCCCAACCTCGCACCTTGAAAATACTGAAACATTTCTCTGTGTCACGCGAACCAAGATAGTGTATAATAACGTATCTTTATCTCAAACTTATCCTCCTAATCCATCCAATCTTATAAAGTGATCCCAAAGTATCTCCATTAGATTGAAACATCCCAAACCCACTCAAGAAATGTGGCTTAACATGTTTTGCCACATTGAACCAAATAAGCATGACATCACAATACTTTTCTTCAATAGGTCTTCTTGAAAGTGAAAAGTTTTAATTGAATACGAACCCTAGCGCCACACACTCATTAACTATATTCAAGGTCAGGGTTATAGGTATATACTTGTATGAATTTAGTCCAAGCAGTGACATCATCCATAGGACAGATAGAGCTATCTATTCTCCCATCAATGTAGATTTCTTCCAACCATTATATTCCTTAAAAGATATTCTTGAGATCCCTCACTATACTTCTGAATGTGCAATCATGATTGACCTTGCAAGCATTATCATAGATGTGTAACATTTGATGTTTGTAGAAGCACATGAGACAATGAAGACATGTAATGGAAGCTAGACCTATGAGACAAACAATTCCTTTATGTGTAGAAGACATGTACAAAATTGAACTAAGAAAGTTTAAGGAGTAGCAAATCAAAGATGCTCCTCTAGAGAGAGAGAGAGAGAGAGAGGGGGGGGTGGTGGATGGGATGCAATTAAATTCATTTGTGCATAGAAGTAACACTTGCTTGTGAATTATCCTTGTATATGAAAGGCTAGTAGTTGAGTTGTGAATATATCTATACTCTGTGAAAATCATCAACCAATATTTTAGATGTTGTTATAAAGATTAATCCAACTATCATAGTCAAATATCCTATGAAATGGCATCAAGTACAAAAAGAAAACATGGAATAACTATATTTGTCATATTGAACCTAATCGTAACCAAACGCTACATCACTATTTTTTGGACTAACATTGAAAATGCTCACATTGTTTCCTTTCTATTGCATTATAAATTTTAATATGTATTGACATTACTGAGTGTGATTAAGACTGAAAATTGTCATTAAAAATGTTGACAAAGAACTTTTTCTCATCAATACAAAGCTTAAATTAAAGAAAAGGAATGTTGGTTGTGAGTGGCATATTAAAAAGCCATCATTAATCACTTTGATGTGTCATCATAATAGGGAGACACTAAATGCAAACGTAACCATAATTAGTTTGAGAATAAAAATTTTGGCAGAGATGTTGAGTTTACCTCGAATGGACCTTAACCTTGGGACAAAACTCTTTTGAGTTTGGATTAAGGTAAAAGCGAGACAACCTTAGCAATTTGTCTAGTTTACTAATATGAGTGAGATCTTCTAATACGACATTGTACAATCGATGTGCAAAAGCTATGTTTTATTTGTTAGTGACATATTAAAGAGGCAAGATAATTACTTTGATGTGTGTAAAGGGACACACTGAATTCAAACACTGTTAGTGTAATAAAAGAGGCTACAACAAGATGGAATATGGTAAAACTTCTATTGTGGTGAGAATTGGGGCCCTAGCATGTGTGCTAGTCCATGTCATCATGACTTGCCTGTCCAGTTTGTAATCCCCGCCCATGAGTGCATGTCCAAAATTGGTTCCACGATTGGAACAACGTAGCAAAAAATCAAAATTTTTTGTATTACATGAAGGGAGCACTTCAATAGGCCATAGAACAAATGATGGTTGATCTCTTCAAAGCACCTCCACTCCAACCCCTTAAGCATTAGGCTTTCTACTTGCTCTTGGAAGCACTTGTAGGCTAGCTATGTCAATGTAAATTTTTATTTAATAAAAAATATTTTGATCTTCTACTACGAGTCTACTACATCACCTTGTAAATATTTTATTTTCTATGCTTATCTATGTTGAATTTGATGTATATTTTGTATTAAATAAATGGATCAATCTAATAGGCTGTAGAACAAATGATTATTGGCCTTTTCAAAGATGCCAACTATTGTACAAACATGTATGTCATTAGTGCAACCCCTTATGCATTACGTTTTCTATATACCTTGCCCATAGAACTAATGTAATCATTGATTTAGTACGAAATATTTTGATCTTCAACTACGAACCTTGAAAATTCCCTCAAATTAATTTGTCCATTCCATTGATCATTTCTATCAAATCTAGAAGGTTCAATGTGACTTGGGTGTAGAAAGAAAAGCTGATTTGGATGGCATGTAGTATCCAGAAACATCAAAGCCCTCTAGAGCATGAATTTTTCTATTGGATACACAATGACCTAAGTTAAATGCAAAATAGTATATGCAATATCCATAGACTTAATTGCATAGAATATGGTGTTATTAGTAAAATAGCTATTACTTCTGCATTGTGACTTTGGATTTTAGCTAAAAATTGAGAGGAAATAGTAGCTCTATAAGATTTGAACAAAATAATAGGGTTTACAAATGGGTTATAATTTTTCAACTACTTTGATACAAACGAAAGAAAAGGCATGCACTTATATACAAAAGGCTCACTTCTCTCCCACAACAAACTTGGGAGGTGGTGTATTTGATACTCTAGAATTCAAAAGCTACACAACAACACAAAGCAGCTATAGACGCGCTTGGTAGATGCGCAAAATAGCGGGCACGTCTATAGGCATTGCTTTAGTAGAGAAATTACGGGCGCGTCTAAATGCGCATCTAAAAGCTCGTCTATTTACTAGTGAATTACCGCGTCTATGTGTGCATCTGACCTGAGAAAATACGGGCCTGTCTAACATCCCGTTTATTAGCGCGTGTATTTGCTCGTGTATTTGTGCGTTTATTTGCGCGTTTACACTGAGAATCAGACGCGCATTTAGACGTGTAAATAGACGCAAACCAGAGAATACAGAAAGTGAGATTTCGGTGTACATCATTGCTTTCCAAACATTGCCCATGATTACCAAAGCACATAATTTTTTGCAAGCCCACATATACAAGAATTAAGTGAGATGAGGAGAATGAGACAATATGTAAAATAGTTTTGCCAATATCAATTATGGGGCTACGGTTCAATCTCATCCTCAATGAGATCAACCCTTGCCAAACTATCTACTTCAAAATCCAAACAAGTGTTTAGATCTACAAATACATTCAACCCACTACTACTTGTGCCACTCATGTGCTCATCGAAATCAGCATCTCGAATGGTAGGCTCGTCCTCACGGGTAATGGCCTCAATATCTATATCTCCTATCTCATGATCATCCTCCTCTCTTGTATCACGGTCATCATCACGTCCATGGCCATGATCATCCTCCATACGCTCCATATTAGTAAATGTACTATACATCACTTTGGAATGTGGCATAATAGGTATGACATGCCACCATCTATTATTATCCACCATTGGTTGATAGACAACCTAATTCAAACACAAATACAATCATGTTACTTTTCTTGCATCAAATATTTAAAAGCGAGTATTTTTATATGTGTGCACAGTACCTGTTCACATTGTTGCGGTAGTACTAGTGTGTCCTTCCTACTTTGCCAAAACTTTGTGGAGTCAATAGTTACAAAGCCACTTGCATGGCGTTTGATTGTTGCATTAGGGCCTCTTTCCACCACGTCCTTAAACCACTTTACATCCAAAACATACACAAAGAAGCGTCGAAAGTCAAGCATAATGATATCTTGGATTATGCCACAATAATCATCCATGGCTCCATTGGCTCCCTCAAAGCTAGCAATGACGCTGCAATCTTGTGTGTTTCTCTTATCATCAATCCGTTATGTTCGAAAATGCTTGCCCTCACACTATATAGCATTGAACATAGTGCACTACACCAAGAAAAAATCAATTAAATAAGCAATTATAAAAAGCTCCTAACTTATGCATAACATTCTATATACTGACCTTGCTCATGCATCCCCTAGCATACTCCCATTCTTCCATTGTGATAAGAATTCCCTCGTCTTTCTCTGCTTTCTCCATTTCATCAAGTAGCCAATCCACATGAATATCCTTTGGAAGTGCTCTTAGATGCTGAGGGTATGGCACATGAGATCCGTGGTGTGTATGAAAGAGGGCCCTTTCTTCTTGTCTTCTTGCCTTTGCATCCTCGTATCTTGTCACCCATCTTTTCATCACATCACTGTTAAGCACGCAAAAGAGGTTGATACTATTATGCAACTCTGTGTCTATTACCTTGTTGCATCCTTTTCCTTGAGGAACAATAGAGGTCATCCTTAGGTCTTCATCATCTCTCCATAGTCGTGGGAGAGAGCTATCCACATCAACAAGAAACTCAGAAATATATACAAGTGACTCTTGTACCAACCAACCCTCGGCCATGCTACCTTCGGGTCTTGCATTTTGTCTCACGAAGCCCTTCAAGGTCTTCATGAAGCGCTCGAGGAAGAACAACCATCGTGCATGTATAGTACTGCATATAGCAATCTCATCCACCAAATGCACTATGAGATGTAGTTGGCTTGTGAGAATAGAACGTGGAAATGTCTCCTCCACTAAACAAACCGCCTCCACTGACATAACTCGAGCATTCTCAAGCGTGGTGGGATCTATTTCCTTTGAGCTCACATATCTCACAAGCTCGCCCATCTTGTAAATACAATCTTTCACGTCCTTCGATGCACTACGTGAAATGCTAGTAGGTAGTATGAACTAAACCCGCGAGGAGGTGGTTGATTAGTTGCTTATAGCTATTCACTCACAAATTTGAAAGGAAAAAGATATTATGCATATAAAATACTTACTTGGAGCATCTTGTGCCAATCATGAGATTTCAAGCCATATAATTTCTCTACACCTCTTTTCTTGCTCTTTGTAAAGGCTCCCTTCAAACACCTCATGCATCCAGTGGGAGTACGAATTGTAGTAATAGCGCGCTTCACCGTCGCGATCTCTAGCTTTGATAATATCCACGGTGCACGAGGTAAAAAAACACGCCCATTTGGTCTCTCTTGAGGCCAAGCTTCACGCATCCTCCCTGTGGTACGTAGATCCTGCCTTATGCCTGCCGAATCTCGTGTCCCATTCAAATGCTCCCAAATGGTAGATGCCACATTCTTGAAGATATGTATGGGATCAAGTAGGTGATTGATCTTGAGGTGGGACCAATATGGTAAACGATAAAAGATGTAGTATCTAAACAAAATAAAGTGTTAGCGTGCAATCTTTACTATCAACCAATATAGCCAATCTTTACTTCCAGCCAATAGTTACAAACCCTTACCGGCTCATGCCAAGTGGTGGAGGAGTCGTGGAACCGTCCCAAATTCTCATCCAATCTCCCGCGGTGAGTGATTGTGGGAGGACTTCATTCCAAGGGGCAACATATCTAGGATGATCAGGTGGGAGAAATCGATGGTGATTCTCATAGATGACCTTAAGGTTGATTGAGATACCTATGGGTGTTCATATGTTTGAGTTATGATCCCGTTTTAATTTGATACAGGATGCAGTGCCACACCCACATATGTTACCCTATGCCCGTCGTGAGGAGGCAAAGTGTCGGCGATATGAGGTGGGATCTTCAGGAGGGACCGTTACGGATGCATGGAGTGATGGTGATAGTAGCCCTCCGCCATTACCTCATGAAGCCGTGGAGGAGGAGGTGTTTGATGATATGGTGCGGGATTTATATGTCCATCAAGGGAGGGATAATAGCATGGAGCAAGATGATCTTTTTACCGCAGCATCGACTCCACTGTTTAAGGGGTGCACATTCTCTGTTCTACATGCCTCCCTTGAGTTACTAAACTTGCAAACCATCTATGGATGGAGCAATGCAAGTTTGAATGCATTACTCAAGTAAGCTTTAAAGTCAATTTTGCAAACATGGTGAATTATGCTAGTGGGTCAATTACTCGAATGCTTTTCCTCATTTATGGTCTTCACGTGCAGGCTATTGTGTAAAATGCTTCCAAGGGAGAATAAACTACCGACCTCAAGAGATATGGCAAGGCAACATGTGACCTCTCTTGGAGGATTAGATTACAAGCGCATCCATGCATGTGTCAATGATTGCGTTTTGTTTCGTGGACTACATAAGGATGCAAGAGAGTGTCCTACTTGTGGAGAGGCAAGATATAGAGCAGATCTCAAAACCTTGGACGTGCCTCGTAAGGTATTGCGACATTTTCCCATAATCCCTTGCATCCAACATATGTTCAAGTGCAAATCTTTTGCAGAGCTCATGTCATGGCATTCCTCCCATCGATCAACCGATGGCAAGTGGAGAACTCCCACAGACTCTCCTGCGTGGAAGAATATTGAAGACACATGGCCAAGCTTCAAGGAAGAACCTAGGAGCTTGAGACTTGGATTGGGTATGGACGGTGTGAACCCATTTGGTCTCAAAAGCACGTCTTACAGTGTATGGCCAGTGGTATTGGTGAATTACAATCTTCCACCCTCTATGGCTATTAAGAAAGGACATGTCATGCTATCCCTTCTAATTCCAAGGAAACATAAAGTCAAAAACCTTGATGTTTATTTGGAGCCTTTGATTGATGAGCTAGAGATACGTTGGAGAGGTATCGAGGTGCGTGATGTGAGCAGGCGTCCCTCGTCACGAGACTTCAACTGCAAAGCAGTCTTGATGTGGACGATGCATGACTTCCCAAGCTATGGCGAGTGTTCAAGTAAGCATTGCATTTTTTAATTATGAATAGGCAAAGGATGTGGCACCCTAAACCCACCTTCCACTCTTAATTGCATCTATTGTTCAGGTCTCACTACATCGGGTTACCATGCATGTCCTGTTTGTGGTCCTTTGCTAGTTGCCTCACGGGCAAACGCACAAACCCTTACCCTGTTTACGGTCACATCCCATTCTCCATACTTTGAGATATGATTGAGTGTAATCCTGCGTGCACGATACATGTTTCCTCACATCGATCACACAGACATTTGATTTTTTGCTCCAACCACATTTCGCGATGGTGGATACGGAGGGATTCATCCTCACTGGAGCTACTTGTTGAAGATGGAGACATCCTACAAACAAACAATCCACCAAATTTGCTCTTCTTCAAATGTTTAATTTAAACTCTGTGTTGCATCTATCGCCGCATCTATCGTCGCGTCTAACATCGCGTCTAACGGCGCATCTAAACGTGCATCTACTATGTGTATTTAGACGCGCCTATAGACGCGCTATTAGACGCGAGTATAGACGCGGCTTTTAAACCTGCTTTTCGACATGCCGCTCGCTTTGCTTTTCTTCACATTACTTAAACTTCGCACGGCTTGCTTCCTTCTTTATTAGCAGATCCATAGTTTCGAAGCTTAAGAGGGAGCCTCCCATACTTACTTCCAAGCTTACACTCAAGAGAAAGGCACCCACACTTACTTCTAAGCTTAAAGGAGAGGAGGACGAACAAGGAGAAGAAGCAACTTTGAAAAAGAAAGAAGAACCTTCCATACCTTTATCCAAGTAAGTCTTTTTGCAGTTGATCTTGTTTGGAAGTTTGCTCTCTCCAGTTTGTACTTTCTCGTATCCAAGAAGTGCATGATCTGGGTATCAGTGTCACGTTTTTGTGTCGGGCGCAATGTCCTTTTCTACTTTTTAGAAATCTTGTTTGTCGGAGCGTGTCTATAGGTGCATCTGAGGGCGCGTCTAAAAGCGCGTCTACAGGCATGTCTAACCACGCATCTGGCTTGTTGCAGACACACACAGATGCGTCTATAGACGCTTTGTTAGATGCTCTATTAGACGCTCTGTTAGATGAGTAGTTAGACGCTCTGTTAGACGCGTCTATAGACGTGCAAATCAGGCGCGTCTATAGACGCGCTTTGACAGTAAGCCTCTCTTTTCTTCCCCTTTCTTCTCAACTCATCAGTAATAGATTGTTTTCCTTTTTTTCAGTTCAACATGTGGCCAGGAAGGGCTTCTAGCTCACCTGATCTCCGGGAATCTATTTGGAAGGACTTATATAACCTTTTAGGGCACCCTCCTAGTCCTGCGGAGTTATATGGGTATATGACGGGTACTCTAAACACTCCCCAGGAGTCGGCACTACAGACTCCAACCCACCCCACACCGCCTGAGATCACCCCAGCGGAGTCAGCATAGCTGTCTTATGCCCCTTCTTATGCCCCTTCCCCCGTACTGTCTTATGCCCCTTCCCCCATGCCGTCTTATGTCCCTTCTGCCATCCCGTCTTATGCCCCTTCCCCCATGCTGTCAGGAGGTCCTTCTGTCTCGGCGAGCCGTCGACGTACTCCTGTGCCATCGAGACTCGGTTCTCTAGCTACGAGTGGTCAGCGTAGTCTCGTGCAATCCCCAGCTACGAGTGGCCAGCGTACGAGCTCGACACGACAGGGTAGTAGGCGTAGTAGCAGGGAGAGCGGTGGGGGATGCATGGCACAGTGCTTTGGGCCATGTGGCGGTGAGGAGGATGATGATTCAGATGATTTAGACGTGCCTCTGGGTGATGGTATGATTTATTATGACATCACTCAGACAGGAGGCATCTTGATGGATGCGCGGGGGAAGGACATCATGGCCTTCATGCGCTCTGTAATTGCTAACAATTACAGAGATTGCTTTATCCACTACAAAGACCACCCAAAGAGGTTGGCTGATGAGACCCTCGCTACTGTTCGCTCTAGGTATCCTAACCCTCCCAATCGCCAGTTCATAGATAAATGGGGGAAGTCAAAGATTGTTACGATACTTAGCAATAAAAGATCTTCGCTTAAGAGGCAGGCACTAGCGGAGCTTGCCAGACTTGAGGCAGGTCAACCACCAAGGGGCCCGCTCCACACCGCTCACAAGCGTGAGTGGAAGAAGGCAATGAAGTCAGCGAGGGAGGACCCCAGTCTGCAGCAGGTGGAGGCACGGAGGATCCAGATGGAGGAATATGGAAGCGCGCATTTTGGAGCAGGGGGTGTTGAATCATGGGAGACCCAATTTGTAAGTATCGATCTCAAATTATATTGCTTATGTAGTTTATTAGGAGGTTGGTTGTTTCTTTGTACTAATCCCTCCACAAAGTGTGTCACAGTCATGCAGCTTGAGATCGTGGGCAGATACCCTACTCCAGTGGAGACAGCCTACCACCGCCACCATCGCAGATGAGATACATGGAGGCACTTCTATGATGACGGGTTGATTACTGAGGAGCAGTATATCCGGGCTACTGGAGCGGCCCCCGAGGTATTTGAAAGTAATTAAATAATGCCAAAATTATAAGTAAAGATTTGATTTTTCATACATTGATATATGTTGTCCCTTGTTTACAGGCCCATGCACAAGACGACGAGGAAGACGAGGAAGGAGGCACAGAAGGAAGCACAGAAGGGAGCGCAGAAGTGAGCGTGGAAGGCAGAGGATTAGTCGTAGAAGTAGTGCTAGCTATTCTTTTTTGTACTTAAAGCCACTGGCTTGGCTTTGTGCCTCTTGTATATAGACTCCTCTTATTTTTTGTACTTGAAGCCACATGACGTGGCTTAGCTTCTTTATTTTTTGTACTTGAAGCCACATGACGTGGCTTAGCTTCGTGCTATATGTATATACAAGCACTTTTTGAGCTTTCAATTTTATTGCGTTTTGGATTTGTAATATTTTATTTGGAATTGTAATTAAAATGCGGTTGGCTATAAGAATTGAATTACACAATGTGGATATGGGATTCTTGTAACTATATAGCATACACAACATACACAGTATTCTGTAAATTTAAAAAAAAAAAAAAAGCGCGTCTATCTGTGCGTTTAAAAACGCGTTTATATTCACGTCTGTCTGTTCGACTTGCGTCTATATGTGCGTCTATAAACGCGTTTATAAGCACGTCTATTTATGCATCTAACTGCACGTCTATACACGCGTGAGTCTGATCTATAGACGCGCAATTAGACGCGGGTCTCCAGATGCGAAAACAGATGCGCAAATAGACGCGCCCGTAAGTTTTTTATTTAGTTCATGAAACGCGTCTGTGCGCGTGTCTATGGGTGCTTTGTCTTGTTGTGTATGTTATATTTCATCAACAATACTTCTCAAATTTAACCATAGATGAATGAGAAATCTACTTATGATATGCTATTTTGCAAGGATGAGAACAAGTACTTTTGTTTGTATTATAATTCAGAGACAAAAAGGCTTCATAGCCTTCCTTTGTTTTTTTCTCAGCTCATACAAAATATCATTTCACGTGCACTTGGAAAGCTTATGTGGAGCACAACAACACAAAGCAACTATAGACGTGCTTGATAGACACGCAAAATAGCGAGCGCATCTATAAGCATTGCTTGAATAGAGAAACTGCGAGTGCATCTAATAGCGCATCTAATAGCTTGTCTATTTGCACGTGTATTAACACGTCTATTAGTGCATCTACACTGAGAAAGTATGGGCCCGTCTAACATCGTGTTTATCAGCACGTCTATTTGCGCGTCTACATTGAGAATTAGATGCGTATTTAGACGCTAAACAGAGAGAATACAGAAAGTGAGATTTTGGTGTACATCACTGCTTTCCAAACATTGCCCATGATTACCAAAGCACATAATTTTAACAAAAACATCAATGCTGTTTTGCAAGCCCACATATACAAGAATTAAGTGAGGTGAGGAGAATAAGACAATATGTAAAATAGTTTTTCCAATATCAATGATGGGCTACGGTTCAATCTCATCCTCAATGAGATCAACCCTTGCCAAACTATCTACTTCAAAATCCAAACAAGTGTTTAGATCTACAAATACATTCAACCCACTACTACTTGTGCTACTCATGTACTCATCGAAATCAGCATCACCAATGGTAGGCTCGTCCTCACGGGTAATGGCCTCAATATCTGTATCTCCTATCTCATGATCATCCTCCTCTCTCATATCACGGTCATCATCACCTCCATGGCCATGATCATCCTCCATACGCTCCATATTAGTAAATGTACTATACATCACTGAAACGTGGCATAATAGGTATGACATGCCACCATCTATTATTATCCACCATTGGTTGATAGAAAACCTAATTCAAACACAAATACAACCATGTTATTTTCCTTGCATCAAAGGTATCAAATATTTAAAAGCGAGTATTTTTATATGTGTGCATAGTACCTGTTCACATTGTTGCGATAGTACTAGTGTGTCTTTCCTACTTTCCCAAAACTTTGTGGAGTCAATAGTACTTACAAAGCCACTTGCATGGCGTTTGATTGTTGCATTAGGGCCTCTTTCCACCACATCCTTAAAACACTTTACATCCAAAACATACACAAAGAAGCGTCGAAAGTCAAGCTTAATAATATCTTGGATTATGCCACAATAATCATCCATGGCTCCATTGGCTCCCTCAAAGCTAGCAATGATGCCACAATCTTGTGTGTTTCTCTTATCATCAATCCGCTGTGTTCGAAAATGCTTGCCCTCACACCATATAGCATTGAACATAGTGCACTACACCAAGAAAAAATCAATTAAATAAGCAATCTAAATTATTGACAGCTCCTAACTATTGCATAACATTCTATATACCAACCTTACTCATGCATCCCCTAGCATACTCCCATTCTTCCATTGTGATATGCATCCCCTCGTCTTTCTCTACTTTCTCCATTTCATCAAGTAGCCAATCCACATGAATATCCTTTGGAAGTGCTCTTAGATGCTGAGGGTATGGCACACGAGATCTGTGGTGTGTACGAAAGAGGGCCCTTTCTTCTTGTCTTCTTGCCTTTGCATCCTCGTATCTTGTCACCCATCTTTTCATCACATCACTATTAAGCACGCAAAAGAGGTTGATACTATTATGCAACTCCGTGTCTATTACTTTGTTGCGTCCTTTTCCTTGAGGAACAATAGAGGTCATCCTTAGGTCTTCATCATCTCTCCATAGTCGTGGGAGAGAGCTATCCACATCAACAAGAAACTCAGAAATATATACAAGTGACTCTTGTACCAACCAACCCTCGGCCATGCTACCTTCGGGTCTTGCATTTTGTCTCACGAAGCCCTTCAAGGTCTTCATGAAGCACTCGAGGAAGAACAACCATCGTGCATGTATAGTACTGCATATAGCAATCTCATCCACCAAATGCACTATGAGATGTAGTTGGCTTGTGAGAATAGAACGTGGAAATGTCTCCTCCACTAAAACAACCGCCTCCACTGACATAACTCGAGCATTCTCAAGCATGGTGGGATCTATTTCCTTTGAGCTCACATACCTCACAAGCTCACCCATCTTGTAAATACAATCTTTCACGTCCTTCGATGCACTACGTGAAATGCTAGTAGGTAGTATGAACTGAACCCGCGAGGAGGTGGTTGATTAGTTGCTTATAGCTATTCACTCACAAATTTGAAAGGAAAAAGATATTATGCATATAAAATACTTACTTGGAGCATCTTGTACCAATCATGAGATTTCAAGCCATATAATTTCTCTACACCTCTTTTCTTGCTCTTTGTAAAGGCCTCCTTCAAACACCTCATGCATCCAGTGGGAGTACGAATTGTAATAATAGCGTGCTTCACCACTGCCATCTCTAGCTTTGATAACCTCCATGGTGCACGAGGTAAAAAAACATGCCCATTTGGTCTCTCTTGTGGCCAAGCTTCACGCATCCTCCCTGTGGTACGTAGATCCTCCCTTATGCCTACGGAATCTCGTGTCCCATTCAAATGCTCCCAAATGGTAGATGCCTCATTCTTGAAGATAAGCATGGGATCAAGCAGGTGATTGATCTTGAGGTGGGACCAATATGGTAAACGATAAAAGATGGAGTATCTAAACAAAAGGTGGTGTTAGCGGGAAATCTTTATTTCTAGCCAATATAGCACACAATAGTTACAAACCCTTACCGACTCATGCCAAGTGGTGGAGGAGTCATGGAACCATCCCAAATCCTCATCCAATCTCCTGCAGTGAGTGATTGTGAGAGGACTTCATTCCAAGGGGCAACATATCTAGGATGATCAGGTGGGAGAAATCGATGGTGATTCTCATAGATGACCTTATTCAATGTGTCTGCCCGTGAGGCAACTAGCGAAGGACCACAAACAGGACATGCATGGTAACCCGATGTAGTGAGACCTGAACAATAGATGCAATTAAGAGTTGAATGTGGGTTTAGGGTGCCACATTCTTTGCCTATTCATAATTAGAAGTGTAATGCTTACCTAAACACTCGTCATAGCCTTGAAAGTCATGCATCATCCACATCAAGACTGCTTTATAGTTGAAGTCTCGTGACAAGGGAGGCCTGCTCACATCATGCAACTGGATACCTCTCCAAACTATCTCTAGCTCATCAATCAAAGGCTCCAAATAAACATTAGGATTTTTGACTTTATGTTTCTTTGGAATTAGAAGGGACAGCATAACATGTCCTTTCTTAATAGCCATAGAGGGTGGAAGATTATAATTCACCAATATCACTGGCCATACACTGTAAGAGGTGCTTTTGAGACCAAATGGATTCACACCGTCCATACCCAATCCAAGTCTCAAGCTCCTATGTTCTTCCTTGAAGCTTGGCCATGTGTCTTCAACATGCTTCTACGCAAGAAAGTCTGCGGGAGTTCTCCACTTGCCATCAGTTGATCGATGGAAGGAATGCCATGACATGAGTTCAGCAATGGATTTGCACTTGAACATATGTTGGATGCAAGGGATTATGGGAAAATGTCGCAAAACCTTATGAGGCATGTCCAAAGTTTTGAGATCTGCTCTATATCTTGCCTCTCCACAAGTAGGACACTCTCTTGCATCCTTATATAGTCCACGAAACAAAACGCAATCGTTGACGCATGCATGGATGTGCTCGTAATCTAATCCTCCAAGAGAGGTCACATGTTGCCTTGCCATATCTCTTGAGGTCGGTAATTTATTCTCCCTTGGAAGCATTTTACACAATAGCCTGCACATGACGGTCCTTAAATGAGGAAAAGCATTCGAGTAATTGACCCACTAGCATAATTCACCATGTTTGCAAAATAGACTTTAAAGCTTACTTGAGTAATGCATTCAAACTTGCATTGCTCCATCCATAGATGGTTTGCAAGTTTAGTAACTCAAGGGAGGAACGTAGAACAGAAAATGTGCACCACTTAAACAGTGGAGTCGATGCTGCAGTTAAAAGATCGTCTTGCTCCATGCTATCATCCCTCCCTTCAGATTGATGGACATATAAATCCCGCACCATATCATCAAAACACCTCCTCCTCCATGGCTTCATGAGGTAATGGTGGAGGGCTACTATCACCATCACTCCATGCATCCATAACAGTCCCTCTTGAAGATACCACCTCATATCGCCGATGCTTCACCTCCTCATGGTGAGCATAGGGCATCATATGCGGGTGTGGCACTGCATCCTATATCAAATTAAAACAGGATCATAACTCAAACATATGAACACCCATAGGTATCTCAATCAACCTTAACTCTTTAACACTTACCATGTTTACGGTCGCATCCCATTCTCCATACTTTGAGATGTGATTGAGTGTAATCTTGCATGCATGATACATGTTTCCTCGACATCGATCACACATACATTTGATTTTTTGCTCCAACCACATTTCGCGATGGTGGATACGGAGGGATTGATCCTCACTAGAGCTACTTGTTGAAGATGAAGACATCCTACAAACAAACAACCCAAGAAAATTTGCTTTTCTTCAAATATTTAATTTTAAAACTCTGTGGCGTGTCTAAAGGCGCATCTAAATCCACATTTGTCTGTTCTATGGTGCGCATCTAAAACCACGTCTACTCTGTGTATTTAGACGTGCAATTACACACGCTTATAGACGCGCTTATAAATGCAGTTTTAGATGCAACTATAGACACGATTTTCAAATCTACTTTTAGCGCGCTTGCTTTGCTTTTCTTCACATAAGCTTCGCGCGGCTTGCTTGCTTTGCTATTAACAGATCCACAATCCGACACTTAAGAGGAAGGCACCCACACTTACTTCCAGGCTTACACTTAAGAGGAAGGCACCCACACTTACTTCCATGCTTACAAGAGAAGAGGGTGAACAAGGAAGATAAGCAAAGGACAAGAAGCTTCCATACCTCTATCCTCTATCCAAGGTAATCCTTTTTATAGTTGATCTTCTTTGGTAGTTGCTCTCTTTGGATTTGTCCTTTGTCGTATCTAAGAAACGAATGATTTTGGTATCAGTGTTATGCTTTTGTGTCGGGCGCATGTCCTTTTCCACTTTTTAGAATAGTCTCTATCGGAGTGCATCTATAGACGCATCTCAGAGCGCGTCTAAAACCGCATCTATAGGCGCGTCTATACACGCGTCTAGCCTGTTTACAGACACAGACAGCCGCGTCTATAGACGCACTATTATATGCGAAAATAGACGCGTCTACATATGCGCTCCGATAGTTTTAGGCACTTCCCTTCCCTTCCCTTCTCTTCTCTTCCCTTCCCTTTCCTTCACTTCTCTTCCCTTGCCTTTTCTCTCTCTATTTCTCTTCTTTTTCTCTTCTCAGCTCATAAGTAATCTTCTTTTTTCCTTTTTTCCAGTTCATCATGTGGCCAGGAAGCTCTTCAGGCTCACCTGATCTCTGGGAGTCTATTTTTAGGGAGTTATATAAACTTTTAGGGCACCCTCCCAGTCTTGCGGAGTTATACGGCTACATGACGGGTACTCTAAACACCCCCCAGGAGTTGGCACTATAGACTCCAAACAACCCCAACCCCACACCAGCTGAGATTACCCTAGTGGAGTCAGCACAGCCTAGCTGACTACACAGCCGAGGCCCTTTCCCCATGCCGTCTTATGCCCCTTCCCCCATGCCGGCAGGGGGTCCTTCTGTCTCACAGAGCCGTCGGTGTACTCCTGTGCAATCGAGACTCGGTTCTCCAGCTACGAGTGGTCCATGTAGTCCCGTGTAGTCTCCAGCTACGAGTGGCCAGCGTACTAGCTCAACACGACATGGTAGCATGCGTAGTAGTAGAGAGAGCGGTGGGGGATGCATGGCACAGTGCTTTGGGAGGGGTGGTGGTGGGGACGATGATGATTCAGATGATTTAGACGTGCCTTCGGGTGATGGTACGATATTCTATGACATCACTCAGACAAGAGGCATCTTGATGGATGTGCGGGGGAAGGACATCATGGCCTTCATGCGCTCTGTAATTGCTAACAATTACAGAGATTGCTTTATCCACTTCAAAGACTAGCCAAAGAGGTTGGTTGATGAGATCCTCGCTTCTGTTTGCTCTAGGTATCCTAACCCCCCCAATCACCAGTTCATACATAAATGGGCCAAGTCAAAGATTGTTATGATACTTGGCAATAAAAGATCTTCGCTTAAGAGGCAGGCACTAGCGAAGATTGCCAGGCTCGAGTGAGGTCAACCACCAAGGGGCCCGCCCCACACCGCTCACAAGCGTGAGTGGAAGAAAGCAATGAAGTCAGCGAGGGAGGACCCCAGTCTACAGCATGTGGAGGCACGAAGGATCCAGATGGAGGAATATGGAAGCGTGCATTTTGGAGCAGGGGGTGTTGATTCATGGAAGGCCCAATTTGTAAGTATTGATCTCAAATTATATTGCTTATGTAGTTTATTAGGAGGTTGTTTCTTTGTACTAATCCCTCCGCAAATTGTGTCGTCTTGCAGTTTGAGATCGTGGGCAGATACCCTACTCTTGTGGAGACAGCCTACCACCACCACCATCACAGAGGAGATACATGGAGGCACTTCTATGATGATGGGTTGATTACTGAGGAGCAGTATATCCGGGCTACTGGAGCGGCCCCCGAGGTATTTGAAAGTAATTAAATAATGCCAATATAATAAGTAAAGATTTGATTTTTCATACATTGATATATGTTGTCCCTGGTTTACAGGCTCGTGCACAAGACGACGAGGAAGACGAGGAAGGAGGCACAGAAGGTAGCGCAGAAGGGAGCATGGAAGGCAGCGAGGATTAGTCGTAGAAGTAGTGCTAGCTACTCTTTTTTGTACTTAAAGCCACTGGCTTGGCTTCGTGCCTCTTGTATATACACTCCTCTTATTTTTTGTACTTGAAGCCACATGACATGGCTTAGCTTCGTGCTATATGTACATACAAGCACTTTTTGAGCTTTCAATTTAATTGCGTTTTGGAGTTGTAATGTTTTATTTGGAATTGTAATTAAAATGCGATTGCATTGGCTGTAAGAATTGAATTACACAATGTGGAAATGGGATTCTTGTAACTATATAGCATACACAACATACACAGCATTCTGTAAATTTTAAAAAAAAAATTATAAAGCGCGTCTATCAATGTGTCTATGAATGCGTCTATATACGCATCCGTCTGTTCGACAAGTGTCTATTTTTGCATCTATAAACGCATTTATAAGAGCGTCTATTTAAGCATCTATATGCATGTGTGTCTGCTATATAGACGCGGTGGTAGACGCGGGTCTCTAGACACAAAAATAGATGCGCAAATAGATGCACCCGTAAGTTTTTTATTTAGTTCAATAAACACGTCTGTGTGCATGTCTATGGGTGCTTTGTCTTGTTGTGCATCATATGGTGACCAAAGGTGTTTACAAACAACACACAATAGTTTATTTCATTCATTTTGGAGGACTATCTAGGCTGAGTACCTTGACTCAACAAAAAGAGAGATCTGGAGCATACATGGAGATGATTCAAAAAGCATAATCTGCATAGGATGCCTCATCTTGTGGAGGCAATCAACTGAAAGTAGATTGGCAGTTTCTGACTTTGTAGTTGCTTCCTTTTTGGCTCTAAAAATTTTTTCATGCTCGGGGGGGTCACTATGTATAAACCCTCTATATCACGTGCATTCAAGGCCTATTTTTAAAATCCCTTATAAGTAAATTTTTCATTAATAAAATGTACCCCTTTTCTATACAAATCTGTAATTTTTTTCCAAAACTATTTTAAATAGTCCCTTATGTATATTTATTTTTGTAAATTTTATAAATAAAAAATATCATTCTGTTGAACTCACGAGATAGGGTTACATATGATGATTGACTCCCCCGAGTTTTCATGGTGATTGTTTTTGCCAAAGTGTTTGCATGGATTGATCTTGAAGCAGTCTTTTGAGAGGTGATTAGTCTTCCCACAATGTTTGCAAGGTGAAAACTTGCCCTTCTGAATTTTTATGGCATAGGCTATGTCATTGCCTCTCCGGAGTTCCATGTGCCTTTCTTCTTCTTGAAGAGCAGAAATAAGACCTTCAAGATTAGGATTAGGGAGAATTTTTCAAAGTGGTAACAACATGATCATCATCTTCAAGCATACTCTTGAGTAACACTGCCATTGCATCATCTATAGTGATTGGAGAGTTGATAGAAGCAAGTTGAGTCATGAGACTCCACATGTAATTGACATGGGTAGACAAAGGAGTGCCACTAACCATCTTCAATTCAAAGAAAGCAATCTTAAGTGACAATTTTGAGATGTAAGAGCTAGCACCAAAAATAATGTCAAGCTTCTGCCAAGCTTCTGAAGGAGACTCCAAATCAGAGACGTGATGAATATAGTCATCTCCTAAGGCAAGAGCAATGATGCCATAGGCTTTCTCCTCTCTAGCAGGATCTCTTACCGAGCATGTCGCAGCTAAGGATTCTCCAGCATTGGAGGCTGTTGAAGAAGAAGTTGAAGCTGGTTTGACAAGCCCCTAGAGGTTTTCCCTCATCAATGCAAACTTAACCTTCATTTTCCATGTGTGAAAGCCCTTACCATTGAACTTATCCATATTCAAGATGGTAGCCATGAGAGGGTCTAACCCAGAATGGGTAGTGTCTACTCTCTTACAAGGCTAGAAAGAGTTGAAGAGCTTCAAAATACAAGCATTTAGAGTAGCAAAGGCTTGCAACCAAAATCCATACTATAAATCAATGATGCTTTCACTTGCATGCTTCATAGAGGTGACTAAATGAAAGTATTCCAAGCAAATCCAGGTATAGCAACTTAAAAGAAAGTTGTAGCCACAATTGTATTGATGCCTTTCAATACTTTAAAACCTCAGAAATGCTAAAGTAGCATCAAACTCATAACCTTGTCAAAACTGTCCAAAACAGAGGCCTCAAATTGAAGGGCTTATAGCTCATATACCAGAGAAGGAGGTTGGGCAAAATGGCATGCGATATTGCTGGTTGGAGCATCGTCAAAATCGATTGGTTTTTGGCTCTATTCTCCTTGAATATGCAACCATTGCTGCTCAGATTTCAACACAAGATAGCCCAAGGATGGAGAAGCTTCCCTTGAAAGGAATTAGAGAAAGGTGGAGTAGACACAGAGAAAACGCAGAAGACAATTTCGGCGATTTTCATGGAATGGCGACCAGGAGCGACGACCTTTCTTCAATTGCTTGCAAGTGGAAGTTCGCACATACGAGGGGTATCTCCAGCAAGAAGGGCTTGGAGAATGGTGGAGAAACAAGGAAGAACAATCTCTAGCAAGATTTGGGAAGAAAGGGAAGAAATGGTGAAGATGAAGAAGAAGAAGATGGAGAAGATGAAGATGACGTGGCACAAATGGGCTCAAGGAGGATCAAAGGGCTCTGATACCATGTTGGTGAACTGAAAGGAAAGCATGGAGTGAATACAAACTGAGAATTCTTGCTTATGGAATGAAGAAAGGTGAGGTCCTTAAGTAGGCACCTCTTACATGATCACTGACATCACTGATGACCTCTGAGCTCCACAATCATCTCCTCAATCTGCTCCTAGATTCTCTCAATCATCCTATGTGGCTTCTACCACCACCTAACAGTGCTTATGGGCACCTAACTGTGCCTCTAGCACACACACATAGAAACCAAGGTGTGCCTAGGGCATACACCTTGAGATATCCCATCAAATAATGCATATCGAGAGCCTCAAATTGAACAAAAAGGGATTACATAAATGTCTTAGAGACCAAAACATTACATCCAGTGAGCCAAAAGATCGTTGAGAGCTCAAAAGATTACATCCAGCCATTGCTAGGAAAAAAGGGAGCTCATTTTGGGGCCCTGTAAGAAATTCACTATTTTCTCTTTTCTCTCTCTACAAAAGCAAGAAAATATGGATACTTGCGTGAGAAATGTCAGTGTGAAAAGGAATAAATATATTCTTTCACATGCTTTATATTCAATGTTCATATAAGAGCAACACTTTTCTGTGCAAAATTTGGTGATTCTGACACCGCAGACGTCCGGAACGGCCCAAAACCCCAAGAACGGCACTGGAAATGCTGGAATCGGACATCCGGAGGCCCGGAAACGGCAAAAAAAAACCGAAAAGTGGGATTTGCAGCAAAATGCGATCTGGCACCTTTTGAATTTCATGGCACCTTATGAAATTCAAAAGGTGCCAGATCGCATTTTGCTGCAAATCCCACTTTTCGGCCTTTTTTTGCCGTTTTCGGGCCTCCGGATGTCTAATTCCAGCGTTTCCAGTGCCGTTCTTGGGGTTTTGGGCCGTTCCGGATGCATCTGTGGTGTCAGAATCATCAAATTCTGCACAGAAAATAAATTTTTTAAAGATTCAAATCAGATCACCTCATTAATGTGACATGCTTCTACGAACATATAGTACTATTTCTTTTTCTTATTTTCATCTTCTTTTGTTGAATTTTCAACGTTACGTTGGCCCACTCTTAATTGGTTGAGAGCCTATTTTCTCTCTCTTCTAAAACGCCCCAAAATGAGCTACCTTTTTTCCTAATGATGGGAGACTTGTCTGAGTAAGAGGGAATTTGTAGAACTCAATTTTTCTGCTAGTCTAGCTTGTTGCATTAAAAATTTTTAGGGAGCCAAAGGAGGATACAATGGAGAGGCTAAAGACCATGCATATTGCTAGGACTCAGATTACGGACCCCCCAGCAAGTCATGAGTACTCTACTATGAAAATACCGAGGCCTTCGATGACATCTAGGGGAAACCCATATAGCATAGCAATAAAGAGGCCCTCTGTGAGCATGTCATCTAAGGTGATGACATTCAGATGTGTGGGGAATTGCCTATGGGAACGAAGGGTCTCCACTAGTGCTAGCATTTCTACTCCAAGTGAGTGCAACGCAATCACCTTATATGAGAAGGCAGATATTATTGGGATCACAGAGCATCGAGGGGGGTGTTAGTAGGCATTCTGAAGATGAGATGGTGAGCAGCAGATGAGCAGGGGAGCAGATGCAATGACGAGAGTTGGAGGAGGGAGCGTGGAGCAAAGTAGAGCAGGGGCAGAAAAGAGCTAGAGGAGGGGAGTGGAGCAAAATAGCAAAGAAGGTGGAGCAAAGTAGCAGAGCATGGGTAGATCAGAGCAACGTAGTAAATTGCCAAATGCCACGGATCTTATATATATTATAAAGTTCGAGCCACCGCGATGGCTGGAGCCTGGGGTTCCATCCATATTAATTGCAAGCCACCACAGCAGAATCCCCCAAATGGGCTAGTAATCATGAAGAAGATGCCATGTGGTGCCACTCCAGTGCCTAGTAATTAACTGGCAGCTCAGTAGGATCTTAGCCATGACAGACATGGCTGACGAGAGCCACCACCACCGGGTAGTAATTCCCACAAAGGTAAATCATGAAGCTCTAATCACTCATTACCATGCACTCAAGTTCTCTACTAAGAATGCGAGCCGAGTGACTGGTAATTTTTACTACACTCGTAGTGATCATGCATGCTAAAGCATGGTGGTGGGTGAACGGTGGCACCGTGGAATTGTAGCCACGTTAGACGTGGCTGATGATAGCCACCACCATCAGGCAGTAATTCCCACAAAAATAAATCATGAAGCCTAATCACCTCTAATCCCTCATTACCATGCACTCTAGTACTCTCCTGAGAATGCAAGCCCAGTGACTAGTAATTTGTTGCACTTGTAGTGATCATACATGCAAGCCCGGTGGTGGTAACTAGAAGTTGAGTAATTGCGGGCCACTACGATGGCTGGTAATTAACTGCCAGCCCAGTGGGTCTTAGCTGCCACCACAAACGTGTTTGGGAATCTTAGATGTCACCACCTCTAATAATTCATTACCATGCAAGTCAGTACATCTGCCTTGAATCATTCAAAATTTGGGCCAACCACTGTAGTGGCTCTCACCTTGAGAGTAGTCGGGCTACAACCAATGTGGTGGCTCTCACCTTGACAGTGTAGTCAAGCCACAAAATGCTATTCCATTCCCTTCACTGCTTCATCTTCTATCCCTCTCGACCATTTCTTTCTCCCTTGGAATCGGACTACAAACTCAAGCCTCCACTATTCCATTTCCTTCACTGTTTCATCTTCTATCCCTCTCGACCATTTCTATCTCCCTTGCACTCTTCCAACAACTTCTATCCCTCTTGTAATGGACCCTCACACAATCTTTCCTCCCCCTCTGCAGCACAGTGTGAGAGCCCCTCCTTTCTTGATCTTGAAATCGTGACATATGGGAGCTCCTCTCTTACTCTTCAATAGCCCAATTTGGATGCTCTCCAAAATGTCACCAAGTTGGTATAGGAGGTGAACATGAAGGAGGGGCAACTAGTCTGTCAATGTCAAAAGATTACCATCAATGAAAGCGTGATTGAAAATGCTCTACTGGAGGCAGTTTGCAAGCACACTTTTTCGAGGAGTAGCTTGAAGAGACAGGATATTCTAGGCATATACCCCAATGCTCAGATTAGTCAATATGGTGGAGTTAAGATTTCGAGCTTGCCAATAGACCTCCAAGATGTGCTAAAGAAGACCATTCACTTCTTTCTTGATATGAGAGGAACCTGCAAGTTCTGGCAGGTTCAAACATCAATAGAGCAACTAAAACGAAGTGATGTATCTTTCTCAAGGGCGATCTCCAAGAGCATGTTAATCAACCTGAATAATTGCATGGATGGAAAATCTCGATTGTGATTTCAGCCAATATCAGCAACTATCAATGTTTTAAGACCACCATGCACTAGTCCCAATAGTTTGGATTCCAAATTTTCAATCCATTTTGGTTCTCAACAAATCAAAAGAAAGTTATGGAGCGTGCCCTCAAATGGTTATGCATCACTTTAGCACAACATTGGAGGCCCATTAACCAATGTATAGTGATCTCATCTAGGTGTTTCCTTGGGTTGAGGAGAAGCTCATGTAGTGTACTTTCGAATGATTACTTGGTTGCATGTAAGTATAGAACAAAATTTTGATTTTTTTAAATAAATTGCTATATCCTATAGTCTTCAGGATGCATGCTTCACATGCAACATAGCACTTGTAATTCTTTAACGGTCTCATTCTATCCTTATTCCATAACTTTTTGATGTGATGTTCAAGTTTGGAATGTGTACTACAACTTGAAGACAAAGTTTGCCGAATTCCATTGAGATATGCATAAGCTATGGGTCATGCAAGATACCCATTTACAGAAAAGTCCTTGAACCTCACCAAAAATGGCTACACCCAAGAAAACAATGACCCAACTGCCGTGACTTGGCATATGGAATTGCCCTCTAATTCTCTCACATCACATCTAACCCTCACCCTTAGTTGGTTTGCAAGAGGAATCTTTCCTGTATTATATTCTTTTATTGACCATTGATGATTTTGAGCACTCCATTCTTCAAAAACTTCATGGACAAGGTTGAAATCTTTATGGCCCTCCACCACCAGTAATTGCCCATATTGATTCCTCTCAATCATGACGAGCACATCATTGGTCTCTTCAAGATGTTCCAAGTAAGGCATCAACTCTCCTACTGGAATGTTATCTTCATTGTCTTGCACATTAAACATAAGAGGAAATATGCAAAAATGCCTTTGATATTTTTGCTAAGGGTTTGAACATAGTCTCAACACCAACCTTGTCAGGCCTATTTATCCTCCTCTTACTATAAGAGTAGCATCCCTGCTCTATTGAGCCCATATCATGAAGAAAAGGAGGTTTTCCTTTGCATATATTTGAAGATTTGCTACCATTTCAATGACATTATGTTCCATTGATGTCGACCAAATACCTACATTACATTTTTGTAGCAAGATCCTTAGAAATGCAATGCACCCGGGTCAAAAAACCATATAGCTATTGTGTCCATACATAATAGACGTGTGTATTGGTGACTTGAACAAGCAACATGTTAATAGTAAGCCATTCAAATCCAATATCACAATCATCCTTGGCTTATCCCAAGATGATGTAATTGGATGGATTACATCTAGACTGTCTGCAAAGTTTCTACACCTTGACTCCTCCAAGCTCCCTTGTGCTTTGTGTTCAATTATGTTTGGCACATCACCAAGATTCGATTTTACCTCATATTCGCTAGCTCTTGACACCACTTCCAAAAGTCCATTGCTATTGAGGTTGCTTGCAATTGTCCACAATTCTAATGGCATGTTTTGTTGTCTAGTAGTTGTCTCCGCTTTCTTCGAAAGCATCACTGATTCCAACATCACCAAGACTGAGTTGACCTCAGACTCTGACCTCAGACTTGCTAGCTCTTGACACCACTTCCAAAAATATATTGCCAATGAGGGAGCAATGAGGCTTGTAGTTGTCCCCATTTCCAGTGGCATTTTCTCTTGCGTATTAATTATCTCTTTCTCCATCCTTGCATCTTTCATTCCAACATCCTTATTGACCTCCAAGGTGCTCTCTCCTGATACCACTTCCAACAATGTACACATTTTTGGTGTTATGTTTTCATTTATAGTATTTGTCCCTTTCTCCTTCCATGCATCAATAATTCATGTGGAGTATAATTCCAAGAAATTCAGTTATTATATACAATTTAATTGTCATGGCATTCTTCCTCTAAGAATATGGAGAATGGCACTAGGACCATACTCCCTATGAGGTAAAGGTGAATGTCACTTTTGACATAGAGCTTTGTACAAAGTACTATACCTATCACCACATCACGAGGATTCTCAATGAAGCACTTAAAATACAACAAAAAATGAATTACAAATACCCTTTCTCTTCTTCTCCACAACGTCATATGAACTGGTAGAGAAAATGCACTAGTACCATTTTAGTTTCAGTGGATGACAATAACATCATCCCTTAATGAGGTTATGGTGAATTTATTTAAAAAATCATTAGAGAATGGCACTAGTGCCACTTTCCAAATTTTGATAGATCTATGGAAATAAATTCAATTCAAACACTTTGGAAAAACAAACATTACAATACATTGGGTTCATATCACACGAAACCAATATCAATTAAAAAGTGGCAGTGATATATTATTGAAATCGTCACTACTACTATTTTTAAACTAGGATTGACATGCCATAAATCCCTTTGCAAATCATTCACAGACATAAAAAGTGGAATATTAGCAATGTATTCAGCAAATATAGAAGGCAAGGGTCCCATTGGCTCACCATCATCATCGAAATCACATGGCGGCAGCAAAGCAGCATGTGTTTGTAGTGGCTTTTCGATTCTAGAGCAAAATTTGCTCTTTGGATCATTTGTTAAAAGATTAGAACAAATGGACTCATCTTCTATGGCTTGTGCTTTTGTCAACACCAAGGACACCACTCGTCTTTTAGAGGATAATGCATGCCTTGTCACCTCCTTGTCACAACTCCTTTGGTGAAGAAGTCAACTACAAACTGATCATCCCTACAAAAACACATGATGCTTTCTTTCCTAGTGCGTTCCTTGATGGCCTCTTGTAGATCCTTTGTTTCCTCCTCATCATCACTATCAACCATCTAGGGTGTCATGTGCCGATATGACATATACCGCGCGGTATAGTTAAGTTACTGACGGTGTCTCGTGGTGCCAAATGTAGATGCAAGACCGTGCGGGGTAAAGGATACCGCTTCGAATGGATAGATACCATGCAGTAGTCACGCCGTGACGCCGTGCACTACAAGGCACAAGCCCTTTTCCGATGGAAATACTAACCTTTTTTACACTAAAAAGTTTTTTTTTGATGGGCGCAAAGGTCGGTATTTACGTCGCTATAAGCATCAAAAAAGAATGATCACTATCTAAGAATCACTATATAGCAACACTAATAAGCGTCGCTATATAGCGATACTAGTAAACGTCGCTATATAGCGACGTTTACCAGAAGCTTTAAAAAAACATTAGTGGGGCTAAACAGGGCCATAGCAAGCCCTGTTTTGCCCCACTAATGTTTTTTTTAAAGTAATTACAAAAGAATGTTGTTTATTACAAAATTTCCTTTGTGAAAAGGGTGATACAAAATCGCTCGAACGAGCCGAGTGACAGAAGCATATACATGTCAAAGATATACAACATTGTTTATCACAAAATTACCCTTTCAAAAGAGAGGAGAAAAGAAGAAAAGAGGGAAAAAAAGAGAAAAAGAGAGAGAGCATATGTTTATGAAAAGAAGAGAAAAGAAAATGAAAGAGAGGAAATAAGAGAGGGAAAAAGAAGAGAAAGAAGAGAAAGGAAGAGGGGAAAAGAGAAGGGTATGCTCATGCGTAAGCATAGGCAAATGCATATGCTTATGAAAAGAAGAGAAAATAGGATGAAAGAGAGGAAATAAGAGAAGGGAAAAGAAGAGAAGGAAGACGAAGGAAGAAGGGGGAAAAGAATGAAAAAAGAGAGGGGAAAAGAGCATAAGCATAAGAGAAGGAAAAATAAGAGGGGAAAATAAGAAAAGAGAGGAGAAAAGAAGAAAAGAGGGGAAAAAAGAGAAAAAGAGAGAAAGCATATGCTTATGCTTATGCATGAGCATATGAGCATATGCTCATGCATAAGAATAAGCTTATAAGAGAGATACATAGACAAATGAATATGCTTATGAAAAGAAGAGAAAAGAGGATGAAAGAGAGGAAATAAGAGATGGGAAAGCCAGAGAAAGAAGAGAAAGAAAGAGGGGAAAAGAGAAGGAAAAAAGAGAGGGGAAAAGAAGAAAAGAGAGGAAAAAAGAGAAAGAATATGCTTATGCTTATGCATGAGCATATGAGCATATGCTCATACACAAGCATAGGCAAATGCATATGCTTATGAAAAGAGGAGAAAAGATGATGAAAGAGAGGAAATAAGAGAGGGGAAAAGAAGAGAAAGAAGAGGGAAAAAGGAAGAAAAAAGAGAGGGGAAAAGCATATGAGCATATGCTCATGCATAAGCATAAGCATAGGCAGAAGGGAAAAGAGGATGACAGAGAGGAAATAAGAGAGGGGAAAAGAAGAGAAGGAAGAGGGGAAAAGAGAATGAAAAAAGAGAGGGGAAAAGAAGAAAAGAGAGGAAGAAGAGGAAATAAGAGAGGGAGGAAAAGAGGGGGAAAAGAGGGAGGAAAAGAGAAAAAGAGGGGAAGAAGAGGGAATAAGAGAAGAGAGGGGAAGAAAGGGTTCCTACGCCCATCACTGCAACTAGCGCTTAAAGTGCGAGCTGCAAACCAATGCAAATAACGGAAACAAAAAAAGGAAAAAAGAGGAAGCACTTTCTTACCTGGAAAAGTCCCGCTCGGTGTTTTGTGGATTGGCCATACGAAACCTATCATTTTTCAGATAACTAGTTAGAGGAAGGAGGAGTTTGGAGAAGTAACTTTCCAAAGAGATTGGATTGAGGGGACAAGCATAAGCTAACAAACAAGGAGAAAGCACAAAAGGAAGGGAAAAAGGAGGAAGAGAAATACCAAAAAGAGAAGAGCAAATCTTGTTTTTTGTCCTTAATCTCTGAAAATCAAGCATGAAAATAGCACATAGGCTTAGCAATGTAAGGAGAAACATGCTTCAACTCTCACAAAAAATGAACCTACATTGCTTAAAGAGACACCTTCTTGAAAAAATTCCTTTCACACAAGTAGAGAGGGAGAAGGGTGGAGAGGGAGCACAAGTGTCAATGGGAGAGGGGCTTGGTAGGGGTGAGGGGTGTGGGGAATAGAGGAGGAAAGCGTGGGAGGAGAGATTTTTTCTTTTCTCGCAATAGAGTTGTGAATTGCCATGGAGTCCGAACATGACTTTTTTGAATTCGAGACCCACCTAAATCTCAACCCTCATCCTATCCTAGAGGCCACTGGCCCATCAAATTCTCAGAGCACTCCTTCGGCCACAATTTGAATGCCAAACAAAATACCCACGGAGGACTTACAAGAAAGACGGCGTCGCATGGCATTTCGGGTTTTAGTCTCCCAGCGTCGCTATATAGTGACACTGGTCATTCGTTATATAATGACACTTATACCCTAAAAGTGTCGCTATATAATGACACTCATACCCTAAAAGTGTCGCTATATAGCGACACTTAATCCTAAAGGTCACTATATAGCGACCTTTAACCCTACGTGTTGCTATATAGAAACACTTATACCCTAAAAGTATCGCTATATAATTATACCCTAAAAGCGTCACTATATAGCAAAAAAACAGGGCAAAGCATCGCTATATAGCGATAATTCAAAGCACTTGATCTAAGAAGAGAGGGAAGGAGCTCATGGGCGGCTATTTTTTGGATCTTAATGGATTTCCTTGCATTGTGTGTTGTGACTTTGGAGATGTGCAAATGGAAGGGACGAGTGAAAGCTTGTCAGATAATGCACCAATGATCGGGAGTGCAGAGTGGTTTACGGAGAGGTTGTATTGTCATTGCACTCATTGCAAGTGAGAAGCACAACATCAATGCTGTATTGTCATGTGCTACTTGAGGATGTATGGGGAGGAGACCAAACCAGTACCCACCGTTGGTGTTGCACATGGTGATGGATCATCAAAAAGTCAATGCTATTTGATTAATATTTCATGCATACACGACACGAAATCTTGAGACAAGATCTTATATTTACACGAAACCTTGAGACAGGATGAGGAGGGTGGTGTGCGTATACCTTCACACTTTGAGAAGGAGTACTATAGCCTCCTAGATGTGCTAGATGATAACGAGGATACCGTGGACATGATGGATTCTATTTTTAGGGGCAATGCAACTGATGTTCGAGTATGAGGAGGTGTACATGGTACCTTTGATAGAGAAGTTACAGATCTTATGGACAGGAGTGCAGGTCTTTGATATTTCCAGAGCTTCTAGACATACCAATGACATTTTTGTGTAGAACACATCGATTCAAAGAGAGTCACGTATGATTATGGAGTCATGGCTAACTTCACACAAGATAGCCGAGCAAGTGCTTCAGATACCAATCTTCTCTCCTCGCAGTTGGATTATTGTGGGACCATACACAAAATCTATGAAATTTATTTCAGATGATTTAGTATTTTCATTCTTGATGTAAAATGGTTTAGAACTATTTATGATGGTCTTTGTTCTTCTCGAGCATTCTGAGCAGGTGCATACTAATGATTTAATTAATTGAATCTTTTGATTTTAAATATTAATTGGTACATGTACTTAAGCATAGTTTCATATAATTGATGGCATTTGGCACCCATCTTCAATATAGGTGGTTTTTCATCCGGATCGTTTTGATCCAAGATGGTGGTACGTGATCCAAGTTGCACCACCAAGTAAGCAAATTTTTGAAGATAGAGATGTGGATATGGAGATGCCACTACCAATGCCGGATCCAATTGATCTAGACGGATTTAGAGAAGAAGACGAAGATCACAATATGAGCCAAGAGGAAGATGTGCATAATGACATCATATGAGAGGAAGATGGAGATCACGATATTGAGGAAGAAGACGACGATCATCAAGAATCACCCGACTTTGTGAAAGAAGATGATCAACTCTATGGTGAACGTATGATGCTAGTGTACGATGATGATATAGGAGATCAACTCAGTATAGAGTTGGAGATATACTTGTTTGGTGCACTAGACTTGGCTCAAGATGAAGCCAAGTCTCAAACGTGGACATGAATATATGAGCTTTAAACTTGATGTACATGCTCTTGTACTTTTATTCTTTCAAAGGATCAAACATGTATGAAAAGAATTTTTTTTTGTCATTGGGTAAAACTATCTTTAAAGGTTGGTATGGGGAAAAAAACTCTTTGTAAAACGTCGCTATATAATGACCTTATACAAGTCTGGCAAGTGTCGCTATATAGCGACACTTTTATAGATGTCACTATGTAGCGACATTTATAAAAGTGTCGCTATATAGCAATGTTTATAAAAGTGTCACTATATAGCAACACTTTTTAAGTACGCTTTGCATATCGACGATTAGCGCCCTGCGCATGCTAAACGTCGGTGCGTAACCGTCGGAAAAGGGCCTATGCCTTGTAGTGGTGCGGTAAAAGTATAAACCGTGCGATATGCTCCTGATTGACATCCGATTTAAAGAATCGTGTTTTTTTGCATTTAGGGCGTTAGGCCGTGATCTTTAATCGAAAAGTATATATTTTCACCTTTAAAAGCATACTTTTAAAATCCTTGCCTCAAACGTGCAAATATTATGGCCACAGAGATTTTGAACCTAAAGGTATAGGCATAAGTCTTGGAATTGGGAGGGGCTGATGTCAGGGTCGAAGACAATTTGGCTGTTGGGATTGTAAAGTTTTTCATTAATAGGATGAATGTGGGCATGGGAAATCTCAGAGTAGCACGAGAATAAGGGGACCCTCCTGAAGCGATTTGCCATGTTTTTTTTACCGAGACCAGCTCCAACCTGTTACCACATAGTAAAACTACATACCATTTGGTAAGAACATAAATATTCCACTTAGTATTTATCTATACCGTGCGGTGATAGATATACCACATGGTACATTTCAACTACTACACGGGATTGTTGCACATACTGCGTGATATTATAGACATATTGCATGGTATACTTTTCATATATACTATGCACCCACCTCATACTATTTGCATTCCTGATAATCTAGCTTTGCTTTGAGTCTCAGAAAACACAATGAAGGACAAGAAAAAAGGGATAAAGAATGCTTCCAAACCAATTTGTAAGTTTTTATATCCTTTAAAAAAGTGTCCAGTGTTGGTGGTGGGCTCGCTCAGGCCAGCTAATATCTACTCACACTAGGATGCAAAATGGATAAATGCAAAGCTCTTAGTTTATGGCTTATCTTTTGTAATTTGAAAGGACTATTTTCATAAAGAATAGTATTTCTTTTTATGCTTAAGTACATGTATCAATGGATCCTTAAAAACGAAAGCTTCAATTAATTAAATCATTAGGATGCACCTACTCACAATGCTCGAGAAGAACAAAAGTATCACTTTTATCGGTCCAAAGTTTGGTGGAGTCTATTGCAAAGAAACTGCTAATATCTTTTCTCACTGTCGCATGGGGACCATTGTAAATAGTTCTAAATCATTTTACATCAAGAATGAAAATAATAAATCGTCTAAAATTAATTTCATAGATTTTGTGTATGGTCCCACAATAATCCAACTGCGAGGAGAGAAGATTGGTATTCGAAGCACTTGCTTGGCAATCTTGTGTGAAGTTTGCCATGACTCCATAATCATATGTGACTCTCTTTGAATCAATGCATTCCACGTGAAAATGTCATCCATATGACCATAATGCATTGTACATTTTGTACTGCAAAAGAGCATCATTAAAACAATGAAGATGCATCTATTTTATAGTGTATATTGCCACAAATAATTACTTAATTACGTCAAGAGGTAAGAAACTTACATGCATCATACATCTAGACTCGGGGGGGTCACTCATCATATGTAACCCTATCACCTCTCGAGAAAAAAGCATCCACCGACTATGAACAGTACCTACAATGGCCACCTCATCAACTATGTGCACAAGCAAGTGCACGTGAGTTATAATGCTCGAGGGAAAGTGCTTCTCAACCAAGCATATGGCTTTGATGGAGTCCACCCTAGCCTTCTCGATGCTCGATATGGAGATCTCTTTTTGAGATATCCACCTATTTCACATGCCCATGTAAGATATATTCATAATCACTCTACATATTATTCAGCTTAAATTGAAGAAAATGCAATCAATGCGATTTGATTGTAAGCATACCTCACAATACCACTGATCTTGAATATAGCATTTCTAAGGAGGACAAATTTTCCCGAAGCACGCACTTGGAGCCATAAATGAGACATCCTATTCATAGCATGCAAGTCTTCTCGCACTCCTCTTGAGTCCTTGGAACCAACCAAGTGTGCCCAATTAGTAGCCCCCACATTCTTGAAGATATGCATGGGATCCAAGAGATGATTGATTTGTAGTTGACCCCAATAAGGAAGCTTATGAAAGATGGATAGCCTCTTCATACCATGAGGAGGCTCCTCTCCATTCACCCTCCAAGCCTAAATCCAGTGACTTGCCTTCAAATATGGTGGTGGTGGTTCAAGCTAACCTCCACATGCGAGATGGTCCAGCGGAAGGTATCGAGCATGACCTTCATAAACATTTTTCCTCATATGTTTGGAGTATCGTGCAAGCGGTTTGAAATCCGGTCCACAAATAGGACAAGCATCGTACACACTTGTAATAAGTCTTGCACATGTGCATGAATGTGTTAGTATAAGACATGCACATGAAAGAGAGCCATAAAAGCATAATCCTATATTATACATGTAAAGACACAACCACATACCTGCGCACTTTCCATATCTTGGGTAGTCATGCATGGTCCACATCAAGATACCCCTGAACAAAATATCATTGGTATGTCTAGGAACTTTGGAAACATCAAAGACTCGCACTCCTCTCCATAAGATCTATAACTCCTCTATCAAAGGTGCCATGTACACATCCATATTTTTGGCCTTGTACTTCCCTAGCACAAGTAGTGCAAGTATGAGGTGTCCCTTCTTTATTGTTAGCCATGGTGAGATATTGTAATTCACCAAGACTATGGGCCATGTCGACCAAGATGTTGAGCACAACCCGAAAGGATTCACACCGTCCATGGTGAGCCCAAGATGTAAGTTGCGTGGCTCCCTTGCAAAGTCCAGCCATTGATTGTCTATGTGCTTCCAAGGTGCACAATTTATGGGAATCCTCAATGTGTCATCAGTGGACCGATGAGATGCATGCCAAGTCATCAACTCCGCTATGGATTTGCATCAAAACATGTGCTGTATTCTTCAATCTGGGAAAGTGTCTCAAGACCTTTACCGGTATCTGCTCACCCTACAAGTCATCTCTATATCGTTGTTCCCCACACTTCAGACAACTAGCCAAATCTCCATGATCATGATGAAAGAGAATACTGTCATTATGACAAGCATCGATGGTATCATAATCCATACCCATAGTTGTTAGCATCTTCTTCGCTTCATCTCTTGACTTGGGCATGGTATTTGGTGCAGGCAACATCTTCTGGAGCAACCTATCACAATTCAAACATACCTAGGCTTTAAATAATGATGATTCTCAAACATACATGATGATTCTCAAAACCAACAATATCCAAATGATGAGTCAAATGAATGCGGGAGCTAACCTCATTAAGGCCGAGACATTGTATCCGACCACCCATACTTTGCTTGCGGATTCAAGATTGAGAGACAAGCCTGTAGTTTAGACATCCTAGCACCCTCGTATAACTAAGTTGACTGCAACTCTCGCATATTAACCTCAGACTCGGACATCACATGTACATGTGATGTAGTGCTCCTAAAAATAGAATCCATCATGTCCACCATACACTCATCATCGTCTGGCACATTTGGGAGACTATAGTCTTTCTCAAAGTGTGAAGGTATATGCGCACCCTCGCCACCCTCGCCACCCTCCTCATCCTGTCTCAAGATTTCATGTAAATATAAGATCTTGTCTCAAGGTTTCATGTCATGATGGTATGCAATATTAATCACGAACTCAAATAGCATTGACTTACCAATGATCCATCACCATGTGCAACACCAATGGTGGGTATTGGTTTGGGCTCCTCCCCATACATTCGCAAGTGGCACATGACAATACGACGATGTCATACTGCTTGCTTGTAATGAGTGCAATGACAATACAACCTCTCCGTAAGCCACTCTGTGCTCTTGGGTGTTGGCGCATCATCCACACATTCCTTCCATCTGCACACCTCCAAAATCACAAATAGCCACCCATGGGCTCCTTTCTTCTCTTCTAACAATAAGTGCCTTGAAGCGTCGCTATATAATGATGCTTAGACCTATTCCATCGAAGGTGTGTCTCTTTAAGCAATGTAGGTTCATTTTTTATGAGATTTCATTTTGTGAGTGTTGAAGCATGTTTGTCCTTGTATTGCTAAGCCTATGTGCTAATTTTCATGCTTGATTTTTAGAGGTTGACAAAAAATGAGATTTAGTGAAAGAAAGAAGACTCATCTATTCTCTTTTTGGTATTTCTCTTCCTCCTCTTTCTCCTTGTTTGTAGGCTGATGCTTTTTCCTTGTTTGTAGGCTTATGCTTGTCTCCTCAATCCAATCCCTTTGAAAAGTTACTTCTCCAAACTCCTCCTTCCTCTAACTAGTTATCTGAAAAAATGGTATGTTTCCTCTTTTTCATAGGGCTAGTCCACGAAACACTGAGCGGGACTTTTCCAAGTAAGAAAGTGCTTCCTCTTTTTTCCTTTTGTTATTTTTGTTATTTGCATTGGCCTGCAGCTAACACCTTAAGTGCTAGCTACAGTGATAGGCGTAGGAACCCTCTCTTTCCCTCTCTTCTCTTATTCCCTCTTCTTCCCCTCTTTTCCTCTTTTCCTCCCTCTTTCCCCCCCTCTTTCCCTCATATGCTCATGCATAAGCATAAGCATATGCTTTCTCTCTTTTTCTCTTATGCATATGCTTTTCCCTCTCTTATGCTTATGCTCTTTTCCCCTCTTCTTTTTCCCCTCTTTCAATCTCTTTTCTCCTCTTCCTTCTCTTCTTTTCCACTCTCTTTTTTCCTCTCTTTTTCTCCTCTTTTCATAAGCATATGTATTTGCCTATGCTTATGCTTACGCATGAGCATATGCTTATGCACGAGCATATGCTCATATGCTCATGCATAAGCACAAGCATATACTTTCTCTCTTTTTCTTTTATGTCTTTTCCCCTCTTCTTTTCCCCCTCTTTTCAATCTCTTTTTCCCCTCTTTCAATCTCTTTTCCCCTCTTCCTTCTTTTATGCTTATGATCTTTTTCCCTCTTCCTTCTCTTATGCTTATGCTCTTTTCCTCTCTTCTTTTTTCCCTCTTTTGATCTCTTTTCCCCTCTTCCTTCTCTTCTTTTTCCCTCTTCTTTTTCCTCTCTTTCAATCTCTTTTCCCCTCTTCCTTCTCTTATGCTTATGCTGTTTTCCCCTCTTTTCAATCTCTTTTTCCCTCTTTCAAACTCTTTCCCCCTCTTCCTTCTCTTCTTTTTCCCTTCTTTTCATAAGCATATGCCTATGCCTATGCTTATGCTTATGCATGAGCATATGCTTATGCTTATGCTTATGCATGAGCATATGCTCATGCATAAGCATAAGCATATGCTTTCTCTCTTTTTCTCTTATGCATATGTTTTTCCTTGTCGTATGCTTATGCTCTTTTCCCCTCTTCTTTTTCCCCTCTTTCAATCTCTTTTCCCCTCTTCCTTATCTTCTTTTCATAAGCATATGCCTATGCCTATGCTTATGCTTATGCATGAGCATATGCTCATGCATAAGCATAAGCATATGTTTCCTTCTCCTTTCCTTCTCCTTTCCTTCTCTTATGCTTCTCCTTCTCTTATGCATATGCTTATTTCCTTCTCCTTAGTCATATTTGGTTCTTTTTTCATATGCTCCTTAGCCGTATTTGGTTCTTTTCCCCTCTTTTAATCTCTTTTCCCCTCTTCTTTCTCTTCTTTTCCCCTCTTCCTTCTCTTCTTTTCCTCTCTTTCTTCTCTTATGCTTCTCCTCATTTTTTTCCTTCTCTTATGAGCCTTCTCTTATGCATATGCTTTGCCTCTTATGCATATGCTTAATTTCCTTCTCCTTAGTTGTATTCGGTTCTTTTTCCACATGATCCTTAGCCGTATTTGGTTCTTTTTCCCTCTTTCAATCTCTTTTCTCCTCTTCTTTCTCTTCTTTTCCCCTCTCATTCTCTTCTCCTTCTCTTATGCTTCTCCTTCTCTTATGCATATGCTTTCCCTTTTATGCATATGCTTATTTCCTTCTCCTTAGTCGTATTTGATTCTTTTTTCACATGCTCCTTAGCCATATTTGTTTCTTTTCCCCTCTTTCAATCTCTTTTCCCCTCCTCTTTCTCTTATTTTCCCCTCTCCTTCTCTTATGCTTCTCCTTCTCTTTTCCTTGTCTTATGCTTCTCCTTCTCTTATGCATATGCTTTCCCTCTTATGCATATGCTTATTTCCTTCTCCTTAGTCATATTCGATTCTTTTTTCAGTTGCTCCTTAGCCGTATTTGGTTCTTTTGTTTTTCAAACAGATTCTAAATGGAACAACCACGCCCTCACCCAGAGGTGTCCTCCCTAAACCCCAACCCAGTTCCCCACGTCACAAGGGTTATGACATAGCTTCTCTGCTAGCTCACATAAAAGAGAGGATTACACAAGAGAGTGACTGGGTGAAGTACAACATGGGGGTGTGTGTGCTTGGGTGGGGTCCAAGCCAAAAGGTAGTGGAGCAAGGGCAACTAAGGAATGCACGACACAGCCTATGGGATCTCCATAGGTTGTGGAGAGACCGCCACGACCGTTGGAGCCTCAAATATGATTGTATAAAGGACATAATGGATTGTGTGGAGGAATTCATGGATTGCGAGTACATAATCACTGAAGAGCATGACCGCATATTAGAAGAGGTGGAGGATGAGGTCTCGAGTGACCCGCCTAGTGGTGTAGAGAAGAAAAATACCTCAGACAGTAATGTAGAGTAGTAGACCTCCTCCATCATTTTGGCATTTTTGGAGATTATCTCTTTTGGAGACAAATTTTGCTTAAGCATACTTTTGGAGACATATTTTTTATAGACATAATTTTGGAGACATACTTTTCGTCTCTATTATATATATATATATACATATATATGAAAATCTTATTGGATTCCACTTGTCTTTCATAAATATTTGTCATTTCAAAACTGGCTTTTCATAATTGTCTTAAGTAAATAATTGTCCTTTCATATTTATCTTTTATGTGTTGGTGTCATTTCATAATTTTTCGAGTGATTAATTGTCTTTTCATAATTTCTTGAGTTTGAATTTCATAATTGTCTTAAGTAATTGATTGTCTATCCACTTCTTACCTGCCCTTGTTTTTTGTTTTTTGTTTTTTGTCTTCGTGTTTGTGTCTACGTTTGTCCAATCCCCCCAAATTAGACATGGAATCAAGTCGCACGTCCGACAAGTATGAAAACCCTCATAGGAGGAGACATCATGATCTGTACTCTCTAGATAACTTTGATTCCACTTAGGTGACACCTCAAAGGCCTACCCTTGTGACTACTCTCAGACGTAGCACTATGACTACCCCTCGGGGAAGCCCTTTCCTAGTAGCCCATGGCTTTGTCGAGAGTCCCGATAAGTTTATCGCACAGATGATCGATGCGGAGGCAGCGAGATTCTTCCCTTTGCTATTGCAGAGGACGTCAGCAAATCCCTCTCCTATACCGATGGCCGGACCTACTTTCCCAACCATCCCCTCTAGCCCTTTCGACTGAGGGGTCATCACCTGGGCTTGCCCATTGTAAGGGAAGGAAGAGTAGGAAGGGTCGCTTATGTTGTGTTGACTCGGGAGATGTAGATGAGTCAGCACACTCACATTCCTACAGGCCTCCACTTGGTCCCAAGACCTAGTACCAATTAGGTCCCTTGCCCTCTCCTACTCCCACTACTACTCCTCGCTCCGTAAGCGCTCGCAGTAACATCACTTGCTCTAACTCTACCACTACCAGAGTCCTCCTTACCTAGTTGAGGACCTATCCTATGAAATCATGGTTGCTGGAGAGATAATAGAAAATAAAAAGGGCTCAGCAATGATGGCCACCATGAGGCAGTTGATGAGCCACCACATCAGGAGAGGCATAGCTACTGACTGGCAGTACCAAGATGATCAAAAGAAGTAGGCAATCTCATCAATGAATTGAAAGGACAATATCCTAACCCCCCAGATTGGGAGTTCAATTCGGATTACATGAAAGAGCGCATGGGGTCATCTTGAAGCATCATAGGTCAACCTTGCATACTTCCATTGCAAAGGGGAAGGCTAAACCCAGCTGGGCAGACAAAGCTGACTGGAAGTTTTTCAGGAAGCAGTACAAGGACCATCTCGAACTATTCAAGGGTCAAAGGAGGGCTGTGAGGAGACAGCTGGACTCCATAAGTACTTTGCACTTTGGTGCAAGCAGACGGTTGGTGTTCTAGGCAACCATGGTAAGTCTACTTCTTCTCATTTAATGTATTGTTCTATTTGTTTTACCACATATTGCATGCACTTTATCTAACTCTCTAAAATTGGGCCCACAGCAAGCTGTGATGGGTCACCTTCCCACAGACATAGAGAGGAGATGTGGGTTTTGCATAGGAACAAAGCCATGGTTTATTGAGTAGGAGGCACAGGGAGCAACGATTGATTGGGCTGAGGTGGCTGCTCACACAGTATAAGTCTACTCCTACTTGTAATCTCACTTTTTAGATTGTTTTATTCTTTATGTTCCAATCTAATTTTCAATTAATATGGTTTCACTCTTAGAATCAAAGCTTGAACGTCCCATCAGTGGAGGTGAGCGGTGATGACAAGGGATTAGGCTTACACGGCTTCAACGAGGGCCAGAGATTAGGCACAGCTCATGAGGGCCAGGGATCAAGCCAACACGATGAGGATGAGAACAAGGATGAGGACAACGATTTGGATGAGCACTAGTAGTAGTTGTTATTGAGATATCGAGCTCCACTCCTGATATGCCAGGGTGACCGTTGTGCATTTATGTCACCGACTTGTTAGCTACAGATGCGGTTGGTACACTGCCCATGAATAATAGCTGGATGACAGCTATCTTTATGTACTCTAGCTAGTGGCTCAGTTAGTATGCCACCTAAGCTAGTTGGGTTTGGTTTGAGGCCCACATATAGGGTTCATCTATTCCTTTTGTACTTAGAGAGAGAGTTCTTTTGGCTTTCACAACTAAGAAGAGGAAAACTGTTTTCAACCTCCACCTTTGTGTGTAATCCCCCATTGTGTATGTGAGAAAGCTACAAGTGAGACTCCTTACTTCTCTCCCAGTCTCTTCACATGGTATCAGAACTCGGTTCGTGGTAAGGAGCTCAAGAAAGCAAACCAAGTTCGCAGTGTCTTGGTAAGAGGATCAGTGTTGCTTTCCTTTTTCTAGTTCGGTAGAAAATCTCTACAAGTAGCACAGCCAGAAAGTGCAAGAGTGCACTGTCTCAGATTGGGATGCCCTTTTGGTGCGACGAGAGGGTAGAGAGGGTAGTATATGCTACAGGTGAGGGCAAAGCCTTCGGTGACATTATTTTTTTGATTCGAGGCCATTTCAGGGCCCGTTTTGGTGGCAGAAGTTTCTCGCAGGCACTCAAAAAGGTGCCCTGTTTTTGCTGTGCGACCACTGTTCTGCAGGTCAGTGAAAAGTTGCTGCAGATATTGCATCGTATGCCTATGTGTGGAGATATTGGGAGTGACATAATCATTCTGATTTCCTGTTGATGAAAAATCATCACTAGGAAGTGACTGTGTGGTCGAATACCACTTTCGTTAGTTTTGCATATTTGCCCTTATGAGGCAAAAGTTGTGTTTTTTGCAGTGACATAATATTTTTACAGTGTTCTGTAATGGCGTCTGATGCTCTTTCATAGATAGTCACTGAAAAGCTTGACAAGAACAACTTCACAGCATGGAAGTTTAGAATGACGAATTTCCTTGAGGGAAAAGACTATTGGGAGTTCATTACTGGAGCTGAACAAGAACCAGTTATTCCTAATGTTCCCAATCAACAGGAGTTGTGGGCATTTAAAGGTTGGCATGAGAGAGCCAGGAAAGTTATGTACTGGCTGTCTATCAGTATTTCAGATTCTACGATTGTCACTATTGGCTTTCAGAAATCTGAAAGCCAATAGTGACAAGATACTCTCCTATCTTGTCAGACCATGCTCTGGGTGCTTGCTTCAAGCCATATAAGGCCTTCTTTAACCTGCAAACAAACTCAGGATGAATAGCATGAACATAACCTGGTGGCTGCTCCATATAGACCTCTTCTTGCAAATCACCATGCAAGAAAGCATTCTTTACATCCATCTGATGTAAAGACCATCCTTTTGATGCAGCCATAGCAATGACTGCTCTTACGTTTGCCATCCTTGCAACCGGACTGAATGTTTCTTCATAATCAATGCCATATGTCTGTGCATACCCCTTGACAACTAATCTTGCCTTGTATCTGTTCACAGAACCATTTGCATTGTGCTTCACCTTATAAACCCACTTACAGCCAATTACATACTTGTCTTTAGGCAAAGGCACCAATTCCCATGTAGCATTTGCTTCCAAGGCATCCATGGATTTCTCCCATTTTTCTTTTCCCATGGCTTGCTCAAAAGAACTAGGTTCTGGTTCATGTAACTTTGACCATATAGGCATAGTGAATGGCTATAAATCCATCATATTTCAACCTATATCCATAGGATACCTAGCTCTGGTAGACCTACACAAAATAGGCTCACTACCAGGTGCTCTCAAAACATCCCTTTTCTTCCTTACTCCATGTGTAACAATAGAAGGAATACCCAACTCATCATCAAGGCTCTATTCTGAGCCACTGGATTCACCATCCACATAAGAGTGACCTGCATTCACATCAACCATGAGATGACCTACTTTCTCTTTTCCTTTTCATGATACTTCCATACCACTATCTGCATTGCTTTGAGGAGATCCTCCTAATCTCAATCTGCCTATCCATGATGAAGCATGTGAACCACTGCTAGAGGACACTACAGGTCCACTAATATTTTGTGATTACTATTGTGAATTCTATGCAGCATTACCATTTTGTGCATCTACATCATCAATCACATTTACTGGTTTATACCAGCTGCTCATCTCATAAAAAACATCTCTGCTCACTGTAGACTTACGAGTAGAAGGGTTATAGTATCTATACCCTTTCTGCTACAGAGAATATCCAATAAAGATGCACTTCTTAGATTTTGGATCCAACTTGGATCTCAACTCATCTGGCACATGAACATAGGCAATGCAACCAAAAACTTTCAAATGAGAAATATTTGGTTTCCTACCAGTATACCTCTCCTTTGGTGTCGTGCCATGTATTACTGCAATGGGAGTCTTGTTCATTATGTAGATTGCTGTAGCAACTGCTTTAGCCAAATATAGCAGGTCTTTTTCATTGAGCATGGAATGAGATACCTCTCCAATATGCCTGTTTTTCCTTTCTGCAAGTCCATTTTGCTGTGGGGTATGACTGCATGAATATTGCTACTTTATGCCATGCTCTTGCAAGAAACTTGCAAACTCATTTGAGAGGTACCCTCCCCCTCCATCTAACCTCAGGCATTTTATTTGCAAGCCTGTTTCTTTTTCAACCATAGCTTTAAAAGCTTTGAAAGCCGAAACACTTCACTTTTCTTTTTCATAAAATATACCCAAACTTTTCTACTGTACTCATCAATAAAAGTGACAAAATAATGACAGCCTCCAATAGATGCAGGTTTAGTAGTCCACACATTAGAGTGGATTAATTCCAATGGTCTCTTACTCTCTTAAACATGTCTAGGAAATGGTTTCCTTGCCTATTTTCCAAATTGATAGGCTTCACATAACTTATGCATTTTTGCAACCTCGAACTTAGGCAATCTTGCAACAATATTTTGGCCTTGCATTAATTTAAGTCACTGTACATTAACATGATCAATGCATTTATGCCAGATATCAATATCTGCAACTACACTAGTCCCATGTGCAAACATTGCTGCACTCAATTCAGGCATGTTCACATCCAACGTAAACATCCTGCCCTTCTTCTTCCCTTTTGCTATCAAGCGACCTTTGTTTTTCATATCCTCAACAAAGCAGCCATGAGGATTAAATCTGACCTGCAAGCCTTGCTCAACCATTTGACCAACAGAAACCAGGTTCTTGGTGATATTCGGGACATGAAATACATCAGACAGGTATTTATTTTTCCCATCTTGCATAGACAAAGGAATTTTACCAATCTGCACAATAGGATGTGCAGTATCATCACCAGTCTCCACAAATCCTGGTCTTTCCATTTTCCTTGCATCCTGCATCCATTCTACATGACCTATCATGTGGTTTGACACACCTGAGTCAACATACCACACATCATTGCTTTCTTCTGTACTTGTCACAGAATTGGTCATGTGCTGCACCATAAACAAATGCTCATTTCTGTCATCACCCTGTCTACTAGAGGTTGCATAATTGCCTTGTTGCAATTTTCCATTCATGATGTCATTCTGCTCTTTGTAGCAGTCTTTAGCCATATGACCCATTTTACATTGCTGTTTGCATTGTGGCCTCTCTGCCATCCACCACGACCTCTTTGGCTCCCCCTGCCTCTAAGGTTACCACGTCCTCCTCCATAGGACTAGTTTTCTTGAATTTGCTGCATAATCTGATTTCTGCCACAGCCTCCAGATCGGCCTGCTCTACCTCTGCCTCTACCTCTTCCAACATTTCAATAATAGCTTCTTTTGAAATTCCTCCTGAAGGAGATGCACCACCATTTCTCTGCTCTTCAGAAATTAGAAGAGCAATCAACTCCCCAAAATCAGGAAAATTCTCACGGATGGCAATGGATGTCCGAAACTATGCATAATCCTTTCCTAGACCATTTAAGGTCACAGAAACTAAATCATCACCTTCCACTAGCAACCCAATGGAAGCAAGTGCATCTGCAATCTTCTTCACCTTCATGTGGTAGTCATTGATGCTCATATTTTCTCTCTGCACATTATTCAACTCCTACTTGAGCTGCATTTTCCTGGCTTGCGTATTTGTGCTATACATTTTTGTCAAAGTATCCCACACTATGCACAATCATAGAATCTGAAATACTGATAGATAGCTAGTACATAACTTTCCTGGCTCTCTCATGCCAACCTTTAAGTGCTTGCAACTCCTGTTGATTGGGAACATTAGGAATAACGGGTTCTTGTTCAGCTCCAGTAATGAACTCCCAATAGCCTTTTCCGTTAAGGAAATTCGTCATTCTAAACTTCCATGCTGCGAAGTTGTTCTTGTCAAGCTTTTCAGTGACTATCTGTGATAGAGCATCCGACGCCATTACTAAACACTGCAAAAATATGTTGCCACTTCAAAAAACACAACTTCTGCCTCACAAGGGCAAATCTGCAAAACTGATGAAAGTGGTATTCGACCACACAATCACTTCTTGGTGATGATTTTGCATCAACAGACAATAAGAATGATTATGTCACTCCCAATATCTCCACGCATAGACATACGATGTAATTTCTATGATAACTTTTCATCGACCTGCAGAACAGTGGTCGCACAACAAAAACAGGGCACTTTTTTGAGTGCCTGTGGAAAACATCTACCTCCAAAATGGGCCCCGAAATGACCTCAAATTAAAAAAATAATTTCACTAGGGGCTTCGCCCTTTTCCCATAGCATGTACTGCCCTCTAGCCACACCATGAAGGGCATCCCAATCTGAGACAGTGCACTCTTGCACTTTTCGGCTGTGCTACCTGCAGAGATTTACTCCCAAACTCGAAAAAAAGGAAAGCAACACTGATCCTCTTACTAGGACACTGCGAACTTGGTTTGCTTTCTTGAGCTCCTTACCACGAACCAAGCTCTGATACCATGTAAAGAGAGTTGGAGAGAAGGAAGGAGTCTCACTTGCGGCTTTCTCACATACACAATGGGGGAATATACACAAAGGTGGAGGCTGAAAACAGTTTTTCTCTTCTTAGTTGTGAAAGCCAAAAGAACTCTCTTAGTACAAAAGAATACGTGAACCCTATACATGGGTCGCAAACCAAACTCAGCTGACTAAGGTGGCATTCTAATTGAGCCACTAACTAGAGTACATAAAGATAGCTGTCATATTCATGGGCAATGTACCAACCGCATCTACAGCTAATAGGTCGGTGACATAAATGCACAACGGTCACCCTGGCATATCACAAGTAGAGCTCGATATCCCAACACAATAATCATGGAGGATGGATAAGATAGGCTAGGCCAACATCAATCGCAAAATGAGGCTCATGGACGAAGGCAAAGTTTTGCAAACCGTAGGATTTTGTTACAATGTTAGGTCGTCAAAAGTGGATGTGCAACTATTGCAACCAAGTCTTCACAGAATCGGCCTTGAGGATAAGAAAACATTTTATTGGCGATGAAGAAAAACTAATAAAGGGATGCGAGGGACCAAGTGTCAAATCTATTGTTGCTAGCATCCTACAAGGCATTAACCATGTAGAGAGTAGAGTAACCCATGTACAAGCTGAAGATGTAAATGAGTGAACATTTAATATGTGGAACTATTGCAAGGAATTTGACATTGGTTTGGACCATGGGTATCGTAAATCAATCAATTGCTATTTCCTTACGTATTTTATTTGAGTCCATATATTTAACACTGCCTGTACCATGAACAAATGCTTTTAAATCTTTCGAATAGTTGTGCCATGTGCTTGGGATTGGAAAGTAGAGGGTGTGAGAGAAAGAATTTCCATGTGCATGTAAGCAGTGTTACCTATTGCACTGGCATGTGTGAAATACTGGCTTTTGTGTACAGAGCATGATGCCACGAAAGATCATAGTATAGATAGATGCTTACTCAAGAAAGAGCAAGATGTGGGAAAAGGCAATTAGCCATCCCATGCCTAGGTCCACAGGTAGATTACCACATCTATAACCATCCAATTATGTCATGAGGGGGAAAGACGATTGGATGGCTGCTCTGTCTTGAGGTCTAGCACACTTACTGAGTGTTGGCAGAATAAGATTGAGTGAAATGATTGTTCCATGCAAGACGTATTGTAAAATAAATTTGATCAAGGCAAGACTACTATTTTAGATACTTGTCAAGATAGAAAATTTTTCTTCTGAAACTTTTGCACATTGTTGATTCATTAGTATGTGCATGTAGACATGAACATAGCTCGAGATAAACCAGGCCAAAACTCTACAAAAGTGTGTTACACTCATACTTGCCACAAAGTGGAGATGTAACATCTGCCACAAAGAGTACATGGGTTTAGGTACTCGGATGCGCAAACATTTCATAGGCGAATCCTCAAATACAAATCGAAAAGTGCAAGGGTTTGAGAGTGGACAGGGTGGTAGCCATTTTGGGGGGTCAAACATCTACAAGTGTAGACACAATTGTGGATGACATAGTCGCACACCACCAGGCTCAACTTATAATTGAAGAAAGAACCATGGGTCTTGGATCTTGGGTAAACAATCAAACGACTATGGAAAGTTGTTTTCAAAGTGCAACCTCGGGGGGGTCACTCATCTTATGTAACTGTGAGTTCAACATAAGGATATTTTTAATTTCTAAAATTTACAGAATTTAACTTACATAAGGGAGTATTTAAAATGATTTTAGAAAAAAATTACAGATTTGTATAGAAAAAGGGTACATTTTATTAATGAAAAATATACGGATAAGGCATTTTACAAATAAGCTTTGAACGCACGTGATATAGAGAGTTTATCCATAGTGACCCCCCCGAGAGTGCAACCGCATAGAGTAGTGGCACAATCCCTTGCATAGTCAGCAAGTTGCTAAAACGTGCATATGGAAAGAGGACAATCTAGTAATGTGCCTCGTTCAATTGTCTGTGCATGTGTCTAGCAACAATCCTTGGAAGCTTCCTTCAAAGCATAATATATCGAGAAAGTGCAACAAGATGTGTATGAAGCTATCTGTCATGCAGGATATCTGTTGAGCATGGTGCAAATCCAACATTGGAAAAAAGCCATGGCCTCTATCACTAAAGCTCGCCCGAGTTTCACATTTCATTGTTATGATGCCTTCCATAACAACATGTTGGATGCATACTACACTAGCATAAAAGAGGAGATGCAGCAAATGGTTTACGATGGCATTGAGAAAATGGCTTGCACCATCCTATCAGATGGATAGAAAAATGTTAGCAAGAGGCCCTTGATCAATGTCATGGTTGTGACATTCCAAGGGGAGGCCTTTCAACAATCGATTGATACTAGCGGTGAGGCCAAGATGGGAGAATTCATTGTGAAGCAGCTAAGAAGATGTATTGAAGACATTGGTCTTAACAATATTATTCAATTGATTACTAATAATGTTAAGAATTTTTGAAAGGCTAGGAAAATTATAAATCATAGATATTGACATATTTGGGCATTGCCATGTTTGTGCCACTGTCTGGACTTAGTCTTAGAGGATTGGTACAAAACACCTGAGACAAAACTTCTTCAAAGTTGTTGTCGATGAGGTTCAAAAAGTCATGCTCTACTTTCTTAACCATTAGCGATTACTGGGTATATATAGGAATCACCAGCCTGCGAATCACCCGATGTAGCTTTTGAAGCCAAGTGAGACACGTTTTGGCATAGACTATATAATGATGGAGCAGTTGTTAAAGCAGTAGGCCCTTATAACCTAGACATTATTCAGCACAGAGGTGGCAGAGTGGATAGACAAGCCATGCTCGAGAAACTCCCATAATGAATTCAAAGGTGCTGGTTAATAATCTAGCATTTTAGAAGAGGGTATCTGATGTAGTGGAAGCTGTGAAGCCAATTTGGTTTGCAATCCGTAGGTTGGATGGCCAGACGAAGGTGGATATAGTATGGCTAAATAGGCCATGTTGCAAAATATGGTGTGAAAATGATGAAATCAAGCACACAAATCTTTGCACTATGGCACCCATATATTAGATCCACAATGATGGAATATCATACAGAGACAGATGTACAGATTATGAAGTCATGGCATGATCTTCTTGGAAACTTCTTTGAGGATAGGATAGAGTATGCTTTCTCTATTAAGGAACTCTCAACTTTTCGAAAATAGAGAAGGACTTTTTGCCTTATCAAAGAATCAAATAATTAGCCAAATATATGCTAGCATAGAGATGGTGGGAAAAGTGTGGAGCATCCACCCCTCATTTTCAAGCCTTGGTCATGAAGGTAGTGTCGCAACATTGTAACAACTCCTCTAGCGAATGAAACTAGAGTTATAACTACAAGTTTGTGCATTCTATAACAAGGAACCTCTTAACATCCGAGAGATTAGAGAAGCTATTTTACCTCTATGTGAATGGTAGTGCACTAGATGATGTGAAAGGGGTGTGCAGCAATGGCGATATGCCAAAGTGGGTGCACACAGATCTTCTAGGTCCCTTGCATGATGCCCCTATACTTACACACCCTGAATCAAATTCTACCGACTTAGAAGAAGAGACCGTGTTGTGATGTATGTCAATGTGTCTGATAAATGTTGCAATTGGAGGTAAAATTCAAATGAGACATTGCAATTCGCACTTCTTTTTTGTCATCAAATGAAATGTTGTAATTATTTAGGATGCAATTATCATTGTCTTTGATTCTTGTACCAAGCTGATTAATTTGCTTCAAAAGTTCTTGCATCCTATTAAGAAAGATGCCAAGACTGTCAGCTTCCTCCATTTTAGGCTATAGAGTTTGTGCTTTAGCATGGCTTTGGAGTGTTTCATTGGTACCCCAAACAATGTCTCTAAAATGGTACAATTCTTAGCTACATTTTTGCGAGTGTCGATGTGATGGAAGTAATCAGCTTCTAGTGCCCTACCCATCAGACCAATAGCCTTCTCATTATTTTTTTCCCATGTAGGTAGTCGATCTACTTCATGAACACTACTTTTGGGTTTCTTCTTGGTACTTGCAACCATGCTCCATAATCCTTTCTGCATGAAGAGAAATCATGTAACTAATTGCCAAGATGAAAAAATTTGCCATTGAATTTAACAATGGTGCTCTCAAAAAAGTTTCTCCTCTTTGATGGGTTCCATTTCCATGGCGCCTGATCAATTGACAAGAAGACTATAGAACTCCTAACTTTGAGCAAGACTTCAAAGGCCTGAAGAAAAGTGGCCTTGATACCGGATGTTGTGAAATCGATTGTGAAATAATATTGCACATAAAGTCGCATCAGGTTGTATAATTCACATAGCTTTATTCCAAAAGTTTCAACCTTTACATGAACCTATATCTCAGGCCAACCAACCTTGTTGATGATTACAAGAAGACAAAAGCTATAGACCCTGACACATTATATTCACTATAGGACTCTATGGAACAAGCTTGCAAGCAAGCTAGCAACCTCTGACCAAGACATGACTCAAGCTTTAATTTTAACACACAAAAAAAGAAGAGTGAATCGATCGCGACCTAATCAAATACTTACTAGGAACTCGAACCACCAGGCATTGATATCTCCTAAACCACCATCTAGCGAGAAGCATACAAAATCATGCCAAGTGTCTTCTACAACTCTCATGTATTGGCCAATGCTCAACCTCACGCATGGACCAATCATAGACCATTTTCCACCACGTAGAGAAGCCTCACCAATTATCGAGTCCTTCACAAACCTAACATCAATCAAGCCCCATCATGAGGGAGTGCATAAACCTCCAGAATGCCAAGACTAACAAGCTACAATCAAATTTTAAAAAAGCACATGTAGAATACAGTAACCTCAAACCAATATATTCAATATGATTTGATGCCAATATATATTACAGTAGCCTCATGGGGAATACAAGCTCAACCATCCACATCAAAGAAATGAAAATCTAAAGACTTTCTTGCATCCCTAATCCTTTATTCCCAAGTCACTCTATCCCCCAATCCTTCATTCCCCTCTCCTATATTATGCAATCTTTTCCAATCACATCCCCAATCACTTTCTCAAGGGTTCACCTCCAAACAATTTAGTGTACCACATGCATTCGAAAGGAGGGGTATTTCAATCCCACTTTTGGAAAATTGTTAACATGATTACAATAACACGATCGGTTTTTTAATTCAATTTTAGACAAAATTACGTTCGTTCATAAGTAAAGAGGGGTGGTTTTATTGAGGAAAAAAATGTAGTTGAGGGGTTTTTTAAATACCCCTTAAATGCACGTGATACCTAGGATTTCTTAGTAGTGCGCCCTTGAGATCACTTTATTCCAAACATCCCCTTCACTTTGTCATCCTTAGCTATGAACAGTTAGATTCTTTGGAGATATTGTATGTTTGATTCTTTGTTTTTCCTTCTCTGCTTCATCCTCCTTCAATGTTTAAAGTCTCCTCTCATCTTTTTATTGTCTCACATCACTCTTCTGCTATATCTCTTGTCGTTCCCTTTTGGTCTATTTCTCATTCCCTTCTCATCGCTCTCTGGTTTTTCCCGTCCTAATTTCACTTTGCTACTCCTCTCATCAATCCTCTCCTACTATGTTACTCCTCTCCTACGCTCCTACTCCTCTTGTTGTTCCTCTATCTCTGCTTGTTCCCTCCTACTCTGCTTCTCCTCTCTCGTCGTTCCCTTATCCTATCCTACTCTTCTACTCCTCTTGTCATTCCTCTCTCTCATCATTCCCTTCTCCTCTCCACCTCTACTACTCCCTCATTCTCTTATAGTCTTTACTCCCTTACTATCAATAACTCTTCATGAAGAAGCTATGATAGCATACTTGGGGAATTTGTACTGTCAATATTATGATATAAAGAAAGGGGAGGTAGATGTGCCAACTCTCCCGAGTGCTCATATGTGTCCCTCCACATACGGTGTGGACATGTATTTAGATGACCAGGATAAGACAAATCATGAAATTTTGGAGGATTCGATTGAGTGTATAGAGCTATAGATCCAAGACGAAGGCTATATGCCCAAGGAAGCTCCTTGGAGTAAGGAGAAAAAGAAAAACGAAGTGAATGAAAACAAGAAGAACAAGGATGATAAAGGAGAGGTAGCACAATGAGAAGACTAGTCTACACCAAAGTATTATCGATTATGATGTATCCCTCTCTTTGATATTTGTTATTCCTCTCTTGGATATTTTTTGCCCCTCTCTTGGATACTTGTTATGACTGTAAGAAGTAATTATGCTATATGTTTTTGAAAAGCATGTTTATTGCCCTCATGTGACCTTGACCTAGTCTTTTATCTGGGTTAGATACATTTGTGAAAATAAGAGAGGACAAGAGATGACGGAAAAGAGAGGAGAGAAGGAAAAGATAGGAGAGAAAGAAGAGATGAAGAGAAAGAGATAAAGAGGAGGAGGGAAAGAGGAGGAAAGGAAAAGGGAGGAGAGAAATAGAGAAAGAAGATGAGGGAAAGAGGAGGAAAAGAAAGAAGGGGGAAAGAGAGTGAAAAAGAGAGAATGAGGTGAAAAGAGAGGGGAGAAATAGAGGAAAAGAGAGGAGGGAAAGAGAGAGAAAGGAAAATAAAGAAGAGGAAAAGAAAGGAGGGAAAAGAGAGAAGAGAAGGAAAAGAGAGGAAAAGAGAGGAGAGAAAGAAGAGATGGAGAGAAAGAGATAAAGAACATGAGGGAAAGAGGAGGGAAGGAAAAGAGAGGACAGAAGGAAAAGAGAGGAAAAGAGACGAGAGAAAGAAGAGATGGAGAGAAAGAGATAAAGAAGAGGAGGGGAAGAGGAGGAAGGGAAAGAGAGGAGAGAAAGAGAGAAAGAAGATGAGGGAAAGAGGACGAAAAGAAAGAAGGGGGAAAGAGAGTTAAAAATAGAGAAAGAGGTGAAAAGAGAGGGGAGAAAGTGAGGAAAAGAGAGGAGGGAAAGTGAGAAAAAGAGAGGAGAGGAAGAGCGGGAAAGAAAGAAGAAGAAAAGAGAGTGAAAAAATAGGGAAAAGAGAGGAGCGATCAAAGAGAGAGAGAGAAAGAGAGAAAGAGAGGAAAAGAGAGGGGAGAAAGAGCATAAGAATATAAGAGAGGGAAATACATTTGAGAAAATGAGAGAGGAAAAGAGAGGAGAGAAGGAAAAGAGAGGAAAAGAGAGGAGACAAAGAAGGGATGGAGAGAAAGAGATAAAGAAGAGGAGGAAAGGAAACTTGAGAGAAGAGAAAGAGAGAAAGATGATGAGGGAAAGAGGAGGAAAAGAAAAAAGGGTGAAAGAGAGTAAAAAAGAGAGAGAGAGGTGAAAACACAAGGGAGAAAAAGAGGAAAAGAGAGGAGGGAAAGAGACAAAAAGAGAGAGACAAAGCAAAAAAGACAGGAGGGAAAGGGAGGAGAGAAAAGAGAGGAAAAGAAAATAAGAGAGAGGAAAAGAGAGCATAGAAGGAAAAGAGAGGAGAGTTCCTGTACCCATCACTACAACTAGTGCAACTAGCACTTAAGGCACTAGCTGCAGGCAATGTATGCACAAAATGAAAATAGAAGAGAGAATAAAAACATTCTTACTTGGAAAGTACGTGTCTTAGCATAGGATGGTCCAGCTCGAAGTTTTGTGTTTCGCATTTATTGCCCTGTAAAAGAGACGAAACATATCATTTAAAGAAAACTAATTAGTGAAAGGAGGAGTTTGGAGAAGCAACATTCCAAAGGAACGGATTGAGGAGACAAAGAGAAGCCTACAAGCAAGGACAAAGCATGAAACAAAGAGGTAGAGATTTCATACTCCTCTCTTTCATGAACTTTTTTCATGTATTGTTTTTTCCTAGAGAAAGAAAAGGAAACGAGAAGAGAAACTTTAGAGAAAGGAAGGGAAACTGAGGAAGGGAAAGTAGAGGAAGAGAAAGTAGAGGAGAGGTAGAAAGAAAGACAAAGAAACAAAAGAAACTTGTAATAGAAGTAGATTAGAGGAATTCTTTACCTTGAGGTGGAGACGGAGCTGCAACAAGTCTTGTAGGTGGAGAGCGAGAATGTAGGAGAGGATGGAGAGGTGGGAAGGGGAGGGAGGAGTGAGGAGGCAAGGATTGCAGGGGTGATCGTGAGTTGAAAGCAAAAGCAAGGAAGGAGAACACATGAAAACACGAATGGCATTGTGGGACAAAGAGCGTGGGTTTTGTTCCCCCCACTAATGTCGGCATCAAGGTCAGTTTATATAGCAGTGTGTCATGGGCATCGGTGTTTACTGACACCCATACCAACAAAACAAGTTATAGAGGTTTAGGGTTTAGGGTTTTTGGGGGGGCTTAGGGGCTTGGGAGATTTTGGAGGGTTTGTGGGTGTTTGAATGGATTTAGGGGGGATTTAGTCCCCAGGGTGTTTGGGGTTCGGGGAGGGGTTTTGGACAGATTTAAAGGGTTTAAGGGGGGAGTAATGGGGTTTGAGGGAACTAAGGGGGGGGGTTCATGTGGGTTGGGGGATGTTGGGGTTTTAAGGGTGTTTGAGGGAATTTAGGAGGGATTTAAGAGGGGTTTTAAGGGGTTTAGAGTTTAAGAAGGGTTTAGGGTTTAGGGAATTTGGACAAGGTTTAGGGTTTAGGGAATTTGAACTTATTTAGAGTTTCTAGGGGATTTGGGTGTTTTCCTTGATTGGGGGGGATGGTTTTGGATGTGTTCAGGTGGACACGATGAGTAGTGATATCTCATTAGATAGGGGGCCACCTCTTGAGAGCTTGGAGTGGCTTCATGAGAGATTGCCTTGTCCTTGGAAGCATTGCAAGAGAGGGGTTCATCATCAGCATTGTATTGTCATGTGCCACTTGCAAATGTATGGAGAGGTGCCACTAGAAGAGGATATTGGTCATCATTCTAGTGAATCATCGGTAAACCAATGATATTTAAGTGATTCATGGATATTTATATTGCATGTGTGTTGCACACACCAACCTTGCATCATTATATAGGATAAGGAGAGAAGCAAGGTAGCATGTGCACCACCACCATAGTTCGACAAAGATGATCTTAAGGATGATCCTCTAGAGGAGGACGAGGTTATGTCGAACATGATGGATTCTATTTTTAGAGGCACCACGGGAGATGGAGGTGAGATGTCTAACCATGAGACTGTGATGTGAGATTTGGCATCAACATGCTTCTATGATGGTGTGAGGATGACAAAACTACAAGCTTGCCTCTTGATCTTGAATTTGCAAGAAAAGTATGGATGGTGAGGCACAAGTGTCTCAGCCTTGATAAGGTTAGTGCAAATCAGGTATGGATCCTTGATCTTAGTATCTTACTCTGAATTGTTTTAATTAATTAGTATCTCATTCACAAGCTTTCTTAGATATGCATATTGCAATAGGTTGCTCTAGAAGATGTTGCTTGTCCCACATACCATGCCCAATTCCAGTGAAGAAGATGTTGACGATGGTTGGGATGGATTATGACACCATCCAAGCTTGCCCTAATGATCGTATTTTGTTTTGTCATGAGAATGGAAATTTGGTTAATTACCCGGAGTGTGGAGCATAGCACTATAGACATGACTTTCTAGGGGAGACAATCCCAGTGAAGGTCTTGAGACATTTTCCCATCATCCCTAGCCTTATAGCACATGTTTTCAAATGCAAGTCCATTGCACAATTGATGGCATGGCATGCTACACACTGGTCCACCAATGACACTTTGAGGATCCCTATAGATTGTGCTGCTTGGAAGCACATAGACAACATGTGGCCAAACTTTGCAAGGGATCCACGCAATTTACATCGCAGGCTCACAATGGATGGCGTGAACCCTTTCGGGTTATGCTCTACATCTTGTCGACATGGTCCCTACTCTTGGTGAACTACAATATCCTGCCATGGCTAACAATAAAGAAGGGACACCTCATGCTTTCCCTATTTGTGCCGAGGAAGTACAAGGCTAAAAATATGGACCTGTACATGGCACCCTTGATCGGGGAGTTGTAGACCCTATGGAGGGGCATACATGTATTTGATATTTCTAGAGCCCTCAGGCGGGCTGCAGACATTTTCATCAAGGGGATTTTGATGTGGACCATACATGACTATCTAGGACCTAAGACACAAGGGTACCATGCTTGTATTTTTTGTGGCCTTAGTTCGAATGCACAAAACTCCAAACATATCAGGAAAATAGTTTATGAAGGTCATTCTCAATATCTTCCACTTGATCATCCTGCACATGAAGGTTAACTTGATCCACCACTAGTTGGTAGGAAGCTAAGTAACCGGATTCACGATTGGGGAGCTAATAGTGAGGAGCCTCCTCCTGGTATGGAACGACTGCCTATCTTTCACGAGATTCCATATTTGGGTGAGTTACAAATCAATCACCTCTTGGATCCCATACATATCTTCAAGAATGTGGGGGCTTCTATTTGGGCACACTTGGTTGGTGACAAAGACACAAGGGGAATGCGAGAAGAAAAATGAGGGGTATTTTAATCCCACTTTTGGACAAAAATTAACAGGTTTACAATAATAGGAGGGATTAAATTAATTAACTTGATAAGGTTCTTTTATTGGGAAAATGTTTTTAGTCGAGGGCTTTTTTAAATACCCCTTGAACACACATGATACCTAAGGTTTCTTACGAGTGCACCCCTTGAGGAAGAGATAGAGGGAAGGGAGAAGAGAGAGGGAGAGGGGAGCGAAAGGGAAGAGAGCGAGAAGAGAGAGGGAGAGGGGAGAGAAAAAAGAGGGAAGAGAGGAGGAGAGGGGATGGGAAGGGAGAAGAGAAAGGGATAGGTTAGGAGAGAAGGAGAGGGGAGAGGAAGGGGAAAGTGAGGGGAGGGCAAAGTGAGAACTATATATAAGCCACGGAACCCTAAAGTTTTGAATTTTCCTCTCTTTTTCCTCTATCCCTCTCCCTCTCCCTCTCTCTTTCCGCTCTCCCCCCCTAGAATTCGAACTCGCTCCTTGCCATTCTCTCCCTTCCCTCTCCTAGAGTTAAAACTTCCTGCTCCTCTCTCCTCTCCCTGTTTGAATTCAAAATTTTTAGGGTTTCGTGCCTTATATATCAACATTCCCCTCCCCTCTCACATTCACCTTCCCTCTCCCTGTCTTGGCTTTCCCCTTCCTCTCCCTCTCCCTCTCCCCTCCCCCCTCTCTCTCTCCTCCCCTCTCACATTCCCCTTCCCTCTCCCTCCCTTTGCTTTCCCCTTCCTCTCCCCTCTCCCTCTCCCCTCCTCCCCCTCTCTCTCTTCTCCCCTCTCATCCCCTTTTCTCCCTCTCTTCCCTCTTTGTCCTCTCCCCTCTCCGTCTTTTATCTCCCTCTCTTCCCTTCTGCTCCCCTCTCCCTCCCTTTTCTCCCTCCCCTCTCCCTCGTTTTCCTCTCTCTCTCGCTCTCTTCTCTTCCCCTCCGCTCTCCCTCTTTCTTCTACCTCCCCTCTTTCTTCCCTTCACCCCTCCCCGTCCCACTCCAAAACACAAATTGGGCGGCTGCCGTGGGTGTGGCCGCCAAATGGAAAAAATAAAATAATTTATTATATATTTATATTTACAGGGGCTTGGGTATCTGTGAGCCCCCTCCCTTCCCCTTCCCTTCATCACCCCTCCCCTCCCCTTTCCCCTTCCCTCCTCTCCAATTTTCCTTTCCTTCTATTGTTTCTTAGTTGCAGGCTTGGCCCTTATTGCTCCTTTCCTAAAGGGAGCTCGTTCCTCCCTTTAGGCTCCTTTTCCTCGTAGTCAGGTTCAATCTTGGCCTTCTTCAATTTGAGCTCCTTGTCTTTAAGATCTTTTGCCCAAATGGCAAATTGAGCTACATCATCTACTTTCTCATCATAGATAGCTATAGCAGGCACGCACATTTGATCTGTCCATGACCTGGGCAGGCAAATAGCATTCTCTATAGCTAGATTTTGTATCCACAAACACTCCAAAGAAAAAAACGTGCAGAGGGTGGTAGCATGTAAGCCATCAGATACATCAGTCATCTATGATGAAGATATGAAAGACAATGCATTTCAAACCCTGCTGCATAGTAGGATAGGCATCTAATTTAACTATTGTGGCCGTCAATACCATGGTCTTGCTCTATACATGATGAAGTTGCTTCTTGATTCCTTCCTCCCTCATCCTAAGGCTGCGAATGTTCTCCTTCATCTCCTCCACTTTTTGCTCACTCTGTGCAATAGCTTCATCTAAATCCCACAACATCTGTTGAACCTGCATAAATTGCTGAAAAACATCTTCATGGGCAGTTTCCAAGACTTTCACTCTAGTTTGGAAATCTCACAGGATGACGAAATTCTTTTCATAACTGTCGAAAGCTATCTTCTTGCAGGGTATTGTAGCTTGCTCTTTGGACTTCCAATAGTGTTTTGAAAAAATAACCCTTACCGTGGCTGCTGCAAATTGCTTCACCGTGGTGGCTAGAACTTGCTCCTCCATGGTTGCTCTCTGCATCCTTCCTAGCTTGTAGAGCTGCCTCGTTGTCTTCTCCAACTTGGATTCTCTCTTCCCCATCCTTCCTAGCCTTGAAGCTCTCTCGTAGTTCCTGCATCACCTTTTCGGTTTCTGCATTCTCCCTTTTCAACTCCTCCATCATCTGGTCTTTTTCAATGTTCAATGCATTCTGCATGTTGTAGAGTTGTTTGTAACTATAAGAAAATAATACGTCTGTGCTCAACAGATAATAGGATCTCGTATGCAAGAGAGAAAACAGATAGTATGGAGAATCAAAAATTTGATTACTGTAGAATCGATACAACAGATGGTGCTGCCTCCCAAGCGTGCGCTCCTATGAAAGAAGCTTCGATGGTGAGTTGGAAATAGTAGAGGACAAAGGCTAGATGCTAAGGAATCAAGGTTGTTGTAGCCAGTGATGAAATGGGCTTCACGGGCTTGCTCTTATATAGCCACCACAAGTAGTCAGTTAGAGCCAATTGGGTGACTGACCCAGTCTGCCCAAAATGGTTGACTAGGTGTCGGTCCCAAAATAGGCCACCGACCATACGATAGAATCGATGCGCAAAATAGAGCAACTAACCTACGGTGTCCGTTCGGCCCAAAGCCATCTGGGATCATCTAAGGCTCCAAACGGGCCCCGCAACCCAAGAGTGGGCTGCCTCAGGAAATGCTCCATCTACCCTCAGTGCGGTCAGTCATGGTATGCCTTCCCACACTTGCATGTAGCCTAGTTGGCGGTGTGCCAACTCTATCTGAAGCTGTCTAGCCATTAGGCCACACATGGCCCCCATCTAGTGTCCAAACCAAGACCTACCGTATAACCGAGCTACTCAAATGCCTTCTCCTCATATGGGGGGGCTTACAAGTAGAGTTAGCTGGTTCCCGCGTAGTTACACGAGAGTGGAGCATTGATATCTAGCACCCCCCCTCAATGTCCACCCATAAGTGAACTTACTTTTTTGGTCCAATGCCAAGTTGATGAAGATGCCTCTCCAGCATGTCTCTTCCAAGACCCTTCATGAAGATGTTCGCAGCATTCTCTGTAGTCGGACAGTGCACACCAAGTCGACATCTCCATCCATGATGACCTCGCATAAAAAGTGATATTGAGTCTCAATGTGTTTTGTGCGAGCGTGGAACACAGGGTTCTTTGCAATTGCCATGCAACTCTAATTGTCACATGATAACTGTGTAGGCTTGTTTTGCATTGCACCCATGTCTCCTAAAATCCTCCTCAATCACACTGCCTCTCAAGAAGCAAAGCATGTTGATTTGTACTTGGCCTCGGTAGAAGAAAGAGCAACTATGTCATTGATCTCCTACTATCCACGTCTCCTGCCCAATTTGAGTCACAGAATCTGGTCAAGATGTTGCTCTTGGTATAGGTGATGCCATAATCAAGTGTGCCTTTGATGTATTTCAACACCCACATCCCTGCCCTCCAATGGTTCTCCCGAGGCTTATTGGAAAACCTGCTTAGTACACTAGTCGCAAAACTGATGTCCGCATGTTGCACAAGTAAATCAACCTGTCCACAAGCCTTCTATACTTCGCTTCGTCCAACAGTGGTGATGAATCCTCGTTTGAGAGCTTCACGTCAACCTCCATAGAGGTACCAACTCTGTTGCACTCAGCCATGCCAAATGCCTTTAGTATCTCTCCAGCATACTTCAGCTGTGAAATGAAGATCTATTTCGGCTCTTGCCAAACTTCAATCTCCAAACAAAAATGCATCAGTCCGAGGTATGTCATTTCAAACTCTCTTCCTAGAAAATGCTTTGTCTGTGAGATCTTCTCTTCATAGTTCCCTGTTATGACAAGGTCGTCCACATAAAGGACCACGATCATACACCTGCCTCCTTCTCTTAAGATATACAAATTTGCATCAAATGGACTCCTCCTAAACCTGTTTTGTAGAAAGTAGGCATCAATTCATTGGTACCATGTTCGCTCCATGCTCGTGGGGCTTTTTTCAGCCTGTAAAGTGCCTTCTTCAGTTTACAGACTTTACCTTCTAAACCGGGGATCTCAAAACGTAGTGGTTGTTTCATGTATACCTCCTCCTTGAGATCTCCATTCAGAAAGGTGGATTTTACACCCATCTAAAATGCGGGCCAACTTCCCTAGGTAGCTAAAGCCAAAACACTATGAATTGTGGTTAGTCGAGCTATGGGAGCAAAAGTATCCTAATAATCAAATTCATGTACCTATGTGAATCCTTTTGCCACAAGCCGAGCCTTGTACTTATCCAATGTGCCATCGGACTTATACTTGGTCTTGTACACCCACTTGTTGCCGATTACCTTGTGTTTTGGTGGTTGATCCACAAGGTCCCAAGTGTTGTTCTTCATTATGGAGCCATACTCCGACTGCATAGCCTCCATCCACCTATCATCACACTGTGCCTCTTCAAGACACGAGTTCTTCAGCACGGATCACCTCTGTCATCAAAGCATAGTTGACCAAGTGTTCCTGTGTGCTTCTTTGCTCCTCTAATCTCTTGTACCGACAGTGTTCAGATGGTTTTTCCTCAATGGTTGGAGGTTCTCTACCGTCCAAAAGCTGCTCTACCCACTTCGGGAATGGCCCTTGCCATTGTGGTTCTATAGGCTCTTTTTCCTCTTCTTTATCTTGAATCCTCCCAAGCACCCTCGGGGGGTCACTCATCAAATGTAACCCTATCACGTGAGTTCAACAGAAGGATTTTTTTAATTTCTAAAATTTACAGAAATAAATATACATAAGGGACTATTTAAAATAGTTTTGGAAAAAATTTACAGATTTGTATAGAAAAGGGGTACATTTTATTAATGAAAAATTTACAGATAAGGGATTTTAGAAATAGGCCTTGAATGTGCATGATATAGAGGGTTTATACATAGTGAGCCCCCGAGCAAGCACTGTTTGGGGGAGTTTGGTCTGCTGTTGGTGGTTGTACTGGATCGATATCTTGGTCCTGGTTGTCTGGGAAGGAAGCATCCTCCTCCAGTTGATGCGGCTGTTCTGAGAAGACCACATCGCAACTTATAATTATCTTCTTGGTAATAGGGTTATAGAGATGGTAACCCTTTGCCTCTTCACTGTAGCCCAAGAAAATACACTTCCGGCTCTTCGGTTCCCATTTGTTCTTGTTAGCATCAGGGACATGCACGAAACAGTCACATCCAAAAACTCTGAAATGTGCAGCTGAACGTTTCTTACCAGTAAAGGCCTACAGTGGAGTCATCCCATTCCCGTTCATAGCCTTCGTCTAGCTACGATTCAGAATGTAAACTGCCGTGTTACATGCTTCAGCCCAGAAATTCTTTGGCAAATCTTTCCCTTTCATCATACTCCTACCCATTTCGCAGATGACCTCGGGGGGGTCACTATGCATAAACCCTCTATATCACGTGCGTTCAAGGCCTATATTTAAAATCCCTTATATGTAAATTTTTCATTAATAAAATGTACCCCTTTTCTATACAAATCTGTAAATTTTTTCTAAAACTATTTAAAATAGTCCCTTATGTATATTTATTTCTGTAAATTTTAGAAATAAAAAATATCCTTCTGTTGAACTCACGTGATAGGGTTACATATGATGAGTGACCCCCCCGAGCAGATGACGCACATCTTGTGTTCTGCTATTCCATTTTGCTGTGATGTATGTGGCAGGGGTTTCTGCCTCTTGATCTTGTGACTTTTGCAGTAACTTTCAAATTCAGTTGATGTGAACTCTCCACCTCTGTCTGATCTCAACTTGTTCACCTTCCTCCCTGTTTCTTTCTCGATGATTACATGCCATTCCTTGAACTTACTAAAAGCCTCGTCTTTAGTCTTTAGGAAGTATATCCATATCCTTCTACTATAGTCATCGATCAGCATCATGGAGTAGTAGGGACCACCCAAAGCTTCCGTCTCCATCTTTCCGTAGAGGTCCGTGTGAACGAGCTCTAGAGAAGCCTTTGCTCTACTGGCCTCTTTAGGAAAGGGATGCCGATGTTGCTTGCCCATCATGCAAGCTTCACATACATCGGGCAGATCTACAATTTCTGGTAGGTCTGCAATCATTCCACTTTTATGCATCTCCTTTAAAGAACTAAGGTTTAGATGACCAAACCTCTCATGCCATAGTTAGTGTTCTTCACATCCGCTCGAGCACTGAAAGCTGAGAGTTCACAGATGTTGTTGCACCGTGTACCTTTACCAATGACCTTCCCTTGAAGATCCAAAATCTATGCGCCATTCTTATCGAAGTGAACTTTGAGGTCCCGATCCATGATCGCAAAAACGAACAACAAGTTTCTCTTGATATCTGGCACATAAAGAACATCGGACAACTATTTCACAACTCCATTTGACTTGAGATCAATTGTACCTTTTCATTTTTCTGGACATTTTGCATCATTGCTGACTGTTACCAGGATGTCATTCCCTACCGGTTGTAGAGAGGTATACCAATCCTTCTGAGTGGTCATGTGGCATGATGCACCACTATCAATAATCCACGGTTCATCCGCAGATACATGAACTGCCTCCGTGCAAATCTCCTCAATGGCTACGAACAGCTCTACTAGTACTACCTGTGCACTGTTGCTGGACTCTTTCTTTACTCCGTTCTTCTCATCTGCAATCTTCTTCTGGCACTCATTCTGCTTGTGCCTTGCCTTGTTGCAATAGAAGCACTTGATCTTCTTCTTTCTCTTTTTATCATCAGAAGAAGATGGGTTAATAGAGTCCTTACCCTTACCTTTCTTTGATCCAATGTAGAAAGCCGAATCTTCTCCAGTCCTTGTCTTTTGACCCATCTCCTCCTCCAAAAGCATCGGATTGAAATCCTCAAAGTTGAGGGGTGGATTTTTGTTCTGCATATTCAACGCTATAAAAAGACCATCATTCTTCTTATCCATGCAAGAATCTCATCCGTAGTTGGTACTATCTGTTCTACTGCATTGGCCGGATTCAGTCTTGGAACCGGTTTCAGGTCCACCCCAGTAGCAGCATCCCAAAGCTCATATGCACTTAGGATGGTCTTCATCTTGAACTTCCAGAGTGGATAGTTACTCTCGTCCAACTTTCCACTTTCGTCGAACGGTGGGATTCGCAGTCTTGCAAGCTGGCCCATCTCTCACAATCTGCTTGCAAACAAAAACACACCACCAAATCTTCTTGCAAGAGTCCAAGCTCTGAAACCATGTAAGAAAACAATACAATGTTTGTGCTCAACAGATAATAGGATCTCATACGCAAGAGAGAAAACAAATAGTACGGAGAACCAAAAATTTGATTACTATAAAATTGATACAATAGATAGCACTGCCTCCCAACCATGCTCTCCCAACCATGCGCTCCTTTGAAAGAAGCTTCGATGGCGATCTAGAAAGGATGGAGGCTGGATGCTAAGGAATCAGGGTTGCTGTAGCCAGTGATGAAATGTGCTTCACGGGCTTGCTCTTATATAGCCACCACAAGTAGTCAGTTAGAGCCAATTGGGTGACCGGTTCGCCCAAAACGGCTGGGTCGGTCCCAAAATAGGCCACTGATCACACGATAGAACTGGTCTCCATTCAGCCCAGAGCCATCCGGGATCATCTGAGGGTCCAAATGGGCCCCGCAACTCGAGAGTGGGTTGCCCCAAGAAATGCTCCATCGACCCTCAGTGCGGTCATTCATGGGATGCCTTCCTGCACTTGTATGTAGCCTAGTTGGCAGTGTGCCAACTCTATCTGAAGCCATCCAGCCATCAGGCCACACATGGCCCCCATCTGGTGTCCAAACCAGGACCTACCAGATAACCGAGCTACTCAAATGCCTTTTCCTCATACGGGGGGGCTTACAAGTAGAGTTAGTTGGTTCCCGCGTAGTTACATGAGAGTCGAGCATTGATATCTAATAGTAAAGATCCTCCTTTTTGGCTCTTTGATCTTCAAGGTCCTTTTGCATGTTTTCTAGCTCCTTGTCTACCATGTCCCATCATTTCTCACTTCTTCGAGCTATCTCGGAGCTCCTTCGTGTGCTTCTCTGCTTCTTCTCTTCTATGCCTTTCCATGTCGACCAATTTTGTAGTGACCTCAGCTTGCTCTTGTGCTTCCAAGGCCCTCTCTTGTGCCTCCTCTACCTTGGCTTATGCACCTTCAGTGAGACTTTTCTTAAGTTGCGCTGCCTTTGCTACATCGGTGGCTTTCTCTTGTAGAACAGTCACCTTCTGAGACATCTGCTTCTCGTATTGTTCAAAAATCCCTTTGAGGGTAGATGCCATCAGGTGCATATTGCAACTCCAATGGACTGAGATGACAATTGGGATTTGCCATCCATGCAATTCTTTAGGTTGGTTAACATGCTCTTGGAGATCACCCTTGAGAAAGATACATCATGTCCTTTCAGTTGCTCTACTGCTGCTTGAACATGCCAAAACTTGCAGGTTCCTCTCTTATCAGGAAAGAGGTGAATGGTCTTCCTCAACACATCTTGGAGGTCTATTGGCAAGCTCAAAATCTTGACTCCACCATCTTTACTAATCTAAGCGTTGGGGTATTACGTCTAGAATCTCCTGTCTCTTCCATTGCTGCTCGAAAAAGTGTGCTTGCAAACTACCTCTAGAAATTCCTAGAGCATTTTGAATCACTCTTTCATTGATGGTAATATTCTAACCTTAATTGAATAGCTGCCCCTCCTTCACATTCACCTCCTACACCATCCTAGTGAAGTTTTGGAGAGCATCCAAATTGGGCTTTTGAGTAGCGAGAGAGGAGATCCCATATGTCATAATTTCAAGATCAGGGCAGGAGGGGCTCTTGCACTGTGCTGCATAGGGGGAGGAAAGATTATTTGAGGAGCTCCCAGACTGTGCAATGTCTATTACAAGAGGGGACAAAAGTTGCAGGAAGAGTGCAAGGAAGAAAGAAATGGTCGAGAGGGATAGAAGATGAAGCATTGAAGGAAATGGAAGAGTGGAGGCTTGAGATTGCAAGGGAGAACGAAACGTTCGAGAGAGATGGAAGAGGAAATGGTTAAGGGAATGGAATAGCAGTTTGTAGCCCACACTATCGAGGTGAGAGCCACCACGGTGGTTGTAGCCCGACAACTATCAAGGTGAGAGCCACCATGGTGGTTGCCCTGAATTTTGAATAATTCAAGGCAGCAGTACTAAATTGCATGGTAATGGGTGATTAGAGATGGTGGCATCTAAGATTCCCAGCCATGTCTATGGTGGCGGCTAAGATCCATTGGGCTAGTAGCTAATTACCAGCCACCGCAGTGGCCTGCAATTAATCAGCTTCTACTTACTACCACCGGGCTTGCATGCATGATTACTATGAGTGTACTAAATTATGGTAATGAGGGAATAGAGGTGATTTGGCTTCATGATTTACTTTTGTGGGAATTACTGCCCGATGGTGGTGGCTGTCATTATCAGCCACGTCTATCGTGGCTATGATTCCACTGTGCCACTATTCACCCACCATCGCATTTTAGCATGTATGATCACTACAAGTGTAGTGAAAGTTACCAGTCACCGAGCTCGCATGCTCAGTAGAGAACTAGAGTGCATGGTAATGAGTGATTAGACATGGTAATGAGAATTACTGCGCGATGGTGGTGGCTCTCATCAGCCACGTCTATCATGGCTAAGATTCCACCATGCTGGCAGTTAATTACCAGCCATCGGAGTGGCACCACATGGCATCTTCTTCCTAATTACCAACCCATCTGGGGGATTCCACCGTGGAGGCCTATAGTTAATATGGATGGAAACCCGAGCTGCTCGAACTTTATAATACATATAAAATCCATGGCATTTGGCATCTTACTACGTTGCTTTGATCTGCCCATGCTCTGCTACTTTGCTCCATACCCCTCCTCTAGCTCTTTTTTGCCCTTTCTCTACTTTGCTCCACGCTCCCTCCTCCAACTCTCGTCACTGCATCTTCTCCCTTGCTCATCTTTATTTCACCCACTCATCTTCAGCATGCCCAGTACTACCCCCCTTGATGCTCTGTGATCCCAATAATATCTACCTTCTCATATAAGGTGATTGCATTGCACTCACCTAGAGTAGAAATGCTAGCACTAGTGGAGAAACTTCCTTTCCACAGGCGATCCCCCACACATCTTAATCTCATCACCTTAGATAACATGCTCACAGGGGGCCTCTTTATGGCTGTGCTATATGGGTTTCCCCTAGATGTCAATGAAGGCCTCGATATTTTAAAAGCAAAGTACTCTCGACTTGCTGGGGGTCTCGTAATTTGAGTCTTGGCAATGTGCATGGTCTTCAGCCTCTCCATTGTATCCTCCTTTGGCTCCCTAAAATTTTTTAATGCAATAAGCTAGACTAGCAAAAAAACCGAGTTGTAGAAATTTCCTCTTACTCAGATGAGGCTCTCAGCAATGGCTGGATGTAATCTTTTGGGCTCTCAACGATCTTTTGGCCCACTCGATGTAATGTTTTGGTCTCTAAGGCATTTATGTAATCTCTTTTTGTTCAATTTGAGGCTCTCACTATGCATTGTTGTTCACTTTTATATTTGTATTTGAATGGTTATGGCCACTACCTATAATCTCTTGTTTAAGGCTCTCAACAATTTCTGAGTTTTTATAAATGTAAGATCCTTTGTTCAATTTGTGTTCGGTATAAGTTGATAATTTTTATATGACCTATTATTGGATGTAGATGTACATTGTAATATCTTTTGCTCAATTTTCACTTGACAAATTGTACTTTTCCCTCATTTATATTTACTACAACAAGGACTAAAATACCAAGAAAGAAGGATTACACTTTCCTTGGTTTATGACCAAAATAGCGCTAAAATAACTCCAAAGACCCCACTGTTGTGGTTGCATGGAGATACATCTAGAAAAATACAATTAAACTTTTAGAAAATGTAATTGATGATATGGCCTTTGAGGGGTCCCCTCTAGGAGCAAGGGCCATATCGATGTGCATTATACAATATCGAGGATGCCACTAGACAGAAATGGCATGTCGATATGGCCCTTGCCCCTAAAGGGGACCCCTCAAGGGCCATATCATCAATTGCATTTTGCTTGGTTGCACAATAGAATACATTTTCCTTGGTACACAAATATATAACTCCAAGAACCAGCATGGTGGCTTTCATAGATATCCTTCTATTTGCCACTGCGTTGGTCGTCATAGACCTCCTCTTGTAATACGTAAGAATAGGTAACAGAGCTATAACTCCAAGAACTAGCGCAGTGGTCTCTCCAAGATAACCTTTAATTTTGGGCGATGACAGGTGCTCAAGCTAGAGACTACACTGAGGCAATGCTTAGAATGATAGATTGCATCTCATTATTATGCCAAAAACCAACGTGGTGGTCCCTCTAAGCCAACCTATGATTTGCATGGGCTGCAGGCAAAGAAGTAGCAAAAGGCTACATGATGACAGGTGGTCAAGCCAAAGACTTCATTGGAGCGGTGTTTAGAATGATAGATTACATCTAATTATTATGGCAAGAACTAGCGCGGTGGTCTCTCCAAGCCAACGTTCAATTTTAATGATCTGCATGGGTGCATGCCCAGTGATAGGTGTAAAAGCTATAGGAAAAGGTTGCACAATGATAAGTGATCAGGCAGCGTAGGCTAGAGACTGCACTGCATGAAGCAGTGCAGAGATGCCATGTGTCGAGCTATGTGGTGTTCTGAACAAAATTCATTATTACACCAGTGCGCCTTCATGACATTGGGAAAATTTCTGATGAGAGCATGGGTTTGCACAAAATTCAAATATTCACTCAGAAGTGCATCATGTTGGAGCCCCAAAATGGCCTCGAAAATAGTTCTGCCATTGGCTATACCTAAGAAAACATTGACCCGGTTGTGAATTCTTTCCTGAACTTAACATGTCACAAATAAATATGCTAAGGACTACTCCACCCATTGCTAGTATGAGTGCTATGCAAGCTTCTCATATGGCTATAGAACTAGTGTACAAAGGTTGTTATATCAAGAATCACATTGCTAAGGCCTTTCTAAAGAGACTACTAAATGCATATTTTCCATGAAGGCACATATGCCAAAGTTTCATTTGATTTTTTCTCAAGCCACTATAATGTTTTTTGGGCTAATTGAGTCATCGTTTGCCATGCATGTACATATATACTTTAAAAGCTTGCTTGAGTATGAACGTACCAAGACATGATCCACTTGAAGCACCAAAGTTTCCTATCCCCATTAAGGAAGGCTTTCAGATTAAAAATCAGGATTTTGAGGTGCATGAGTCAACTATTATAGGCACTGGCCACCACCACGGTTTATTTGCGCATGATTTCATTAAGAGAGGGACTACTATTCTTCATTACAGAGGTGACAATTATGTTTATCAAAATTGGAAAGAATTGTATGATGTTAGAACAAAGCTAAAGAAGTACTCTATCCAAGAGGACCCTTATGTTTCTATGGAGGATATGGTGTACATTGTTGGTGATGTTCAACATGGCAATGTGGCCAAGTTTATCAACAGTTGTAGAAATACAAATTCAAAGACAAATGTTTGTTATGTAATTTCCCCTTATTTACCACCTTGTTCCATCTCCATGAGGAGAGCAGATGTTGTAGAATATGTATACATTTTTGTTGAAACCATAGATGATGTATGTACAAGAGAGGAGTGACTTGCGATCTATGATTTTTGATGAATGATATGTACTCATTTGAACATTCAATACTATCCAATTCTTTTTTTCTTACAATTTGTGGAGTTTGGGTCTTAACTGCTATGTATGGTTTTTGTTAGCAATGCCCCATTAGGGGCAGAGCTCTAGCTACTACAAACTTTCTATTTTTGATGCCCTTTGAAAGCAGAACAACATTAGTTATACTCAGCCACTTGGGGTAGTGCTCTAGGCACATGTGCCTCTTGTTTACATAATGTGTCAACATAGTTAAGACAATGACACATAGTTCATATAAATTCTTTGTGAATATTAAATGCTTTGTCACTGCCTCATATCATTGCATCAACTATAATCTTGCATACCTCCACTTAGTCCAGGGATTCTTGGCATATGGTCACCATTGAGGGTGATGACATTACGGAAGATTCACATGGATTAGGTATGGTTAAGGTAAGAGATAGTAAGGTGTTTATGAACACCACCAAGGTTCATGAGATGATTCTCACTTCTTAAAATACTATTCATTTGGCAAGGTGTTTGTAGACTAAAAAAATATATACCTGGTACCATTCTCCTAGGCATATAATTATGGAGGAATGGCAATGGTTGGATTCTTCCCATTAAGTATATACTTTGACACAGTGCATCTTTATTGCAACATGGTAGGATGGATGAATCATTTGCATTCACCAATGACTCAATGATGACGGTGGCTAATATTACAGGTATATATATTTTTAGTAACTAAATACTAACTTGGTTTATTTAATAATATATTTGTTGACATTTAGAAATAGTCAGGACCAAGGTATTGGTAAGCTCTAGTGACACCACAACTATTGGTCGACTTGCTAGAGATGACATCTTACCTTGAGTGAATAAACTATCCTTTTGTCACTTTATTTTTTTTGCAATAAGTGAGACTTATTTCAGCTATGTATACTAGTGCATAAGATTGATTCTAATTTTTCTTATAGATTCATTCCCGATTTGAGTTTTTTGTTGTTGGAACTCCAAGTTTGAGATTGTGTTTTTGGGGGATACATGCACTAAGAATATTATTGTATTGTTCCTCAAAGAGTTGTGGGTGCCTATGGACCACAAAGGATCTTCGTGTGCTTCTTGGGATATGAAGAGTGTGTAGGATGGCATGAATTTTTTTGTGGGAAAAATGAAGATTACATCTATCAATTTTTGCATCCTATCCGTGCTCCTGTGTGTAAGTATTCTAAGTAATGAGTTGCAAAAGTCTTTTTATTTGACAATTCTAATTCTTGTCTTGATTTTAGTTTCCTTGTGTAGGTACAATTTGGAGTTCTAAGACTCCATAGTACAATCGTGACCGACACCTAAGTGGAACTATGGTAAATAGATGTAGGCTCTTTTGATTAGGATAGTTCATTTTTTGCATGATTAGGATGTAAGAGCTATGATTAAATGTGTTTATGAACACCACCAAGGTTCATGAGATGATTCTAACTCATAAACTCCAAGCTGTTTTAAGGACTATGACTTTAGAACCATTCTCCATGCAAACAATTATGGAGGAATGGTTTGGTTTGATTCTCCCCATAAATACTACAAAGTGAGAATTTAATGATGTTTGATTTCACAATGAAATGTTCAAGTTTTTAAGCACAATATTGCATGGTTTGTGTTACGATACAATTATCAAGGGAGAACATAGTTATAATTTCATGAATTTGTGAATGATAATGTAGTTGCTTTCTCCTATTTCTCTAGTTTTTCATGGAGGAAGGCTATAATTTATCAAAATACTGCCAAGCTAGGAATTGGGATTTTCCCGAATTATGTAATACGGTGTTTTTTTAATAGAACAGGATGGTAAGGGGACTGGCGGAGTAGAAACTCTCAACACCTCCCCTTGGTGCCATGATTCTTTGGCTATTGCAAGGTGGTCAGATGTGAGTTACAAGATCAATTCCTCCCATGGATGCCTACATGGCTACTCTCAGGTGGTCAGGTTTGTTTTACAAAATATAGGCAAGGTTGGCAAGGTTTTTGTTTCTCAATACATTCCATTGATGTTACCTTTTGGCTCATGGCTTGATGACGATGGTGCTTGCTTCTTTGCTTGGTGTAGCTTCATGCATGATGCTTTGTTCTTCCATGTGCCTTAATGTTTTATGCGTGGATGCCATGCTTTCTCCTATGGTCATCTCATGCACTTGTGCTTTTGGCATGCTTATGACAACGATGTGTGCATTCATGCTTTGATTTGTCATTTGTTGCAAAGGTCTTACCAATTGATTTCTTTCAATATTGGTAGTGTCTAATTGCATACAATGATTCTGATTTAACAAGTGCATAGAGCTCGAAAAGACGGTCACTTTTCCCTTTTGGAGCATGTCCAAATTCTTCCTGAATTGGAAGTTACGGCTTGTGGAAGTTTTGATCAAGAAGAGGGTCCTTTGATGATGTGGCATAGGGATTCACATGCTGAATTCCATACTATGCTTACAAAGTGACTGTGCTTGGGTGGCACTATGGTGACCTTTTAACCCAACTTGGTTAACCCATGGTTACACAAATTTTACTATGGTTCAACTAACCCAGGCAGTTGAACTTAACCATAGTTAAATTTGATCACCTTATCTCCCATGTGTCCTAAGGTAGACCTTAGAGAAGAATGAATGGAAAACTTTGAGATCTGCAAATGATGTCGACGGAGATGATTTGTGATAGAGATGCATTGGCGATGGACTGCCAGGCCCCCCTTTTTTTTTTGCTTCGCCTCTTCTGCTTTTAAATAGAGATCTCGTTGATTTGAAGCTCGATGGAGATGAAGGTTGGGCATTGGCCGACGACTAGAGATGATGGCAGCTCACGGCGACTATTGGAGCGATGGCGCCATGAAGCTTGTGTCCAGAAGCACTGGCGCTCATTGGAGAAGCTGATAGCTATGATCTGGGGAGCATGTGTGGAGGCTGTCTGCCTCGTAGAAGCTTGCTGGGAGCTTTGGAGGCATTGTAGAGAGGCATCGAGGGTGGAGCAGTAGGACTTCAAAGTTCTTTTGGTCGCAGGCTACTTTCGAGACCGCCGCAAGCTACTTTCAAGTCCTCATATTTCTATTTCTCCCTTTGATTTGCTCACTAGAGGATTGGCTTGGTGCTTCTCATGATGGCCAAGCAAGTGGCAGTTCCTTGTCAAGGATTTCTTCTTCGGAATGGCAGCTTTGCTGCACTGACTGTCGTAGAGGTAAAGAGCTACGTAGAGGCTATTGTAGGTCAAGCCATTGGATAGGAGGATTGAATGGAATATTAAGCCTCTCCTCCCAAAGACAAACGAGCAACAAACAGCGAAAAAGAATGGACACCTGAGAACCACAATCCCCTTCAACAAGATCTCTTAACAATCTCTCAAGAGAATGAAGAACTCTTTTTCATAAGAAGAAGAACTCTCAGTGGGCTCTTTGAAACTCTCTAAAAAGAACGGAATTTTTCAGACCGTAAAGTGCCTTCTTCAGTTTGCAAACTTTACCTTCTGAACCGGGGATCTCAAAACCAGGTGGTTGTTCCACGTATACCTCCTCCTTGAGATCTCCATTTAGAAAGGCGGAATTTACATCCATCTGAGACACGGGCCAACTTCCCTAGGTAGCTAAAGCCAAAACACTACGAATTGTGGTTGGTCGAGCTATGGGAGCAAAAGTATCCTAATAATCAAAACCATGTACCTGTGCGAATCCTTCTGCCACAAACTGAGCCTTGTACTCTTCTAATGTGCTGTCGGAGTTGTACTTGGTTTTGTACACCCACTTGGTGCCGATTACCTTGCGTTTTGGTGGTAGATCCACAAGGTCCCAAGTGTTGTTCTTCATTATAGAGCCATACTCTGACTGCATAGCCTTCCACCTATCATCACCCTGTGCCTCTTCAAGACACTTGGGTTCTTCAGCACGGATCACCTATGTCATCAATGCGTAGTTGACCAAGTGTTCCTGCGCCCTTCTTTTTTCCTCTAATCTCTTGGATCGGCAGTGTTTGGATGGTTCCTTAATTGCTAGAGGTTCTTTGCCATCCAAAATTTGCTTTACCCACTTCGAGAATGGCCGTTGCCGTTGTGGTTCTGCAGACTCTTCTTCCTCTTCTTTATCTTGAATCCTCCCAAGTACTGTTGGGGGAGTTCAGTCTACTATTGGTGGTTGTACTGGATGGATATCTTGGTCCTGGTTGTCTAGGAAGGAAGCATCCTCCTCCAATTGATGCAGTTGTTCTGAGAAGACCACATCGCGACTTACAATTATCTTCTTGCTAATAGGGTTATAGAGACGGTAACCCTTTGTCTCTTCACTGTAGCCTAAGAAAATACACTTCTGACCCGTCGGTTCCCATTTGGTCCTATTAGCATCACGGACATGCACAAAATAGTCACATCCAAAAACTCTAAAATGTGCAGCTGAAGGTTTCTTACCAGAAAAGGCCTGCAGTGGAGTCATCCCACTCATAGCCTTCATGTAGCTACGATTCAGAATGTAAACTGCAGTGTTACATGCTTCAGCCTAGAAATTCTTTGGCAAATCTTTCCCTTTCATCATACTCCTTCCCATTTCGCAGATGACATGCATCTTACGTTTTGCTACTCCATTTTGCTATGATGTATGTGGCGGGGGTTTCTGCCTCTTGATCCCGTGACTTTTGCAGTAACTTTTGAATTCAGTTGATGTGAACTCTCCACCTCTGTCTGATCTCAACTTCTTTACCTTCCTCCCCGATTCTTTCTCGACCATTACATGCCATTCCTTGAACTTACTAAAAGCCTCGTCTTTAGTCTTCAGGAAGTATATCCATATCCTTCTACTGTAGTCATCAATCAGTGTCATGAAGTAGTAGGAACCACCCAAAGCTTCCGTCTCCATCTTTCCGCAGAGGTCCGTGTGAACAAGCTCTAGAGGATCCTTTGCCCTACTGGCCTCTTTAGGAAAGGGATGCTGATGCTACTTGCCCATCATGCAAGCTTCACATACATCAGGCAGATCTGCAATTTCTGGTAGGCCTACAATCATTCCACTTTTATGCATCTCCTTTAAAGAACTAAGGTTTAGATGACCAAACCTCTCATGCCACAGCTTAGTGTTCTTCACATCGGCTCGAGCATTAAAAGCTGAGAGTTCATAGATGTTGTTGCACCATGTACCTTTACCAATGACCTTCCCTTAAAGATCCAATATCTGTGCGCCATTCTTATCGAAGTGAACTTTGAGGTCCCGATCTGTGATCGTAGAAATAGACAACAAGTTCCTCTTGATATCTAGCACATAAAGAACATCGAACAACTATTTTACAACTCCATCTGACTTGAGAGCAATGGTACCTTTTCCTTTTGCTGGACATTTTACATCATTACCGACTGCTACTAGGATGTCATTCCCTACTGGCTGTAGATAGGTATACCAATCCTTCTGACTAGTCATGTGGTGCGATGCACCACTGTCAATGATCCACGGTTCATCCACAGGTACATGAACTGCCTCCGTACAAATCTCCTCAATTGCTACAAACAGCTCTAGTGGTACTGCCTGTGCGCTATTGCTTGACTCTTTCTTTACTCCGTTCTTCTCATCTGCAATCTTCTTACGGCACTCATTCTGCTTGTGCCCTGCCTTGTTGCAATAGAAGCACTTGATCTTCTTCTTTCTCTTTTAATCATCACAAGAAAATGGCTTACCATAGTCCTTATCCTTACCTTTCTTTGATCCAGCATAAAAAGCCAAATCTTCTCCAGTCCTCGAGTTTTGATGCATCTCCTCCTCCAGAAGCATTGCGTTGAAATCCTCAAAGTTGAGGGGTGGATTTCTGTTTTTCGTATTTAGCATTGTAACAAGACCATCATACTTTGGTGGGAGAATCTGTATGCACCTTTGTGTGAGATTCTCACTGGTGATGGTGATGCCAATCACAGTCATCTGATCGTGCAGATTCTTCACCCTGGTGATGAACTTCTCTGCCGTTTCAAACTCAGACAGTTTTTTGTTCACGAGTTGAGTCTCTAGATTCTGAATCCACGTCTGATTCGTGGTCTGATTTTTCAAGACCGGCCATGTCTCCTCCGCTATGGTGACATGTTGAATTAACGCCATGACAGAATCACTTACACTGTAGACAAATATAGAACACAGCGCATCTGCATTTCTTCTTGTCCACGCGAGAATCTCATCTGCAGTTGGTACTATCTATTGTGCTGCATTGGCTGGATTCGGTCTTGGAACCGGTTTCAGGTCCACCCCACTAGCTTAGGATGGTCTTCATCTTGAACTTCCAGAGTGGATAGTTAGAGCCGTCCAACTTTCTGCTTTTGCCAACAGTGGGATTCATAGTCTTGCAGGCTGAGCCATCTCTCACAATCTGCTCGCAAACAAAAACACACTACGAAATCTTCTTGCTAGAATCCAAGCTTTGATACCATGTAAGAAAACAATACAACGTCTATGCTCAATAGATAATAAGATCTCGTACGCAAGAGCAACACCCGCATCGCTGCCCTCCAATGGTTCTTCCAAGTCTAATTGGAAAACCTGCTTAGTACACCAGTCCCAAAACTGATGTCCAGCCATGTGTTGCACAAGTAAATCAAACTACCGACAAGCCTTCTATACTTTGATTCGTCCACCAGTGGTGATGAATCCTCATTTGAGAGCTTCATGTCAACCTACATAGGGGTGCCAACTGTCTTGCACTCAGCCATGCCAAATGCCTTCAGTATCTCTCCAGCATACTTCAACTATGAGATGATCTATTTTGGCTCTTGCCAAACTTCAATCTCCAAACAGAAATGCATCAGTCCAAGGCCTGTCATTTCAAACTCTCTTCCTAGCAAATGCTTTGTCTGCGAGATCTTCTCTTCATGGTTCCCTATTATGACAAGGTCATCTACATAAAGGACCACAATCATGCACCTGCCTCCTTCTCTGTAGTTATATAAATTTGCATCAGATGGGCTCCTCTTGAACCCATTTTATAGAAAGTAGGCATCAATCTGCTGGTACCATGCTTGTGGGGCGTGTCTCAACCTGTAAAGTGCCTTCTTCAATTTACAGACTTTACCTTCTGAACTGAGGATCGAACCGGGGATCACAAAACCTGATGGTTATTCCACGTATACCTCCTCCTTGAGATCTCCATTCAGAAAGGCGGATTTTACATCCATCTGAAACACAGGCCAACTTTCCTGTGTTGATAGAGCTAAAACACTGTGAATTGTGGTTAGTCCAACTGTGGGAGCAAAAGTATCCTGATAATCAAAACCATGTACCTATGCGAATCCTTTTTCCATGAGCCGAGCCTTGTACTTATCCAACGTGCCATCGGACTTGTACTTGGTCTTGTACACCCACTTGGTTCTAATGACCTTGCATTTTGGTGGTTGATCCACAATGTCCCAAGTGTTGTTCTTCATTATGGAGCCATAGTCTGACTGCATAGCCTCTATCCACCTATCATCACCCTGTGCCTCTTCAAGACTCTTGGGTTCTTCAGCACGAATCACCTTTGTCATCATCAAAGCATAATTGACAAAGTGTTTCTATGCCCTTATTTGCTCCTTTAATCTCTTGGACCAAGATGGTTCCTCCTCAATGGCTAGAGGTTCTCTACCATCCAAAAGCTGCTTTACCCACTTTGGGAATGGCTGTTGCCATTCTGGTTCTATAGGCTCTTCTTCCTCTTCTTTATCTTGAATCCTTTCAGGCACCATTGGGGGAATTCTGTCTACTGTTGGTGGTTGTACTAGATGAATATCTTGGTTTTGGTTGTCTAGGAAGGAAGCATCCTCATCCAATTGATGCGGCTATTCTGAGAAGACTACATTGTGACTTACTATTACCTTCTTGGTAACAAGGTTATAGAGATGGTAACCCTTTGCCTCTTCATTGTAGCCCAAGAAAATACACTTTCGGCTCTTCGGTTCCCATTTGGTCCTATTAGCATTAGGGACATGCACAAAACAGTCACATCCAAAAACTTTGAAATGTGCAGCTAAAGGTTTCTTACCAGAAAAGGCCTGCACTGGGAGTCATCCCATTCACAGCCTTCATGTACCTACGATTTAGAATAATGTAAACTACTGTGTTACATGCTTCAGTCCAGAAAGTCTTTGGAAAATCTTTCCCTTTCATCATACTCCTACCCATTTCACAGATGACGCGCATCTTGCTTTTTGCTACTCCATTTTGCTGTGATGTATGTGGCGGGGTTTTAAGCTGAGAGTTCGTAGATGTTGTTGCGCCGTGTACCTTTACCAATGACCTTCCCTTGAAGATCCAAAATCTGTGTGCCAATCCTATCGAAGTGGACTTTGAGGTCCCGATCCGTGGTCGTAGAAACAAACAAGTTCCTCTTGATATCTGGCACATAAAGAACATCAAACAACTATTTTACAACTCCATCTGGCTTAAGAGCAATTGTACCTTTTCCTTTTGCTAGACATTTTGCATCATTGCCGACTACTACCAAGATGTCATTCCCTACCGGATGTAGAGAGGTATACTAGTCCTTCCGACTAGTCATGTGGCGTGATGCACCACTATCAATAATCCAAGGTTCATTTGCAGGTACATGAACTGCCTCCATGCAAATCTCCTCAATTGCAATGAACAGCTCTACTAGTACTGCCTGCACACTGTTGCTGGACTCTTTCTTTACTCTGTTCTTCCATTTGCAATCTTCTTTCGGCACTCATTCTGCTTGTGCCCTGCCTTGTTGCAATAGAAGCACTTGATCTTCTTCTTTCTCTTTTTATCATCAGAAGAAGATGGGTTACCAGATTCCTTACCCTTACCTTTCTTTGATCCAGACTAGAAAGCCGAATCTTCTCCAGTCCTCGTGTTTTAACGCATCTACTCCTCTAGAAGCATTGCGCTGAAATCCTCAAAGTTGAGGGGCGGATTTTTATTCTGTGTATTCAGCATCGTAACAAGACCGTCATACTTTGGTGGGAGAATCCGTATGCACCTTTGTGCTAGATTCTTGTTAGTGATGGTGATGCCAATCGTAGTCATCTGATCGTGTAGATTCTTCACCCTGGTGATGAACTTCTCTGCCGTTTCAAACTCAGACAGTTTCTCGTTCGCGAGTTGTCTCCAGATTCTGAATCCGCATCTGATTCATGCTCTCGTACTAATTTTTCAAGACCATCCATGCCTCCTCCGATGTGGTGACATGTTGAATTAACGCCATGACAGAATCGCTTACATTGCAGACAATATAACACAGTGCATCTGCATTTCTTCTTATCCACGTGAGAATCTCACCTGCAGTTGGTACTATCTGTTGTGTTGCATTGGCTAGATTCAATCTTGGAACTGGCTTCAGGTCCACCCCAGTAGCAGCATCCCAAAGCTCATATGTGCTTAGGATGGTCTTGATCTTGAACTTCCAGAGTGGATAGTTAGTGTCGTCCAACTTTTCGCTTTTGCCGAATGGTTTGCAGTCTTGCGGGTTGGGCCATCTCTCATAATCTGCTCGCAAATAGAAACACACTACCAAATCTTCTTGCTAGAGCCCAAAGCTCTGATACCATGTAAGAAAACAATACAACATCTGTGCTCAACAGATAACAGGATCTCGTACGCAAGAGAGAAAAGCAGATAGTATGGAGAATCAAAATTTTGATTACTGTAAAATTGATACAATAGATGGTACTGCCTCCCAGTCGTGCGCTCCTGTGATAGAAGCTTCGATGGCATGCTGGAAACAGTAGAGGATGGAGGCTAGATGCTAAGGAATCAAGGTTGCTGTAGCCAATGATGAAATGGGCTTCACGAGCTTGATCTTATATAGCCACCAGTCATAGTCGATTAGGCCCAATTAAGAGACCTTCCCAGTCCACCCAAACCGGCCGACTGGAGGTCGGCCCTGAAATAGGCCATCAAGCACATGATAGAACCATGGCACAGAATAGAGCAACTAACCTATAGCCATCTGAGATCATCTGGGGCTCCAAACCCGAGAGTGGGTTGCCCTGAGAAATGCTCCATCTACCCTCAGTGCGGTCAGTCATGGGATGCCTTCCGGCACTTGCATGTAGCCTAGTTGGCAGTGTGCCAACTCCGTCCAGCCATCAGGCCACACATGTCCCCCATCTGGTGTCCAAAGCAGGACCTACTAGATAATCGAGCTACTCGAATGCCTTCTCCTCATATGAGGGGCTTACAAGTAGAGTTAGTTTAGTTACACGAGAGTGGAGCATTGATATCTAATAGCACAGTCACTTGCCTAATTCTTCTACAACTGATGCCAATCTTCTTGCTAACTCAAAAGAGTCCAGGTCAGTGCAATGCACATACCATTTTTACATTTTAGATGATAGGGAACATGGCACCTTATTTGTGTAGCATGCTTTCCTACTGCATTGTGGGAATGGATAAAAGAAGAAGATCCCCATGTAGAAAATATAAAACAACATTGGGTGTGGTCAGATGGTGTTGCCTCTCAATTTGAATTAGCCTATGGATTCTACTTTATCTCAAGCTTCAAATCCCTAATCAATGTACACATGATGTGGAATTTCTTTGGGTCTAACCATGGCAAGGGTGAACATGATGGATGTGGTGCTGTTATTAAGAAAGATATATTTAAACACCAATTAACATGCCCTCAAGGAAAGAGAAATGATGACCATGATGCTATAACATGGCTTACAATCAACCTCTCCACAAGCACACATTCAACATATAGTATACAAAGCCTTAAGAATAGTATAGTGTGCAGAGTGTTCCATGAAGTGAAAGTGGATGAAGTGCAAAGGAGAAGCCGGCATGATTGTAAGAAAATTAAAGGAGTTTGTGGTTTGCATAGCGTATGGGGCTTTTCAAACAACCACCTGATCAAAACAAGAGAACTTTCTTTTTTTGGGAGTGTGTGCATCATAGGGGATCATGGAATTTGTGAGAACATTGCAACTGTAAATACATGGGGGCGAGTTCAAGTTTTCCCTCTACGACTCATCATAGTTTGCACAAGATAAATGGAGTGACAAATAATGGAGAGACAAACAACGACTCATCATAGTTTGGGGAGTTTTGATCACCTCATGGACTGTTTAGAAAAGGGGAATAACTTTATAGTTGTCGCTGCCTCTGGGGAGAATGAGGAAGATGACCCATACTTTGTGTGCAGTGCACGAAACCTAAGCACAAGGTTGAAGAATCATTTAAGGATCATTGAGGAAAAACCTATGAGAAGTGGGATGTACTAGTTGGAGATTTTTGGTACAAAAAAGCATCCAAGAGAGGCCACAATTACGTATTGCTACATAAGAGTCCTCAAAATTTTGTGTACTCTCATCTAGTAAGAGCTACTAATGCAACCTGTTCCACAATGAAAGAAGGGCAAGAGTGTCTTCAAATTGGATTTGGACATGCATGAGCACATATTGGGGTGTCTTGGAGTAGTGGATGAGGATGACTATGATAGTACTAAGAAAATGTAGTCTCATTGCAAGGAAACAATAGTCCACTTATCTTGGAAAATGAAAAATGTATTTGAGACTATGCTTCTATTAGTAAATTCTAAACTAACCACCACCATGCTTGTCTTTGAAGAACTTGTGATGTGTGCAAGGCTTCTAGGACATGTGCTTGACACCAGGCATAGTGGGAGCCTTCAACAATGTGCTTCACAAACTGTGGGTCCTTATAATGTCGAAGTTCTTCCCACAGTTCCTCCTACAATCGATCCATATTTTGAATCACAATCTCGGGTTAATGTTGTGGAACACTAAGTTCTTCCTCCAATCGACAAATCTCATGTACAACAATCTTGGGTTGCCAAGGGACCCATTGCAAAATAGCTTCATCTTTTGTAGGACAATAGGCTGAAGAAATGTCGTTGGTACTGTGGCTTTCCATCTATGTTCCTTCACTAGTTTGTATTGAAGAGCATGCAACTTTTAATGATATTTCTACAACATCATTTTGGAGATATTTTTATAATATTGGATCACTTTGGAGCTTTGTACAAGATCATTTTTATCACTTTGGAAATATATATTATATTGGATATATATACACATCATCATAGCGACAGCTTTGGATCCTCTCTCATTGCCATTATTCAACCACATTATTTCAAATCCTCAACTCAGTTTTCTCAATAAATACTATTCTTTCACTTGTTTACTTATTTCATTTTCTTGTTTTTTGCCACTAGAGGCAAGAATAAGAAGACTATTGCACTGATGAGGCTCATGAAAAAGATCCATTAACTTGTATTGTAGCAAGATCCATTCACCTTTGTTGAAGCAATGGACAATATATTATGATTTTTGTTGGAAAAAAGAATCTTAGGGCTAGGTAGTGTCCTTTGACCCATTCCCAAACAAGAATCTTATTATGCTTGACTTTCATGGTATACTTTTGAAATGTTGGTTCCATAAAGACATACCAATTTTGCAACAGGGTCCATTGCAAAGAGTGGGACAATGTGTTGTGTCCCTAAGGCATGGCTAGATAAGTATGTTTTTTGGGGTATAGAGGATCATTTTTTCATGTGAGGACTTGGTCATCGGTCATGGAGAAGAATGTTGTACTGCTTATCGACCTCATCCACAATTTATCCCACTAAACATGAAGTTCACTTATTTCGGTCTAGTTGCATTTAGGAAGGTATCTAACACCTGAAGCATAGGTTAGAGTTAAAACCACTTGTTTCCTTTGATGAAATGGTTATTATCTATGATCCCAAATATGCATTGCTAGTGAGTCACAATTAGGAGAAAGGGTTGTGCAACCCTCCACATCCAATACAACCCTAAAATAGAGCCTAGATAGATGACAAGTTGGCACTCATCATCTCGTAAGGAATACCTCATGTAATTTCCATACTTTTGTAGCATAATACTAGAGTTTGTGAAGGGTCAACTATATGACTATTTCAGATTTGCAGTTGTTGACTGCAAAGGTACAAGCTAGCATACATCCCATTGATCTTCTTCAAAACACAATACTTAGTCAGGAAGAGGGCAATGATAAATATATCCAACACAGTTTTCATTTTCTTTTTGTAAACCCTCTATTGGATGAGTGGAGTGAGATTGACAATAAAATGGAAAACCTTCCCCTTAGTGTTCATCGCCATGAATAGATATCTAAGTACAGTAGTCTTGTAGATACTTTATAGGTACATGTATTCATCTCAATATAGTAGTCTTGTATCTGAGGTATTTTCCTCAATACATAAACCTTGTAAAGGAAATTTTTAAAAAATCTATTGGAAATTGTTGGCCTTTAGAAGTTTTGAAAGATCTTGGGTCTCTATCTTGTAAATAGCTACAATCCTCAATAGATGTGTGTTGTAGTCCTTTGTAAAAATGCCTTTTCATATAATAAAATTTATTTCCATGTATAATAGAATGTCCAATTGATGTTTACAATTGTAGGAAATTTGATTGGCCAATTGATGTTTGATTCTAGCTATGCATGAGTTCTTAGAACCATACTATTAATGATTATTTTCATGCATTGCTGAGCTAATATGATACACCTATGGTTACATGCATCCATGTGTATTCTCGGGGGGTTCACCGCATAAACTTTTAGTCTACCACATGCATTCAAAAGGAGGGGTATTTTATTTTAACATTTTGGAAAATTTTAACATGTTTACAATAACAAGAGGGGTTTTTTTATTCAACTTTAGAAAAAAATCACTTAGTTTATAAGTAAAGAGGGGTGTTTTTTGGGGGGGGGAGATTTTGGTTGAGGGGTTTTTAAAATACCCCTTGAATGCACGTGATACATAGGGTTTCTAGGTAGTGCACCCCCTGAGTGTGTATGATGACATTTCATTAGCTCATATACAATGTGCACATTGCAAATTGCATTTCAAATTTCTAATGAAGAGTTAGTGATTGGTGTGAGGGGTGTGCAAGTAGCAATTCAATTTCATAATCTAAAGTTGCAATTTCAACTGTAGGTATGATTGTTGGATTGTCACTTATGTAGATCCAAGAGATCCAAGACCAAAGTTGCAAAGGGAACTTAATGAGACTTTCAAATGTCTTGTAGATGCAGGGTATGGCCCAAGAGAGATTGCAAATGTAGATGTCCAAGGTGATTGTCCATCAGGTCACCTTGTGAGAAGGTTGGTTAGGAGGTGAGGTCATTCTAGGGTCATTAATTGAACATAATGTATGCAATTTTTAAGTGAATGATATCTGCTTAATGAGTGTCAGGTGATTGTACTATATACACACTTCATGTTATACTAAAATGTTCAAAAATTCCTATGCACAACTTCATGGTATATTGAAATATTCAGATATGCAAAGTTTGTTATTATGTGTATTTGGGTTGGTTCTTCATTATTATCATGTCTTATTGGAAATACAATCATTAAAAATCCTCAGCCCAGCTTTGTTGAGAAGAATATATTATGTATTGTGGAGTCATATACATTTAAAACAAATCTTATAGCTTTAGGTTTGGAAAGGTTTACAATATATGCGAAAGTAAAAAAGAGTGCAACCTATCCATCATAGTTTCCACCATAAGTTTTAAGGTCTCTTAAGCTTAGAAATTATAGTATTGCCTTTTATTTTAAAAAATGTTGTATTGTATTGTTTTAAAGTATTGTTTTTTATTTAAAAAATATATGCAAGTAAGACAAAAACACACCATCAAAGACCTGCATGATCACATCATCTTGGCATAGAAGTTTAAAGGGTAATTAGACTATTCCCAACTATAGGAAATCAAAACCAGGTTTCAAGAAACATTTCAACTAATCAAAATCTACACATGTTCATAATTTTGAATGTGCCAACAGGATTACATAGGTATTAAGATGTTACAAGTTTTCCATTATCTTGGAATTAAAGTCATGTGGAATAGAGTAAACAACTTTGTGACCCTTCACCTTTGTTTCTTGTAGCATTGGAAGGATGACCACTACTACATTGTCTACTAGTATAATGGCCTTTGGTACATCCTCCAGGAGTGTATAGCTTGTGCTTGGGATTCTCACATAGTATCCTTAGCCACACAAGCCACATTTCTATCTCCCACAACTACAAAATCAAAAATCATGGCAGCACATGTTGAGATATCGAGCTCCACTCATGATATGCCAGGGTGACCGTTGTGCATTTATGTCACCGACTTGTTAGCTGCAGATGCGGTTGGTACATCGCCCATGAATAATAGCTAGATGACAGCTATCCTTATGTACTCTAGTTCGTGGCTCAGTTAGTATGCCACCTTAGTTAGCTGAGTTTGGTTTGAGACCCACATATAGGATTCTCCTATTTCTTTGTACTAGAGTTCTTTTGGCTTTCACAACTAAGAAGAGGAAAACTGTTTTCAGCCTCCACCTTTGTGTGTATTCCCCCATTGTGTATGTGAGAAAGCCACAAGTGAAACTCCTTCCTTCTCTCCCACTATCTTCGCATGGTATTAGAGCCTTGTTCATGGTAAGGAGCTCAAGAAAGCAAACCAAGTTCGCGGTGTCCTGGTAAGAGGACCAGTGTTGCTTTCCTTTTTCGAGTTTGGGAGCAAATCTCTACAGGTAGCACAGCCGAAAAGTGCAGCCGAAAAGTGCAAGAGTGCATCATCTCAGATTGAGACACCCTTTGCGGTGTGGTGAGAGGGCAATATATGCTACGGGAGAAGGCCGAAGCCCTCGGTGACCTTATTTTTCTGATTCGAGGCCATTTTGGGGCCCGTTTTGGCGGCGGAAGTTCTCCACAAGCACTGAGAAAAAGGCCTTGTTTTTGTAGTACGACCACTGCTCTGTAGGTCGGTGAAAAGTTGCCATAGAAATTGCATCGTATGCCTATGCACAGAGATACTGGGAGTTACAGAATCATCCTTATTGCCTGTTGATGCAAAATCATCACTAGGAAGTGACTGTGTGGTCAAATACCACTTTCGTTAGTTTTGCAGATTTGCCCGTGTGAGGCAGAAGCTGTGTTTTTTGCAATGACAGAATATTTTGTAGTGTTCTATAATGGCGTCTAATTCTCTTTCACATATTGTCATTGAAAAGCTTGATAAGAACAACTTCCAGGCATGGAAGTTTAGAATGACAACTTTCCTGATGGGAAAACGCTATTGGGAGTTCATTGCAGGAAATGAAGACGAACCAGTTCTTCCTAATGTTCCCAATCAATAGGAAATGTAGGCATTTAAAGGCTCTTTAAAGGATGGCATGAGATAGCCAGAAAAGTTATGTACTGGCTGTCTATTAGTATTTCAGATTCTATGATTGTGCATATTTAGGATGCAAGTACGCCAAAGGAGGCATGGGATACTTTGGCAAAAATGTACAGCACAAATACACAAGCCAGGAAAATGCAGCTCAAGCAGGAGTTGCACAATGTGTAGAAAGAAAATATGAGCATCAATGACTACCACATGAAGGTGAAGAAAATTGCAGATGCACTTGCTTCCATTGGGTCACCAGTGGAAGATGATGATTTAGTTTCTGTGACCTTGAATGGTCTAGGAAAGGACTATGCACAGTTCCGGACATCCATTGCCGTCCGTGAAAAATTTCTTGATTTTGAGGAGTTGTTTGCTCTTCTAATTTCTAAAGAGCAAAGAAATGGTGGTGCATCTTCTTCAAGAGAAACTTCAAAAGAAACTATCTTCTACTCAAATGCTGGAAGAGGTAGAGGCAGAGGTAGAGGAGGCCGATGTGGAGGCCATAGTAGAAATTAGAATATGTAGCAAACTCAAGAAAACCAGTCCTCTGGAGGAGGACGTGGTAACTCTAGAGGCAGGGGGAGCCAAAGAGGTCATGGTGGATGGCAGAGAGGCCGAAATGCAAACAGAAATGTTGAATGCTACTATTGTGGTAAAATGGGTCATATGGCTAAAGACTACTACAAAAAGCAGAATGACATTATGAATGGAAAATTACAGCAAGGCAATTATGCATCCTCTAGTAGATAGGGTGATGATAGAAATGAGCATTTGTTTATGGTGCAACACATGACCAATTTTGTGACAAGTGCAGAAGAAAGTAATGATGTGTGGTATGTTGACTCAGGTGCATCAAACCACATGACAGGTCATGCAGAATGGATGCAGGATGCAAGGAAAATGGAAAGACTAGGATTTGTGGAGACTGGTGATGATACTGCACATCCTATTGTGCAGATTGGTAAAATTCCTTTGTCTATGTAGGATGGGAAAAAGAAATACCTGTTTGATGTATTTCATGTCCCAAATATCACCAACAACATGGTTTCTGTTGGTCAAATGGTTGAGCAGGGCTTGCAGGTCAGATTTAATCCTCATGGATGCTTTGTTGAGGATATGAAAAATAATAGTCGCTTGATAGCAAAAGGAAAGAAGAAGGGTAGGATGTTTACGCTGGATGCGGACATGCCTGAATTGAGTGTAGCAATGTTTGCACATGGGACCGATGTAGTTGCAAATATTGATATCTGGCATAAACGCATTGGTCATGTTAATGTATAGCGACTTAAATCAATGTAGGCCCAAAATATTATAATTGCAGGATTACCTAAATTCAAGGTTGCAGAAATGCATAAGGTATGTGAAGCCTATCAATTTCGAAAATAGGCAAGGAAACCATTTCCTAAACATGTTCAAGAGAGTAAGAAGACATTGGAATTAATCCACTCTGATGTGTGGACTACTAAAGTTGCATCTATTGGAGGCTATCATTATTGTCACTTTTATTGATGACTATAGAAGAAAAGATTGGGTGTATTTTCTGAAAAAGAAAAGTGAAGGGTTTGGGCATTTCAAAGCTTTTAAAGCTATGGTTGAAAAAGAAACAAGCCTGCAAATGAAATGCCTAAGGTCAGATGGAGGGGGAGAGTACCTCTCAAATGAGTTTGCAAGGTTCCTGCAGGAGCATGGCATAAAGCAACAATATTTATGCAGTCATACCCCACAATAAAATGGACTTGCAGAAAGAAAAAACAGGCATATTGGAGAGGTATCTCAGGCCATACTAAATGAAAAAGAGCTACCATATTACTATTGGGCTGAAGCAGTTGCTACAGCAGTTTACATAATGAACAGGACTCCCACTGCAGCAATACATGGCATGACACCAAAGGAGATGTATACTGGTAGGAAACTAGATATTTCTCATTTGAAAATTTTTGGTTGCATTGCCTATGTTCATGTGCCAAATGAGTTGAGGTCCAAGTTGGATCCAAAAGTAGAGAAGTGCATCTTTATTGGTTATTCTCTGCAGCAGAAATGGTATAGATGCTATAACCCTTCTACTCGTAAGTTTACAGTGAGCAGAGATGTTGTTTTTGATGAGATGAGCAGCTGGTATAAACTAGTAAATGTGATTGATAATGTAGATGCACAAAATGGTAATGCTGCACAGAATTCACAACAGCAATCACAAAATATTAGTGGACCTATAGTGTCCTCTAGCAGTGGTTCACATACTTCGCCATGGACAGGCAGATTAAGATCAGGAGAATCTCCTCAAAGCAATCCAGATAGTGGTATGCAGGTATCACGAAAAGGAAAAGAGAAGGTAGATCAGCCCATGTTTGATGTGAATGCAGGTCACTCTTATGTGGATGGTGAATCCAGTGGCTTAGAACAGAGCATTGATGATGAGTTGGGTATTCCTTCTATTGTTACACCTGGAGTAAGGAAGACTAGGGATGTTTTGAGAGCACCTAGAAGTGAGCCTATTTTGCACAGGTCTACTAGAGCTAGGTATCCTATGGATAGGCTGAAATATGATGGATTTAGAGCCATTCACTATGCCTATATGGTTAAAGTGATACAGGAACTAGAACCCACTTCTTTTGAGCAAGCCATGGGAAAAGAAAAATGGGAGAAAGTGGATGAAGAAATGGATGCCTTGGAAGCAAATGCTACATGGGAATTGGTGCCTTTGCCTAAAGACAAGAATGCAATTGGCTGTAAGTGGGTTTATAAGGTGAAGCACAATGCAGATGGTTCTATGAACAGATACAAGGCAAGATTAGTAGTCAAGGGGTATGCACAGACATATGGCATTGATTATGAAGAAACATTCAGTCCGGTTGCAAGGATTGCAACCGTAAGAGCAGTCATTGCTATGGCTGCATCAAAGGGATCGTCTTTACATCAGATGGATGTAAAGAATGCCTTCTTGCATGGTGATTTGCAAGAAGAGGTCTTTATGGAGCAGCCCCCAGGTTATGTTCATGCTATGTTTGCAGGTTGAAGAAAGCATTGTATGGCTTGAAGCAAGCACCTAGAGCATGGTCTGACAAGATAGGATACTATCTTGTCACTATTGGCTTTCAAATTTCCAAGGCAGATTTCTCACTTTATGGGAGAAAAACAAAGAAAGGTATTCTGCTACTTGTCATTTATGTTGATGATTTGATCATCACAGGTGATAGTGATGAAGATATCCTTCATGTAAAAATGCTATTGAAGCAGAAGTTTGAGATGAAGGATTTGGGAGAGCTGTGTTATTTCTTGGGCATTGAGGTGAATAGATCACCAAGTGGGATATGGCTCTTGCAAAGGCAGTATGGATTGGACATGCTGTCCAAATATGGGATGACAGGCTGTAAGCCTATTTCAGTTCCTTTGGAGCAGAATGTGAAGGTGAGCGCAGATGCAGGTGAGCTTCTGGAAGACCCTACTATGTATAGACGCATAGTAGGAAGTTTGATTTATATGACTATTACCAGGCCAGATTTGAGCTATGTTGTTGGATTGGTAAGTCCGTTTATGCAGGCTTCAAGGAAACCACATTTGGATGTGGCTAGATGCATACTCAGGTATGTTAAGTCCACATTGCAGTATGGACTATTTTATGAGGCTGGGGTTTAGATACAGTTGCATGGATACACTAATGCTGATTGGGCTGGTAGTATTTCTGATAGACGATCTACCAGTGGATATGTGTTCTCTTTTGGGAGTGCTGCAGTCACTTGGAGCAGCAAGAAATAGCCTACAGTTGCCTTGTCGAGCATAGAGGCTGAGTACAAGGGTGTAGCAATGGCTGCATGTGAGGTAGCTTGGTTGCATAAGCTACTTTATGATATGCATCAGTCTACACATGGGCTAGTTGTCATTTATTGTGACAACATGAGCAGTGTAAACTTGGCAAATAACCCAACCTATCATGCTAGAACAAAGCACATTGAGGTGCATTATCACTATGTGCGGGAGAAGGTTTTACTAGGTCTTATTGATCTAGTTTATGTCAGCAGAGAGGATTAGGTAGCTGACATATTTACGAAGGCATTGGGCATAGACAAGCTGCACAAGTTTAGAGACCTGCTTGGTGTGCAAGAATTGGGATTGAGCTCGAGGGGGAGCATTGAGATATCGAGCTCCACTCGCGATATGCCAGGGTGACCATTGTGCATTTATGTCACCGACTTGTTAGCTGCAGATGCGGTTGGTACACCACCCATGAATAATAGCTGGATGACAGCTATCCTTATGTACTCTAGTTCGTGGCTCAGTTAGTATGCCACCTTAGTTAGCTGAGTTTGGTTTGAGACCCACACATAGGGTTCTCCTATTTCTTTGTACTAGAGTTCTTTTGGCTTTCACAACTAAGAAGAGGAAAATTGTTTTCAGCCTCCACCTTTGTGTGTATTCCCCCATTGTGTATGTAAGAAAGCAGCAAGTGAGACTCCTTCCTTCTCTCCCACTATCTTCATAGCACATGGACTACATCGAAGATATCTAGCAATCATCTTTGCAAGTGTAATAACTATCACTAGTGTAAACTTGTTTCTTTAGTTTCTACAAGTTAGTATGACACAAGTTGTGGAGCACCGATCCCAGTCCTCATCAACACAAAATGGATAGAAGAATAATTGTGTTTGGTGTTTCTTGCTAAAGCATGAAACTCAGTTGAAGTTGTGTGTGTCCTTTATAAGATTGTAATTACACTTATTCTTTTGGTTCACATCACTGAACTTCATCAACATATACCTCCTTTTTGCACTTTTAGTGTTAGTTTGAGTACTGCACTCAATGCATGATTGGGTGTAGCCAATTACAAGACTATGATAAATATGGTAGCATGGGTAGTTTTGGGCTATGAGATGACATATTGGTGGGTGAGATTTTGAATGTGGGGTCGACTCATGCTCTCACTAAAATTTTTCCCAATGTAAGGATTGCCACACTAGCGTAATAATGAGATGAAACTTGTTAAACATTAGGAAGATTTTGGACTCAAAAAAATCCTCTTGAATAAGGCCCTTAAGTATCTTGCTTAAGACTTAGGCCAATGAGGAGGATCAACCTGCATTAAAAAATGGAGGGTTTCTTCCTGCACGTTGATCGAAAGAAATGGTCCCCACTCAAAGTTACCTAGTTCACAGAGGTAAAGGAGTTTCTAACCTTAGGAGATCTTGTGGAGTTATATGGATGGTTGGATCAAATTTGATCCAATTGATGGAGATTTGATCTGATAGCTAGCGGCTAAGGACATTAGGCTAGTTTAGATCTAATGGCTAGGAAAGGCTCATTTGAGATGGAAGCTAGCAGGATGAGGACCATCAGATCTAAATAGATATAATGAATAGAAAAGGGTGCAACATGATGTAGAATCCTTGGACCATGCAATGCAAAGGAGATCAAATGATCTAAGCCATTAAAATTAAATGATTGTGCTTGCCAAAAAATCTTTAATGCATGCCAACTTGACTTTGAGAGTTAGTTGAAATCCCACATTACCACAACCTTCTGATCCAAAAAAAAGAAAAGTTGCGCATTCATTAATCATCCCCTAATGAGGTCCTTTTTGAGTCCAAACTTCCCCTAGTAAATTGTTGTTCTGAATGCCACAGATTTTGACACACATCACTACAAAAATAGTTCTACCCTCCTTTGCATAGTCTCTGTATGCATATTTATGCATCAGTATTATTCACATTCGGTACCATTATCTACACCATGTGTCATCTACCCATAGCTCACCACCTATCATCTATGTGCAACTTTTCCACACTGGGCTAGACTTACAAAAATTTGAGCACGTAGATCTAGACTCATAGAACTCTATGAGATCTACATTTGTGACAACAATGCTCATAACACTTATTTCATTAATGTTGGACTCATATGTCTACATTTGCACTATTCCTAAAACTCATTCCCAAATGAAAAGTTTACTTTATGAAAATGTTGTTCGAGAATCAAAAGTTTACTTTTTGGCACTGTCATTTCCATGTAATAAATTTTAGAATATATCTCTATAATGTTGCACTTAATAACAATTTAAATTAATAATTTTAATAAAAAATAATAGTTTAATTACACTTAAATTAATAAAAACAATTTAAATGTATGAAAAATTTATATGTATGCATGCATGAATGTATGTATGTATGAATGCATACTCACATGCATGCATGTATGTATGGATGTATATATGTATTTATGTATCTATGCATGTATGTATGTATGTATGGCCCATGCATGACATTAATTTACCATAAGAGTCCTAAAAAATCTTCAAGATATCATAACGTTATTAACAAAAACCTTTTGAGAGTTTAAAAACTCTAAAATCTGGTAGATATGGAGTCACACACAACGCTGCACATGCATGCATGGAATGTACATGTGCTTGGTTCATCGATCAAAGGCCATTGATACATATGGTGGGACCAGTGCACTGCACTGTCCACGTGGCATGGGAATGCCCGTAAGGCTTTTATAGTTATATAATTAAGGTCCATGTATGAGATTAATTTACCATTTGAGTCTTCTAAAATCTCCAAGACTTAATAATAGTGTTAATAAACACCTTCTAGAGTTTTGGAACCCTAAAATCGCCAAGACTTAATAATGGTGTCAATAAACACCTTTCAAAGTTTCAAAAAGCAACATTGGTATAATCTCAAAGAGCTTTATAAACACCTTGCAATAGTTACAAAGGTTTTTTAAGATGTGTTTGCACTTAGTGAAGCACACATCTTCAAATGATGCATCTTGATGGAGGGCGAAAGAGAGGGAAAGAAGGAAAAGGGAAGGGAAGGGGGAGAGACATGGAATGGAGACGAAAAGAGAGGAAAGAAGAGGGGAAAGGAATGAAGGTAAGGAAAGAGCGAGGAAAGTAGAGGGGGGGAGAGATAGAGAGAAAGAGAGAGAAAGAGAGGTGGGTGATGAGGAGGAGGGGAAGAGATCGTGCTGTCGTGGCGTCCAAAATAATAATAATAATTTATTTTTATTTTTATTTTTTTGGTCATCGCATCCACGCTGCCACGGTAGCACGATCTCTTGGATAAGGGAGGGAGTGTTATTGCATAACCATGCGGATTAGCAGCAGTGACCTAAAGGGGTGTGTGTGGGTAGGTTAGCCACAAGGGTTAACGATTCGGATCTCCAAGCGGTTGTAGTCTTCAACGGTTGCTTCTCTAACCATCAAATGGTTCTGTACGCATGCAACTATTACTAGCATTCCAAGGTCATTGTGTACATAGATGTGTGCAAGCTATTTCTCTCCTATTTCTCTAGAATACAGTGTTCTTCAGCATAATGTCATTCTCTTCATATCTGTATTTCATTCTCGTGGATTTACGTGTATCGTTTGTCTATTGTTTCTCGTAGCGTCTGTGCATATTTATGATGCTACACATTGGCGATCATGATGCACATTCTTACCATCATGCAAGGAATTTGCTATCGGGAAATTGAGCATTCATGTCATCCACTCCTTATCGTCATTGCGGAGGCACTTCACATGGAGGTTTGCACGCAGTTGCACTCACTCTGAAGGAGATTCGGGAGGAGATTGTTGCGGTGAGGAGGCACATCCGTGGATTTCAAGATGAACTCTATCCGATGCGATCGAAACCCCAGCATCCTGCTTACCATCGAGCGAGTGCGGAAATTCCAGTGAAGAACTTGAGAGTGCTCTCAACGGAAGCAAGAACATAAGAGGGAGAGAGAGAAACAGAGAGCCACACAAGTTTTGGTGGGTGCAGAACCATCCTAATCTTCTTTTTCATTCATTTATATATGTGTTTGAGTATTGTACATAACCGGGGTAAAGGCACAGTGACCTTTAACCCCCACAACCTCCCACTTAAAGGACAATGTGCCTTTAAGGGAGAACAACTAGTGAGCATACTATCCAATGCCCATTAATACATGACAATACTCAAACCAATGAGTAGGTAGACTCTTCGTCAGCATATCTATAGGGTTATCATCTGTATGAACCTTAACAAGCTCTATGCACTTGTCCTCAAGTACCTCCCTGATGAAATTGTTGGGATATCTCAAGGTGTATGCCTCAGGGGCACCTTATGTTTCTATGTGTGAGTGCTAGAGGCACAGTTAGGTGCGGGGACGAGCATTTTCTGAGCGAAATCTTCCGAGCGTCTGAGCGAAGGAAAAAAAAAGCTTCCAACTATGCATAAATATGGCAAAAATCGATCAGAAGAAAACATAGTTTCACTTAGAAATATGCAAAGTATTATAGCAATGCCTATTTTATACAAAAATCTTTAGGTGAATCTGTAGGAATGGTGAGAGAATAATGGGATGGCTTTTGAAGAAACCCACATGTAGAGTAGACTTCTCTATGAAAATTCCTTTATGATCCTTCTTACAACTTTTACTTAATAGGGGGTGACATTGAAAACCCTCTCTCAACCTATCTTCATGAAAGAGTTTCTTCAAAAAAAACTCATTGAAGCAAGCCATCCAGGTAGTTTCGCCAGCGAAACCCCTTTGAAGCAAGTCTCCCAAGGTAGTTTCGCTGGCGAAACTACCTTGGACAGCACTTTTAAAAGTGACATAACTTTCATATCCAATGTCCAAATATAGTCATTCAACCACTCAAATTGATCGGAACACCCCATTTGAGCACATCTATGGAGTTATATTTTGGAAAATCTTTCATATATAGTATTAAATATTACATGTATTTTATGAGAGTGATATATAAGCCCAAGTTAATACTTATTTATAGTAATTTAAACTTCTTTAGAAACATGTCCATAAATATGCTATAAAAACACTAAAAAGATATTGCCATATGATATAAATGTGTTAATAAGTAATTATATATGCATAGTATTATTACATTGAGAGTGATTATGAGGAATGTTTCTTAAAGGAATCAACACTTTTTTAAGGTAATAACAGGGGTACAAAGGGATGTCTCTAAATAAGAAAATTATGTTGTGTAAAAATGAATGAGTGACTAGTCTGTATATTTTTATGATAAAGAGATCTAGTTCTAGTGAAAATAAAAGTGTAAAAACCATGTTTCCTAAAGAAAAACATTTTTAAAAATCTCTTGAAAAACACGCTCGGATAAACTTGCTCATAGGTTTTTGCTCGTAAAATTGACGCATCCGTTAGGTGCCCACAAGCATAGTTAGGTGGTGGAGAGCCACATAGGATGATTGAGAGAATCTAGGAGCAGATTGAGGAGATGATTGTGGAGCTCTGAGGTCATCAGTGATGTCAGTGAGCATGTATGAGGTGCCTACTTAAGGACCTCACTCTTCTTCATTCTACAACCAAGTAATGCAAGTATTCTGAGTTTGTGTCCACTCTTTGCTTTCCTTTCAGCCTTCCATCATGGTATCAGAGCCATTTGATCCCCCTTGAGCCCATTTCTGCCACATCATCATCTTCTTCTTCATCTTCTTCTTCTCCATTTTCCTCTTTCTTCCCAAAATCTTTGAGAGCTTGGTTCTCCACCTACAAACGACCATTGCCCAAACCCTCTGAGCTGGAAACTCCTCTAGTATGGGAAAACTTCCACCTGCAAGCAATTGAAGAAAAAACGTCTATGGTGGCTGCCATTCTCCAAACAGCGAATTTCTTCTGTTTCTCAATACTCCCTGCCTGCTCTGCCATTGCCTGAGCCCTCTTAGGAGTAGATGGGCGACCTCAAGACGAAGATTTTGAGCCATTTTTCAGGTCATTTGGTTCAGTAACGAGGGAGAAATCGTCAAAACTCAGTTTCAGCCTGTAGCAACTCTCCCGGGAAAAAGTGCGCACCATTTCATCCAACCTCTATGCTGGACCTTCTCTGGTATATGAGCTTTCTTTTGCTTCAGAAAGCCCTCTTTTCCTTGCTTTAAAGAGTGAGCTACAAGCCCTCCAATTTCAGCTTTTCAGTTTTGACAGTTTTGGACAAGTTTTTGAAGATGATGCTACATAAAATGCTACTCTAGCATTTCTGGTTTTTTGAGAGTATGTTACAAAAGTATTGCAGCGTTTCAATATGGAGGGAGGGAAGGCAGTGAGTACTCCATTGCCTCCATATGTGAAACTGAGTCATACAGATAGTCCCAAATTAGATGAGCTAGGGGCCATGATGGCCAAGGTTCCTTATGCATCAGCGGTTGGGAGTCTTATGTATGCTATGATAGCTAATAGACCAGACATTGCATTTGCAGTGGGAGTTGTTAGCCGGTATATGGCTAATCCAGGAAAGAGGCATTGGGAGGCAGTTAAGTGCATCATGAGGTACATGAAGGGTACCAAGGAGATGTGCATCTGCTTTGGTACAGGAGACATGCGTGTACTTGGGTACACAGATTCAGACTATGTAGGGAATGTGGATAGTAGGAGATCCACTTCTAGTTATGTGTTCACCTTTGCAGGTGGTGCAGTGTCGTGGATGTCTCGTGCACATAAGTGCATTGCTTTGTCTACCACAGAGGCTGAGTATGTTGCAGCCACAGAGGGTTGCAAGGAGGCTATATGGCTTGATCGGCTAGTGGGAGATTTGGGGATTCATACAGGTGTACCGACATTGCATAGTGATTCCATGAGTACTATTCAGCTAGCACGGAATCCGGTCTTTCATGCAAAGACCAAACACATTGAGGTCAGGTACCATTTCTGTTGGAAGGCTGAAAGGAAAGCAAAGATTGGACACAAACTCAGAATACTTGCATTACTTGGTTGTAGAATGAAGAAGAGTGAGGTCCTTAAGTAGGCACCTCATACATGCTCACTGACATCACTGATGACCTCTGAGCTCCACAATCATCACCTCAATCTGCTCCTAGATTCTCTCAATCATCCTATGTGGCTCTCCACCACCTAACTGTGCTTGTGGGCACCTAACTGTGCCTCTAGCACTCACACATAGAAACATAGGGTGTGCCTGAGGCATACACCTTGAGATATCCCAACAAAAAGGAAAGCAAAGAGTGGACACAAACTCAGAATACTTGCATTACTTGGTTGTAGAATGAAGAAGAGTGAGGTCCTTAAGTAGGCACCTCATACATGCTCACTGACATCACTGATGACCTCAGAGCTCCACAATCATCTCCTCAATCTGCTCCTAGATTCTCTCAATCATCCTATGTGGCTCTCCACCACCTAACTGTGCTTGTGGGCACCTAACTGTGCCTCTAGCACTCACACATAGAAACATAAGGTGTGCCTGAGGCATACACCTTGAGATATCCCAACAAACCCCCCCTCAAGGAAATGCCTCAGGCTATGTCAAGGATACATCTTGTCTCATAGTTTCTCGTGCCATCTCATGGTGGTCAAGGATAAATCTATGGCTAGGTTCTCATGCTAGCAAGGGTTCCCTTGGGTGTAAGGTAAACAGAAAGGGATACAAAAAGACCTTCCAATGGTTATCTCCCCTGCATGTACGTGCACACAATGTCTGCAGGAGGTACCATGGAACAAAACATACACATGGCCTACATCATAAGGTGACCAGAGGTGTTTAGAAAACACACAAAACACAATAGTTTATTTTCATTTATTTTGGAGGACTATCCAGGCTGAGTACCTTGACATAAAAAGAGAGATCTGAAGCATACATAGAGATGTGTTTAAAATGCATAATCTTCAAAGGATGCCTCATCTTGTGGAGGCTCATTAACTGTAAGTAGATTTGCATTTTCTGTCTTTGCTTTGGCTCTGCAAAACTTCTCATTATGGTTGTTCTTGCCACAGTGCTTGCATGGATTAATTTTGAAGCAGTCCTTTGAAAGGTGATTTGTCTTTCCACAGTGATTGCAAGGGGTATACTTGCCCTTCTGGACTTTTACAGCATAAGCAGTGTCATTGCCTTTCCTAAGCTCCATATGCCTTTCTTCTTCTTGGAGAGCAGAGATAATACCTTCAAGATTAGGATTAGGAAGATTTTTCAAAGTGCTAACAATGTGATCATAATCTTCAGGCATACTCTTAAGTAACACTGCCATAGCATCATCTGGACTAATAGGAGAGTTGATAGAATCTAATTGAGTCATAAGACTCCGCATATAGTTGACATGAGCTGCTAAAGTAGTACCACTAGCCCTGTCATGCAAGGGTAGTGTCTACTCTTGTACAAGAGGTGGTCATGATTGTATGGCAAGGTATAGTCTAGAAGAGGTTTAGCATACTTACTTATCTTTGTTACTATGTGTAATACTTTGCAAAAGCCTTAAACTTTGTTTAAGGCTTTGCACAAAACTACAGTATCATTGCATCTGGCATATCATTTTTTTACTTTAGCAACCACTAGATATCCATGGTATGAATCCATGATATGGAATACATATTTCTTCTGAATATTTCTTATCATATACCTTTTCATTTCTTCTGATACACCATGTAGCATGAATGTAAGAAAATATGAATCGGTGTGCTTTTAGCCTATGTGCTTGTCCCTAATCATTAGGATACTTTGACTAGGTAGACTTATAATTACTTAAAGTAAAGCCTTTGCAAAGGATCGTACCTATAAACAAAACACTTTGGAAAGCATATAACATATAGTCTATATATGTCTAAACTAAATACTTTGGAATGCATATTTTATATAACTGTCTATATACCTTAAATCTTACACCCTAAATCTTAAATCCTAAAGTTCCCTAAATCTTAGGTTATACAATCTAAGCTCTTAAACTTATATAATAGTTATAATCCCTAGACCCTAAACCCTAAATCTTAAACCCTAACCCTTATAACTTAAATTCTAAAACCTAATTTTCAATCCTAAACCCTAGATTCTAGACTCTAAGCTCATGATCTTATATACTAAACCCTAAACCCTTAACCCTAAAAACTAAATCCTAAATCCTAAACCCTAAAACAATAATCATAAACCCTAAATACTAAATCCTAAACCCTCAATCCTAAACCCTAAACCCTAAACCTTAAACCCTATATACTAAACCCTAGACCCTAAAAACATAATCATAAACTCGAAATCCTAAACACTAAATCTTAAATCCTAAGCCCTAAATACTTAACCCTAAATACTAAACCCTAAACCCTAACCCTAAAATACAATAAAAAAATAATGATTTTTTTCAATTTGTGCAATAGGTTTGATATATCCCCCAACTTGTTGCAAGTGGAATAGGTTAATAGTGCACTCAACCTATTGCAAAAATCGAGGAATTTTCTTGATTTGTTTATTATGGTCCGTAGAGATTCCATTCTGGGACACTATGTGACCCAGGATGACACCATGTTTGATGCAAAAATGGCACTTAAGAGGATTGAGGGATATGTGGTATAAGCAACATTTCTCAAGGACAAGCCTAAGGTACTTTAGGTGGTCATCCCACTTCAAGTTCACGCAGATGTCATCCAAGAAAACTTCCACAAAGTCTCTCAGATACTCTTTGAATACCATGATCATCATCTGTTGGAAGGTAGCAGGGGCATTGGTTGTAAAGGTGGTCTTATGTTGATCTTACGGGGTGATCGACACTTGGTTGTAACTTGAAAATCCATCTAAGAAGCTATATGCTTACTTTCTAGCTACCCTTTCTAGAACATGTTTCGTGAATGGCAAGGGGTAGTGGTCACGTCTCGTGGTAGCATTAACCTTTTTCAAATCCATTCATACTCTAATTTTTCCATTTTTCTTTAGGAGTATCATGATGGGTGATACCCAGTCCATATGCTCAATCTCATAGATGAATCCTGCACCTATGAGTTTCAATATTTCTTCCCTCACTATGAGTGTGCATTTAGGATTCATAGGGTAGGGGCTTTGATGTATCGTTGTCTAGCATGGGAATTATGTGCTGCACTACTACAGCAGGCACTAGTCCTTGTACGCTTGTAGGAGAGCTATTAAGGCTTGGGATTTTTTTAGTACATTTTTTAAAAGAAAAGAATGTGTTTTTCAAATTAAAAATGCATGTGGATGTTCAAAACACAAAAAATGTGTTTTTAACAACCAGTCAATGTGCACCGGTTGACTATCTATATACCGATTGGTAAATTCCCAACACTGACCAATATTTTCTTGAAAATACTGACTGGTGTTGGGATTGACCGATCGGTGAAAATAAACCGGTCAGTGAATCACCACACTGATGAGTATACAACAAATTGGATGGTGAATCACCACACTGACTGGTATACTCGGGAAAATATCAGTCGGTGTAGTGCGACACCGATCGATGTGCACAGATCGAATGCATGGCATGCATGCATTGGCCACAAAAACTAACTGGTGTGTGGATATACTAGTCTGTATGTCGAATTGGATTCTCTAAAAGGCCCCCTTTGCGTCACGTTTTTCTATAGTTCACCGAAATTCACTAGAATTTTCTACAATTTTCCACATCTTTGCTATTTTTCGCTCTCCTACAAGCTTTTGGTGAGAGGTTGTACTAAGTTTCCTACCTAAAGTGCTAGGTGATATAGTTGCACAATGGGAAATGGTAAAGCAATAAGAGCCCTTGAGAGATGTAGCAAGGTCAAAGTTGGATAGGTGGCTCATAGAATGGAAGGAATCTCGCGCAGCCATTCATAGGAAAAATCCAAAGGAAAAAGGTGCAGCCATCAGACTATCAAACATCACCATGCAATATTATACCCAAGTTGCAAGTGGCTCGTCAGAAAAAATAGACACGAGAAGTCAAGATGGCAAGGCACAAATAGACTTGTGCATGAAGTTTGCTGACATGTGCTCTACAACGGTACACTTCCCACTAGTCACATTGACAATTCTTGAGGAATTAGGCAGGGGGGTGGAAGGAAAAGTGTATGGGGTAAGATAGAGGGTGTGCCAGGTTTAAAGCCAACCCTATCTTATGCTGGCAAGAAGTTCAGGCATGATATTGCACATGCGCATAGATCGTTGAAGACAAAGCTGGCAATGAATGTAATGCATAGGGCCATGTGTCGCGCAATTGGTTACACACACGTTAGCAATCTTTGGTTAATCAGTCCATACTTCAATGGAGGTAGTATTCGTGACATGCTCATGAGCCTACCTTCCATGTATCATGATCATCTGAGCTGGGCAAGGCGAGGCAACGCCCGCAAGAAACCCCACAATGCATGGCATGATACATGGAGTCAGATGCAAGCATGCCTATTCTGTAAGAATTCTCTTGCCATTTGCGTAGCTATTGCTAGTGAAATGAATGCAGTGCATGAGAGGGGGTTCAGAAACACTGATTTATATGCCGGAAACTATTTGCTGTATTTCACACCAGATGGGAAATCTGTGTGGGTGAGCATTATTGATTGGGCTTGTTGCAACACTTAAACAAGCAAATCATCTACAAGGATGAGCTTGCATTCAATGCAATCACTTGTAGCTAAAAATGCTACATGTAGTCACTGGTCTTCATTGGACCAAGCCACTAAGCCATAATACCCTCCAGGAATTATGCCATAAAATGGATGAGGATGAGAAGAATGTATTTTGTCTATCAGTACATACAAACTAGATGTTCGATGTCTCTTTCTCAGATGCCCAGCATCATCCTTAAAAACCATTCATTTTCTCCCTTCAGTCTCCTTGGCATTAGTGACTTCATGTGGTTTGTGTTTCTTTCCTGCTCGCTCTTTCCAAATTTCACTAACAATGGGGCCATGCTTCATTATCATTTATAGACTGCTGTAGCAACTGCTTCAGCCCAATAATAATCTAGCAGGTCTTTTTCGTTGAGCATGGCAAGAGATACTTCTCCAATATGCCTGTTTTTCCTTTCTGCAAGTCCATTTGGCTATGGGGTATGACTGCATGAATATTGTTGCTTTATGCCATGCTCCTGCAGGAAACTTGCAAACTCATTTGAGAGGTACTCTCCCCCTCCATCTGACCTTAGGCATTTTATTTGCAGGCCTGTTTCTTTTTCAACCGTAGCTTTAAAAGCTTTGAAATTCCCAAACACTTTACTTTTCTTTTTTATAAAATACACCCAAACTTTTCTACTATAGTCATTAATAGAAGTGACAAAATAATGATAGCCTCCAATAGATGCATCTTTAGTAGTTCATACATCAGGCTAGACTAATTCCAATGGCCTCTTGCTCTCCTGAACATGTCTAGGAAATGATTTCCTTGCCTGTTTTCCAAATTGACAGGCTTCACATACCTTATGCATTTCTGTAACCTTGAACTTAGGAAATCATGCAACAATATTTTGGGCCTGCATTAATTTAAGTCGATGTACATTAACATGACCAATGCATTTATGCCAGATATCAATATTTGCAACTACACCGGTCTTAGTTTCCGTTACCTTGAATGGTCTAGGAAAGGATTATGCACAGTTCCGGACATCCATTGCCGTCCGTGAAAAATTTCCTAATTTTGAGGAGTTGTTTGCTCTTCTAATTTCTAAAGAGCAGAGAAATGGTGGTGCATCTTCTTCAGGAGGAATTTCAAAAGAAACTATCTTTTACTCAAATGCTGGAAGAGGTAGAGGCAGAGGATAGAGGAGGCCGATCTGGAGGCCATGGTAGAAATCAAAATATGCAGCAAACTCAAGAAAACCAGTCCTATGGAGGAGGACGTGGTACCTCTAGAGGCAGGGGGAGCCAAAGAGGTCATGGTGGATGGCAGAGAGGCCAAAATGCAAACATCAATGTTGAATGAAGACTACTATAAAAAGAAAAATGACATCATGAATGGAAAATTGCAGTAAGGGAATTATGCATTTTCTAGTAGACAAGGTGATGACAGAAATGAGCATCTGTTTATGGTGCAGCACATGATCAATTCTGTGAGAGATGTAGAAGAAGGCAATGATGTGTGGTATGTTGACTCAAGTGCATCAAACCACATGACGGGTCATGCAAAATGGATGCAGGATGCAAGGAAAATGGAAAGACCAGGATTTGTGGAGACTGGTGATGATACTGCACATCCTATTGTGCAGATTGGTAAAATTCCTTTATCTATGCAGGATGGGAAAAAGAAATACCTGTCTGATGTATTTCATGTCCCAAATATCACCAAGAACCTGGTTTCTGTTGCTCAAATGGTTGAGAAGGGCTTGCAGGTCAGATTTAATCCTCATGGATGCTTTGTTGAGGATATGAAAAATCTCGAGGGGGTTACTCATCATATGTAACCCTATCACGTGAGTTCAACAGAAGGATATTTTCTATTTCTAAAATTTACAGAAATAAATATACATAAGGGACTATTTCAAATAGTTTTGGAAAATTTTTACAGATTTGCATAGAAAAGGGGTACATTTTATTAATGAAAAAATTTACTAATAAGAGATTTTAAATATAGGCCTTGCACGCACGTGATATAGAGGGTTTATACATAGTGATCCCCCCGAGTGAAAAATAACGGTCACTTGATAGCAAAAGGAAAGAAAAAGGGCAGGATGTTTACATTGGATGTGGACATGCCTAAATTGAGTGCAGAAATGTTTGCACATGGGACCGGTGTGGTTGCAGATATTGATATCTGGCATAAACGCATTGGTCATGTTAATGTACAACGACTTAAATCAATGCAGGCCCAAAATATTGTTGCAGGATTGCCTAAATTCAAGGTTGCAAAAATGCATAAGGTATGTGAAGCCTATCAATTTGAAAAACAGGCAAGGAAACCATTTCCTAAACATGATCAAGAGAGTAAGAAGCCATTGGAATTAATCCATTCTGATGTGTGGACTACTAAATCTACATCTATTGGAGGCTATCATTATTTTGTCACTTTTATTGATGACTACAGCAAAAAAGTTTGGGTGTATTTTATGAAAAAGTAAAGTGAAGTGTTTGGGAATTTCAAAGCTTTAAATCTATGGATGAAAAATAAATAGGCCTACAAATAAAATGCCTAAGGTCAGATGGAGGGGGAGAGTACCTCTCAAATGAGTTTGCAAGGTTCCTGTAGGAGCATGACATAAATCAACAATATTCATGCAGTCATACCCCACAGCAAAATGGACTTGCAGAAAGGAAAAACAGGCATATTGGAGAGGTATCTCAGGCCATGCTAAATGAAAAATACCTACCAGATTATTATTGGGCTGAAGCAGTTGCTACAGTAGTTTACATAATGAACAGGACTCCCACTGCAGCAATACATGGCATGACACCAGAGGAGATGTATACTGGTAGGAAACCAGATATTTCTCATTTGAAAATTTTTGGTTGCATTGCCTATGTTCATGTGCTAGATGAGTTGAGGTCCAAGTTGGATCCAAAAGTTGAGAAGTGCATCTTTATTGGTTATTCTCTGCAGCAGAAAGGATATAGATGCTATAACTCTTCTACTCGTAAGTTTACAGTGAGCAAAGATGTTGTTTTTGATGAGATGAGTAGTTGGTATAAACCAATAAATGTGATTGATGTAGATGCACAAAATGGTAATGCTGCACAGAATTCATAGCAGCAATCACAAAATATTAGTGGACCTATAGTGTCCTCTAGTAGTGGTTCACATACTTCGCCATGGACAGGCAGATTGAGATCAGGAGAATCTCCTCAAAGCAATGCAGATAGTGGTATGCAGGTATCATGAAAAGGAAATCAGCCCATGGTTTATGTGAATGCAGGTCACTCTTATGTGGATGGTGAATCCAGTGGCTCAGAACAGAGCATTGATGATGAGTTGGGTATTCCTTCTATTGTTACACCTAGAGTAAGGAAGACCAGGGATGTTTTGAGAGCACCTGGAAGTGAGCCTATTTTGTGCAGGTCTAGCAGAGCTAGGTATCTTGTGGATAGGATGAAATATGATGGATTTACAGCCATTCACTATGCCTATATGGTCAAAGTGATACAGGAGCCAGAACCCACTTCTTTTGAGCAAGCCATGGGAAAAGAAAAATGGGAGAAAGCCATGGATGAATGAATGATGCCTTGGAAGCAAATGCTACATGGGAATTGGTGCCTTTGCCTAAAGACAAGAATGCAATTGGCTGTAATTGGGTTTATAAGGTGAAGCACAATGCAGATGGTTCTATAAACAGATACAAGGCAAGATTTGTTGCAGATATAGCAAGCTCCAGCCGTCATCATCCACCTGATGGATGATCTTATTGTGTGGATGTCGTTCTATCGGCAGTATGTATAGTGAAGTAAGCGATAGCTACCCGCCAGTTGTTCATCTAGGATTTGATATTACTAGATAGACTTATGTCTTGTACACTATGACCACTATGTTAGTCATATGTGGACTTAGGGTATGATGGAATAAAAAGTAAGAAAAGGGGACACACATAGTAGTCTTCCTACTACTCCTCAACACTTGTGTCTTGTGCTCATTGTCTCTCCACCTCCTCCTTCTCTTTTAACATGGTATCAAAGCACCAGGTGTGCATCTCGTAGTCACGAGGGAGTTGCATCGGAGAGAGTCTTATGCTCAGCTAGTGAGCAGCTTTTTTGAGCACATACAGAGGAGGGGCAACCGCCATACCACAAAATCCAACGGTGGAATTTTGGGACGCCGTTCACGGTGAAGCTTCGGGTGGTCAAGGTCTCTCAGCATTCCGGGGCCATCTTGACCTTCATTTTTTTGAAATTCGTCATTTCTGCAGGCGATTTCAGACACCCTGTTTCTGCGCGACAGAGTGGTCGCATCCTGAAAGTGAGTCTGTTTTTCATTCTGGACTCTGTCCAAAGTTTTTCCTTTGCTACCTTCTATTTTGCAAGGTTGTATATGCCAGGAAAGAGGACAGGTACACTGCAGGTATCAGATTTGATGCAGGAACAGTGAACTGTTTATGCCAGTTTGGTTGGACGCTGTAGTCACCATTTGGCAGAGTTGTTTGATTCATGCTTCGAAGCTTATGCTAGTTACATATGGCAGTGGAAGTCCTGTATTTCTGAGCTCTTGGTGTTGTATGCCCTTATGCAATTGAATATTGCAGAGTTGTATGCTATTGGAAGGCAGTGAAAGTGATACTTGTATGCTCAGCAAGAGCAGGTTTCTTATGCACAGAGTTGCAGTAGTTTTTGTTGTTATTTGACTTGAGTCAAAGGTCTTGCAAGGCAGTGATTTGCTGTGTTTTTTCTCATCTCGCTGTGTTCATTAGTTTGCTGTGTTTATACAGTAAATATGACCAGTAAATATGACAGAACAAGCTTCAGCCTCTCACATCACAGGAGAGAAGTTGGATAAAAATAACTATCCTGCCTGGAAGTTCAGAATCAAGAACTTCTTGATGGGCAAGGAGTTGTGGGAGCTATGCATTGGCACGGATCAAAAGCCAGCAGGTGATGCTACAGATGCACCAGTAAGAGCATGGGTAAAGAAAGCAAGGCAGGCCATTCACTACATTTCTATCACAGTGAGTGATAGTATGATTGGCCACATACAGGATGCTGAGACACCCAAGGAAGTTTGGGATACACTGTCAAACCTGTTTGAGACGTCTACAAAGGCACGTAAGCTGCAACTAAAGCAGTAACTAAATGAAGTAAAGAAGGGGTCATTGAGCATCAATGACTATGTGCTAAAAATAAGAGCACTAACAGATCAACTTGGCAGCATTGGGGTTGTCATTGATGATGATGATTTGCTGCTTGTTACTCTGCAGGGTCTTGGCAAAGAGTACAAACCCTTTGAAACATCTATTGCTGTAAGAGATACCTTCCCTACATTTAATGAGCTTATTCCTCTTCTTGTCAGTGAAGAGATGAGGCTTGGACATTCTACATCCATTGGTGGAAACCAGGAACATGCATTGATTGCAGGCAGGGGGAGAGGTAGAGGACGTGGTCATAATAGAGGCCGAGGTGCAGGACGCTATGGCGCACAAGGAAGAGGCCAAAACAATCAAAATCAGCAAGGACAAGGAGATGCTCAAAATGAACAGCAATATGTTCAGCAGAATGCAAGAGGCAGAGGAAATAATCATGGTAGAGGTAACTACCAGAATCAAGGAAGAAGGCCTGGTGTATGCAACTACTGTGGTGCAAAAGGACATTGGGCAAAGGAGTGTTTCAAGAAGCAAAATGACATAAGAAGTGGCAAGCTGCCACAAAATAATTATGCTTCTACAGACTATGAGAGTACCAGCAGAAGTGATCATCTATTGGCGATGACACATTCAATGGATAACACTATGCAGGAAAGTGCAGAAGATTGGTACATCGATTCAGGAGCGTCAAATCATATGACTGCTCATGGGGAATGGTTCACATCCTTGGAACCAGTAAAAGCCCCATCTTATGTGTTCACAGGTGATGATTCTCAACATGAGATCACAAACATGGGAAATGTCCCAGTTAATACAGATGCAGGCAATATCAAGGCATTGGGTGAAGTGTTGCATGTGCCTAGCATCACCAAAAATCTGATTTCTGTTGGTCAAATGGTTGAGCGGGACTTGCAGGTTTGCTTCAACAAAACAGGATGTTATATTGAAGATATGAACAATAACATGCAGCTGGTTGCAAAAGGAAAAAAGACAGGCAGAATGTTTAAATTGGATGCCAATATGCCTGTAGTAGAGGCAGCCATGTATGCTCATAGTGATGCGCAAATTTCAGATATGGAAATGTGGCATAAGAGGATAGGACACATGAACTACCAAAGGCTGAAAACTTTGCCTACCTCAGGCATAGTTACAGGGGTGCCAGCATTTAAGGTTAGTGGTCCATCCACAGTTTGCAGTTCATGCCAAATAGGCAAGCAAGCCAGGTTGCCATTTCCCCAACATGGGAGAAGAGCTCGCGGAATTTTAGAGCTTATACATAGTGACGTTTGGACACCATCTCAGCCTAGTCTGAGTGGCTATGAGTACTATGTTTCATTCATTGATGATTACTCAAGTAAGACTTGGGTTTATTTTATGAAACAGAAGTCTAAAGTACTTGCAAAATTCAAAGAGTTCAAAGCACTTGTGGAAAAGCAAACAGGACAGCGCATTTTGTGCCTCAGATCAGATAATGGGGGCGAATATGTGTCTGATGAGTTTAATGCCTTCTCAAGGAGCATGGCATTAAGAGGGAGAAAACATGTGGTTACAGCCCTCAACAAAATGGAAAGGCTGAAAGAAAGAACAGATTTGTAGCAGAAGTTTCCAGAGCCATGTTGGATGAGAAGAATATGCCTAGACCATATTGGGCAGAGGCAGTTTCATGCACAGTTTATCTCATGAATCGGGCACCTACATCTTCAGTGCATGACATGATGCCTGAAGAGGCCTTTACAGGTGTCAAACCAGATATTTCTCATTTGAAAGTATTTGGTTGTTTATGGTATGTACATATCCCTGATGAAAGGAGAAGGAAATTGGATCCCAAGGCAGTAAGATGTGTGTTTTTGGGTTATGCCTCAGAGTCAAAGGGGTATAGATGCTACAACCCTTCTACCAAGAAGTTCTATATTAGCAGGGATGTTGTTTTTGATGAGCTGAACTCATGGTTCAAGCCACCTCATGCCAATGGGCAAGATGCCAGTGTTTTGGCAGAAACAGAAAACAATGCAGTGCGCAGGCCCGTAGCGGACAGCCCACTAAACAGTGCAAGTTTGGGGCCCGGAGAGGTTGATAACAGTCCCAAAACTGTCACTCCATGGACAGGAAGACTAAGGTCAAATATGGGCGGTTTAGGGCAGCAAAGATCAGCCCATGACAGTCCGCGGAAAATTCAGCGAGAAATGCACAACAATTGGGGACTCAAAACAGTCCAAGAAATAGTGGTGCAGCAGTTTGAAGTGGACAGCCAAGAAATAATGGTTATAATAGTCCAAACTTCAGTTCTGGGACTCATGGATTTGATGAGAATATGGGCTTTGATGCTGCGTATGAAAATCCAGAAGTACAATCATCAGGAAGGGTTTCTTTTTCTCCAGGTACAGTCATAGTTGATAGACACAATGCACCTACAGTTCCCCGCAGGTCAATGCGAGTTACTTATCCAGTTCAGAGGCTTACTTATGATGGTTTTATGGCAGTGCATCATGCATATATGGTTAAGGTTATCCAAGAGAGGGAGCCAAGTTCCCTTGAGGAAGCATGTGATAGCCCAAAATGGGTTGATGCCATGAATGAGGAAATGAATGCACTAAGTAAGCAGCACACATGGACACTTGCAGATTTGCCAGAGGGCAAGAAAGCAATTGGATGCAAGTGGGTGTACAAGGTGAAACATAAATCTGATGGTTCAGTGGGTAGATACAAAGCAAGATTGGTTGCTAAGGGCTATGCTCAAGAGTATGGAATTCATTTTGAGGAGACTTTCAGCCCTGTTGCAAAAATGGCAACTGTTAGAACTGTCATTGCTTTGGCTACACACAATAAATGGGCTATGCATCAAATGGATGTTAAAAATGCATTTCTGAATGGTGATCTTATGGAAGAGGTGTATATGATGCAGCCACCTGGGTATGAAGACCCAAATCAGCCCACAAAAGTATGCAAGTTGCAGAAGGCATTATATGGATTGAAGCAAGTGCCACGCGCTTGGTATGGTAGAATAAATGCATACTTGCAGAAAATTGGTTTTCAGACATGCCAGTCAGACTCATCCTTGTATGTATATATTCAGGGGGAGCATATGATATTGCTGATTCTATATGTTAATGATCTGATATTGACAGGAAGCAGTGATGTGCTTATACAGTAGATGAAGGACAAACTCAAGGCTGAATTTGACATGAAGGACTTGGGTGAGCTGAGATACTTTCTTGGCATTGAAATCATAAGGGATGCCTATGACACTTGGATGGTGCAAAGGCAGTATGCTCTAGACATGCTCTCACGCTATGGGATGACGGCTTGTAAGCCAGTTTCAGTTCCCTTAAAGCAGAATGTCTTAGAAGATCCAGCTATGTATCGGCAGATGGTTGGTAGTCTGATTTATATGACGATCACTAGGCCTGATCTTAGTTATGCAGTTGGCTTGGTTAGCCAGTTTATGCAGACGCCTAGAAAGCCACATTTGGATGCTGTGAGGAGGATCCTCAGATATGTGAAGTCCACTGTGCAGTATGGGCTTCACTACAGATCTTTTGGTGATCTCATCTTGTTCGGGTACACTAATGCCGATTGGGCAGGTAGTTCTATGGATAGGAGGTCCACATCTGGGTATGTATTCAGCATTGGAAGTGCCGCTATCACGTGGTCTTCCAAGAAGCAACCCACAGTTGCATTGTCATCTACAGAGGCTGAGTACAGAGGGGCAGCATTGGCCGCTTGTGAGTCTATATGGTTATGCAGCCTACTTGCAGATTTGGGGCAGTATGTCAAGGATCCTGTTGCTCTCTATTGTGATAACATCACTACTACACACGCATCCTATTGCGACGTTTACGTACCGACGATTAGCGCCCGCCTAGCGTTAATCGTCGGTATAAAAATCGGGTGTCGTAAATCGTCGCTATATAGCGACTCTTAATAAAAGTCGCTATATAGCGACGTTAGTAATGGTCGCTATATAGCGACTTTTAAAAGTCGTTATATAGCGACTTTTACGAAAGTCGCTATATAACGACTTTTAAAAGTCGCTATATAGCGACACTGAGACTATATTATAGCGACGTTTTCCAGAGAGGTTTTTTTTTTTTTTTAAGCCTTAAAATTTATTTTCTTCCAATGAAATTTTTTTTTAAATTTTCATACATGTTTGAGCTCATAGAGAAATAAAAAATGAGAGCATGTACATCAAGCCTTTGAAGCTCATATATTCATGTCCAAGTTGGAGATGAGAAAAATCAAATTAAATAAGAGCATTTACATCAACTGTTTCATCTTGAGCCAAGTCTAAGGCGCCAAGCAAGTCTATCTCCAACTCTATACCGAGTTGATCTCCTATATCATCATCGTACTCTAGCATCGTACGTTCACCTAAAAGTATTTGATCATCTTCTTCAATTAAGCTTAAGTGTGGTGATCGATCTTGACGATTGTTGTCTTCCTCGTCAATATCGTGATCTCCATCCTCCTCCCGTGCGATGTCATTATGCGCATCTTCCTCTTGCCTCATATGGTGATCTACATCTTCTTCGCTAGATTCATCAATTGGATCCGGATTTGGTAGTGGCATCTCCATATCCACATCTCGATCTTCAAAAATCTGCTTTCTTCGTGGTGCAACTTGGATCACGTACCACCATCTTGGATCAGAACGATCCGGATGAAAAACCACCTATATTGAAGATGAAAAATCACGTGCCAAATGTCGTCAATTATATATATATCAATGGACTTAAAAAACGAAAGCTTCGACTAATTGAATCATTAGTATGCACCTGCTCACAGTGCTCGGGAAGAACAAAAGTATCACTTTCATCGGTCCAATGTTTGGTGGAGTCTATTGCAAAGAGACCGCTACCATCTTTTCTCACAGTTGCATGGGGACCGTTGTAAGTAGTTCTAAACCATTTTACATCAAGAATGAAAATAGTAAATCGTCTGAAATCAATTTCATAGATGTCGCGTATGGTTCCACAATAATCCAACTGTGAGGAGAGAAGATTGGTATCCGAAGCACTTGCTCGGCTATCTTGTGTGAAGTTAGCCATGACTCCACAATCATACGTGACTCTCTTTGAATCGATGCGTTCTATGCGAAAATGTCGTCCATATGACCATAATGCACTGTACTTTTTGTACTGTAAAAGAGCATCATTAAAACAATGAAGATGCACCTATTTTATAGCATATATTGCCACAAATAATTACTTAATTACATCAAGAGATAAGAAACTTACATGCACCACATACATCCAGATGATAACTCCCGCTCGCGCTCGTTTATTGTCTCTCCATCACGTTCGGCTTTACGTATAGCCAGTTGTAGCCAATCAAGTGACATGTGAGTAGGGAGAAGAGCCAGATCTCGTGGATATGGTTGTGATCGCCTGTACATTACTCTGAATCTCGTCCTTGCATTTATTCTTTCTGCTTTGGCCACTTCATATCTCTCAATCCACTTCTGCATCTCAGGGCTATTGAGGATACAAAACTTATTGAATTTCTCCATTTGCTCTTCGCTCATCTTTCTTTCAATCCCTTTTCCTTGGGGGACCTCGCCAATGATGCGATCATCATCCTTGTTGTGCCAAGCTTGCGGCATATCAGGATCCGTGGATGCAAGAAACTCTGTGATATATACTAATGACTCTTGCACAAGCCATCCCTCTGCCATGCTTGCTTCTGGTCTTGCTCTTTGTCTTACAAACCCCTTTAGAGTTTTCATAAACCGCTCGAGAAAAAACATCCATCGATTATGAACGGTACCTGCTATAGCCACCTCATCAACTATGTGCACAAGCAAGTGGACTTGAGTTGTCATAATGCTTGAGGGAAAGTGCTTCTCAAGCAAGCATACGGCTTCGATGGATTCCACCCTAGCCTTCTCGATGCTCGATATAGAGATCTCTTTTTGAGATATCCACCTATTTCACATGTCCATGCATATGTAAGATATTTGAGATATCCACCTATTTCACATGGACATGAAGAAAATACATAATGCGAATTGATAGTAAGCATACCTCACAATACCACAGATCTTGAATATAGCATTTCTAACATCTTCTTGTAAGCACCCTTTTATTGTAATTGGAAGGATGAACTATCAAAGCAACAATGAAATCATGTCAACAATATAACATAATAATAATTACGCTAATCCCTTGTACTATTATCGGTACACTAATTCTACTTAGAATACCTGTAAGACCTTGTGCCAATCATGGGACTTGAGGCCACTAAGCTTATTGTCCTTTGAAAATGCTCCTTTCAAGCAACGCATGTACCCTGTCGGTGTTTGAAAAGAGGCAATGTCTGCCTTGATCGCTGCCTCCTCCCTCGTAGAGAGGATCCACGTTGCTTTCGGGAGGACAACTTTTCCTGAAGCATGCACTTGGGGCCACAAACGAGACATCCTATTCATAGCACGCAAGTCTTCTCGCACTCCTCTCGAGTCCTTGGAACCAACCAAGTGTGCCCAAATGGTAGCCCCCACATTCTTAAAGATATGCATGGGATCCAAGAGATGATTGATTTGTAACTGACCCCAATAAGGAAGCTCGTGAAAGATCGATAGCCTCTTCATACCAGGAGGAGGTTCCTCTCCATTCTCCCTCCAAGCTTGAATCCAATCACTTGCTTTCAAATATGATGGTGGTGGATCAAGCTGACCTCCACGTGCGAGATGTTCGAGCGGAAGGTATCGAGCATGACCTTCATAAACATTTTTCCTCATGTGTTTGGAGTAGCGTGCAAGCGATTTCAGAGCGGGTCCACAAACAGGACAAGCATGGTACCCACTTGTAACAAGCCCTGCACGCGTGCATGAATATGTTAGTACAAGACATGCGTGCAAAAGAGAGTAAAAAAAGCATAATCCCTCATTGTACATGTAAAGACATAACCACGTACCTGCGCACTCTCCATATCCTGGGTAGTCATGCATGGTCCACATCAAGATACCCCTGACGGAAATATCATTGGTATGCCTAGGAGCTCTGGAAATATCAAAGACCTGCACTCCTCTCCATAATATCTGTAACTCCTCTATCAAAGGTGCCATGTACACGTCCATGTTTCTTGCCTTGTACTTTCCTGGCACAAGTAGTGCAAGCATGAGGTGTCCCTTTTTTATTGTTAGCCATGGTGGGATATTGTAATTCACCACGACTATGGGCCATGTCGACCAAGATGTCGAGCGTAACCCGAAAGGATTCACGCCGTCCATGGCTAGCCCAAGATGTAAGTTGCGTGGCTCTCTCGCAAAGTCCGGCCACTGATTATCTATGTGCTTCCAAGCCGCACAATCTGCGGGAATCCTCAATGTGTGATCAGTGGACCGATGAGATGCATGCCATGTCATCAACTCCGCTATGGATTTGCATCGAAACATGTGTTGTATTCTTGCAATGATGGGAAAGTGTCTTAAGACCTTTACCGGTATCCTCTCACCCTGCAAGTCATCTCTATATCGTTGTTCCCCACACTTTGGACAACTAGCCAAATCTCCATGCTCACGACGAAAGAGAATACAATCATTACGGCAAGCATGGATGGTATCATAATCCATACCCACCATTGTTAGCATCTTTTTCGCTTCATCTCTTGATGCGGGCATGGTATTTGGTGCAGGCAACATCTTTTGGAGCAACCTATGACAAAGACACTATCCAAATGATGATTCTCAAAACAAACAATATCCAAATAATGAGTCAATCAAATTAATGCAAGGGCTAACCTCATTAAGGCCGAGACACTTGTATCCGACCATCCATACTGTACTTGTAGATTCAAGATTGAGAGACAAGCACGTAGTTTAGACATCCTGGCACCCTCGTACAATTGTGTTGATTGCAACTCTCGCATTTTCACCTCAGACTCTGACATCACGTGTACGTGGGATGTAGTGCCCCTAAAAATGGAATCCATCATGTCGACCATACCCTCGTCGTCATCTGGGAGACTATAGTCTTGTTGAAAGTGAGAAGGTATATGTGTACCCTCGTCACCCTCGTCATCCTGTCATAAGCTCATTCGTGTAAATAGAAGATCTTCTAATTCCGGGTATACAATAAGATTGCGAACTTAAATAGCTTTGACTTACCGATGATCCATCAACATGTGCAACACCAACGGGGGGTACTGGTTCCGGCTCCTCCCCATACATCCGCAAGTGGCGCATGATAATACGACGTTGATGTCGTACTTCTCGCTTGCAATGAGTGCAATGACAATATAACCTCTCCGTAAGCCACTTCGTGCTCCCGGGCGTTGGCGCATCATCGGATGAGCTTCCACTCGTCCCTTCCATCTACACTTATAAAACCATAACATAAGCATGAAGAGGAGATGTACACAATTATGAGCATAGCATGTTTAATTTGAGCTTCTCTTGAGGCTATATAAAAAGAATGACATCGCTATATAGTAAGGATTGAAACAAAAAATCCTATATAGTAAGGCTGTGTAGTAAGAGGAGATATTGACAATTATAGGCATAGCATGTTTGAGTCACAAGAGGCCTCATTAAAAAAACAAACAGTAAGCGTCGCTATATAGCGACGCTCTGTTCCGTCGCTATATAGCGACGATTTTAATTGAAAGCGTCGCTATATAGCGACGTTTTCAATTAAAAACGTCGCTATATAGCGACGAATAAGCGTCGCTATATAGCGACGCTGTGGGTTAAAACCCGAAACGCCGAAACCCGCGGCGTTTTGCTCAAAGCTTTCCTAATCTCTAAACTAAGCTCTCCAAAATCTCCTCCCACCTATTTTCACTGACCTCCCATCTATTCCAAGCAACCTCCTACCCTATTTCCCACTCCTCACCCTCCTCCTACCTCTTGTGCACCCTCTCTCTCCTTTTTCCCTCTTTGGTTTCCAGAAAGAAAGTTCTTCAAAAGGTGAGTTTTTTTCAACAATGTAGGTTGTTTGTTTGTTAGCTTTGGTTTTGTGAGTGTTTCTACTTGTATTGCTAAAGTTTTAAACTAGTTTTCATGCTTGATTAGAAAGGATTCAAACAAAAAACGAAATTTCAAGAAAGAAAGAAAATTTCAAGAAAGAAAGAAAGAAACTCACCTCTTATTTCTGTATTTCTCTTCCTTCTCTTCCTTCTCTTCTCCTCAATCTCCTCCTTTCCTTGTCTCCTCAATCTTCTCTTTCCTTGTCTCCTTTCAAGAATTTGCTTTTGTGATCTCCTCTTTCCACTAATATCTTATTTGAAAAAATGGATTGTTTTCTCTCTTTTGTAGTGCCAGTCCACTACACCGAGCGGGACATAGTCTCTCTTTCGTGGGCCCAGTCCACTACACCGAGCGGGACATACTTTTACAGGTAAGTGCTTTCTCTTCTTTCCATTTAAGCTTTTTGTTATTTGCATTTGCCTGCAGCTAGCGCCTTAAGCACTAGCTGCAGTGATGGGCGTAGGAACCCTCTCCTCCCCCTTCTCTTTTTCTCATTTTCCCCCTTCTCTTTTTTCTCTCTTCTCTTATTCTCTCTTTCCCCCTCTCTCTTTTCCCTTCTCTCTTTCCTTTCCCCCTTATTCTCTATTTCCGCATCCCTCTTATTCTCTTATGCTTATGCTTCTCTCATTCCGCATAAGCTCCTCCTCTATTTCCGCATGAGCATAAGCTCATGCTTATGCTCATTCATGAGCATGAGCTTATGCGTAAGTTTCCGCAAGAGCTTATGCGGAAATAGAGAATGAGAGAAGCATACGCTTCTCTCATTCTCTTTTTTCCGCATAAGCTCCTTCTCTCATTCCGCATAAGCTCCTTCTCTATTTCCGCATGAGCATACGCATGAGCTTATGCTTATGCTTATGCATAAGCATAAGCATAAGCTCATGCGTATGCTCATGCGGAAATAGAGAAGGAGCTTATGCGGAATGAGAGAAGGAGCTTATGCGGCATAAGCATAAGCATAAGCATAAGCATAAGCTCATGCTTATGCTCATTCTTCATGCTTATGCTCATTCATGAGCATGAGCTTATGCGTAAGTTTCCGCAAGAGCTTATGCGGAAATAGAGAATGAGAGAAGCATATGCTTCTCTCATTTTCTTTTTCCGCATAAGCTCCTTCTCTTATTCCGCATGCAAGTTTCCGCAAGTTTCCGCATGAGCTCCTTCTCTTATTCCGCATAAGCTCCTTCTCTCATTCCGCATAAGCTCCTTCTCTATTTCCGCATGAGCATAAGCTCCTTCTCCTTCTCTTTCCCTTTCTCTCATTCTCTATTTCCTCGTTCTCATTCTTTTTCCGCATAAGCTCCCTCTCTTTTTCCGCATGAGCATAAGCATGAGCTTATGCTTATGCTTATGCTCATGCTTAAGCATAAGCATAAGCTCATGCTTAAGCATAAGCTCATGCTTATGCTCATTCATGAGCATGAGCTTATGCGTAAGTTTCCGCAAGAGCTTATGCGGAAAAAGAGAATGAGAGAAGCATATGCTTCTCTCATTCTCTTTTTCCGCATAAGCTCCTTCTCTTATTCCGCATGCAAGTTTTCGCAAGTTTCCGCATGAGCTCCTTCTCTTATTCCGCATAAGCTCCTTCTCTCATTCCGCATAAGCTCATTTTCTATTTCCGCATGAGCATAAGCATGAGCTTATGCTTATGCTTATGCATAAGCATAAGCATAAGCTCATGCTTATGCTCATTCTTCGCATGAGCTTATGCGTAAGTTTCCGCAAGAGCTTATGCGGAAATAGAGAATGAGAGAAGCATATGCTTCTCTCATTCTCTTTTTCCGCATAAGCTCCTTCTCTTATTTCGCATGCAAGTTTTCGCAAGTTTCCGCATGAGCTCCTTCTCTTATTCCGCATAAGCTCCTTCTCTCATTCCGCATAAGCTCATTCTCTATTTCCGCATGAGCATAAGCATGAGCTTATGCTTATGCTTATGCATAAGCATAAGCATAAGCTCATGCTTATGCTCATTCTTCGCATGAGCTTATGCGTAAGTTTCCGCAAGAGCTTATGCGGAAATAGAGAATGAGAGAAGCATATGCTTCTCTCATTCTCTTTTTCCGCATAAGCTCCTTCTCTTATTTCGCATGCAAGTTTTCGCAAGTTTCCGCATGAGCTCCTTCTCTTATTCCGCATAAGCTCCTTTTCTCATTCCGCATAAGCTCATTCTCTATTTCCGCATGAGCATAAGCATGAGCTTATGCTTATGCTTATGCATAAGCATAAGCATAAGCTCATGCTTATGCTCATTCTTCGCATGAGCTTATGCGTAAGTTTCCGCAAGAGCTTATACGGAAATAGAGAATGAGAGAAGCATATGCTTCTCTCATTCTCTTTTTCCGCATACGCTCCTTCTCTCATTCCGCTTAAGCTCATTCTCTATTTTCGCATGAGCATAAGCATGAGCTTATGCTTATGCTTATGCTTATGCTTATGCATAAGCATAAGCATAAGCTCATGCTTATGCTCATTCTTCGCATGAGCTTATGCGTAAGTTTCTGCAAGAGCTTATACGGAAATAGAGAATGAAAGAAGCATATGCTTCTCTCATTCTCTTTTTCCGCATAAGCTCCTTCTCTCATTCCGCTTAAGCTCCTTCTCTATTTCCGCATGAGCATAAGCATGAGCTTATGCTTATGCTTATGCTTATGCTTATGCATAAGCATAAGCATAAGCTCATGCTTATGCTCATTCATCCGCAAGCATAAGCATAAGCATATGCTCATTCATCCGCAAGCATAAGCATAAGCTCATGCTTAAGCATAAGCTCATGCTTATGCTCATTCATGAGCATGAGCTTATGCGTAAGTTTCCGCAAGAGCTTATGCGGAAAAAGAGAATGAGAGAAGCATATGCTTCTCTCATTCTCTTTTTCCGCATAAGCTCCTTCTCTTATTCCGCATGCAAGTTTTCGCAAGTTTCCGCATGAGCTCCTTCTCTTATTCCGCATAAGCTCCTTCTCTCATTCCGCATAAGCTCCTTCTCTATTTCCGCATGAGCATAAGCTCCTTCTCCTTCTCTTTCCCTTTCTCTCATTCTCTATTTCCTCGTTCTCATTCTTTTCTTTCCTTTACATCTTCTTTCCCTCTTATCTTTCCCTCTTTCCTTTCCCTCTTTCCTTTCCCTCTTCTTTCCTTTCCCTCTTCTTTCTTCTTGCCTATGCCTATGCCTATGAGAATGCTCATGTTTGTTTATTTGTTTTCTGTTTTCGTGTTTGTGTCTATGTTAGACATGGGATCACGTCGCTCATCGGACGAGTACGGACAGCCTCGCAGGAGGAGAGCTCACGATCTATATGCTCCAGAGGACTTTGATTCCTCTCAGGCGACTACCCCGAGGACTACCCCTGTTCCGACTCCTCTCGGTCCTAGCACTGTGACTACCCCTGGTCCGACCCCTCTTCCACGTAGCACTGCGACTACCCCTCAGGGGACTCCTTTGCTAGCCGCGCATGGCTTTGTTGGGACTCCCGACGAGTTTGTAGCGCAGATGAGCGATGAGGAGGCAGCGAGATTCTTCTCTCTGCTCTCTCAGAGGACCTCCGCAATTCCTTCCCCTACACCGACGGGTGGACGTACAGCCCAGCCATCCCCTCGCGCCCCTTCGACCGCGGGATCATCACCTGCGCATGCCTCCCGCAAGGGAAGGAAGAGTAGGATGGGCGGCTCATGTTGTGCTGACTCAGGAGATGTAGACGAGTCAGCACACTCACGCTCCTTTAGGTCTCCACTTGGTCCGGAGACACAGTATCAGTCAGGTCCCTTTCCCTCTCCTACTCCCACAGCTACTCCTCGATCCGGAAGCGGTCGCGCAGCTTCCACTCCTTCAGACTCTGCTACCGTCAGTCCCCCTTACTCATCAGGGGATCTCTCCTATCAAATCACATCTGCCGGAGAGATAATAGAAGACAAAAAGGGCAAAGCAGTGATGGCCGCCATGAGGCGGTTGATGAGTCATCACTTCAAGAGCGGAATAAATATCGATTGGCGGTATCAAGATGGCCAAAAGAAACAGGCGGTGATCGATGAGTTAAAACTCAGATTTCCTAATCCGCCAAATGTGGAGTTTAATAACAGTTATATGCTCGAGCGCATGGGTTTGGTCCTAAAGCATCGCAGATCAACCATGCGTACTTCCATTACAAAGGGGTTGTCTAAACCCAGCTGGGCAGACAAAGCTGATTGGAAGTTCTTGAAGAAGCAGAATAGGGACCATCCTGAAATGTTCGAGGGTCAGAGGAGGGCTGCGAAGAGACGGCTGGATGTCGTAGGTACTTCGCACTTTGGTGCAGGTGGACGGTATGCGTTCGAGGCAACCGTGGTAAGTTTACTTCTTTCCATTTAATGTATTGTTCTATTTGTTTTACTTACATATTACATGCACTTTAGCTAACTCTAACTCTCGTAAATTGGATCCACAGCAAGCTGCGATGGGTCGTCTTCCTACGGATGCAGAGACGCGACGCGCATTTCGGATAGGAACCAAGCCGTGGTTCATTGAGCAAGAGGCAATGGGAGCGACAGTCGATTGGGCTGAGGTGGCTGCTCGCACGGTATAAGTTTACTCCTGCTTGTAATCTCACTTTTTAATTTAAGTTCCAATCTAATTTTCGATTTATATGGTTCAGTCTCAGGGTCAAAGCTCAAGCGTCCCATCATCAGAGACGAGCGATCAACAGGGGCAAGGATCGGACGCAGGTGCCGATGACGAAGGAGAAGACGCAGGTGTCGGGGACGAGGGAGAAGATGCAGGTGCCGAGGACCAGGGAACAGCCCAACAAGACGATTCGGATTCGGAATCGTCTTGTTGGGCTGTTCCCTGGTCCTCGGCACCTGCATCTTCTCCCTCGTCCCCGACACCTGCGTCTTCTCCTTCGTCATCGGCACCTGCGTCCGATCCTTGCCCCTGCTCGTCTCTGATGATGGGACATGTCCTATGTGCAGACAGGAGAGCAAGTTGCTGATATCTTCACGAAGGCACTACCTCGAGAGATTTGAGAACTTCCGATTCTTCATGGGAGTTCACAAGCTCGACTCGAGCTTGAGGGGGAGTGTTGCAGATATAGCAAGCTCCAGCCGTCATCATCCACCTGATGGATGATCTTATTGTGTGGATGTCGTTCTATCGGCAGTATGTATAGCGGAGTAAGCGATAGCTACCCGCCAGTTGTTCATCTAGGATTTGATATTACTAGATAGACTTATGTCTTGTACACTATGACCACTATGTTAGTCATATGTGGACTTAGGGTATGATGGAATAAAAAGTAAGAAAAGGGGACACACATAGTAGTCTTCCTACTACTCCTCAACACTTGTGTCTTGTGCTCATTGTCTCTCCACCTCCTCCTTCTCTTTTAACAAGATTAGTTGTCAAGGGGTATGCACAAACATATGGCATTGAAAAAGAGAGATCTGGAGCATACATAGAGATGATTTAAAATGCATAATCTTCATGGAATGCCTCATCTTGTGGAGGCAAAATATCCATGTCAAGGCAAGGTCTTACCACATGGGCAGTGTCTAGTGCCTTATAAGATGGTACCATGATAAAAGAAGTAGAACAAGTGGATCTGAAAATCATATCCTTCAAGAGAACAATTATCTTGTCATCTCCATAGTTGTGTAGAGAAGCATATCTTAGGTATTTGACCTTCATCTTTTTCTTGTACTTAGAGTCAAATAAAAGTGCCATGAGAGGGTAGTTGCTTCCTTTTTGGCAACCATTGTTTTGGCAATCTTCAACAAGGAAGTCAGGTTGGCATTTTCTTCCTTTGTAGCATAACAAGACATTGCTTTATGTTTTGGCTTTTCACATATTTTGCATAAGCAAGCCATGAGAGGGTCTAACCCAGATATTGGGCAGTGTCTTCTCTCTTACAGGACTTAGAATAAAAACAAAAATGCTTCAAAATATAAGCATGTGCTTTTTCTTATATGCTTCATAGAGGTGGCTAAAATGAATACTTTCCAATCAAAACCAGGTATAGCAATTCAAAGCAAAACTGAAGCCACACTTGTACTAATGTTATTGAAAGCTTCAAAAAACCAGAAATGCTAGAATAGCATCTTATGTAGCATCATCATCAAAAGCTTGTCAAAACTGTCAAAACCAAAAGATTGAACTTGGAGGGCTTGTAGCTTACTCTTTAGAGCAAAGGAAAAGGGGGTTTCTAAGGTAAAAGAGAGCTGATATACCACAGAAGGTCCTCTGGGAAGAAGAGGCGCAAAAACGCGTGAGGTCGCCATAGCTTGCCCCTTCAAAGTTGATTGGTTTTTTACTGATTTCTCCTTGAATATGCAGCCATTACTGCTCAGATTCTAGCACAGGATAGCCCAAGGCATGGAGAATCTACCCTTGAAAGGAATTAGAGGAAGATGAAGTATTCTAAGAGAAAACGCAGAAGCAAAAGTCGACGATCTTCATGTAATGGCAACGAAACGAGGGCGTCTTTCTCTGATTCCTTTCAGCCAAGGGTTCGCCCCTTCGAGGTAGATCTCCAGCAGGAAGGACGTGGGAAATGGTTGAGAACCAAAGGAGAACAAGCTTAAGCAAACTTTGGGAAGAAGGAGGAAAATGAACAAGAAGAAGATGATGATGTGGTAGAAATGGATCAAGGGGGATCAAATGGCTCTTATACCATGTTGGTAAACTGAAAGGAAAGCAAAGAGTGGACACAAACTCAGAATACTTGCATTATGGAATGAAGAAGAGTGAGGTCCTTAAGTAGGCACCTCATACATGCTCATTGACATCACTGATGACTTCAGAGCTCCACAATCATCTCCTCAATCTGCTCCTAGATTCTCTCAATCATCCTATGTGGCTTTCCACCACCTAACTGTGCTTGTGGGCACCTAACTGTGCCTCTAGCACTCACACATAGAAACCAAGGTGTGCCTGAGGCATACACCTTGAGATATCCCATCATGTTGATGATTTGATCATCACAGGTGATAGTGATGAAGATATCCTTCATGTGAAAATGCTATTGAAGAAGAAGTTTGAGATGAAGGATTTGGGAGAGCTGCATTATTTCTTGGACATTGAGGTTATTAGGTCACCAAGTGGGATACAGCTCTTGCAGAGGCAGTATGGATTGGACATGCTATCTAAATATGGGATGATAGGCTATAAGCCTATTTCAGTTCCTTTGGAGCAGAGTGTGAAGCTGAGCGCAGATGCAGCTGAGCTTCTGGAAGACCCTACTATGTACAGATGCATAGCAGGAAGTTTGATTTATATGACTATTACCAGGCTAGATTTGAGCTATGCTGCTGGATTGGTAAGTCAGTTTATGCAAGCTCCAAGGAAACTGCATTTGGATGCGGCTAGATGCATACTCAGGTATGTGAAGTCCACATTGCAGTATGGACTATTTTATGAGACTGGGGTTCAGATACAATTGCATGGATACACTGATGCTGATTGGGCTGGTAGTATTTCTAATAAACGATCTACCAATGGATATGTGTTCTCTTTTGGGAGTGCTGCAATCACTTGGAGCAGTAAGAAACAGCCTACAATTGCCTTGTCGAGACAGATGCTGAGTACAGGGGTGTAGCAATGGCTACATGTGAGGTAGCTTGGTTGCATAAGCTTTTTGTGATATGCATCAGTCTACAGATGGGTCAGTTGTCATTTATTGTGACAACATGAGTAGTATACACTTGGCAATATACCCAGTCTATCATGCTAGAACAAAGCACATTGAGGTGCATTATCACTATGTGCGGGAGAAGGTTTTACTAGGTCTTATTGATCTAGTTTATGTCAGCACAGAGAATCAGGTAGCTGACATATTCATGAAGGCATTGGGCACAGAGAAGCTGCACAAGTTCAGAGACCTACTTGGTGTGCAAGGATTGGGATTGAGCTCAAGGGGGAGTGTTGAGATATCGAGCTCCACTCATGATATGCCAGGGTGACCGTTGTGCATTTATGTCACCGACTTGTTAGCTGCAGATGCAGTTGGTACACCGCCCATGAATAATAGCTGGATGACAGCTATCCTTATGTACTCTAGTTCGTGGCTCAGTTAGTATGCCACCTTAGTTATCTGAGTTTGGTTTGAGACCCACATATAGGGTTCTTCTATTTCTTTGTACTAGAGTTCTTTTGGCTTTCATAACTAAGAAGAGGAAAATAATCATCCAGAGGATTGGGATCATCATTTAGACTCAGTACTTTGGGCACTAAGGACAGCTCACAAGGTAGCCACAGGATTGACACCTTTCAGGCTAGTGTATGGATGTGAGGCAGTAGTACCCATGGAATTTATTGCAAGAAGTCTCAGAGTAGAAATTGACAATAAACTTTACCCAGAAGTCTCCATCAATGCAAGATTGGAGCAGCTTTTACAATTGGATGAGGATAGACAAACAAGCTCTCACACAGTTGGCATTATTCAAAGAAGAAGAGCAACATGGATAAATAGAAACATAAAAATTAAGCTTTTCAAAAAGGGAGATTTAGTGTTGATATTCAACACCAAACTAGGAAAAATGCCAGGAAAATTCAAGCTCAGATATGATGGTCCATTTAGGGTACTTGAGGCATGTGAACAAGGGACATTTCTTCTCTCAGATCTCCATGGTAATACATTTGACAAACCAGTAAATGGCTTCATATTGAAACCATACATCGAAGATCCTTCAATAGACGTAAAAATATATACTGTTTCTTTGCATGATCCTCTATATACAATAGAATATTTTCGCTCTGTTTCAACATTTCAGGTTACCAAAGTACCAAGCATCTCCAAAGTACAAACTCTATGTATATCACATAGACAAGGACCTGCAGAAGAACGTCACTTACAAGGATTTAAGAGATTACAACTGTTCAGTCTACAGAAAATCAAAGCAAAACTATCTCTAGTGATGAATGAAGAAAATAATGCAATATCTGAATTATTTTGCACACCAACAAATGGAAGAAATCAAGAGTAGCAACTAAAGAGCACTATGTGAAGTAGCAACAACAAAGATTACTACAAAAGCAGTAGCAAAAGCAAACATCTCTCCACCACCCTGACAAAATAGCTTTGACATTAAGCGGCAGCCCACCCGACAGGACACTCAAACCAACTACAAAGTAGTAAACTATCAAATCAGGTAATTTTATTTTATCTTGGCAAATAAGGGATTAATTTATAATGTCATCACAAGAGAACTGGAGCATATAAAAAAGCTATATGTGATCAAAGCAGAAATCCGATTGGAGTCCGACTCCCTGGACAACGTAGTCCAATTGGTACAACTAGGACAGGCACAGTTTGGCTCGCATTTGATAGCACAACTAGCTCAGTCGGATATATCCGCCTGACAAAACATGCGTGCCTCAGGATCTATGGAGTGCTCTAAGGTGGATGGAACCTATGTGGAAACATGATGAAGAGAGTGCTCATGACATGTATCTCAAGTCAATTAGGTTCCAAGATAGATTAGCTTGGACTCATAAAGAGAATCTTGAGATAGTGCAAAGTGCTTGATTGATATTACTTCAAATGAACCTCCCTTTTATAGGTGAGGGTACTTACATCCATTTGCTTGCTCACATGTGGGATATCTCCTCCATGCCATGTGGCAGCTTTCCCTTTACTCATACCTTTGCTCTACAAGTGCTCATGGCACCACAACTCTCAACACCTCCCCTTGGTGCCATGATCCTTTGGCTACTGCAAGGTGGTCAGATGTGAGTTACATTCCATCACCTCCCCTTAGTGCTTGCATTGCTACTTAAGGTGGTAAAGTGTAGTTTTTACATGTCAATACCTCCCCTGGGTGCTTTCATAGCTACTCTCAGGTGGTCAGGTTTGATTACAAAATATAGGCAAGGTTTGCAAGGTTTTTGGCTTTTCAATACATTCCATTGATGTCACCTTTTGGCTCATGGCTTGATGACGACTCGTTTGCTTCTTTGCTTGGTGCATGATGCTTTGTTCTTCCATGTGCCTTGATGCTTTGTGTGGATGCCATGCTTCGGGCTATGGTCATCTCATACACTTGTGCTTTTGGCATGCTTATGACAATAATGTGTGCATTCATGCTTTGCTTTTCCATTTGTTGCAAAGGTCTTACCAATTGAATTCTTTCAATATTGGCAGTGTCTAATTGCATACAATGATTCTGACATGACAGGCGCGTGGAGCTCAAAAAGACGATCACTTTTCCTTTTTGGAGCATGTCCAAATTCTTCCTGGATTGCAAGTTATGGCTTGTTGAAGCTTTTGTGAAGAAGAGGGGGCCTTGATGATGTGGCTTGGCTATTCACATGCTGCTTGCAGGACTGTGCTTGGCAGGGGCTGTGTGCTTAGGTGGCATTGTTGACATGTGGCAGTCTTCTGACCCAAATTAGTTAACCCAAGTCTAGATTAACTTAACCATGATCCAAGTAACTGAACTAACCATAAACCTAACCAAGGTTGACCTTAACCACAGTTCAAACCTTATCTGCCACGTGTCACTTTTTTAAGGAACCTTGGAGATTTGAAGGTTCGTTGTGTAGGGAAGGTCGACGACAGATGAGCGGCTTCGACGGAGGGAGCTCGAGGATGACGGGTGGAGGTGTGGCTAGGAGAGATTCATCTCGCGAGCTTGGCTTCTTTGCGCAGCTACGTCCTTGAACAACAAGTTTGCATGAAGGGATTCTTCGGAGATATCGCTACTGCTCACGAGCGCGCCACCATGGTCTTTGGCAAAGCTCTCGGGAACTTTTGAACTGTAGCAACTTTCGACGCCGAGGAGGAAGTGGTTGAGCTCTTCACTCACGAACTTGCCATGGAAGATCAACCTGTGTGTCGACGTTGCAATGGAGGGAGTCGTTCGCAGTTTGCTTCGGTCGCTGGAGTCGCCACGTTTGGAGACGGAGGAGAGTTGCTGCCTTCTGCGTCAAGTCGCCTTCTTTGTTGGTTGAAGGGCTTTTCGGAGGATAGAGAGTCCGTCTAGTCGATGCTGGGATGATCCAGTCAAAGCCCGTGGGCTACCAGATGCGCTATTGGTAGAGCTCTTTGTAGAGGTCGGTGGAAGAAGCTTGCTAGCTGCGCTGTAAGCTAGAGATGGTGTTGCAAAGGCCGACTGAAGGACATCAGTCGTGCTTGAGGGCTGAAGCGCTTGAAGGCTCTGGTTGTGTGGAAGGCAGTTGAAGATTTGGAAGCTGGAGCTAGCCCATGTGCATGGAGCCGCCAAGAGATACTATAGGAGGTCGGTTCAGTAGAGGCCGTGTTGAGCACGTCGATGGAGAGCCATCTATGGAGGCACTTGATAGCTTGCTCTTGGAGATGGGGAGCTGCAGAGTTTGTTGCTCATTGGAAGGAGCGCTGTCTTGCTTGTCGAAAGGAGCGCTAGCACTCAGACTGAAATCTCTCACCTCTCTTTAACAAAAGAAACACTCTCAAACTCTCTTGGAACACCTCTCTATCTCTCTCTCTCAGCACAAAGAGTGGACTCTCACAAAATAATTGAACAAAAATCTTCAACTCTCATGGACGGAATTCTTACAATCTAAAAACTAAAACTAACCTAAGAGAAAAAACATGAGCTCCTAAGACATGCCTACAACTAATCTAGGAGTGGGAGCAATCCTAGTGAACTACTAATAAGCTAAACTAGGAGAGCTAAACCTATGCTCTGATACCATGACAAAACATGCGTGCCTCAGGATCTATGGAGTGCTCTAAGGTGGATGGAACCTATGTGGAAACATGATGAAGAGAGTGCTCATGACATGTATCTCAAGTCAATTAGGTTCCAAGATAGATTAGCTTGGACTCATAAAGAGAATCTTGAGATAGTGCAAAGTGCTTGATTGATATTACTTCAAATGAACCTCCCTTTTATAGGTGAGGGTACTTACATCCATTTGCTTGCTCACATGTGGGATATCTCCTCCATGCCATGTGGCAGCTTTCCCTTTACTCATACCTTTGCTCTACAAGTGCTCATGGCACCACAACTCTCAACACCGCCGACTCGTGTTTGCCAGTGCTCTACCACAATCTGTTCGGCCAAAGTCTGTTTGACCCTAAGGCAATGTGTCACGTCCGATTGACACATACGAGGTCTGACTCGCATCCACCCCTCTTTCGACTAAAGGTGCGCACACCGCCCAGCATCCGACTTCACCCCAAATCCAGTAAGTCCACCATCTGCACCCCTGACTATCACCCGTCGACTATCCATCGGCAAGGGAATTTTGTCCCATTTGATGCACAATTCGTGAAGTTCATCATGCTCTTGCCTCAGAATGCGAGCATACGCCCTCACCACCCACACTATGTGGATAATTCCCCACTTTCATGTGAAGCTCTAGCCTCGGTGTGGCCAATCATGGAAATTACACATAACACCGATGCAATCCTCACAAGGATTCGCATAATCCGATGATGGGAGCTTGATGCAACTCTCTCCCAATCACCAACTCCGACTGCCAGTCGACAACAAACAAGCTCCACAAAGATCAACCAAAAAACGCCAGTCCCTGCAAGCTCCACACCACAAAACTGGTACATATGGCACCAAAATGTAAGTCTCGCCCCACAAGCCCGATCTTTTCTCATCCTCAACAGCCATCCCTCGACCTTCTCATCTCTACCGCCCTCCTCGACTCGAACATGGCTTCCAGGAAGAAGCCAATGACCCCCGTACAAAAGAGCCCATGCCAGAGCCCTGCTATAGAGAAAACTGTCATGGCAGAAGCAAATGAAGAGATAGAGAGCGACTATGAGACGCCACAGCCAGCACTGAAGAAGTAGATAATTACAACTATCTTCCCCAGATTCAAAGTATCTCTAGACGTGCAGAAGAACCAAAAGTGGCCGAAGAGGATTGGCTTGCTGCACTATGCAACACTGCCCTGGGCAGCTTGGAAATCCTCACCCGATGCTCTCAAACAATACAAGTATTTCCAAAAAATGGGAGGTAAGTTGACATATATATTGATGGTTACCCCCAAGTCATTGCTGAAGTTTTTCAATTACCATCGATAAGGGAGGAGGTAACATATCAAAAGGATATTGATCAAGAGATGCAGTAAGATTTCAATCTGCCTGAGATGGCCAAAAAGTATTTTATTGTCAGTAATGTGCAAGACAGTGGGAGAAGGCAACAATTAATTTGGTATTTGGAGAGAATGCAATTGTTGAAAAGGGAACCAGAATTAGTTGGGCTCATATCCTACATTCAAGGGTCGTGAGCGAAATTGTGAAAAAGGACTTAACATCAACAAATGCACACTCGAAGATTTCACCAGTCATCATTGCTCTATTCGAATTTGCAGCACAAAGTTCGACTGAGAAGCCTCATGTGAGTATCCAATATAGGGAGAAAAGGACAAAAATGCGACACAACCCAGATACAAAGCAAGAAAGTAGGCACATCCTGGATCTAGTAAAGGATGAATAGAGAATATTAGACTTGGTTGACCTTCAGCTTAGATCAGTCAAACATAGCCACAAAACACCATTTGGTGGCTTGGATGTTGTCTTCTATGGTGATCTTTGCCAAGTAAGTCTTGTTAGAGATAACTACATCTTCAAAACAATCTCTCTCCAACAAGCCTTATTGAGCAATCGTATTGGTGGCAAACTGCAATTCGATGTTATGAGCTCACAATGACAATGTGGCAAAACGATAGTAGACTCATAAAGGTCTTGAACAAAATCTAGATGAGGAGGATTTTAGGGGACATGGGTGCAGTGCAGAACAAGCCTATGTAGTTATCATGTGACAATTAGAGTTGGATGGCGATTGCAAAGAACCCAGTGTTCCACGCTTGCACAAAACACATTGAGATTCAATATCACTTTGTATGCGAGCTCATCATGGATGGAGAGGTTGACTTGGTGTATTATCCGACTACGAAGAATGCTGCGGACATCTTCATGAAGTCTCTTGGAAGAGACTTGCTGGAGAGGCATCTTCATCGACTTGGCATTGGGCCAAAAAAGTAAGTTCACTTGCAGGTGGACATTGAGGGGGGGTGTTAGATATCAATGCTCCACTCTCGTGTAACTACGTGGGAACCAGATAACTCTACTTGTAAGCCCCCCATATGAGGAGAAGGCATTTGAGTAGCTTGATTATTCGGTAGGTCCTGGTTTGGACACCAAATGGGGGCCATGTGTGGCCTGATGGTTGGACGGCTTCAAATAGAGTTGGCACACTGCTAACTAGGCTACATGCAAGTGCGGGAAGGCATCCCATGATTGACTGCACTGAGGGTAGACGGAGGATTTCTCGAGGCAGCCCACTCTCAGGTTGCGGGGCCCGTTTGGAGCCCCAGATGATCTCGGATGGCTATGGGCCGAACGGTGAGGTAGGTTAGTTGCTCTATTCTGTGTCACGGTTCTATCATGTGGTTGGTGGCCTATTTCGACCTCTAGTTGGCCGGTTTGGGTGGACTGGGTCGGTCTCCCAATTGGGTCTAACCGACTACCATTGGTGGCTATATAAGAGCAAGCTCGTGAAGCCCATTATCATCACGGCTTTAACAACCCTGATTCCTTAGCATCAAGCCTCCGTCCTCTACTGTTTCTAGCATGCCATCAAAGCTTCTCTCACAGGAGCACACGGCTAGGAGGAAGCGCCGTCTATTGTATCAGTTTTACAGTAATCAAATTTTTGATTCTCCATACTATCTGCTTTTCTCTCTTGCATACGAGATCCTGTTATCTATTGAGCACAGATATTGTATTGTTTTCCTACACTATGATGCCAAAAATTGATATCTTTTATTTGGCATTGGTGTTGCTTTTCTCTATGTTTGATAAGAGTTTGAGTATCAAGTGCCTAGTGGCTCTCACTTATTTTCATTTTCTAAGATATTGTATGGGATTGAGAGGATGAGTGGAATGACTCATTGTAATACCATGTCTATGAATGATAAATACCTTGGTATGGGGTGAGAGCTATTTGTGTATGAGAAATTATGGGGTTTTAGAAAATAGGAAGAGTGAGTCATATAAAGAGGTGGGTATCATGTCCATGTGTTCTAATGATATAAGAGAGGTCACATTCCAAGCATGTGGAAGGCATGTGGAAGAGTGTGGAGTCAAGAGGAACCCTTCTAGAAGTCCTATGTGGAATAAGGACGATGTGGACATATGGAAAAAGGACCCTTGACTCTCTCAATCTTTTAAGGCTCATGAGGATCTTTTGATGGGACAAAAGTCAAGAGTAGCCAAAAAGGACATGGATGGTGATATACATGCTCATGTGATTGATGGGGAAAGGAATATACAAGAAGCAAATGTAAATGTGTGAAGGAGGGTGATGAAATCTCTATAAAAGGAGCCATCCTCTCCCTTGTTCAACATCTCTTCCACCATTTAGCCTCATCCTGCTGTAGCTCTAGTCTCCTCAAACCTCATCCATTATCAAGGAGGAGTCTTCAATATCAAAAAGTTCAAGCTTTGACTTAACCGATGAAGAATAAGAGACATGGTATAGCTCCAAGGAGTCCATTATCTTTTCAATTCATCAATGACTGCCTTCTTCTTTCCCTCATCTTGGTACCGTGAGTCAGTAGCTATGCCGCTCTTGAAGTGGTGTTGATGATTTAGAATGGATATCTCCTATAGTTGTCAAACCAAAGAAAGGAAATTACTGGCAGGTTTGTGTGGACTTTCATCCTTTGAATGCATGCAGCAAGAAGGATCATTTTCCTTTGCCATTCCAAGATGAAATACTAGACCAAGTAGCAAGGCATGAAATGTATTCTTATGTGATGGGTATTTTGGGTACTTTCAAATTCACATTCGGGAGGAAGATAAAAAGAAGACATCATTTGTGACACCTTGGGGAGTCTTTACTTATGGAGTGATGCCTTTTGGGTTGACCAATGAATCAGCTACATTTCAAAGGTTCATGAGTCAAGTTTTTGAGCCTTACTTGGGAAAGTTCATAAGGGTATTTTTGGATGATTTTTTCATGTATTCTCGATGCATACATCACTTGGAGAAGTGAAAGATGGTCTTAGCTAGGATTGATGAAGCAAAAGGTTATCTAAATCCTAGCAAGTGTCACTTGGCTTTAAAAAAGGTAGTCTTGTTGGGACATATGTTGGGGCATATTTTGTCTGAATAAGGCTTGCAAATGGATCCTAACAAGGTTCAAGCAATCATGTCATTGCCAACTCCTGATAGTGTGACTAGTGTTCGTAGAATTCTAGGAAAGAGTAGATATTATCAACATTTTTTTAATGATTTCATAGAGATAGTGTATCCAATGGGCTTGTTGAAAAGAAAAGGAGTTTCTTGCCAATGGGGTGTGGAGAAATAGGAGTCTTTTCATCGACTTAAGGAGACCATGAATAAGGGACCAATATTGAAGCCCCCTAATTTGGTCCCAAGACTTTTATGTAAATTTAAGTGTATCTTTGCATTCAATTGGTGTTGTATTGCTACAAAAAGGAGAGGTAGGTAGAATAGCTTACAGAGGTGGAAACAAGGTAGGAAGAAATGGAGCAACATGCTCTCTCTTGGGTGTCTTCAGTCATAAAATTTTACTCCTATTTATTGGCTCAACCCTTTTTCTTCCTTCTCTCTTAGTCTGTATTAACATATCTAGCTCACAATACTAACCCTAGGGGGAGATTTGCAAAATGGTTGTTAGGGCTTCAAAGAGTTCTCTCTCTCTTTTGTCATTGAAAATACCACTAGGTTCACTATGGCAGATTTACTCACATGACTGAAGGATCCAGGAGATGAAAAGAAATGTAAGGAGGATATTAAAGATGAAAGGGAGACACCACCAACAACTTTTTTGGGGTATTTTCATGGGGATTTTAGTCCTTCACACCAGCAAGGATCTGGGGGGGTGGTCTTGATGAATTCTTAAGGTCACGAGGTATGGGCAAGAGGACAAGAGATTCCAAGTATTACAACTAATAATTTAGGTGATTATAATGCTTTGATTCTTGGTTTTGGAGGGTTCTCTTCAAATTCAAGTTAAAGAATTTAAAGTAAGAGGATATTATTAGCTTATTATTAAACATATACAAGGGCATTACAAGACAAGAAGTCCTCATTTGAAGGAGGTTAATCAGAAGACTATGGCAATATGTAGTCATTTTGATTTTTGCAAGTTTGCTCATATAAAAAGAAAGAAAATCAAAGGGTAGATAAGTTAGCTACTCAAGCCATGCAGTACAAGACACGAGGGGGGGGTTGGTTTCTTTGATAGACACTGGATGGACATAACTGCAAGATGCTTAGCAATATGTGAAAGTAGGCATGTTTCCTCAAGGGTTATCTCCACAACAAAAGTAGAGATTGGTAGAAAGGCTTGCCCCTATATTATTGTTGATGACATTCTTTATAAATTGGGAAAAGATAAGGTGATCTGTTGGGTGGTCCATCCCACAAAAAATAAGGGAATCCTAGAATTGTGCCATGAATGCTCCAGTCATTTTGCTTTAGTGAGCACATTAGGAGAATTCTTAATGCATATTACTTTTGGCCACGTATCCATAACGATGTATATGACTGATGTCAAAGTTGTACAGTGAGCCAAAACGATGTATATGGACCTTTTGAGAGGTGGGGGTTGGACCACTCTTTTGCTCCAAGCATTATTTATTTGTGGCCACATGACTTGGTGGATAGAGGCTAAGGCCAAAATCAACAACAAGGCAAGCACAGTTGCAAAATTTCTCTTTGACCAAATTTGTTCATGCTTTAGATTTCCTTTGGAAATTCTTACTGATGGAGGAAACTATTTTATAAAATGTACTAATTGAAGATGTAATGCATAAGCTAAAGATAAGTCATAGCATGTCTACGCCATACTATCCCCAATGTAATGGCTTGGTTGAGAAAACAAATGGATTGTTGTGCAATTCAATGGGAAAGCTTGTAGACATTAAGAAACGACATTGGGATAGGCACTTGATAGAAATTTTATGGGCTTATAGAACCACATACAATCTAGCTATTGACTTTACACCATTCCAACTAGTATATCGGACAGAAGCCATTTTGCCCGTTGAATTGGAGATACATAGTCTTTGCATTGCTATTGCAAGAATAGAAGGATAGGAAGATGACTATGCTCAATTCTTGGTAGAGTTAGAAGCCTTGGATGAATGCATATTATAGGATTTACAAAACTTGGAAGCTTCTCAAAAATGGTGCAAGGCCATTTTTGACACCAAAATATGCAAGAAGAAGGGTATTGTAGAAGGAGATTTAGTCATGAGATTTGATAGTCATTTGGACTAGACATAGTTTATCAGCCAATGGGAGGAACCATATTGAGTCAAGAAGAAGTTCACCAATAGAACCCATCAGCCTGAGGATGTTGATGGCATGGTGATACTTGGACACACTAATGAGTATCGCCTTAAATTCTTCTATGCTCAACCACCTTGAGGGCCAACAGACCCTCTCTCTTATGAGAGAGGATCTACTAAGGGGGAAAGATGTGACACCAAAAATTGATATCTTTTATTTGGAATTGGTGTTGCTTTTCTATATGTTTGATAAGAGTGTGAGTATCAAGTGATAGCCTAGTGGCACTCACTTATTTCCATTTTCTAAGATATTGTATGGGATTGAGAGGATGAGTGGAATGGATCATTGTAAATACCATGCGTATGACAAATACCTTGGTATGGGGTGAGATTTATTTGTGTATGGGATATTATGGGATTGAGAGGATGAGTGGAATGGATCATTGTAAATACCATGTGAATGAAAAATACCTTGGTATGGGGTGAGATTTATTTGTGTATGGGATATTATGGGGTTTTTAGAAAATATGAAGAGGGAGTCATATAAAGAGGTGGGCCTCATGTCCATGTTTTCCAATAATATAAGAGACACATATCAAGAATGTAGAAGGCATGTAGAGGAATGTGCAAGAGTGTGGAGTCAAGAGGAATCCTTCTAGAATTCCTATATGGATTAAGGAGAATGTAGACATATGGAAAAGAGAGGGTATCTATGGGCTCCATGTGGGAAGACCCTTGACTCTCTCAATATTTTAAGGCTCATGAGAATCTTTTGATGGGACACATGTCAAGAGTAGCCAAAAAGTACATGGATGGGGACATATGGGATTATGTGATTGATGGGGGAACGAGTCTACAGACATCAATTACAAATGGGTGAAGGAGGGGGACAAAATGTCAATAAAAGGATCCCTCCTCTTCCTTGTTCAACATATCTTCCACCATTAAGCCTCATGCTGTTGTAGCTCTAGTCTCCTCAAGCCTCTTCCATCAGTGTTCTCTCTCTCCTTCTTGTAGATTTCCTCTTATGTAGCTCGAGTCCCCTCCTTGATTTTCACCCTTCTCACAAATTCCTTCTTCCTTTAGTTCTCTCCGACTCCCAGCAAACACCTCTTGAGTCCATATCTCTCAAGTTTATTCTCTTTCTATGAGTAGTCTTGGAGCTCCTACTCCCTCTTGTAGCGCTTACTTCTCTCCTAGGTGACCTCTATGGAACTTGGATCATTGATAAAGTCTGAGCATCGAGGGATTATTCTCCCAAGTTGGCATTAGTAGAAAGACCCAAAGACCATTTCAAGACACATCTCTACATGTACCTGAATCTTTGATATCATATCTATGTTAGAAGCTATAGGCCTCTGTGTTTGGTGATAATTTGCAGAGTGTTTTGAGATACTTGTAGAGGTATCTGTGAAGGAGATATAATGTTTCCTCGGAACCTACCCATCCAACCTAATCAGCCCCGTCAAACCCCTCAATATATATCAGTTCATGTCATATTGAGCCACAAGGTCTTCTTTCAACAATGTATTCTCTACTCTTTGGAACAGATCATCTTGGTGAGATTATGGCCTTTGCTGATCCTTTCCTTCTCCCTATGCTAGACTAACACATCCCTTGGGATGTTACCATCTTCATTCTCATCTAAGGGAAGAATGTGTGGTGTGGTCTCTTAGCATGATAGTTTCTGTTTTATTTCCCCTTTCCAAGTGATAAAGGTCTCTGTCTCACTAAGTTTGGAAGTAGTAGGAAGCTAAGAGGTGTGTGAAGTTTTATTACCCCCAACTTCATGTCACATCTTTTGGTGGAGACGCCAAGTACATTTGGTATTGGATTCATCCTACCTTACTAAACCATCTTGGGTGTGGTGGATTGCATGTGCCTAATATTGGCATGTGTTTTCCTATGTGATAAAGACAATGCCTAGAAGAACTCCATTAAAAGAGATTGCAACCTGTTTAAGAGAACTAGAAGATTGTGAAGGTGATGCACAAGCTTTTTGCATGGTCATCATGATCATATCCTTTATGTTTGCACTCTTGAATATGTTGGTGAATCAACAACACCATTAAACACAATGAAAGATTGGAATTTGATTCATGCATTGGCGGCAGCCTTGTGTGAAGAAGAGTTGAGTCTTTGGATGGTTTTTGACTAGAATAGTGAAGTGGTGATTCTCAATGCTTTCAACTTCTTTTGCTATGAAATTGATGATGAGTACAATATCTTGAAGATATTATGTGGACTTCCAATTATAAGAAGGGCGATTCTTGAATGCATGCATACACAATATTTTCACGGTGGACGTTGGTCCCTTATTTTTTAAGATTTGGTTGAGGATCACATTGTGGAGGCTTTTGAACAAGTGGTTATGCATAATAAGTTGGTATTGGTATACTAAGGCTCTATGGAAGCTTGTTTGGATCTTTCTTGGGATATTGTTTGGATCTTGGTGCTTCCCTTTTGTGTTTCATCATGGTGAAGATTCTAGTGTTTCGAGGGATCCAAATGGAAGACCCAGAGTCTTATCTTTGGGATTTTGTTTGAGGATGCTGGATTTTTGGATGGACCATGAAGGAAAGGGTGGAGAATTTTTTCTATTTTCTTGAAGATGTAGCCTTGAGTTGGCATGAGGCCTTGCTAAACTCTACCAAGCAGGACTGGGACCAAGTTTAGGTGGCTACAATGAAGTTGAGATTTGGGGCAGTGGAGTTGCCAAATGCTTTGATGTTGTAGCTAGAACAATTCTATCAAGGAGAGCATGAGATAGGCTCTATGTTGGAATCCAATATGAAGCTTTGTGAAAAAAGTATGAAAGGTAGCTTTGCAAGCTGTCATCTACATCATTGGCTCCTCAAAGTCTCTCACGGATGGACCACTTAAAGATAAGCAAATTTGTGATGGATTTGGAGCCTCATCTTTGCTTAAAGGTAATGAATAAATATCCAACAATGTACATGAAGGCACTCCACATTGTGACCAAGAAAGAAGATTCTTTACAGATCAAATACTCTTCTATGTCTTCACCAATTTCAACTTCTAAGGTGGAGGTAATGGGAACTCTTCAGGTACCAAAGTCCTTCGAGTTAGATCATAATATCTCCCAATTGATGGTAGAGTTTGCTAATTTGAAATTGCATTTGGTTAATGAATGACAACCTAGAGCACCCAAGGGTGAGGATAGGCCTCGAGATAAGAGTGGGGTCACTTGCTATGAATGTAATGAAAAAGGTCATTATCACCCTGAGTGTCCTAGATTGAGAAAGAAAGAAGAAAAGGAAGTACCCTTGATAGAAGCTTCTTCAGGGGATGAGAAAAGAGAGGTAATGATGGCTAAATGAGGGTGTGGTAAAGAAAACGAAGAAGAAGGACATTGGGAAGAGGAACATCATAGTAAGAAAAAGAAGGCATCAAGGAAATTAGCTAGCCCAGACTTTCCTTTAGGACAAGATAAGAAGGTGTGCTACAACATGTTTTTTTAAACTGCCTTTTTATTTTATAATTTATTTTATATTTGGTTTCAAATTTTATTAGCATAAATTAAAAAATATTAAGTGTGTGTGTGTGCAAGCACACATGCAAACACGAGAGAGAGAGAGAGAGAGAGAGAGAGAGAGAGAGAGATTGATTCAATGTCTACTAATCTTTTTGAAATGATGCATTCATTTTCTTTCATGGATTTCCAAATTGCATTGAATTCATACATAAAGACCATCATCATTTAGGGACACAAATTCTCGTCATGGAATTTATGACAAATAATAATCGCATGACATGAATTTTGCTACAAACGGTTACAAACTCACATTATAAAGGAAATAATATTGTCATATCAAAGTTGTATAATGTCATACAATTCGTAGGATGGCCTATTTGAATGTCTCTAATTTGGGGATCTGAATTATAAGTCTCAGATATACTATACAAATCCTTTGATATGCATGCATTGCATAAGACACATGCACTTCTTCCTTCAAAGAATTGGCCAAGCATGCCAAATGATAGCTTTGCTCACATGAAACTGTGTAACATCTAGTGGTACTATCAAAGGGATCATGGGATATTGGACATATAGGACCATCTGGATTGATAAGAAGTGCATTTGGTAGATTTCATGGCCTTCTTACTGCTAGTCCAACCATGTCACGATCAAAATAAAAAACACGACCCCCATTATCAATGTGTTGTAATGCAATCCTCACATCTTCATCAACATAAGTGTTGAGCTATGAGTACTTGCTCTTTTAATTGGATTTAAAATTTTTCTACTTGAAAATATTTCCTCTCTGTTGCTTTTAATTTTTTAATTTTCTCTTGCAAGCATAAGTTTTGCTCTTGAAGATTCACAATCTCATCATTCAATTGCCACTAGCATGTCCTGATGTACTCGATCATTTTTTAAAGCTTCACTAGTCACTGCATGGAGTGCATCACGCAATAAGGAAATGTAAGTGTTGTTATATTTGGGAATGTTTGCCTACTTATACAATTTAACTCTTCATCATCATTACATTATTCAATTGTGACATTACATATCTCATCCTCCAATGCATGCTCTATGCATGATATATCATGAGTTGTGCCTAATGCATATATCCAAATAAGAAACAATACTTAGAAATAAAAGAAAACTGGTATCAGAACTTAGGTCCTAGCTCTCCTAGATTAGATGTAGATTTTAGATGGAGAGTTCCTTCTTGGTTTCTTGATGTTTTTGTAAAGGAGAGTTCTTATGAAATTTTCGTCCCCCCATTCTGAAAGAGAGCGATTCCTTCATAATCTTGAGAGAGAGAGAGAGAGAGATTCATTGAGAAATAGGAAGAGATAGCGTCCAATGTCCTGCATTAGCCTTCACAATTCTGAGGGAGATGTCTCAGATCTTGTTCTTTGGGAGCTTCTCTATCTAAGCTAAGCCTCCACAAACAAAGCCTCTAGCAGCCTCTTACAAGCAAAGCTCCACACCCAGCAGACTTGAGTCCATCTTAAATGACTCCAGTGAACCGCACAATCTACAGCAGCATGCTTCGTCTCCACTAATGTCATGTATCCTCTTGAGGTTGCTCGCAAGCAGATCAGCTTAAGTGCCCTCCTGCGGGGTACTGTGAGTATCGGTTGTGCCATAGCCTACAACAAAGTGCCTCAGGCTTTTGTAGGCTAATCCAGCACGAGGGCTTCTTGGGCCTCTATGCCACATCGACAGCAACACCTTCGCTGCCCACAACACACCAGCTCTGCCATGACTCGCCAACTCTGCCATGAATCTCTAGCTCCTTACACACAGTCCTTCCACTCCATAGTCATGCTCCAAGAGCCACATCAAATGGCTCTCCATCAAGCGGCTTCACTAGCTACAGGCGGCCTCATCATGTACGACATAGCATTCAGATGGCAACAGCGCCTCACTCCCAACATTCAGTCGCTCCATCACAGAAAGGCTTCCAACAATAGGAACCAAGCCTTTGTTGTCATCATCGACTCCTACAGTGCCTCCACAGTGCTCAGCCTCCATCAACGCAACCCGTGTTTAGCAACCGACTCTAGCACTCCCTGCACCATCTACGATTGCTAGCTGCCAATGCCAAAGCTCATGTAGCTGACCCACAGGCATTCCATCTGTAGACCAGCCTTCTCCTACTATCTACAGCCAAGGGTTGTAGCCTCTACTGCATCTCCCTCAAAGAAACAACGTCGCCTTCTCCGAATCTCCACCGCGTCGAGTGTCATAGCAGATTCAAAGTTTCTCTCTCTCATTTTTCCTAAGGTTTCTACAAGTGACACGTGGTAGCTAAAGGAGAAGACACGTGGCAGATAAGCCACTCAACTTAGGTCAAGATTGACCTTAGGTTAGCTCCATGTTAGGTCAAAAGATAACCATAGTTAAAATTTCTAGCTTGGGTTAACTAAGCTGGGTTACAAGGTCACCACAGTGCCACCTAAGCAAAGAGGCCCTTGCTAAGCATAGTATGGAATTCTGCATGTGAATCATTGGCCACATTAGCAAAGGCCTTCTCTTCTTCACAGAAATTTTGACAAGGCGTAACTTACAATCTAGGAGGAATTTGCACACGCTCCAAAAAGGAAAAATAACCAATTTTTTGAGCTCTACGCGCTTATCAACTCAGATTTTCTATATGCAATTAGACACTGCTAGATTTGAAAGTATCATCAACTGGTAAGGCCTTTGCAATGGCAATCCGCACCCCAACTGTTCAGAAGTTCACCGGGGAAGGATTTCACACATGGTCTACACAAATGAGATATCTCTTGATGCACCAAAATCTTTGGAAGACTGTAAAAGAAAACATACCCACTACACAAAATGATGCTTGGAAGGAAAAAGATGAAGCAGTGTTAAGGGCAAAAGCAGCAACAGCAAAGAGGAACTAGGGGGGGAGTCCTTAGATCATTATCATTAATACGTTGTATCTAGTTTATAGTGAGATATGAAAAGACGGAAGTTCTAGGACCAGGCGGAGAACTGAAGAGGCACGGCAACCATCACGGCAACCGTCACGGCAACCGTGAAGGAGTTATGTGTGCCGGTTAGATAAAAGAGAAGAGAGCGATCATTCGGGGCTCATTGATGAGGATCGGAGCAAGGATCAGTGTGATCAGAAGAGGAACATTGTTATGTATCAGAGAGTACGGTGTTGTACTGCTCGGAGAAGTGTAATACAGATATTCTATTGCATCTACCTTATTGTTTTATCATGAATGACTCTGTCGATCACTGTTCTACTCTATGAATTTTCATACGCAGTTCTGAAGTTCGATTACGCATGTAAATCTGTCGCAGTAGTGCGTTTCGAGTTAGTCTTCAGAGTAGAGAGGGCTAACACTTTGGCGACCACGGAAGATTTCCATGTTCGTCGCGGTGGATACCCCGGAGAGGTTGGATGCTCCCCATCTGTAATACTCTGATTCCTCGGTGCGTGGACTAGCGCATGAATGACGCTGGGAGTGAGCCAGGGGGAACATCGCGCTCTCCGGAACGGCCTCGGGAGCCTGTAACTCCAGTATCGGCACGTACAACCCGCGAGGAACGGCATGACAGATATGTGGCTCAACGTGATCTTCTCTTCGGCTTCTTCACGGATAGTGAGAGTAGTAGCCGCTCTGACACACCTCCGCTGATCCCAGGAGAGGAAGGTCCAGTCGTTTCCGGTGTTCAGGAGGAAGCCGAATCCTCCGACCGCAGTAGCCCGTTCGATTTAACAAGTACTCCTCCGGAAGACGAAGCGTCACCGTTGCGGAATTCCCCACCACCGAGTCCCAGGAGACGGAGGGGTGGTGTGCCTGCAGGAAGCGGAGCCCCAGGTCCGTCACCAGATCCCGGTAGGGGAGGTGGAGGCGGTGGAGGCGGAGGCGGGGGTGGAGTTCCGGCGGTAAGTAGCGCGGCTATTCCACCACTGGTACCCAGGATGACGGTGAAGTACCCCAAGTTTTCGGGACGGGATAAGGAGGATGCGGATGCACATATACTGTCATTTGAGATGGCATGGATGGTGAATACGGCTCCACCAGTGCAGGCGACAGATCTTATGAAGATGGTGACTTTCATCCCGACACTGCAGAAGCAGGCGGCAGTATGGATCGCGCAATATGGAGCTACCCATTTCGCCACGTTTGATCTACTGCGGGATGCCTTTTTGCTCCGGTTTCGGGAGGACAAGACCCGTGTTCATGTCCTGGCCAAACTGGGGAGACTAGAACAGAAGAACCAAGAAGTGGAGGCGTATGCGGCCAGGTTTCGGTCGTTGATCCGCCGCCTCGATGCAGCAACTACCCCGGCAGTCCCCATCCAAAATGCTTACTTCATGGAGGGGCTGATTAAAGGATTGAAAAGGTCCCTGGCATCGTTGGATCTGGAAGCTCTTTCATTGGAAGAAGTCGTCCAAGCAGCGGTGAGGGCGGAACAAGTTCTGTTTACTTCCAAGGGAAGGAAAGGAAAAGTGAAGTATGAGGAGGCTGAGGGAGACTCCGATACCGATAATGAGGAGGAGTCGGATCAGTCGGATGAGGAGGAGGACAAACGTTCCATGAGGCGAAAGGCTGGAAAAGCGGCAGGGAAGTTATTTCCGGAAGGATCTACTGCCGGAGCCAAAAGCCGGGATAGTGGAATAGGGTCCTCTTCAAAAGTTCGCAAGGATACTTGGTGTAATCGGTGCCGGAATGCAGGACACTTAGCAGAGGAATGCGGTTTGAATGAGCGGTGGTGTGCGATTTGCCAAACAGCGACGCATACCACGGAGATCTGCCGCTATAACGCACGAATAGCCCCGACACCAGCGGTGGCGGCGGTAGTTGCGGCACCAGCCGCAGCACCAGCCGTGGTACCAGCCGCACCGGCGAAGAGACCTTGGCGGCCGAGAACGGCTGGAACAGGTGCAGATGAACCAGCAGGGGAACGGACGTTCCTATGTTTTTATTGCAATCAACCCGGACATCGAAAGGTAGATTGCGAATTATTCAAGCGCCACAAGGCGGAAAAGGAAGCAATCCGGGGATCCAGAGAAGGCAAGTCCACACCAGCAGTGAATGCGGTTCTGATTATCGAATGCGATGATGCCAGTCAGCCACAGGATAGCAAGGAGCCTAGTCCGAAGTCCGAAGAAGTACCAGAAGTACCGGCGGGTGTCCCTGTTGAAGGCAAAGTGGGAGGAAGTGCGAGCGGAGATGTGCTCGTGGTCACACGATCCCAGGAAAAGGTGCGGGAATACAAGGCCCAGCAAGAGAAGGGGAGACCTACGGCGTTGGACTGGCAGGCACAACAAAAGGTGCGGTCGACGGTCGGTGAATGGGTCCAGAAAACCCCAACGGTGTTACCTAGGCCGAGCGCGGAAAAGGCAGTCTCGGTGACGGAGAATGGTGCGAAGGTGGCAAGGCGCCTGCAAGGAGAGCAGCCAGAAGCGACTTGTCTACCTACCAGTTAGAAGGACAGCCTGATGACCGGCGAGGAGGGTGTTGAACCATATGATTTATGGCAGGATTTGCGGAAACAGCAAATACACATGACAATGGAGCAATTGTTAGCATTGGTACCCAATTTCCGGAGTTCTCTCATCAAACAATTGACGGAACCAGTCAGGGCGATGGAGTCGGAGATGGAAGCGGTAACAATGGAAGTGTCGTCAGACGAATCTGCAAAGCCTGCAGCGGAAGTACAGCCTCCTGTTTTTGACGAAGCGGTCCCGGTAATTTCCGTAACACTGGAGAACAGCCGTGTGGGAGGGGTGTTGCTGGACGGAGGGTCTGGGGTCAACATCCTGTCTGAACAAATGCTGGTGCCATTGGGTATCACAAAATGGGAATCAGCACCCTTCGTCGTTCGGATGGCAGACCAATGGAGAGTGCAGCCGTTAGGATTGCTCCGTGGATTGAAAATGGAGGTTTGCGGCGTGAAGTTCGAAATCGCTGCGGTGATTCTCCGGATGGAGGATATTAGCGGGTCATACCCGTTATTGCTCGGAAGACCGTGGTTGCGGCAGGCCCGTGTGAAACAAGACTGGCAATTAGACCGCATCACCATTCGGAAAGGAAAAAAGAAGCTGAAGCTCTCGGTACATACCAAACAAGGGCTGAGGACACCATTCCGACCGACGATGGCGGAAGGTATCCATATGATGGACGGAATGGGGGTCGAAGAGGAGGATGATTACTTCAGTAGGAATACGGAGCTGGTAAGCTTGTTCGAGGTCGATGTGGTTGCCGTTTTAAAGCAATATCAGCATCAGATTCCCTCGGCTACGCAGGAGTCATCCAGTTCCACGAAAGAACCAGTCGAAGGGAGTCTACCGGAAGGCACAGGAGACATGCCGGACGAAGCAGGAGTGGCGGAGGCGGAAAGAGTTTTCGAGCAGGAACTCCGTCGCTCGCGGAGGGTCAAAGAAGACGAGCTGCTGGATCTTAACCTCGGGACGGAGGCGGAGCCAAAGAACGTCTGTGTCAGTGCGAAGCTCGATAAAGGATTTCGGGGAAAATTGGAGACATTGCTGAAATCCTTCAAAGACGTGTTCGCCTGGGACTACACAGATTTGCTCGGCATCGATCCCAAATTCTATCAGCACAGGATCAATCTGCAGAAGGATGCGATACCGGTTCGGCAACAACGGTATAGAATGAACCCGAACTATGCCCAGAGGGTGAAGGAGGAGCTGGACAGGCTGCTAAAGGTCGGGTTTATCTATCCGGTTGACCGTGCAACGTGGCTTTCGCCAATAGTGATTGTTCCGAAAAAGAATTTGAAGTTGCGGGTCTGTGTTGACTACAGAAAGCTTAACGCGGCGACAATCACGGATCCGTTTCCCTTGCCGTTTAATGATACTATGCTGGATACAGTGGCAGGTCACGAGATGTATTCTTTTCTGGATGGCTTCAGTGGGTATAACCAGGTGCAGATGGCACCAGAAGATCGAGAGAAAACAGCCTTCATCACGGAGTGGGGAGCATTTGCTTTCCTGGTGATGGCATTTGGGCTAAAGAATGCTCCGGCAACATTTCAACGCATGGTCCAAGAAATATTTGATGATTATTTACTAATCTTTATGCAGGTATTTCTGGACGATTTCAGTGTTTTCGGGAGTCGCGAGCAGCACCTTGAGCATCTGAAGAAATGCTTAACCCGGTGTAGGGAGGCACGGTTGTGTCTGAACCCTATGAAATGTGCATTCGCCGTGGGTAGCGGTATGCTGCTGGGTTGCATTGTCTCGGCGGAAGGCATTGCGGTAGATCCGGCGAAGGTCAAAGCGATTCGGCAGGCAAAGGTTCCTGGCAACGGTAAGCAGCTCGGGAGATTCCTAGGGCAGGTTAAATGGCACAGCCGAATGCTGCGGTATCTGGCGGATGTGGCGACACCACTGTATGACCAACTCAACAAAGTACCGGTAGTCTGGTCTCCTGCTTGTGACTTAGCTTTTCGACGGCTCAAACTGATGTTGGCGACAGCACCGGTGGTTCAGCCGCCAGATTGGACGAAGATGTTTCATGTCTTCGTGGATGCCTCGGACGTGGCTATTGGCAGTGTCCTCATGCAGGAAGCGACAAGCAAGTGGTTCCGACCGGTGTATTATGCAAGTCGCAGGTTGTCAAAAGCCGAACGGAATTACTCTACGACGGAGCGGGAAGCATTGGGGATGATTTATTCCGTAACAAAGTTTCGTCACTACCTGTTGGGGAATCGGTTCACGTTTCATGTGGATCATTCCGCCTTGTTGTATTTGGTACACAAGCCCGAGCTCACTGGAAAGTTGGCCCGGTGGATGCTGCTTTTACAGGAGTTCGACTTCACGGTGGTCCATCGACCAAGAAGTACACATGCCGTAGCGGATTACCTTTCGCGGTTGGAATCTGGCGAAGACCCAATGGGTGTGGAAGACGATTTTCCGGATGCCCAGCTGTTCGAACTGGAGGCGGTGGTACCGGCAGCTCCAAAGACGTGGTACGACGACATGTTTCACTTTGTCGACACGGGCCAGATGCGCGACGGAATGTCGCGAGACCAGCAGAAACGGCTCGCGCTCAAGAGCAGAGACTTCCGGATCATTGCTGACCAATTGTATAAGCAGGGGCTAGATGGTGTGTTGCGACGGTGTGTGTACCCACATGAGCAGGAGGTCATCCTGGAAGAGGCTCACCAAGGAATCAGCGGTGGACACTTCGCAGGAGAAGTAACCGGACGGAAGGTACTCCAAGGAGGTCTGTGGTGGCCAACATTAATGGGGGATGCGCATAGGTTCGTCAAAAGATGCGATGTGTGCCAGAGGTTGGGCCAGCCATCAGGTCGGGACCGGATGCCGCATAATCCCATACTGGCCCTCGAACCGTTCATGAAGTGGGGGCTGGACTTTGTAGGTCCGTTTTCGCCGCCAGCGAGGAGGACAGGTAACCGGTATATCCTGGTGGCGACGGATTACTGTACCAAATGGGTGGAGGCCAGAGCACTGAAGGATAATTCGGCAAAGGCTGTGGCCAGATTCCTTTATGAAGCCATTATGACACGGTACGGATGTCCGGTTGAGCTCGTCACGGATCAAGGTGGGCATTTCATTAATGCGGTGTTACGGGAACTGGTTACCCGGCACCTAATCATTCATAAGAAGTCCACAGTGTATTACCCTCAGGCAAACGGACAGGCGGAGTCCTCGAATAAGGTGTTGCTAGTCATTCTGAAAAAGCTGGTCAATGAAAATCGGACAGATTGGGATGAAAAACTTTACTCCGCATTATGGGCGTTCCGGACTTCCTATAAGGTTGCGACGGGGTTCACGCCATTCAAGTTGGTTTACGGAGTTGAAGCAGTGGTCCCCATGGAATTCCTAGTACCGAGTCTGCGGATTGCAGCGGCAGAGAAATTGGGCTGGGACGAGTCCGTAGACCGGAGGATTGAACAGCTGGATCGGCTGGGTGAGGAGCGGTTCAACAGTGCGTATCTTGCACAGGTAGTCCAGGACAGACGGAAGGTCTGGGTGGACCGTCATTCAAAGAAGAAGACCTTCAAACGGAGAGATGCCGTGATATTGTTTAACACTCGGATGGGTCCGCATCCGGGTAAGCTGAAGTTACGGTGGGGAGGTCCGTATTGGGTGGTGGAGCGTTATGGTGATGGCACGTTCCGATTAGGAACAGTACAGGGGGAGCTGTTGCAGAAGCCGGTAAATGGATTTCGTCTCCGACCATATACAGGGCCCATGCCACCTTACCCATTTCCGGAGATACCACCTGAGATGATCATTTCCAATGCATTTATAGCCATTTCGGTGGAGAAACCGATGATGGGGGCTATTAGTACGCACGTATGGTATCACTCACTTTATTCCGAGAAACGGTGGGAGCAAAGCTTCGTGTCGCGGAGCGAGGACGCTGCCATGCAATCTACTGAATCTTCGAAGTGGGGCTTTTATCAGGATGATGGGACACTTGATCGTTGCATGCAAACAAGGAGTTTACCAGGGCATCCAAAAGGCAATTTGGAAGCAAAAGGGGGCTTATTTCCAACTCTTTGTTTTCCAGAACTCTTCTCCCTCGCATCCCAGCTTCTCGCCGCTATGGTGGTCTTCCATCTGATCAATCCGTTACCTGTTGGGGATGAGGCTGTGCAGTCTTGGCTGACACGAACTCGTCTGGTGGAGTTTGCGGGTTTGCCATGGGCTACGACACCAGTTCATCTATTGGCGCAAGATATCTTGGCGCAGCTTGCACGCGGGCGCAAGGTCGTGGTGTATGGAAAGACTTTCACCTTGTGCAAGGAGCTGGTAGCGGCCCGGTTGCACTTGCCGGTGGATGGTCCATGCAAAGTCACGAAGCTTACCAGCAGTGCCATGGAGGCAGCTCTCGGCGCAGGTTGCAAGGGGGAGTACAACATGAAGAAGCTGGATGCTTCGAAGAAGACCTGCTACAAGTTTATTGCGGAGGCACTCTGGCAGAAGGTGAAAGCAGAGCTACTGGGACAGGCCCAGTTTACCTATTTCCAGAGGGCGGAGCAAGGGAAACCGGTTCCCTGGGCGAAGCTGATGGCGGACAGAATTCTGGAGGTGGCCAAGAAGCTCTTGAAGCCCACGGCAACATCCCGGATGGGGCAAGTCTTATTTCTTTTGTTCGGACCAGATGCGGAACCGGTAGTCCCAGGGTCGTATGTGGAGGTGGAGGAGTCCACAGACGATGCTTCGGACAAGGAGTCCAAGGAGGTGGAACCAGCAAGATCAACAACGGAGGGAGCTCTGACGCCAAGGAACCAGGTGACTCCGGTAGTACCTGCAGTGGAGGTTACGGCGGTAGTACCTGCGGTGGTGGTTCCGGCAGAAGTTCCACAGGGCAGCCAGCGGAGTAGGCCAGCGGTCTCAGCAACATCGAGCCGCATGGCCAGTTTATTGAAAAGAAAGTTGGCTCTTGTGCCGGAAGGAGCAATGTTGAAGAAAACCCGCCCGGAAGCGGAGGCCTTGCAAGGGGAAAGCTCAGTCCACACTCGGGAGGACAGTTCGGGGAGACAGGCATGTCAGGAGGAAACCCGTATAGTCCCAAGGGGGAGTGGTGAGCTGCAGCTATCTCCGCCGGTGGAGACATATGATCTGGTCACAGCACGACGGTTGGCGGAGCGCTTGCTCCAATGTTTTCAGAAGGGGCAGCTGGAGGAGAATGAGGCGAAGTTGCGCCAGGAAAATGCCAGGCTGCTCGAACGCAATCAACAGCTGCAGGAGCAGTTGTTACAATTCCAACAGATGGATGCACGGCGACAGCAGGATATGGAGGAAGCAAGGACGGCGATTGTCGCCCAAACTCAAGAACACCTGCGGCTGACGGAACAATTGATGGAGAAGGCTACAACTGCGACCGCCAGGGTGCAGTTGTTGGAAGCGGAAGTGATGGGGTACCGGCAACCCTCTAGCTCTACACGCATGCTGGACGAGGCACTTTTGTTGGATTTATCGGAAGCCTTCGTCGCAGAGATGCAGGGTATTTTTCTTGATCATCAACGTCAATTGCGAGTAGAGCTGGAGCGGGCTTGCAGGCCTCTCGATCGACGGTTGGCCCGGAGGGATGAGGATGATCCGGCGGGAGGGGGCGCAGGAACAGCATTTTTACCACCAGTACCGGTGACGGAAACTGCGGCACTACTGGAGGGTGGAAGTTCTACATCGGCAAATACTCTCGGGAAGCAGACAGCGGCGGGACCGGTGGATTCTTCCGAAGGCTATGTCAAACGGATCGCCGAACTGGAAGAAGCCCTCCGAAGAGCGAAGGCCAGAGGAAAAAGACCCGAGATCGCACAGGTTCCCGCAATGAAGCCACGACCCCAAGCGGACGCAGCAGCCGCTTTTGTGGCAGCTTTTCCGGAGCCAGCGGACGGGGAATCCTTTGACGCAAGGCAATTTTTGCAGCTGCAAGAACACGTCGCGGTGGTGCAACAGCAGTGTGACGATGCCAGATCTCAGCTGTTGGCACTCAAGCTCGCCCGGAAAGAAGAGCACCATCAACATGAAGTTGAGGTGAAGAGCCTCATGGCAGATTTGCTGAAGATCAGAGCTACTACGGCAGAACAATCAACAGGTGCCCAAACCAAGGAATTGGGGCGGGTAATGAAACGAATGGATGGTGTGGCGAAGAAAGCAGATCGCAGTATGCAGGTCACCGATCTCGAACTCGCTCTATCTGCGAAGACCCGACTGCATGAAGAGGAGCTACAACAACTGCGGAGAACGAGTCATGTTGAGAGAGCAGCTATGTTGGTCGACCTGCGGACAGCATGCCGCTATATTCATCGGATGGCGGCAGTAGCTCAGCAGGCGGGGGCGGCGGCACCACCTTTCTATGGACAGCTCCAAATTTTTGTGGATGCCCATGCTCTCAACCCGCAGCAGCTACCTTTACTTCGACCGGCGCAAGCGGCTCCGGCAGTACAAGTACCGGCGCCGGTGGCTCCAGCAGTTCCGGCGGCGGCAGCGGCAGCAGCGGCGGCGACGGACGATGACGGTGGCGACGTCGAGGATGAACCGTAGCGGAGAACCGGTGGGTTCGGATGCGGATCCGGAATCCGATTCACCGGGAGTGCCAAGTGTTAAGGGCAAAAGCAGCAACAGCAAAGAGGAACTAGGGGGGGAGTCCTTAGATCATTATCATTAATACGTTGTATCTAGTTTATAGTGAGATATGAAAAGACGGAAGTTCTAGGACCAGGCGGAGAACTGAAGAGGCACGGCAACCATCACGGCAACCGTCACGGCAACCGTGAAGGAGTTATGTGTGCCGGTTAGATAAAAGAGAAGAGAGCGATCATTCGGGGCTCATTGATGAGGATCGGAGCAAGGATCAGTGTGATCAGAAGAGGAACATTGTTATGTATCAGAGAGTACGGTGTTGTACTGCTCGGAGAAGTGTAATACAGATATTCTATTGCATCTACCTTATTGTTTTATCATGAATGACTCTGTCGATCACTGTTCTACTCTATGAATTTTCATACGCAGTTCTGAAGTTCGATTACGCATGTAAATCTGTCGCAGTAGTGCGTTTCGAGTTAGTCTTCAGAGTAGAGAGGGCTAACAAGCAGCACTATCACTCATGGGATTGCACTTGGGTCCAAACATAATTCATCATATAGACTCTAAGGATCATGCCAAGGATGCATGGGATGAGTTGAACATCGTGTTTGGTGCAAAAGCAAAAAACCAAGAAATCCATCTTAAGATTGAATTCTATGGTATGCACATGGGCTTTAATGAATCCATGGCACAATTTGTCAACAAAATCAAAAGCATTATGACCCAACTAGAGGGTATAAATGCAAAAGTAGGAGAGAAAGATGCACTTGCAATTCTCCTTAAAAGCATGCCTGCAGAGTACAGTGCACTGACAACCACTTTGAAGAATTTGCCAGATCCAAAGTTTGAGGAATGTGTATCCTCTCTTCTTGAAAAAGAAAGAGAGTTAAAGGCATCGACATCGACATCGACATCGACATCTACACACAACAGCTATAATGAAGAACAAGCACTATTTAGTAAAACATCAACAAAGTGCTACCAGTGTGGAAGGATGGGTCACTATCAAAATGACTGTAGATTGAAGAACAAACCAAAGTGTCACCATTGCAAGAAGCTGGGACACAAGGAAGAAGATTGCAAATTGAAGAACCAATAAGTCAACTACATGGAGTCATCATCAAGCCATGAGCAGAATGACAGGAACAACATGTATTGAGAAACAAAAAACTTGCCAACCTTGCCTTTATTTTGTAAATCAAAGCTGACCACCTAAGAGTAGCTATGTAAGCACCCAGGGGAGGATTTGATCCTGTAACTCACATCTAACCACCTTGCAGTAGCCAAAGGATCATGGCACCAAGGGGAGGTGTTGAGAGTTGTGGTGCCATGAGCACATGTAGAGCAAAGGTATGAGTAAAGGGCAAGCTGCCACATGGCATGGAGGAGATATCCCACATGTGAGCAAGCATATGGATGTAAGTACCCTCACCTATAAAAGGGAGGTTCATTTGAAGTAATATCATTCAAGCACTTTGCACTATCTTAAGATTCTCTTTATAAGTCCAAGCTAATCTATCTTAGAACCTAATTGACTTGAGGTACATGTCATGAGCACTCTCTTCATCATGCTTGCACTTAGGTTGCATCCTCCTTAGATAAGTGTTTTATTAGGATGTTGTCTCATGACTAGGAGAGCTCAATCCCCCAATTCGTCAGAAGGTACCCATACAAATCATGACTCAGATTTTCCTTGGGACCTTGAAACAAAGGTTGAGAATGCTGAAATTGAAGATCAAATCTTTGATAATGACTTATCCATTATGCATGCCCTAATGGCAGTCGAGCTCCCAAAAGTTGAACCTCCAAAGTTGAATAATAGCAGAAGATCCCGCAAGAAAGTTGGAGGAAATCGCAAAAAAGCCAAGGCCAAGCACTTCAATGAATCTGAACGAGTCCAATCAGTCGAATTGTACCTTGCAAAGTCAACTCCCTCAAAATCAGAATCACCACCTCTGGAATGGTGGTCACCTAAGGGACTGCAAGAAGTATGCATAGCAAATGAACCCTTACTTGGAAACACCTTACCAGTGGAAAAGTTACCCCACCGTTACCAATGTAAGAAGTTTCGAAAGTATAAGCCACATGTGCGTATGAAGATCGATCAAGAGAATTCACCCAAAAAAAAAAAAAAAAGGGTCTCCAAGAGCCAAACAAATTATAATACTATGCCACCCCGTACACATGGCA